>NC_091282.1:268681811-269281811 GCF_032444005.1 Ranitomeya imitator | reverse complement strand
AGCACTTGCAAAGTTGAAATACTTACCTCTCCCTGCTCCACCGCCGTGACGTATTCTGCGTTTCCTGGGCCCACGAAAATCTTGAGCCAGCCTTACCCCCCACAACTTTTGCCAAATGACCCCCAGTTTTCAATGCCTAACTATTATTATAAAGTAAATTAAGATTGACGAGCTTAAGTAATAAGAATTGATGTTTTTGGCATTAAAATGGGTACTGCAGGTGTTTTCCTGTCCTCCACTCACTGCCGACTTTGATTCCCCATTGACTTGCATTGGGTTTCGTGTTTCAGTCGGTCCCCGACTTTTCGCAATAATCGGCCGATTTCACCCGACCCGACTTTTGACAAAGTCGGGTTTCGCAAAACCCGACTCGATCCGAAAAAAGTAAAAGACACTCAACTCTAATGAACACATCATTTCACAAAAGAAGTAGAATTCACATGATATTTCAGAGACTGTGATGAACTTGCTGTTTTCTGGCCACACATATGGATAATTGTGGGTGCAGTGAAGGAAGTGTGTGACAAGTAGTGAAGATGATGTTGGTGATGAACAAGATTTGTTTATGTGGCCTGGCTATGATAAAGACAAATATGATGAGTAGGACATTCTTGCTCAAATTATTGATCAGTTTGGTTTTCAAATGTGAGCTGGTGATGCCGCTTGATGTGCTGAGAATTGTGGCTCTGATATTGTGCTGGGAAGTCTATGGCTTATTTTCTTGCTGCAGAGCCTGAATACTGCAATAGATTAGTCTTCTGGCAACATGGAATAACATTCAGAAACCCAAGATGCCTTCACATACTCATAACTACCAGAAATTTCAATAATTTTTTAGCCTACTTCACAAATAGTAGCTGCAGCTACTCCTGCTGATGAGCTGTCCACGGTAGAAGCTGATTTGCCCCTGGAAAATGTAGATATTTCGAATAATCTCATTGGATCTTGTTTTTATCGCTGATGCCATCACCCTCCTTCTGACCCAAGTAGAAGCAGATTTTCCCTTGTAAGATTTAAACCTGTTGTATGAATGATTACTAAATTCTTTATCATCAGCTGCCACCCTCCTCACTTTTTTCAATCCCCTGATCTAGTTCCCAAGTCTTGTCCATACAATAATCATGATAGTCAGTGTCATTATTCCTGACAGTTGACTTGATGTGGGACTGTGTGATCTCCTTCTCCCGCTCATGATTCCCTCCTCTATATTTGCCCTGACTATGACTTCTGCTTCAATCTTGGCTCTCACTGCCAGAATCCCTCCCACTATGGTTGCTATTGCCACTATTGCTATCACCACCAGCAAAGCTACGTGTTTGTATCATACATTGTGAAGTATTCACATATGAAATATTTTTTACTTTTTTTTGTATTTTTTACTCCAATTCCTCCTTTCCAAAAATGAAACAAGAAATGCTAGATAAATATCAATAAAATAACAGTGGCAATTTGTCTCAATATTGTTGTGGCATGTTATATTTTTTTTTTTTTGATGGCAGAAATACCTGAGGCTTGCTTTTGCATAAGTGTTGACAATATTTGTAATTGAATTGCAACAGCAGCACTATGATTACAGTGATCACCAAGCAGCAGCTACTAGGTACAGTGGGGCAAAAAAGTATTTAGTCAGTCAGCAATAGTGCAAGTTCCACCACTTAAAAAGATGAGAGGCGTCTGTAATTTACATCATAGGTAGACCTCAACTATGGGAGACAAACTGAGAAAAAAAAATCCAGAAAATCACATTGTCTGTTTTTTTAACATTTTATTTGCATATTATGGTGGAAAATAAGTATTTGGTCAGAAACAAAATTTCATCTCAATACTTTGTAATATATCCTTTGTTGGCAATGACAGAGGTCAAACGTTTTCTGTAAGTCTTCACAAGGTTGCCACACACTGTTGTTGGTATGTTGGCCCATTCCTCCATGCAGATCTCCTCTAGAGCAGTGATGTTTTTGGCTTTTCACTTGGCAACACGGACTTTCAACTCCCTCCAAAGGTTTTCTATAGGGTTGAGATCTGGAGACTGGCTAGGCCACTCCAGGACCTTGAAATGCTTCTTACGAAGCCACTCCTTCGTTGCCCTGGCGGTGTGCTTTGGATCATTGTCATGTTGAAAGACCCAGCCACATTTCATCTTCAATGCCCTTGCTGATGGAAGGAGGTTTGCACTCAAAATATCACGATACACGGCCCCATTCATTCTTTCATGTACCCGGATCAGTCGTCCTGGCCCCTTTGCAGAGAAACAGCCCCAAAACATGATGTTTTCACCACCATGCTTTACAGTAGGTATGGTGTTTGATGGATGCAACTCAGTATTCTTTTTCCTCCAAACACGACAAGTTGTGTTTCTACCAAACAGTTCCAGTTTGGTTTCATCAGACCATAGGACATTCTCCCAAAACTCCTCTGGATCATCCAAATGCTCTCTAGCAAACTTCAGATGGGCCCGGACATGTACTGGCTTAAGCAGTGGGACACGTCTGGCACTGCAGGATCTGAGTCCATGGTGGCGTAGTGTGTTACTTATGGTAGGCCTTGTTACATTGGTCCCAGCTCTCTGCAGTTCATTCACTAGGTCCCCCCGCGTGGTTCTGGGATTTTTGCTCACCGTTCTTGTGATCATTCTGAGCCCACGGGGTGGGATTTTGCGTGGAGCCCCAGATCGAGGGAGATTATCAGTGGTCTTGTATGTCTTCCATTTTTTAATTATTGCTCCCACTGTTGATTTCTTCACTCCAAGCTGGTTGGCTATTGCAGATTCAGTCTTCCCAGCCTGGTGCAGGGCTACAATTTTGTTTCTGGTGTCCTTTGACAGCTCTTTGGTCTTCACCATAGTGGAGTTTGGAGTCAGACTGTTTGAGGGTGTGCACAGGTGTCTTTTTATACTGATAACAAGTTTAAACAGGTGCCATTACTACAGGTAATGAGTGGAGGAAAGAGGAGACTCTTAAAGAAGAAGTTACAGGTCTGTGAGAGCCAGAAATCTTGATTGTTTGTTTCTGACCAAATACTTATTTTCCACCATAAAATGCAAAAAAAATGATAAAAAAACAGACAATGTGATTTTCTGGATTTTTTTTTCTCAGTTTGTCTCCCATAGTTGAGGTCTACCTATGATGTAAATTACAGACGCCTCTCATCTTTTTAAGTGGTGGAACTTGCACTATTGCTGACTGACTAAATACTTTTTTGCCCCACTGTATGTGGCCTTCTTTGGCCCTGCCTCTCAGACTTGATCTACTCACCTATCTATCTCCCTATCAATTAAATATGTTACTATACTCTTGTTCTCACACTAATATTTCATGTTGTGCTGTCACACAATATCTCTACAGTTTATTCATGGTTTTATTGCTTTCTTTCTATATCTCTGTGACTATGACACAGATCTCTATCACAAACTGTGATCCGTGACATTCTCTCCTTATCCAGATTCACCACTAAAATACTGCTGCATTTCTTGCTTCTGCTTTTATATAGGCTAAGGAGAGTTCCTACTGGTTGGCTGTGCTGCACTGTGAGAATTTTAGGAAACACCTCCCAGCTGTGTCTGTGGTCATAATATCATTCTCTCGCTGATCCATTTTTCTGCCAGACTTGCAAGAAGCAAATCACATATTGTTTGATCTCGCCATGTTCAGTGTATTCCTAAATATTTAACACAAGTTAGATTTACACCAAATCAATTTGCTCATTGATAAAAACAATAGATTCATATATAAATAAAATATTTTCATTCTGAAAACAACTGTTTCTTTATCTTTCATATGATGCCAGTATATTTCGTATTTGCAAAGGCCATCTCCTGCTATGTCTATGCTATATAATTATTTTCCCTATAAAGGGATGTGAATTACTGCCTCTAGGAATCCTGTATTTATTATATATTACATGTCAGCATGTTACCACCTCATCAATATAAAAATAACTACTGATTCAATTGCTGAACACTAATTTGAGCCTAAACTCTATTTTCTCTGTGTGCAAACCTCATCAAACATAGAATTCTGAAAAAAAAGACTAAGTCTATGTAAGAAAACATTGTATAAGGCAGAGACAACTGATAATCCTTTGCACTTATTAGAAAATGTAATATGTGTGGGTCAACATTCAACATAGCTAAAAAAAAAATCAGAATAGATAGGGATTCATAAATGTTACGTACCCAAAATTGGTTCCATTAAAAACGTCAACTCGTCCCACAAAAAATAAGCTGTCACATGGCTCTTTCGACAGAAATATAGAAAAATTATAGTTTATTATGGTGATGCCAAAATATTATTTTGTAAAAAAAAATGTTTTAAGTGTGTCATAACAGCCAAACATAAAAAAACTGATATAAATGTGGTATCGCTGTTATTGCACTGGCCCGAAGAATAAAATCGTCTTATCACATAAAAAACGAGAAACGGATTAAAAAATAAATAGAACAAGTTCTTGGCCTATTGTTGATTTGTTCATTTTGCCTTCCAAATATCACACTAATGTTCTGCTCACATTTCTGCTCCCATACCCCCTTCCCTTCTGAACCATAATGTGCCTAAACCACATTTAGCATCCACATGTTTGGCATTTGTGAAGTGATAAGAGCCCGCTTAATTTTTGGGTGCATGCCTTCAGAAGCATGAGCTGGGCATAATGTACTCGGCAGTACAACGTACTTAGCACTACAATGTATGGTCACTGCAATGGCAGATTTGCAATTTTCACTCAGCAGCATCCACTGCTGCTTGTTTCTGGAAAACACCCATGGAGTCAAATCATCACTACACCTATTGATAAATTGCAAAAAACAGATATAATTTTCAAAATGGAGTCACTTGAGAGGGGTATTCTGCTCTTTTAGCACTTAGGAACTCTGAATATGAAGTTCACAAACTATTCTAGAAAAATCAGTGTCTCAGGAGGCAAATAGCGCTCCGTCTCTCCGAGTCTCGCCATGTGGCTAAGCAGTTGTTAGGTGTCGAGTTCCCGCCTCTGCACAGGGGGAATCTCGAACCATCTCTGCTGCGGTCTTCCATTCTTCTCCAGCCGCAGTGGAGTCTGCTCAGCGGAGACGTCGGTCCCAGCGTCTTGCTCAGTCTCACTCTGTGCATAGGGTTACTGCTGCTTTTCCAGCTTCTGCCATTGAAGCGAGTGCTGGGCAGCGGCGAGCAGATGCTTTTGGGACTAAGTCCTGCTTTTTCCCTTCTGAGCATGCCCAGGGTGAGATCTCCCATTGTAGATCGAGGGTCACATGCTCAGATGCTGCAGCGGTTCCGATTGGTCCTCCAGGAAGGTCTTGAAGGTGCTAAACTTCTGTGGCAGCTTTCCATTGGTCCTTTATTGGAAGGTCCTGAACGTGCTGCAGCTATATAGGCTTCGCATGACCACACGGCCATGCGCTAGTGTACATTTGTAAATGTGTGTGTGTTGTGAGTGAAAGTCGCTCTTTAAAAAACCCTCCCTATTGGATGACTGTTCGCGGAAGGTGTATGATTGCTATCTAGCGCCCGACTTACTCAACAGCACGTTACACACCAATACAGCGTCTAGTTGCTGTGTCCGCCAGTGCGGCGCCGTGCGCTTTCACAGCGCTTTCCTGACCCAAGCCTGGGTGGTTAGTGGCGTCCACCAGTGCAGCACCGCACACACTCTCGTGCATTCTTTTGTTATTATTTTGGTTACGCTAACACCCCAGTTGCGGTGTCGACCGCAAGTAGTCTACACAGACTCAGATCCCAAGTCTTAGGACTGAGCTCGGAGACTCCTTGCTTGTGCTCTTGTGTGCGGTACCGCGGTCCTGTGACTTAACAGGGTTCGCTTCCTTCACACAGGGTGAAGTTAACCCGTGTGTGTATTCACATTGTACCACCATATAGTCTGTCATTACTTGGCAGCAGGTTCCATCTCTGCACGGTGGACCCCGGGCTGCGAATGCACCTTATTCTACCTATCTTATTATTTGGTGCGTTCCGCTAGCCACATATGAGGCATTTCCACTTTAAGTTGAAATTGTGTGACAAATTTTGATGCGATTTTTACCCATTTCCCAGTATAAAAATGTAAAATCTGAATCTAAAATGAATTTTTTATGGTAAAAATGTAATTATTTTTTCTTCACTGGTATAAAATTTTGTGATACACCTGGGATGTTAATATGATCATTGCACTCTTATATGAATTCATTGAGAGGTGTAGTTTATACAATGGGGTCACTTAGAGGGGAGCGTCTGTTGTTCTGGCACCTTAGAGGCTCTGTCAATGTGACATGGCACCCAGAAACCATAACAGCAAAATCTGTACTATAATCTGACACTCCTTCCCTTCTCAGCTTTTGCAATGTACCTGAAAAGTATTTCTTGATTACATGCAGGATATTGGCGCACACAGGAGAAATTGCACAACAAACTGTAAGGTCTATTTTTCCTATTAGTCCTTATAAAAAATTAAAATTTGGGTCTAAAACAAAATTTAAATGGTAAAAATGTAATTATTCTTCACCGCCCAATGGTATAAAATCCTGTGAGGCACATGGGATGTCAAAATTCTTACTGCTAGTGTTGAGTGATACCTTCCGATAATGGGAAATATCGGATCAGATTGGATCGGACTGATACCCAAAAAATATCGGATATTGCCGATTCCGATACCGGAAACCAATACAAGTCAATGGGACACAAATATCGGAATGAAAATAAACCCTTTCTTTCCTTGTAGGGTAATCCTACATGAAGGAAAACAACTAAGAATAATGTAGAATGTATTGGGGGAGGTGGAGTAGACATTAAAAGCATAGAGGTTTTGCCCAATCAAATGGAATGGCAGGAATTACATTTTTTTTAAGGCGTTCAGAGTTACAAAGATATTGACTATGCTAAGCTTTTTTATATTTTGTCAGATATTTATGTTTCACTACTTCCATGCTCTTCACCTTCTTTTTTACTTCTCCCACACTTTCTCCTTCGTCATCCTCAGCAGCGGCATCTTTTTCATCAACTTCTTCTTCACCTTATTCATCTTCTTCTTCTTCACCTTCTTCCTATTATTCTTTTTTTACATTCTTCATATTCTTCTTATTCAACTCTTATTCTTCATATTCTACTTCTTCACCTTCTTCATATTCTTCTTCTTCATCATATTCTTAATTGTGACAGGCATTCCTGTAGCTGATATCTATAAAAGTTTGAAGATTACACCTTCCGTTCTGCCTGTCACAAAAGATTTACAACAGGATTTGTCCGTGTTCAGTTTGGCCTGCAGCAGCAGGTATTTTCCAGGGGCACCATGAGGAGGAACGGATTCACCCCCATACACTGCTTAGTCTTCTTCTGCTTATAATTTAGATAATATCTTTTGCTCTGTTTTTTAGTCTTATGCTTAATGTTCTGCAGCTTCTTGTTCTTCTGTTTCTTGGTCTTCTGTCTCTTGTTCTTCTGTATCTTGGTGGTTGTCTTCTTGTTCTTTGTCCTCTTGTCAACTTCTTCAGGGTCATCTTCTTGGTCTTCTTTGGGGTGGTCTTCAGGGTTGTCGTCTTCAGGGTCATCATCTTCGGGGTCGTCGTCTTCTTCTGGGTGGTCTTCAGGGTCGTCGTCTTCAGGGTCGTTGTCTTCAGGGTCGTTGTCAGGGAGATCCAGAGTGATTACCAAAAACCATTTCAAAAAGCTTGAACTTGGAAATGTAGAAGAAGGTACAAGAAGGCTGAGGAACTGCTGAGAACCAGCTGACGGTACTGGAACCCGGTTACTAAGCAGGAGGTACCTGTGACAGAAAGCACTACCAAGGACCAGCAGACGTTGGTGGAACTCGGAAACCGAGGAGACACCTAATCCAAAGGCACTGCCTGGAACCAGCTGATGTTACTGGAACCCAGGGGGACATATTCAAGATTGACTTCCAAAGAACCAGCTAATGGTACTGGAACTCAGATAGGCAGCAGAATGTACACATGAAAAAAAAAAGTTGCAAGGCCACGAGCCGGCTGGAGTTACCGAAACCCACAGTCCTACAGGGGGTGCTTGTCCTATTGACACTACGGAACCAGCCTTCATTGCCAGATCCCGCAGCCCACATAGGAAGCATCTAAACTGCAGGCACCATAGAGTCGGCTAACCCAACCAAAACACGACAGGGCAATGTATTGGAGGCAAAGTGATGTTGACACTACCCAGAAACAGCTGGCATGCTGGAACCGGGCTGGTCAGGAGGGAGTACCCGTGCCAAAGACACTGCCGGGAAAGAGCTGGCAGTGCTGGAACCAAGGGTAAATACTAGAAACAGAGTGGAGGCAGAGGCCTAATTGGAGCAAGTTTAAAATCAGTAGTGTGAATGTGGACAGAGCAGGAGAAATTGCCGGACACACAGTAGGGGATCAGCTGACGTTACTGAACCCCAATAACACTGGAGCATGTGTTGACTGTGCAGACGGCACTTCTGAGCAGCAACTGGCGGTGTTGGAGCCCAGGGTCAATACTAGAAACAGTGGAGGCCATTGGAGCAAGTTTAAAATCAGTACAAGTGTGAATGTGTACAGAGCAGAGCAGGAGAAATTGCCAGACACACAGCAAGGGATCAGCTAACGTTACTGAACCCCAATAACACTGGAGAAAGTGTGACTGTGCAGACGGCACTTCTGAGCAGCAACTGGCGTTGGAGCCCAGGGTAAATACAGAGTGGAGGCAGAGGCTTAATTGGAGCAAGTTTAAAATCAGTAGTAGTGTGAATGTGGACAGAGCAGGAGAAATTGCTGGACACACAGCAGGGGATCAGCGGACATTACTGAACCCCAATAACACTGGAGCAAGTGTTGACTGTGCAGACGGCACTTCTGAGCAGCAACTGGCGGTGTTGGAGCCCAGGGTAAATACTAGAAACAGAGTGGAGGCAGAGGCCTAATTGGAGCAAGTTTAAAATCAGTAGTAGTGTGAATGTGGACAGAGCAGAAGAAATTGCTCGACACACAGCAGGGGAGCAGCAATTGGCGATGTTGGAGCCCAGGGTAAATACTAGAAACAGAGTGGAGGCAGAGGCCTAATTGGAGCAAGTTTAAAATCAGTAGTAGTGTGAATGTGGACAGAGCAGGAGAAATTGCCGGACACACAGCAGGAGATCAGCGGACATTACTGAACCCCAATAACACTGGAGCATGTGTTGACTGTGCAGACGGCACTTCTGATCAGCAACTGGCGGTGTTGGAGCCCAGGGTAAATACTAGAAACAGAGTGGAGGCAGAGGCCTAATTGGAGCAAGTTTAAAATCAGTAGTAGTGTGAATGTGGACAGAGCAGAAGAAATTGCTGGACACACAGCAGGGGATCAGCTGACACTACTGAACCCCATTAACACAGGAACAATTGTTGACTGTGCAGACGGCACTTCTGAGCAGCAACTGGCGGTGTTGGAGCCCGGGGATTACAGTTCAGGAGGTAGAAACATGAACACAACAGGAGACGTGGATATTATTGCCAACTAATTATTTAATCTGGAAGAGGACTGGCAAATTCCTGCGAGATCCAGGCTTTTTTTAATTTTCAGAAAAGTAAGCCGGTCAACGTTATCGAAGTATAGTCGCATGCAACGGTCTGTTAGTACACCACCTGCGGTACTAAAGATGCGTTACGATAATACACTAGCAGCAGGGCAAGTCAGCACCTCCAATGCATTCTGGCTTAGCTCTGGCCATGTATCCAGCTTAGAGACCCAAAACTTGAAGGGGTAAGAGCCGTCTGGGAGTACACTGAGAGGGCAAGACATGTAGTCTATCACCATCTGATGGAAACGTTGCCTTGTGCTGACTTGAGCCGTCTGTGATGGTGTAGACATTTGTGGCGGGGACACAAAACTTTGCCACATTTGGGCCATACTGGTCTTGCCTTGTGCTGAGGAGCTGCTTCTGCTCCCTCTTTGTGCAGAGCTTCCTCCACTGCCTCGATGCACTGAGCTGCTTTGTAAAGCACTAGCAGCACTGCTCTCAGGTGGAATGGAGAACATGATGGAGTGCACCAGTGCATCTTGATAGTCCCACATTTTATGCTCCCGGTTCAACGGTGTTATGAGGGTTTGTAAGTTGTCCCGGTAGCGAGGGTTTAGGAGGGTGGACACCCAATAATCAGCCATGTTGAGAATGTGGGCGATGCGGTGGTCGTTTCTCAGGCCCTGCAGCATGAGCTCAACCATGTGCTGCAGACTGCCAACTGGCCAAGAAATGCTGTCCCCTGCTTGAGGAGTGATCTCTGCCTGCTCTGCATCACCTCACCCTCGCTCTACATACTGACAACTAGAGCATTGGGTACCTCCCTCCTCTGGACAGATGTCTTCCTCCTCCGTTGACTCCTCCTCATTCTCCTTACAAAATGTCCCCTGCCTAGGCCTTTGTGAGGAACCACATTGCACAGACTGTCCAGAAGCAGATGGCATTTGTGACTCCTCATCCTCCACCTCTTCCAAAACCTCCTCCCTTAGTGCTTGCAGTGTTTTTTCAAGCAGGCAGATAAGGGGGATAGTCATGCTGACTAGTGCATCATCTGCACTCACCATCCACGTAGAATTATCAAAGGCACGCAAAACGTGGCAGATGTCCTTCATAGAGGCCCACTCAGTGATGGTGAAGTGTGAACGGCACGCAGTGCGACTTGTTTGCGCCTGATGCAGCTGGTACTCCATTATTGCTGCCTGCTGCTCACACAACCTCTCCAACATATGTAACATTGAATTCCACCTGGTGGGTAGGTCACATATGATGCGATGTTCCGGAAGGTGGAATCAGTGCTGCAGAGCTGCAATGCGCGATCTTGCTATGCTGGAATGACGCAAGTGAGCACACGCTATGCGGATCTTGTGCAGCAGTGCATCAAGATCCGGATAGTCCCTCAAAAAACTCTGCACGACCAAGTTGTGCACATGTGCCAGACATGGGATGTGAGTGAGGTTGCCTAGGCCCAGAGCTGCCACCTGATTTCGGCCATTGTCACACACTACCATGCATGGCTGAAGATTCGCTGTCACAAGCCACGTGTTGCTCTGCTGCTTGATGGCATTCCAGAGCTCCTGTGCTGTGTGGCTTCGATTCCCCAAAGAAATTAATTTCAATACAGCCTGTTGATGTTTGGCCACGGCTGTGCTCATATCGGTCGTAACAGGTAAGCGTTCATGGGTCCATGTGGAGGTAGGACATGACGACTCCTGCAGCACTGATTCAGAGGAACTGGAGTATGAGAAGGAGTCAATGTGTACAGACTGGATTCCTGCAATCCTTGGAGTTGGCAGAACACGTACAGCGCCACTCTCAAGATCTGTACCTGGCTCCACAACATTTACCCAATGGGCAGTGAGGGAAAGGTATCGTCCCTGTCCATGCTCACTGGTCCAAGCATCGGTGGTCAGGTGGACCTTGCTACTGACGGCCTTTAGTAGCGCATGTTGAATTTTTCCCTCCACATGCTTTTGCAGGGCAGGAACGGCTTGCCTGCTGAAATAAAAGTGGCTGGGCACGTTGTA
The DNA here is from genome assembly GCF_032444005.1 of Ranitomeya imitator. Lineage (NCBI taxonomy): Eukaryota > Metazoa > Chordata > Amphibia > Anura > Dendrobatidae > Ranitomeya > Ranitomeya imitator. The sequence goes on along the minus strand of NC_091282.1, from coordinate 269,270,328 downwards.
TTGTGGGACTGCCAATGCCATGAAGTTATGGAAAGTGTCAGTCTCCACCAGCCTGAATGATAGCATCTCAAGGGACAGTAGTTATGCAATGCCAGCATTCAGAACCTGTGCTCGGGGGTGGTTTGCTGAGTATGGGCACCTTTTCTCCCATGCCTGTGCTACCAATGGCTGTAGGCTGACCTGGGAGTGTGAGGATGACAGGGAACATGGTGCTGTGGGTGGAATGACACTGGGTCTCTGTACAACAGTGCCAGAGGTTCTTCCATGGCGATCCTTTGAGGATGCTGAACCAGCTGTGTGTGAGCTGGAGGAAGAAGCTACAACATGAACTGAAGAGGTGGTAGGTGGTGCTGTAGGTTGGCCTAAGTCTTCAGTGTGTCTTTGTAACTCCACCACATGCTTGGTCCGCACATGTTTCCACATATTTGTGGTATTGAGGTTGCTGACACTTTTCCCTCTTTTCACTTTCTGATTACACAGCTTGCATTTGACAAAGCAAATGTCATCGGCAACTGTGTCAAAAAAGGACCAGGCACTGCAAGTCTTGGGGGCGCCAGTTTTGGGTTTTGTAAGATGCCCGCTCCTAATGGGTGCCAAAGTGGAGGCTACCCCCCTCCCTCTCCCTCCATTTTTGGCCGTTCATGGAATCTCTTCCTCAGAGCTGCTCCCACCACCTTCCTGTACCTCACGCCATGATGGGTCAAGGACCTCATCATCTACACTACCCTCTTCAAACAACTGCTTCTCCTGGGTAGTCTCGACAGCACAATACGCACCAGAAAGTGGCACCTGAGTCTCATCATCAGATGCGTACTGAAGTGTGCTGACCATGGGCACTGGCCCACCCACCTATTCAGATTCAGAGAGACAAAGCTGTTGCACATCACTGCATACTACCTCCTCTTCAAATTCTAGAATGCTGCTTGGCTGACCCCCTCTTTCCAAGCCAAGATTTTCAGAGAACAGAAGTAGAGATGGCTCCTGTCCAGGGCTCTCTGACTTCCTGGGCAATTTGGCAGGTGGTGAAGAAACACATGGGTGCTCTTCAGTGCTCAGGACCTGAGAGGATCTGGAACTAATTGAAGTTGATGCATCAGCTGCCATCCATCCAACAACGGCTTTAATTTGGTCCTCCCGCAGCAGTGGGCTACAGCGAGCTCCTACAAAGCTGCGCATAAAGGACTGTTCCCTGGTAAAACTGGGAAATGCTGATTCACTGGTGCCCGCCGCAGGCACAGGATCCCCATGTCCTCTCCCTGCAAAAACTCCATGCCCACGACCACATGCCTTACTCCTTGCCTTCTTCATCTTGGTAGACTGATAAAGATAGGCAGAAAAGTACTAAGGGCTTAGTGTGCTTATTCCTGAACAGCTGCTAACAGGTATAAGAAACACTAATTTTATAAAGTGTGGACTAGACTTTAATATGAGCTAATGTGGCCTACACAACTGTAAAGTAGAGTGTTTGGTGAACTTTATTTCCCTTTTTTTCACAATAAGACACTGAATGTGCCCAAAGATGTAAAACCGATAGTATCACAAACTTTTTGTAGCTATTACAATGCAGGAAGGTAACCTACAATGCAATAGATGAGGCTCCAAAAAATAGGCTAATACCAATCTGGCTAGGGCTGCAGGGCACACGGCTGCAGAAAGGCTCCTCTATCTACTCCTATATAGTGTTTGCAAGCAATCTAGCTGGATACGGATGGAACCACACTAATAGGAGAAATCAGGAAAAATGAGCAGCACTAATGCAAAAAAGGACAATGTATGAGGCAGTGACGCGCGCTGAGCGGACTACAACTGGAGGTGGCGGCAGAAACACTACAGCGTGAGCTGCACTCACACACAGAGACCTCGCAGACAGCCGTGAACAGTGCAGAGAACTGTGCACTAGTGCTGCAAGGCTTCAGAAAGGCTCCTCTATCTACTCCTATATAGTGTTTGCAAGCAATCTAGCTGGATACGGATGGAACCAAACTAATAGGAGAAATCAGGAAAAATTAACAGCACTAATGCAAAAAAGGACAATGTATGAGGCAGTGACGCGCGCTGAGCGGACTACAACTGGAGGTGGCGGCAGAAACACTACAGCGTGAGCTGCACTCACACACAGAGACCTCGCAGACAGCCATGAACAGTGCAGAGAACTGTGCACTAGTGCTGCAAGGCTTCAGAAAGGCTCCTCTATCTACTCCTATATAGTGTTTGCAAGCAATCTAGCTGGATACGGATGGAACCAAACTAATAGGAGAAATCAGGAAAAATGAACAGCACTAATGCAAAAAAGGACAATGTATGAGGCAGTGACGCACGCTGAGCAGACTACAACTGGATGTGGCTGCATAACACACTACAGTGTGAGCTGCACTCACACACAGAGACCTCGCAGACAGCCGTGAACAGCGCTGCAAGGCAAAAGAAAGCTTCTCATACAGTGGTTGCTAAAGTAGCCTGGGTAAAGCACAATAAAGCAAATTGCTAGCTCAAATTGTCCCTCAGAGTCAAAATGCCGGCGGCTTTTATAGTGCATCATGACATCATTTCAGCAGCCTTATGGGGGGTTATGCTGTTCTGGCACCTATGGGTTTGTCAATGTGAAATAGCACCCTCAAATCATTCCAGTAACATCTTAACTCCAATATGGTGCAACTTCCTTTCTGAGCTTTGCACTGTGCCTTAAAAGTAGGTTTTGACCACATATGAGGTATCGTTGTACTCAGTAGAAGTTAACTACATATTGGGCATTGGTGTATTCAGGTGAAACTGCATAACTAATTGTACCATTCAATTTCTCCTATTATCTCTTTTGAGAATTAAAAACTTAGGGCTAAGGCAACATTTTAGTGAAAAAAGTAATTTTCTATTGACTCTGTCCAATGTTATGCAATGCTGTGAATCACCTGAGGCTTAAAAATCCTGACTACACACATAGAGGAATTTCTCAATAGGTGTAGTTTCCAAAATGCAATTACTAATGGGGGTTTCCACTGTTTATGCACATCAGTGGCTCTTCAAACACAACATGCCATTCTCTATATATTCCAATCTATTTTTCACATCCTTTCCTTCCAAGCCCTGCAGTAGCTTTATGTGAGGTATGGGATACCCATGTAGTCAGGAAAAATTGCATAACAAACTATATGGTCTATTTTCTCCTGTAACCCTAATGAAAATGCCAAATTTGGGACAAAAGCAACATTTTTGTGGGAAAACGTAAAATCTTAATTTTTTTCCATATTGCTTTAATTCCTGTGAAGCACCTGAAGGTATAATAAACGTATTGAATGATGTTATGGGTACTTTGAGGGATTCAGTTTTTATAATTATGTAACTTTAGGGTAGTTTCTATCCAATATTTTGACAAAGAAATGCAATAAATATCAACCTAAATTTACTGCTACCATAAAGTGTAACATGTCACAAATAAGAACCTCATAAAAGTGATGCTGGCCAGAATTGTTTGGCATGGTTAGGAAGGCGAAAACAGGCTCAGGGGTAAAGGGCTTAAAGAAATAATATGTCATAAGAAATTATTTCCACATGCAGCGGGGTAGAAAATAATAATTATTATGTTTTTTGGGTCTCATTTCGGTTTGAGCTTGCATTGTTTTATGCTATTCTCATATGACAATATATAGTTCAGCAATTACTGTATATACTTGTGTATAAGCCGAGATTTTCAGCACAATTTTTTGTGCTGAAGACGCCCCCCTTGGCTTATACACGAGTAAAGGACCAAAAAAGCTGGCGGGGGGGTGGCAAAGCAGCGGGTGACAGAAGCCAGCGGCTGTGGCGCAGTGACAGCTGCAGCCGCCGTCTAGCAGAAGAGATCATAGTCACCCTCCTTCGCTGCATCTCCGTCCTTGCATCTCTATTGTCCCGGCACCGGTGGCTCTCCTCTCCTGTGATGAGTGGTCACGTGGTACCGCTCATTAAGGTAATGAATATGGATGCGTCTCCACTACCATAGGCATGAAGCGCATATTCATTACCTTAATGAGTGGTACCATGTGACCGCTGAGCAGAGGAGAGGCGAGTCACTGGCACCGGAACAATGGAGATACAGGGATGGAGATGCAGGTGTGAGGAGGATGAGTATGACGGGGAGGGGGGCAATGTGAGCCATGCTTACAACCATGGCGCTGGGGAGCCGAGCCATGGCGGATGGGGGAGCTGAGCCATGCGGGAAGGGGGATCTGAGTAATGTGGGACTGAGGGAGCTGAGCAATGTGGACCGAGGGAGCTGAGCAATGTGGACCGGGGGAGCTGAGCAATGCAGGAACGGGGGAGCATTGCATGCAACAGAGGTAGCCACACATACCAGGACAGGACAGGGAGAGCCACATACCAGGACAGGACAAGGGAAGCCAGATACCAGGACAGGATGGGTAGCCACATACCAGGACAGGGGGAGCCACATACCAGGACAGGACGAGGGGAGACACATACTAGGACAGAATGGGGGTGCCACATACCAAGACATGGGGAGCCACATACCAGGACAGGGGGAGCCACATATCAGGACAGGATGGGGGAGCCACGTATAGCAGGACAGGACAGGGGGAGCCACGTATAGCAGGATCGGGATGAGGGGAACAATACATACCCAGCTTATGCTCGAGTCAATAAGCTTGCCCAGTTTTCCATGGCAAAGGTAAGTGCCTCAGCTTATTCTCGGCTTGGGTTATACTTGAGTATAAACGGTATTTAGCACTCAAGTTGTCTTCATACATTCTTGGTCTTGTTAATACTATAGGAGGCAGGTCACTGGGGGATCAGTGACCTATCATAAGCCATACATATGCATATGCAAGGAGAGTACAACATGAAAGCCACCCCAGAGAATGAGAATCTCTTTAACTGAAAATAAAGACTAAACAACAACCACAAGACGGATTTCATAAACCCAGGTATCATTTTAATCAGTACAAAGGCGCCGACCTGACACTGTCTGTAGGTTACTGTGCACAATCCTGCTGACAGGTTCCCTTTAATAAGGTATAAAAACCTCAAAACGATGACTCTGACAAATACAATTGATCATGAATGTGTCTATGAAAGAAAATTAAAAAATTAAGGCTCGTAGAACACAACAATGAAAGCATGAAAAAAGAAAACGGGTTTGACATGAAGATAAAAAATTGGTATGAGCAGAAAGTAATGATGCTTATGTGAGCAAATAATTCTCATTTATATAATTTTTATTATCATTTTAATTAACTCTACAGAAAAGTGATTGGAGTGGGAAACAGTGAAAAGAAGAGAACTACTTAATTCTTTATTATTCTATAAATATTAAGGAAGAAATAGGGAAAGGAAGAAAATTGTAGGATAGACAAGAACGGACAGAAGTCAGCAAACAAATAATTGTTTTAATTATAAGAAATTACAGACTTCTATGAATCAACTTGCATTATATCTCTGTCAGAATTTTCCTTCCAACTTTCTAAAATGACTGTGTCTCTCAGGCTTCAGTTCTGCTGTGTGGACATTATCTACAGATACCTAAATAATGCTGTAGTGTGTACATATGTATCAAAATCATTTCATGGCAGATAGTCGTTCTGCAATACGAAACTATGACAGATATCAGTAAACAGTCATAAATCATAATGTTTTGTGCCGTAGAAACTGAATTTGAGTAGGCTGTAAGCTAGATTCTGACACCGATTTTGATAATTGGTTGCAGTCTGCTGACTTAATGATAAATACCAAGGCACAGATATTGTGTGTTGCTACAGACTCAAATACTGAGACTGGATGCATAAGATATGTCGGAAATAAATGGCAGTTCAGAAGAACAATAAAGATGACAAACATCTAGCACATTGATAAATAAAATCTGCTCCAGCAACTTTATAAGCTCAGGATTCAATGTCAGACTTGGACATATGTATGTTATGAGTAAAGAGACTGCTCAAGGAGGCTTATTTATTAATCTTAGATTATAGGGGAAAATCGGAACGAGTTTCAAAGTAGCTTGGCATTTTAGAATAAAATGTAGGATCAACAATTTAAGGCTACACACACCATTTTCAGAGTTTTTCATATTGTTTCATTGGCACTTTTTTTTTAGTTGTAAGTGGGGGCAGATGTTACGATAACATTTATATAAAAATACTGACCTATTTACGTTCTGGTGTTTTGGATGTTTTTGACATGTTTATGCAGAATGCACAGTATTCTTAAAGGGAAGTTGTCACCCCCCTGGTGTTTTTAACTAAAAGTGCCACCTTGTGCAGCACTAATGCTGCATTCTGTGGGTGGCTCTTTTTTGGGGGGTCCCTTCCAACGCTGCAATATCACTTTTTATTATTTGCCCGCCATACCTGTAGTCTGTCCGGGGGGCATGTCTTTTCCCCCCCCGGACACAAACACCTCCCAGCCATCACTCAGCCCTTCTGTACACCGTGTGCCACCTCCTATGCCTTCATTAACGTCCCCGGCACCTGCGCTGTAAGTTCCCATCATGTGATTCGAAGGGCAGTGCAAACTGTGCATGTCCGAAAAAGGAACTTACAGCACAGGTGTCGGGGATGTCAATGAAGGTAGAGGAGGCGGCGCCCGGCGCATGGAGGGGCTGAGAGGTGGCTGGGAGGCGTTTGTGCCTCTGTGAAAAGACATGCCCCCCTGACAGACTAAAGGTATGGCGGGCAAATTATAAAAAGTAATGTTGCAGAATTGGAAGGGCCCCCCCAAAAAAAGAGTCACCTTCACAGAATGCAGAATTAGTGCTGCACAAGGTGGCTCTTTTAGTTAAAAATGTCGGGGGGTGACAGGTTCCCTTCAAGGTATGGCATTTTTGTTTTGGTGCTTTTCCATATGCTTGCCTACAGGATAGGCCATATTTTACACATACACATGTCTGTTAGATCAAAAATTGGCCCCAAACCATTATGAAAAATGTTTGAAATTACTAGTGAAGAAGGACTTAAATGAAAAAAAAAAAATTGCATCCCATTTTAAACACTTTAATGAGAAGTGCCATGCATGTATGGTGCTTGTCTGAAGATAATGGCTATATCAATCAGCCATTATTTGCCTCTAAAAGCCATAAATGGAGTTTCTGGCTGGTGTTCATATGAGGCTATGATTTGTGCTGTATATAGTAAAATAGTGGTATTGCTGAATATAGTACAAACGATTGAATAATCGCAAGTTCACGTCCCTTAACCCCGCCGATACTCCTTTTAACAGGAGTTAATTGGTCTTATTCCTCAGTGTCGCTTTTTAACTGTACTGAGAAATAAGGGTAGCCGAGAATCCAGAAAACATGATGTGAATCGTTTTTTGCAGTCCACAGTCTTCACCAAATAACGGCGATGCTAAAAAAAATTCTGATTTTCCATTCATTTCTCTCTCCTCTGAAATGATCTAGCATACCAGAAGAGAGAGAAAGGGGGTCCCCCAAGCCCACCAGTACCTCTTCCATCTCCAGACCCTACGGCTTCATCCCCCAGCCCTCCACGTCTTCTTCCCGGAAGAAAACCACGAGTGTTAGGGGTCGAGTTCCCGCCTCTGCATAGGGGGAATCTCGGTCCATCTCCGCTTCGGTCTCCCATTCTTCTCCTGCCACAGTGGAGCCTGCTCAGCAGAGACATCAGTCTCAGCATCTTGCTCAGTCTGACTCTGTACAAAGAGTTACTGCTGCTTTTTCCTGCTTCTGCCATTGAAGCCAGTGCTGGGCAGCGGCGGGCAGACGCTTCTGGGACTAAGTCCTGCTTTTCTCATTTTGAGCATGCCCAGAGTAAGATCTCTCAGTGGAGATCGAGGGTCACATGTTCAGATACTGCAGCTAAATCAATTGGTCCTTCAGGAAAGTCCTGTAGGTGCTCAGGCTCTGTGGCAGCCTCTCATTGGTCCTTCTAGGAAGGTCATGTACTTGCTGCAACTATTTAAAGCTCGCATGGCAGCACGGCCATGCACTAGTATCTTTCTAAGTTATGTGCTTTGTGCCAGTGTGGTCAAGTAAGATTGAGTTCAGGGACCCGGCTGAAATAAGCCCCTAAAATGCTGGCACCTCCGGTGAGGAGATTGTGTTTGTGTGTATTCAGGGACCTGGCTGAAATAAGCCCCTAGAATGCTGGCACCTCCGACGAGGAGTTTTGTGTGCATGCAAGACCACTGACTGCTTTTAGTTGGGTAGTTAGCCTGTGCCTCTGTGAAGTCTAACAGGGCGCAGTGCTTTGCTTTCATGGCTACTCTGTGAAATAACAGAGCTAGTTCATACTCGCATATAGTGCCGCTGTTTGCTAGCAGCATGTTCTCCTGCACGGTGGACCCCGGGCTGCGAACGCATCTAAAACAATAAAACATCTATATTTACTCGATGCGTTCCGCTAGCCTTATCAACGAGTGCATGCACAGTGCGCCTGCCGAGATCTGACAGTCGGTACTCAGCAACTATAGGAGAGTTTTCCTATTGGTAGACCCTATCACAGTGATCAAAATAAAAAAATAGTAAATCAATCCCCCTTTATCACCCACTTAGGTAAAATTAGTAAAATAAACAAAAATGTAATTCTTTTCCATTTTTCCATTAGGTTTAGGGTTGGGGTTAGGGTTATGGTTAGTGATAGAGCTAGGGTAAGGGTTGGGCTAGGGTTAGGGGCTAAGGGTAGGATTGGGGTTAGAATTAGGGTCCGGGCAAGGGTTAGAGCTAGGGTTAGGGATTGTGCTAGGGTTAGGGTTGGGGCTAGAGTTAGAATTAGGGCTAGGGTTAGGGTGGGGACTCTGGTTAGAGCTAGAGTAAGGGTTGGCTAAGGATAGGGTTTGGGCTAGGGTTAGAATAGAGGCTAGGGTTAGGATTATGGTTGGGGCTAGTGTTACAGTTGCATTGGGGTTAGGGTTGTGTTGGGATTAAGGTTGAGGTTGCAGTTGTGGTGTTGGGGTTAGGGTTGTGGTTAGCGTTGTGGTTGTATTTAGGATTGGAATTATGGTTATTGTTGGGATTAGGGTTAGGGGTGTGTTGGGGTTAGGGCTGAGTCAGGGTTGGAGTTAGAATTGAGGGATTCCACTGTTTAGGTACACCCGCCATTGATTCCAGCCAATTTTGTGTTCAAAAAGTCAAACAGTGCTCCCTCCCTTCTGAGCTCTGCCATGCACCCAAAATAGTGGCTTTCCCCCTCATATGTTGTATAGGTGTATTCAGGAGAAATTGCACAACAAATTTTGTGGTCCATTTTATCTTGTTACCCTTGTGAAAATAAAAAAGTTTGGGTCTAAAATACATTTTTTGTGAAAAAAGTAAAATGTTCATTTTTTTCTTTCCGCATTTCTTTAGTTTTCATGAAGCACCTGAAAGGTTAATAAACTTTTTGAATGTGATTTTGAGCACCTTGAGGGGTGCAGTTTTTAGAATAGTGTCCCTTTGGGTATTTTCTGGCATATTGACATTCACAGCTCACTTCAAATGTGAGGTAGTCCTTAAAAAAATGGTTTTGTAAATTTTGTTGGAAAAATTAGAAATCGCCGGTTAACCTTTAACCCTTATAATGTCATAACAAAAAATTATGTTTCCAAAATTGTGCTAATGTAAAGTTGACATTTGTGAAATGCTATTTATTGACTATTTTCTGTTTCTTGACTCTCTGATTAAAGGGCACAAAAATTAAGTTTGAAATTTGCAAAATTTGCAAAATGTTTGCCAAATTTCCAATTATTTCATAAATAATCACAAGTCATATCGAAGAAATTTTAAAACTAACATGAAGTACAATATGTCACAAAAGAACAATCTCAGATTCAGTGGAATCTGTTTAAGCTTTCCAGAAGCATTATGCACATCATATCCACCCCAAAACAATATCAATAAAAAGATCAGGTAAAGACGCGAAAAACAAGCCCTCACCTAGCTTCATGAACTGCAAGATGGAAACGTGAGAAAATGGCGACATAAGCAAATTTTATGAATTTTAGTTTTTTTATGATCACTGTTTAGCATTAAATTCAATTTGCCGAAAGAACCTTTATTTCAACAAATATAAAATTGCCTTCAAATGTGTCTGTATCTTTTCATTTTTCATCTTTCTTTTTTGAGAAAAATCAGATTAAAGCAAGGAAGTACAATTTAGCTTTCCTAGTCGCCTTACGTGAATAAAGTAATGGGGTAAGCCTGGTGCCTTACTGTCTGAGACATGATTGTAAGAGGGTGGATATAGAAGGGGCTCATCTTGGACTAGAGAAATATAAAAATATATGAAAAATTGGGATAGCTTTGAAAAACCTAGGGCTGCTATATTTTTATATGCTTTCTGATGAAACTGTGAATATAATGTGTATATGTATAAGATATTTGGGACATTTATTCATATTCACAAAACCTTTGCACCTTGCACCTTTTTGCTGACTGTTTTATTGAGTTTTATGAATCTCTAGTTCCAGATTCTTTGTATAAATTGTTACTGAGGAATGAATTCAATTCTGAGCAGTTCCAGCAAGGGACCCCCAAGAGTATCACCCAATTTTTCACTTCTCCACTTCACTGGTACCCCTTTGTCTAGGCACCCTTTGGAGGGTAAGATTTAAGGATTAGTGAGGAAGAGTCCTAGGTGAGCGGGGGCGCCACTTGCATTATATCTAGGGTGCCAACCTCTGCAGCAAGGAAGGGACTCATTAAATAGGGATTCCAGAGGGTGAGATATAGTTCATTTATTTGGTATATCTCTTCTTCAAAACCAATAAAGTAAATATTTTTTTTTGATTGGTGAATCTATTAATAGCAGTGTTTCTTTTGTATCTGGTAGTACATTCCTTTTGTTCGGTTGGCATTTGAACTTTGGCTGCCTGTATATAAAGTCTCACCACAGTCCCTTAGTTATTTATGTTGGACTTCTCATTCAGTCCTGAATAAATATCATTGGTCTCTTGATAGGGTTTTTTTTGCAGTAATTTATAGTGTTATTGGTTATGGTACTACTAACTAAACATGGACTCCTATGGTTATCAGGGTGAGCTTCCGGTGAGCGGGGGCACCAATTTGCGTTCAAGTTAGGGTGCCAACCTCTGCTGGTAGGTAGGGCTATATCAGGGGACAATAGGGTGAGTTAGAAACACCCATCCCTCTTCTCTTCCTACTACTGTGTCAGCTGTTGGTCTATTTATGTTTTTTTGCCTGGTACTCATCATATATGTTTTGTTGATCATTTAAGAATATTCTAATAAAACTTAATTTTTGATGGTATTAGTCTTTTTGGTCTTGCCTTGCACAGGCGTGTACTATGGAGGACAGAGAATGAACTTCAATCCAATATTGCAGCCAGCATGCAGCCAGCGGGTAAGGAAAGGGTGAATCAAACACCCGAAAACCCCGCCCCTATGGCTGAAGATCGTTCCCTCCAAATTCAGGTGACAGAGTCCCTTTAACTGAGTAGTACATGTATTACTATTAATTTACTTACTGTAGTATGCCTACACATTATGTTTTTATCCTAGGTTATATTTGCTTGTTAATGGCCACAGCTTACACATGCACCTGCATATTAGACTTAAAATAACAGATGTACTGTCTCTTGTTTTTGGTTTTACTTTAGTTTGTTTTACTTAGTGCATTTGGGGTTTTACCAAACTTCCCACAGTCAGGTTTTAAACACAGTCAGGCACTGGTCCTGCTCTGCCCCCATTTATTTTGAGATCTGTCTGGCACCTAGCAAGATGAGTTACTAGGGTTAGGGACATTCCTGATGTTGTACGTCTTGTCCTGATGGAATGACTTTTATGTTTTTTTGATTAAGAAAATAGCTAAATGCTCTATAATTTTTCCATATGTTTTTCTTTATTTACTTACTACAGTGTAGCTATGCATTATGTTTTATTTCTAAATTATACATATTTCAGTAGTAGTTGACCATTTAATGCATGGAGCTTAATAGACCAGGGCACTAGCCATTCTGATATACTGGTTCTCCATTTTACTACATAGGTGACGTTCCCAAGGTGCTCTCTGACCTCAATGTGCCATATTAAAGCATTTGACAAGGAGTTTTGTTGTGTGGATGATTTTCATTATTATCATTATTATTACTGGTAACATTAATAGTGGAATATTTCTTACTTCCCAATTATGTTTGCAAACAAAGTTATAAGAAAAATAAATCTGAGAAAAGCTAGGATAGGCTAAAAGAAAGTCTATTCAAATCTGTTTAAAGAAAATGTAATTGACAATTTAAATAGGAATAAACAATATTTTGCAATAAGCTACACATTTTCCTTTTCAGCTTTCATCCACGGATGGAGTTTGATATGATAATCTTATGAAGTCCTTTCAAAGCTAGAAATCTGAATTCGTGTTTTAATATGCAAAGAAATACCCAGAGTTCTCTAGCAAAACTTTAAAAATTACATAGCAAATTTGTTTCAGGGACAAGGCAGGAGAAATCAAAGTGCAGAAAATTTGATTTATGGAAATGTTTCGATTTTGTATCAAAATATATGTAATTAATTGTATATAATATTTTTTATTGTAAAAATTCTGTTACTTTTTAGTAAAAGTAAATAGTAATTTACTTAGTAGTGCTTTATATTATTTTTGGTACATTTAGTTTATTTTCTTATATAGAACTGTAAAATTGATTTTGATATCTTAGCTTTGTTTCACAGTCTTCTCTGAAAACTATGGTAGATTATAATTGGCGGGTCTGTTAAGAGTCATGTTAAAGTAAATCTAGCTGTGGAAAGCAATATTTGTGATATAACAAGATATAAAATAATTTGTAAAACAAAACTTTGAAAGTGCTTATGAAAATGATATGTGTGTACATAAATTAGTACCTCTAAATAGTACCTACAGCGGCATATTTTAAATTAGCATGCATTAATGAGAAATTGAAAAAATATTCCAAAGTGGATTTGTTATGAAACGGCATCAATTCTGTGTTATAAATTAGAGAAATTACAAGAGGAGGATAAAAATGAATTAGAAGACTTGAGAATTTTAGTTATGAGAAAAGATTATGAGATCAATTAACTTACTCAAAGGTTGAGCCATGTAGGGGGTAACATGTTGATCATATACAAATAGAGATGAGCGGATTGATCTAAGGAGAACAAAAGTTCAAGATGAATTTCCTAAAATCCACGGTTTCACACAAATTTGAACTTTTCAAATTCAATTTATGGTTTGCACAAAAAAATTACTTGCCCATCAGCATTCTCCACAATGCTGAAGCGCCATAGACCAGGCAAACATCATTTTGCATTGCTTTCTCATAATGCTGTAGCTATGATATCTTATATATCATAACTTGAAAAGTGGTGGTCAGTACCTGGACCATTGAAGATTAGCGGCTCCCAGTGGAGCATAGTTTGTAAGGCCTGTCCCACACGTCCAGATAATTCCGGTACCGGAAAAATCAGTACCAAAGTTATCCGTGTCCGTGTGTCCGTGTGCTTACCTGACACATCAGTGTGGCACACGTGCGGCAGCCATGTGCCGTCCGTGTGCTGACTGGGTACCACACGCACCGTGCAGGAGACAGCGCGAGAGTTAAGCGCTGTCCCCTGCTCTGGGTGCTGAATCCAAAATTCATTCCTTCTTCCGAGCAGCGTTCGCTGGAGAGAAGGAATGAAAAATCAATGTTTTGGTTTTTTTTGTGTTTGAAATAAAGTTCCCGGTAATCTCCCCCCTCCAACCCCCTGTGCGCCCGCCCGCTGGCATTAAAATACTTACCCGGCTCCCTCGATGCTTCCATCCTCTCAGCGTCACAGCTCTTCCTGTATGAGCGGTCACGTGGTGCCGAATATTACAGTGATGAATATGCAGCTCCACCCCTATGGGAGGTGGAGCTGCATATTCATCACTGTAATAAGCAGCACCACGTGACCGCTCATACAGGAAGAGCTGCAACACTGAGATGAAGCTTCGAGGGAGCCAGGTAAGTATTTTAATGCCAGCGGGCGGGCGCACAGGGGGTGGGAGGAGGGAGATTACCGGGAACTTTATTTTAAACACACACAAAAAAAACAATGATTTTTCATTCCTTCTCTCCAGCGAAGAGAGAAGAAATGAATGGGGCTTCAGCACCACAAGCTGGGGGGACAGCGCTTACTGTAGCGCTGTCTCCTGCATGGCACACGGACTGCACACAGACAGCATCCATGTGTGGTACGTGTTTTACATGGACCCATTGACTTTAATGGGTCCGTGTGATCCGTGCGCTCCCACGAACACTGACATGTCTCCGTGTTTTCCAAACGGACACACGGTCCATGAAAACACGCTGACATGTGCAGAGACACATTGATTTTAATGTGTCTACGTGAGTCAGTGTCTCCGATACGTGAGGAAACTGTCACCTCACATACCGGAGCCACTGATGTGTGAAACCCGCCTAAGTCAGAGTCCTTTCCCATCTCTAGAGTCACTGTGTAAGTCCGAGGTCACACTTGCGAGTGCAATGCGAGAAACTCAAGCGAGTCTCTCAACTCAATACCCGGCACTGCCGCCAGCAGTCGGGACTGGAGCGTGCGGCTACATGTATATCTGTAATCTCTTATAATCACCAGGATCCTCTGTCTGTCCTGTAGAATGTAAGCTTTTATGGTCAATGGGTACTCTTTCTCTTACTTTCTCGCTATATAATGATTTCTTATGGTCAGCAGAGTCCTCTCTTTTTCTTTCGCCTGTAGAGTGTAATCTTTTCTGGTCAACTAGGTTTTTCTCTCTCTCTACTCCTCTATGTGTATTTTATGAGAAATTAGAAGCTTTGATTTGCTACAAGTTATATAATTTCATTTTATTACTTTTTGTTTATAAAATTACATTTATATGGGCTGACAATCATGTTGCTTTTAACCCCTTCATGACCCAGCCTATTTTGACCTTAAAGACCTTGCCGTTTTTTGCAATTCTGACCAGTGTCCCTTTATGAGGTAATAACTCAGGAACGCTTTAACGGATCCTAGCGGTTCTGAGATTGTTTTTTCGTGACATATTGGGCTTCATGTTAGTCATAAATTTAGGTCAATAAATTCTGCGTTTATTTGTGATAAAAACGTAAATTTGGCAAAAATTTTGAAAATTTCGCAATTTTCACATTTTGAATTTTATTCTGTTAAACCAGAGAGTTATGTGACACAAAATAGTTAATAAATAAAATTTCCCACATGTATACTTTACATCAGCACAATTTTGGAAACAAAATTTTTTTTTGCTAGGAAGTTATAAGGGTTAAAATTTGACCAGCAATTTCTCATTTTTACAACGAAATTTACAAAACCATTTTTTTAGGGACCACCTCACGTTTGAAGTCAGTTTGAGGGGTCTATATGGCTGAAAATACCCAAAAGTGACACCATTCTAAAAACTGCACCCCTCAAGGTACTCAAAACCACATTCAAGAAGTTTATTAACCCTTCAGGTGCTTCACAGCAGCAGAAGCAACAATGAAGGAAAAAATGAACATTTAACTTTTTAGTCACAAAAATTATCTTTTAGCAACAATTTTTTTATTTTCCCAATGGTAAAAGGAGAAACTGAACCAAGAAAGTTGTTGTCCAATTTGTCCTGAGTACGCTGATACCTTATATGTGGGGGTAAACCACTGTTTGGGCGCACGGCAGGGCTTGGAAGGGAAGGAGCGCCATTTGACTTTTTGAATGAAAAATTGGCTCCACTCTTTAGCGGACACCATGTCACGTTTGGAGAGCCCCCGTGTGCCTAAAAATTGGAGCTCCTCCACAAGTGACCCCATTTTGGAAACTAGACGCCCCAAGGAACTTATCTAGATGCATAGTGAGCACTTTGAACCCCCAGGTGCTTCACAAATTGATCCGTAAAAATGAAAAAGTACTTTTTTTTCACAAAAAAATTCTTTTAGCCTCAATTTTTTCATTTTCACATGGGCAACAGGATAAAATGGATCCTAAAATTTGTTGGGCAAATTCTCCTGAGTACACCAATACCTCACATGTGGGGGTAAACCACTGTTTGGGCACATGGTAAGGCTCGGAAGGGAAGGAGCGCCATTTGACTTTTTGAATGAAAAATTATCTCCATCGTTAGCGGACACCATGTCGCGTTTGGAGAGCCCCTGTGTGCCTAAACATTGGAGCACCCCCACAAGTGACCGCATTTTGGAAACTAGACCCCCCAAGGAACTTATCTAGATGCATATTGAGCACTTTAAACCCCAAGGTGCTTCACAGAAGTTTATAACGCAGAGCCATGAAAATAAAAAATAATTTTTCTTTCCTCAAAAATGATTTTTTAGCCTGGAATTTCCTATTTTGCCAAGGGTAATAGGAGAAATTGGACCCCAAATGTTGTTGTCCAGTTTGTCCTGAGTACGTTGATACCCCATATGTGGGGGTAAACCACTGTTTGGGCGCACGGCAGGGCTCGGAAGGGAAGGCACGCCATTTGGCTTTTTAAATGGAAAATTAGCTCCAATCATTAGCGGACACCATGTCACGTTTGGAGAGCCCCTGTGTGCCTAAACATTGGAGATCCCCCAGATATGACCCCATTTTGGAAACTAGACCCCCAAAGGAACTAATCTAGATGTGTGGTGAGGACTTTGAACCCCCAAGTGCTTCACAGAAGTTTATAACGCAGAGCCATGAAAAAAAATATATATATTTTCTCAAAAATGATCTTTTAGCCTGCAATTTTTTATTTTCCCAAGGGTAACAGGAGAAATTTGACCCCAAAAGTTGTTGTCCAGTTTCTCCTGAGTACGCTGATAACCCATATGTGGGGGTAAACCACTGTTTGGGCACATGCCGGGGCTCGGAAGTGAAGTAGTGACGTTTTGAAATGCAGACTTTGATGGAATGCTCTGTGGGTGTCACGTTGCGTTTGCAGAGCCCCTGATGTGGCTAAACAGTAGAAACCCCCCATAAGTGACCCCATTTTGGAAACTAGACCCCGAAAGGAACTTATCTAGATGTGTGATGAGCACTTTGAACCCCCAAGTGCTTCACAGAAGTTTATAATGCAGAGCCGTGAAAATAATAAATACGTTTTCTTTCCTCAAAAATAATTATTTAGCCCAGAATTTTTTAATTTTCCCAAGGGTAACAGGAGAAATTTGACCCCAATATTTGTTGTCCAGTTTCTCCTGAGTATGATGATACCCCATATGTGGGGGTAAACTGTTTGGGCACATGCCGGGGCTCGGAAATGAAGTAGTGACGTTTT
The DNA here is from genome assembly GCF_032444005.1 of Ranitomeya imitator. Classification (NCBI taxonomy): domain Eukaryota; kingdom Metazoa; phylum Chordata; class Amphibia; order Anura; family Dendrobatidae; genus Ranitomeya; species Ranitomeya imitator. The sequence goes on along the minus strand of NC_091282.1, from coordinate 269,253,185 downwards.
GAAATGCAGAATTTGATGGAATGCTCTGCGGGCATCACGTTGCGTTTGCAGAGCCCCTGATGTGGCTAAACAGTAGAAACCCCCCACATGTGACCCCATTTTGGAAACTAGACCCCGAAAGGAACTTATCTAGATGTGTGGTGAGCACTTTGAACCCCCAAGTGCTTCATAGAAGTTTATAATGCAGAGCCGTGAAAATAATAAATACGTTTTCTTTCCTCAAAAATAATTATTTAGCCCAGAATTTTTTATTTTCCCAAGGGTTACAGGAGAAATTGGACCCCAAAAGTTGTTGTCCAGTTTCTCCTGAGTACGCTGATACCCCATTTGTGGAGGTAAACCACTGTTTGGGCACACGTCGGGGCTCAGAAGGGAAATAGTGACTTTTGAAATGCAGACTTTGATGGAATGGTCTGCGGGCGTCACGTTGCATTTGCAGAGCCCCTGATGTGGCTAAACAGTAGAAACCCCCCACAAGTGACCCCATTTTAGAAACTAGACCCCCCAAGGAACTTATCTAGATATGTGGTGAGCACTTTGAACCCCCAAGTGCTTCACAGACGTTTACAACGCAGAGCCGTGAAAATAAAAAATCATTTTTCTTTCCTCAAAAATGATGTTTTAGCAAGCATTTTTTTATTTTCACAAGGGTAACAGGAGAAATTGGACCCCAGTAATTGTTGTGCAGTTTATCCTGAGTATGCTGGTACCCCATATGTGGGGGTAAACCACTGTTTGGGCACACGTCGGGGCTCGGAATTGAGGGAGCACCATTTGACTTTTTGAATACGAGATTGGCTGGAATCAATGGTGGCGCCATGTTGCGTTTGGAGACCCCTGATGTGCCTAAACAGTGGAAACCCCTCAATTCCAACTCCAACACTAACCCCAACACACCCCTAACCCTAATCCCAACTGTAGCCATAACCCTAATCACACCCCTAACCCCAACACACCCCTAACCCTAACCACAACCTTAATTCCAACCCTAACCCTAAGGCTATGTGCCCACGTTGCGGATTCGTGTGAGATTTTTCAGCATCATTTTTGAAAAATCCACGGGTAAAAGGCACTGCGTTTTACCTGCGGATTTTCCGCGGATTTCCAGTGTTTTTTGTGCGGATTTCACCTGCGGATTCCTATTGAGGAATAGGTGTAAAACGCTGCGGAATCCACACAAAGAATTGACATGCTGCGGAAAATACAACGCAGCGTTTCCGCGCGGTATTTTCCGCACCATGGGCACAGCGGATTTGGTTTTCCATAGGTTTACATGGTACTGTAAACCTGATGGAACACTACTGCGGATCCGCAGCCAAATCCGCACCCGTGTGCACATAGCCTAATTCTAAAGGTATGTGCACACGCTGCGGAAAACGCTGCGGATCCGCAGCAGTTTACCATGAGTTTACAGTTCAATGTAAACCTATGGGAAACAAAAATCGCTGTACACATGCTGCGGAAAAAACTGCACGGAAACGCAGCGGTTTACATTCCGCAGCATGTCACTTCTTTGTGCGGATTCCGCAGCGGTTTTACAACTGCTTCAATAGAAAATCGCAGTTGTAAAACCGCAGTGAAATGCGCAGAAAAAAGCAGTAAATCCGCCATAAATCCGCAGAGGACCAGAATACGTGTGCACATACCGAAACCCTAACCCTAGCCCTAACCCTAGCCCTACCCCTAACCCTACCCCTAGCCCTAACCCTAACCCTAGCCCTAACCCTAACCCTAGCCCTAACCCTACCCCTACCCCTAACCCTACCCCTAACCCTACCCCTAACCCTACCCCTAACCCTAACCCTACCCCTAACCCTACCCCTAACCCTACCCCTAACCCTACCCCTAACCCTAGCCCTAACCCTACCCCTACCCCTAAACCTAACCCTATTGTAACATTAGTGGGAAAAAAAAATCTTTATTTTTTTATTGTCCCTACCTATGGGGGTGACAAAGGGGGGGGGGGGTCATTTATTATTTTTTTTATTTTGATCACTGAGATATAATCTATCTCAGTGATCAAAATGCACTTTGGAACGAATCTGCCGGCCGGCAGATTCGGCGGGCACACTGCGCATGCGCCCGCCATTTTGGAAGATGGCGGCGGCCAGGGAGAAGACGGACGGACCCCGGCAGGATCGGTAAGTATGATGGGGTGGTGGGCACACTGCGCATGCGCCCGCCATTTTGGAAGATGGCGGCGGCCAGGGAGAAGACGGACGGACCCCGGCAGGATCGGTAAGTATGATGGGGTGGGGGGGAGCACGGGGGGGGGATCGGAGCATGGGGGTGTGGACCGGAGCGCGGGAGGGGTGGAACGGAGCACGGGGGGTGTGGAACGGAGCACGGGGGTGGTGGAACGGAGCACGGGGGGTGGAACAGAGCACGGGGGGGTGGATCGGAGTGCAGGGGGGTGGATCAGAGTGCAGGGGGGGTGATTGGAGCACGGGGGGCAGACAAGAGCACGGGGGGAGCGGAGCACAGGACGGAGGAGAGCCGGAGCAGTGTACCGGACAGATCGGGGGGCTGGGGGGGCGATCGGTGGGGTGGGGTGGGGGCACATTAGTGTTTCCAGCCATGGCCGATGATATTGCAGCATCGGCCATGGCTGGATTGTAATATTTCACCAGTTATAATAGGTGAAATATTACAAATCGCTCTGATTGGCAGTTTCACTTTCAAGAGCCAATCAGAGCGATCGTAGCCACGGGGGGGTGAAGCCACCCCCCCTGGGCTAAACTACCACTCCCCCTGTCCCTGCAGATTGGGTGAAATTGGAGTTAACCCTTTCACCCGATCTGCAGGGACGCGATCTTTCCATGACGCCACATAGGCGTCATGGGTCGGATTGGCACCGACTTTCATGACGCCTACGTGGCGTCAAAGGTCGGGAAGGGGTTAATGTATGCTGTTCAAGACTGAAGCAAATTAACAAATGCATGAACGATTGTATTTATTTTAAAACCTGATGATTATTGTAGCACATAAATGTGACAATCACTTGCAATGTTGTCAATAGCCTTATTTCACTGTTAGGCTATTTTCCCACTTTCTATTTTTGCTGCTTTTTTTTTTAGAGCAAAGTAAACGCTGTTTTTTACGGTACAAGCAAAAGCTATGAGATTTCAGAAATCCCATGCACGCGCTTATTTTTTTTCTACCTAATTTGAAAACGATTGTGTTTTTGAAAACTGCAGCAAGTCAATTCTTTCAGTGTTTTTTCAACCTTTTTTTACCCATAGAAAGCAATGAGTAGATGCAAAAATGCAGCAAAAACACTGCAAAAAATGTGTCTCAGTTTTTGCAGTGACATTGGTGAGAAAAATGCAGGTACAGCAAAATTTATTTTTGTGATTTGATCAAATTTATAATTTTTTTCCCCCAAAATGTATGGTGTCAAATAAGTCTTGCATTTGTGACCTTGTATTGTTCATTCTTCCTTGGTGGAAGCAAAGCTGAACTTTGAGATTCTAAAAAAAGGACGCAAAACATACATTTTGCCTGCAGCTTTTTTACTGCTGAGAGGATATTTTTTTTGGCTGCGGAAATAAAACGCTGCAAAAAAGCAACATGTGAACATAGCCTTACCCATACACAAACAAGTCTCACATTAGAATCACGCATTACATGTAATAATTCTACCATTATATGTGGCTAGTCAAATCTAACACTTAAGTATATCATTTTATATTGCGTATATATGTAACACCCTAATTTGTATGCTTTGTACAACGTTAGAAAGAATGTAGACGTCATCTGATTCATGTTGCTGTGCAAGATGTCCATTATACACAGTATATTGACACACTATTGCTTCATATAGTGATATCTGTGCTTTGCTTATACCAGGCTGCTTCATATCATTGCGTCTGCTCTGCTGTCGCTGTTGTTCCGACACTATACTCTCACGGTTCTGCTTCAGGTCCTTGTTTGCTGATTGAGAGCAGAGCTGCTCCGACTCTTCGCTGTCACAGTACTGATTCGTGTCATGTTTTTTTCATCAGTTACCAAGAAGAGTTGCGTAGACATTAGGCAGACACATTGGAGCTTTGCATTGTGTCACTCTTATAATGACGCACGCTTATCATGTAAATATATCATGTCATCATCAGCAGTACATGTCCTTTTCACATTGGGTGATGAGTAGCCGCGAGAGTAATGATTTTTGCACTACTATGAACAATCCAATCACCTGATGAATAAGCTTTGTTTTGCTTGCTTATTGGATAAGTTCACAAGAGCCTTTAAAATATAGAGTTTCGTCCAGAAAACTGAGGTGATTTTTTTTCTCTCTTGTCATTCGTGTGCTGTCCGTGTTCAATCCGCTTTTTAAAGCAACAGCTATTAATCATTAAGAAGACCATTTACAGTTTCCTATGCTACAGAATTGTGAAGTATCTGTGAAAATCAGATGCTATACTGTGGCTTCATATAACATCCAATTTTTTTAACGCACCCATAGACTTGAATAGTTGACTCTCATTGGGTTTACCGAAGAAATTTGCGTATGCTAATTTTTTTCACACACGGATTCGGCCTGTGAAAAAAAGTTCTCATTTGTACTGCTTGACTGAAAATATGATGATGTGAACCATTGGGTGATTGCTGACGTTTACACCAGTGAATATCTGTTCTGACAGTACTTGTAAATGTGAATACTACACACACTGTATTTTATAGATAACACATGCACACACACATGTATATGCGCACAGCACATACACATGTATGTACACAATGTACATACACACGTAGATACTCACAGCACATGCATATCAAACATTGTTGTATATAATAATAATCTTTATTTTTATATAGCGCTGACATATTCCGCAGCACTTTACAGTTTTGCACATATTATCATCACTGTCCCCGATGGGGCTCGCAATCTAGAATCCTTATCAGTATGTTTTTGGAATGTGGGAGGAAACCGGAGTGCCCGGAGGAAACCCACGCAAACATGGAGAGAACATACAAACTCTTTGCAGATGTTGTCCTGTGTGGGATTAGAACCCAGGACCCAAGCGCTGCAAGGCCACCATGCTGCCCTGCTGATATACACGCAGCACACACTCATATATATATATACATATATATATATATTCACAACATATACACTTGTATACACACAGCACACACACAAATGCACATACATAGACACACTGTAGAGGATTAAACCACCCTGTCTCCTCCTTTTCAATTCTGCTAGAATCTTCCAGGACACAGGACCTTTGGTGACATAAAGGGCACATGATCGTGATGTCTCCAAAGGTCCTGTGAATGTTTCTATCCTGTCTGTGATGGAAATAAGATAGTTGATGAAATGTCATTGAAAATTCCATTATTTCAAGACTATTTTTAAATATACAGAGTAACATAGATAATAATAAAATAAATTATAAAAAAATGTACCTTTTACACAGTATGTCATTTTCTTCATGACACATTACTTTTAATGAACAAGCAAAATAAAGAATCTGCAGTAGGGATAATACATACTGTAAGGAGCTTATCAGGTAGTGGAAATAATTAGGCAAAAAGTGTGTATGTAAATTTCTGAACTCACAAATTAACTGGAATTTAGCTTTGATATATAGAATATTTCTGATATCTACATGTCACTACATGTCACTCATTGGTGCCCTGGTGCCGATGGAAGGAACAACATTGATTTCCTGAAGATCTGCTAACATAAGCATATAGTAGAGACAAGTCAGAGGATGGAATCAAAAAGCCCCCTCTTCCCTCTACACATATTAAAACATTTAAAAAACAGATACAGTTAATCTTTAAGTCATTTGTCTTACAGGTTTCCAATTTATAGGTTTAGCTACGTGACTTATTTTTTGTGGTACATGCATTATGACTGACATAGTGTGAAATTGTTTACTCTACACCATTAGTGCTCAAGTCATACTGACTACCAGTCCCGGCCTGGTATTATGGAAAAATGCCACTAGCATTGTCATTTATTTTGTGAGAAGCTTACTTTTCATGGGAAACGTTCTCTTCTCTGAAATTACTGTTGCATAATAAATATAATTCTATATATTTAATCTGTTTGAAGTTTCTATGCGGTTTACATTAATGTTCCCTAATTTATGTTCAACTGACTCCTTCACAATAATGTTTACGTAAATTGATTTCCCCTACATACACCAAAAGCACAAATAAAAACAATTTCTTATAAAATCAAGGGTGAGTTAAAAAGAACTGTTGGTTTAATTTTTATTTAATAAATCAGTAGTACACATGAATGTAAGGAATTTTGTAATATGCAGTATCCTAGTAGAGAACTCTGTTTTTATCCCATCCAGGCCTGATTAATCATTTTAAAAATTCTCAATTACCAGTAAAATCTGTATTCAGTGAAGATAGATTTTTTTCATTACTGATATAGGAGATGGCAGTTGCCACTGATAAGATTTTCAGTAGAAGGGAGAGAGGAGGTCTCCACTCTCTTTCTGTCCTCGCCCATCTACGTGGAATACTATAAAAACATCACCCATCTCATATCTCAGTGATGCAAAAATCTGTCTTTACTAGAGATAGGTGGACCCCTGGATATTCGGGCCCAGTGGGTTTGGCCGAACAGTTACAAATAGTTTGGGTTCGGGTACCAGAACAGTACCAGACTCGAACCCGAACCCAGACCAAATGCACTTGAATGGGGGACCCTGAACATTCAGTGTTTGCCACGCTGTCATGTGCATGACAGTGCGACAAACACTACTTCTGATTGACAGTAAAATCATTACCGCCGGCCAGACAGCCGCAGGTCTTACACTGTCAAATGACATCGTAAGCCCGCAGCTGTGATAGGAGGTAAAAATTTTACCTCCGGTTACTGGTGTCGACTGATGGGACTACCGCCAATCAGAAGCAGTGTTTGTCGCGCTGTCATTCACATGATAACGCAATAAACACCCGATGTTCAGGGGGCCGAACCCGAACAGTAACACGGACTCCCTGGTGAAGTCGGTGCCCAAACCGTAGATGTTCAGTACGAATGCCAAACTTTGCTTTTCTAGGGTTTACTGAATAGAGATTTTACTGGGAATTAACTGCATGATCAATTCTAGTGGATTGAGAAGCAGATTTCTATGATAAGATACATTACAAAATGTCTTATTTTCAAGTGTAATATTGATTTATGAAATACACATTAAAACAATGGTTATGGTTTAAACAGAAAAAATTGTCATATTTAAAATAATCCATGTTCAGGTCAAGTTCTGGAATCCAAATGTACAAAATGAACAAAAGTATCTTTACAACTACACATTCCACCTATCTGAGCTTTTATGATGTCCCATTCTAATTCAATAGACATTAATCTGGAAATGTTCACCACTTTGCTGCTTAAAAAAGCTTCTACTGTTGTGAGAAGATTTTCTACAAGGATTTGATGTGTTTCAGGGGGATTATTTACCCATTCAACTAGAAGAGGAGTTGTGATGTTAGTTGCTGATGTTGGATGAGACATCCTGGCTCACAATCCCTGTCCTTGTTCTTGGTGTTTAGTGGGTTTGAGATCAAGGCTGTGTGCAGGCCTGACATTTTCTTCCATGCCAAGCGCACCCAGACTTTATGGACTTTGCTTTGTGCATTGGGGCACAGTCTTTCTGTTACAGCCTTCCCCAAACTATTCCTAATAAGTTGAAAACATATATGTAATTGTCAAAAAGTCTTGGTATGCTGAGTTATTAAGATTCCCCTTTACTGGAACTAAGGAGCATAGGCAACTCCTGAAAACATCTCTGTAGCATTATCTCTTCGCCACAAAATTGTGCAGAATCTACTGGCGCCGTACTTTACATAACTCAATCTGATGCTTGACATCGCACTTTTTTGAGATGTTGCATGCTGCTTGCTTCGCCATGGAAACCCATCCCATCATAGTCTTTGTGATGATGTTAACCCTAAAGAAGATTTAATTCACATTAGTGGATGTCAACACTCTAGGACCCAGGTCTGTAACACTACATGGTCTGCCACATATTGGCTGATTTGCTGTGTTTACTAAATGGTGCCACTTTTTCAGTACTGCTCACTAGGGTTGAGCAAAATGGGTTGGCCTTTTTCAGAAGTCGCCGACTTTTGGCAAAGTCGGGTTTCATGAAACCCGACCCGACCCCTGTGTGGGGTCGGCCATGAGGTCGGCGATCTTCTGAATCTGGTATCCGAATTCCGATCCCGAGTTCCGATATGTTTGCAATATCAGAAATCGGTATCGGAATCCATATTTAAGTGTAAAATAAAGAATTAAAATAAAAAATATTGCTATACTCACCCTCTGATGCGCCCTGGTACTAACCGGCAGCCTTCCTTCTTTAGAATCAGCACATGAAGGGCCTTAGATGACGTCGCGGCTTGTGATTGGTCGCGCGACCGCCCATGTGACCGCTCGCGCGACCAATCACAAGCCACGACGTCACCGAAGGTCCTTCAAGCGCTGATTCTTAGGAAAGAAGGCTGCCGGAAAGAAGCAGAGCGCGTCCGAGGGTGAGTATATTCCTATTAGGTATATACTCACCCTCAGACGCGCCCTGCTTCTTTCTGGCAGCCTTCCTTCCTAAGAATCAGCGCTTGAAGGACCTTCGGTGACGTCGTGGCTTGTGATTGGTCGCGCGAGTGGTCACATGGGCGGTCGCGCGACCAATCACAAGCCGCGGCGTCATCTAAGGCCCTTCACGCGCTGATTCTAAGGAAGGAAGGCTGCCGGTTAGTACCAGGGCGCGTCCGAGGGTGAGTATAGCAATATTTTTTATTTTAATTCTTTATTTTACACTTAAATATGGATCCCAGGGCCTGAAGGAGAGTTTCCTCTCCTTCAGACCCTGGGAACCATTGGAAACCCAATGCAATGCATTGGGTTTCGTGTTTCGGCCGACCCCGACTTTTTTATAGGATCGGCCGATTTCACTCGACCCGACTTTTGAAAAAGTCGGGTTTCGTGAAACCCGACCCAATCCTATAAAAGTAAAAGTTGCTCAACCCTACTGCTCACAGTTGATCAAAGACTATTTAGGTAAGAACAAATCTCACAAATGAGCCATTACACATGTTAGTAAAGGCGAATTGCAGGCATTGGTGAATGATTTTATATGCCTGTGGCAATTGGAATGGATGCAAAACTTGAATTCAATGATAAAGAGGTTTGTCCTAGTACATTTGTTCTTACAGTAACAAAACAAATGTTCCAGCATCGTCCAAATAGAAAAACATCTAAAAACTTGATACTTTAATTTATTCAAAACTTGACTGGCAAAAAATGTCTATAGTAAGCTTGCCAGCTTGCAGTGGACATTGTTTGCCTCTCATGTTACTAGATTCACAATGAGTACTCTCCTTACCTTCACTTTAATGTGCTGTAATTGATGTTCTATATGAAATGCACTATTTCAGATGTTTATACATCGCTGCAGATGCTACTGCTGCGTTCCTGTACCTGAACTTCGCTTTTTTAATCAAGTAACTTTTTTACTCACGTTACTTTAAAGTATTTAATCAATATAAATGAGTGTAGTTTTGGTTTATACTAAAGTTTATTGAATCTGCAAGATTTGAAATCTCCAAATTTTGCAGATTTTATGTTTTCCCCTGCGTTGTCTTCTAAAGACAAATTTGGTTGGGTACGCTGAAATAAGTTTTATTAATAATTCATTATATTGTCCTTATATTGCATGTGAAATAACAATTTGAAACACTATTGATCCTGTTTCACTTCCCTAATGGGAATTAATCTGAGCTAGTGCTCAACATTAAAGGGGGTGGTCATTTTTTATTTAAATGCATGTATTTTGGGATCAAAATAATTTTTGAAATTGGGTTTCATTAAAAATTTTGAAGCACTTAGGTGGTTACATGCTCTTTGTTTTTCTGCAAATTCAAATTTTAAGTAGTCAGTTGCCATATATCAGTTGAGAGGAGCTCAGAAAAGGACAGGCAAATATTACTTACAAAATTTTCTATTAGTCTGTTACAGCAAGCTCCCTGACAGATTCTCAGATAAAGAGGTCATCCATTTTTTCTTGGTAGTGCTACTCTCCTTACACCCTGCACAGAAATTCAATCCATAAATGGCTGCTGGCGGAGGAGCATGTGAACAATTAGCTTCCTCCAATAGAAAAGCATATTTCTCATGAGAGACGTTTTACAATTTGCAGGAGACTGATGGATTCATTTGGTCACAAGGTCCTCCGCCAGCAGGCATTGTATGGACAAAAGTGCTGGTCACTTTGTGAAGAAAGTTGCACTAACAAGATATAGTGACCAACCAACCTCTTGTTGCCTCATAGAGTCGCGCTGTACACACAGATAAATACCCTAACTAGTGTTGTGCTTGCTCTGGAACTCTTTGGTGCTAACCGCACACATGAAGGAACCAGATGCTAAGCCAAGGCTAATTGCCCCCACTGATACTAGCTGCCTGCCTGAGTGTACAGCCCCAAAGCTAAACAGACTCACACCACATATATACTGAGTGGTAGAGTATCCACTGGCAACAGCCAAACACAAATGATACTAGTGCATGGCCATGCGGCCATGCAAACCTTTTATAGTTGAAGCTCTCCAGGACCTCCTAGTGGACCAATAGGAGCTGTTACAGGACCTGAGCATGTGACCCCCGACTTCCAATGAGAGGTCTTCCCTTGGGCATTCTCAGAAGGAGAAAAGCAGGACTTAGTCCCAGGAGCACCTGCTCGACGGCGAACATTACTGGTTATAATGGCTGACTCTGGGAGGGCAGCAGTAACCAAATGTGCAGTATCTGTCTGAGCCAGTCACTGGGACTGACGTCTCTGCTGAGCATGTTCCACTGTGGCTGTGGAAGAATGAGAGACCGCAGCAGACATGGTTTGAGATTCCCCCTGTGCGGCGGCAGGAACTCGACACCTAACACCTCTTTACCTGAGAATCTATCAGGGAGATCGTTTTGACCATCTAACAGGAAAGATTGTAACTTTTTTCTTTTTCTGAGCTCCTTTCAGCTGATTTATGGTCACAGACTTCATTAAATTTCAATGTGCAGAGAACCAAAAAGCCTGTGTGTTACAATGGCAATCAAATGTAATGCTGGTGGATGTGGACCCACTGTGCCACTGGCTGGGCTTACCCTGAAGGGGCATGACTAAATGACTACCTTGTGTTCACTACTGCCTATGGTGGTGAGAATAGGCTTGGCTCCAGGTAGTCACTAGGTACCACTCTAGGACAGTGATTTGGTCTGCTGCATCTGCCCTGAGGGTCATAGACGCTGTACAGGAGAGCAAAGACAAAGCGAAGTCAGACAGTTTGGGGTCAGGGCAGGCAGCACAGGATCAGTGGGAATAGCCAGGGTCATGAGCAGAGAAGTCAGACAGGGTGGGTAGGCAAGCCAGGTCAATAACAGAAAATCAATACATGCAAACACACAAACTGGACACTAGCAGACAAATTAGTTAGGAACCAACTTGGGTAGGGAGTAGTAGGAGGAGCTGTCTGATTTAAACACTGCTAGAATGGGATAGGCTGGGGAAGCTAATCTATACATTACACAGCAGGGTTAAATTCCTGCAGAGACCATCCATACTGTTATGAACAGGTAATTCAGAACCACAATGGACCTTGAAGTTCAGAGCACACAAAGTGACCTGACAATTACCAAAAACATAGGACGAGCTCTGAGACGTGGGAACTCTGCTGACCGCAATCCCTAATCCTATCACACCACACTAGAGGTAGCCGTGGATTGCGCCTAACGCTCCCTATGCAACTCGGCACAGCCTGAGAAACTAACTAGCCCTGAAGATAGAAAAATAAGCCTACCTTGCCTCAGAGAAATTCCCCAAAGGAAAAGGCAGCCCCCCACATATAATGACTGTGAGTAAAGATGAAAATACAAACACAGAGATGAAATAGATTTAGCAAAGTGAGGCCCGACTAACTGAATAGACCGAGGATAGGAAAGATAGCTTTGCGGTTAACACAAAAACCTACAAACAACCACTCAGAGGGGCAAAAAGACCCTCCGCACCGACTAACGGTACGGAGGTGCTCCCTCTGCGTCTCAGAGCTTCCAGCAAGCAAGAAAAACCAATATAGCAAGCTGGACAGAAAATATAGCAAACAAAAGTAACACAAGCAGAACTTAGCTTATGCAGGATGACAGGCCACAGGAGCGATCCAGGAGGAAGCAAGACCAATACTAGAACATTGACTGGAGGCCAGGATCAAAGCACCAGGTGGAGTTAAATAGAGCAGCACCTAACGACTTAACCTCATTACCTGAGGAAGGAAACTCAGAAGCCGCAGTACCACTCTCATCCTCCAAAGGAAGCTCATAGACAGAACCAGCCGAAGTACCACTCTCGACCACAGGAGGGAGCTTGGCCACAGAATTCACAACAGTACCCCCCCCTTGAGGAGGGGTCACCAAACCCTCACCAGAGCCCCCAGGCCGACCAGAATGAGCCACATGAAAGGCACGAACCAGATCGGCAGCATGGACATCAGAGGCAAAGACCCAGGAATTATCTTCCTGACCATAACCTTTCTCGAAACACGAGAATCCAAAATCTTCTCCACTATATACTCCAGTTCCCCTTCAACCAAAACCGGAGCAGGAGGATCAATAGATGGAACCACAGGTGCCACGTATCTCCGCAACAATGACCTATGGAACACGTTATGGATGGAAAAAGAAGCTGGAAGAGTCAAACGAAAAGACACAGGATTAAGAACCTTAGAAATCCTATATGGACCAATGAAACGAGGCTTAAATTTAGGAGAGGAAACCTTCATAGGAATATAACGAGATGACAACCAAACCAAATCCCCAACACGAAGTCGGGGACCCACACAGCGCCTGCGGTTAGCGAAACGTTGAGCCTTCTCCTGGGACAAAGTCAAATTGTCCACTACATGAGTCAAAATCTGCTGCAAACTATCCACCACAGTATCCACACCAGGACAGTCCGAAGACTCAACCTGCCCTGAAGAGAAACAAGGGTGGAACCCAGAATTGCAGGAAAACGGCGAAACCAAAGTAGCCGAGCTGGCCCGATTATTAAGGGCGAACTCAGCCAAAGGCAAAAAGGACACCCAATCATCCTGATCAGCAGAAACAAAACATCTCAGATATGTTTCCAAGGTCTGATTGGTTTGTTCAGTCTGGCCATTTGTCTGAGGATGGAAAGCCGAGGAAAAAGACAAATCAATGCCCATCCTAGCACAAAAGGCTCGCCAAAACCTCGAAACAAACTGGGAACCTCTGTCAGAAATGATGTTCTCTGGAATGCCATGTAAACGAACCACATGCTGGAAAAACAATGGCACCAAATCAGAGGAGGAAGGCAATTTAGACAAGGGCACCAAATGGACCATCTTAGAGAAGCGATCACAAATCACCCAAATGACCGACATTCTTTGAGAGACGGGGAGATCCGAAATAAAATCCATAGAGATATGTGTCCAAGGCCTCTTCGGGACCGGCAAGGGAAAAAGCAACCCACTGGCACGAGAACAGCAGGGCTTAGCCCGAGCACAAATCCCACAGGACTGCACAAAAGAACGCACATCCCGCGACAGAGATGGCCACCAAAAGGATCTAGCCTCCAAATCTCTGGTACCAAAGATTCCAGGATGACCAGCCAACACCGAACAATGAACCTCAGAGATAACTTTATTCGTCCACCTATCAGGGACAAACAGTTTCTCCGCTGGGCAACGGTCAGGTCTATTAGCCTGAAATTTTTGCAGCACCCGCCGCAAATCAGGGGAGATGGCAGACAAAATTACCCCCTCTTTGAGAATACCCGCCGGCTCAGGCAAACCCGGAGAATCGGGCACAAAACTCCTAGACAGGGCATCCGCCTTCACATTTTTAGAGCCCGGAAGGTACGAAACCACAAAGTCAAAATGGGAGAAAAACAGCGACCAACGAGCCTGTCTAGGATTCAACCGTTTGGCAGACTCGAGATAAGTCAAGTTTTTGTGATCAGTCAAGACCACCACGCGATGCTTAGCTCCTTCAAGCCAATGACGCCACTCCTCGAATGCCCACTTCATGGCTAGCAACTCTCGATTGCCAACATCATAATTTCGCTCAGCAGGCGAAAATTTCCTGGAAAAGAAGGCGCATGGTTTCATCACCGAGCAATCAGAACTTCTCTGCGACAAAACAGCCCCTGCTCCAATTTCGGAAGCATCAACCTCGACCTGGAACGGAAGCGAAACATCTGGTTGGCACAACACAGGGGCAGAAGAAAAACGACGCTTCAACTCCTGAAAAGCTTCCACAGCAGCAGAAGACCAATTGACCACATCAGCACCCTTCTTGGTTAAATCAGTCAACGGTTTAGCAATACTAGAAAAATTAGCGATGAAGCGACGATAAAAATTAGCAAAGCCCAGGAACTTCTGCAGACTCTTCAGAGATGTTGGCTGAGTCCAATCATAAATGGCCCGAACTTTAACAGGGTCCATCTCGACAGTAGAAGGAGAAAAAATGAACCCCAAAAATGAAACCTTCTGAACACCAAAGAGACACTTTGACCCCTTCACAAACAAAGAATTAGCACGCAGGACCTGCTTCACATGAGATTCCCAATCATCCGAGAAGACCAAAATATCATCCAAGTATACAATCAGGAATTTATCCAGGTACTCTCAGAAGATGTCATGCATAAAGGACTGAAACACTGATGGAGCATTGGCAAGTCCGAATGGCATTACTAGGTACTCAAAATGGCCTTCGGGCGTATTAAATGCTGTTTTCCATTCGTCGCCCCGTTTAATACGCACAAGATTATACGCACCACGAAGATCTATCTTGGTGAACCAACTAGCCCCCTTAATCCGAGCAAACAAATCAGACAGCAGCGGCAAGGGGTACTAAAATTTGACCGTAATTTTATTTAGAAGGCGGTAATCAATACAAGGTCTCAGCGAACCATCCTTCTTGGCCACAAAAAAGAACCCCGCTCCCAATGGCGACGATGACGGGCGAATATGACCCTTCTCCAAAGACTCCTTCACGTAACTCCGCATAGCGGCGTGCTCAGGTACAGATAAATTAAACAGTCGACCCTTAGGAAACTTACTACCAGGAATCAAATCGATAGCACAATCACAATCCCTATGCGGAGGTAGGGCATTGGAATTGGGCTCATCGAATACATCCCGGTAATCAGACAAGAACTCTGGGACCTCAGAAGGGGTGGATGATGAGATAGACAGAAATGGAACATCACCATGTACCCCCTGACAACCCCAGCTGGACACAGACATTGATTTCCAATCTAATACTGGGTTATGGACTTGTAGCCATGGCAACCCCAACACGACCACATCGTGCAGATTATGCAACACTAGAAAGCGAATATCCTCCTGGTGCGCAGGAGCCATGCACATGGTCAGTTGGGTCCAATACTGAGGCTTATTCTTGGCCAAAGGCGTAGCATCAATTCCTCTCAATGGAATAGGACACTGCAAGGGCTCCAAGACAAACCTACAGAGCCTAGCAAACTCCAAGTCCATCAAATTCAGGGCAGTGCCTGAATCCACAAATGCCATGACAGAATAGGAAGACAAAGAGCAGATCAAAGTAACGGACAAAAGAAATTTCGACTGTACCGTACCAATGGTGGCGGACCTAGCGAACCGCTTAGTGCGCTTAGGACAATCGGAGATAGCATGAGTGGAATCACCACAGTAGAAACACAGCCCATTCTGACGTCTGTGTTCCTGCCTTTCAGCTCTGGTCAAAGTCCTATCGCACTGCATAGGCTCAGGTTTATGCTCAGATAATACCGCCAAATGGTGCACAGATTTACGCTCACGCAAGCGTCGACCGATCTGAATGGCCAAAGACATAGACTCATTCAGACCAGCAGGCATAGGAAATCCCACCATGACATCCTTAAGGGCTTCAGAGAGACCCTTTCTGAAAATAGCTGCCAGCGCACATTCATTCCATTGAGTGAGCACGGACCACTTTCTAAACTTCTGACAATAAATCTCTATCTCATCCTGACCCTGACACAGAGCCAGCAAATTTTTCTCTGCCTGATCCACTGAATTAGGTTCGTCGTACAGCAATCCGAGCGCCAGAAAAAACGCATCAATATTACATAATGCAGGATCTCCTGGCGCAAGGGAAAATGCCCAGTCTTGAGGGTCGCCATGTAATAAAGAAATAATGATCCTAACTTGTTGAACTGGGTCACCAGAGGAGCGGGGTTTCAAAGCCAGAAATAGTTTACAATTATTTTTAAAATTCAAAAACTTAGCTCTATCTCCAGAAAACAACTCCGGAATAGGAATTTTAGGTTCTAACATAGGATTCTGAACCACTAAATCATACTCCCTAAGGCTAGATGGTAGACACATGCAGGTGCTGCAGTGCTTCATGAAGCAGCATCAGCAGGACTTGAGGAGAAAATGCATGGTGAGCAGAAGAGTTGAAAATATCTGCCAGTCACCACCGTGACACTGTGAAAGTGTAAAGGGAACTACCCCTAGTTGTTTTGGTATATATGTATTTGCATGCTATCCAAGCATGCAAATACATATTTATGTGTATAAAAGTATCCCCTCTGTTCCACCATATTATGTCAAATATGTTCCCTCACACACATAAAGATGATATTGTCCCCATTATAACAATGCCCCATATGCCAACGTTTAAATATGACTTGGACAAGAAATGTCTGGGCATATCAAAAGATGGGCAGTTATCAATATGTTGTCTGTGGCTGTGGTTAATTACCATGTCAGGAGATAGCCACACTGCTAGGAGAAAAGGATCAAAGAGACCTTTTGTGTCTGCAGGGCTCACTCTTTTCCTTCTGATCCCGCCGTCACAGCCCCTACTTCAGCCCCACATGTACTACTGCTTTATATAGCAGCCCCTCTCTCTGCCAACAGTCCCTTCATCTCCCTGTCAGCTCTATGTGCAGTAGCCTGCAGCCTCACAGCATCTACACTCCACAGCAGCCCCTCTGTAAACCTGCTCACACTCCCGACATCTCCTCTCTGTGTGCCATACAGCCCCACACAGTGTCCCCTCTGGCTGCAGCATCACCTGTGTGCCTTCTCCCTTGAGCAGAAACTCTGTACCTGAGAGTCTCAATGTACCTAGTAGCCTCTCTGTATCTGGATTTGGCTATGTATCAGTGCTATTAACTCCTCTTTCTCCATAGAGATAGTGTAGTGATAGGTGGGTGAGCTGTTATAAATGTACGCATGTTTTTAGGTAAGTAGGTTGAAGTATGATTAGGTTATTGATTCACAATTTTGTCTAAGTTAGTCGTCATTCATAGAGAATATTGTAAGAAATCGGATTACCTAACAGGTGAGGTATTGACTGGATATTGGACATTGATAGTCAAGTTCGACATTCATATATGGTATACTGCAAAAGGTGCAAAATTTGTAATTAAACTCAATTGCAAAAATGATTTTTAGCCCAGAAAGCATTTAAGTGGAAAAAATGCCCAGAAAGGTGGTCAACCTAAACTTTAGATAGACGTCATCCACCAGCTATTGCTCCCTACTCCTTCATACATATACGCTTTTTTGAGTATATATGTGTTCTTAATGGGGAGGTGAGAATAGCCTACTGCCAGATAACTCAGGTAGGATATTATGTCCTTTCAAAACAAAAAATTTGGTTAGGTTGTAAAATTCTACAGCCTGATTTTTATTCTGATAACATAGGCTAACATTCCTACTTGTGCTGTACTTGTGTTTAATAAGTCCGTTGTGCACACAGACTGCACCCAGACCAAAAAAAGCAGATTCTATGAATGTACCTTTGCATACATTTTTCTTCGCTATTCTTTTTATCCAAACTAATTTAGTTATACGTGAATGATACATATGCTCATTCTTGCCTTATTTCCATATTTTTTTAACCACTGTCTCGGAACACGTTTCTGAAATGTATTGCTGAATAAGGATTAAATCTACTTTTCCATTTTATTTTTGAGACAATATATAAATGCCATTCACAGAGTAAATTCTGCAAGTCGTAAGTTACAAATTTAATATAGCAAATGTTATTCCCATATTGGATTTTAGGCAATTGCAGATCCTTTCAGAGGAATTGTTGGGAACGTTTGATTGTTTAGCATTCATCAAAATAAAGCCTCTCTGTATCTTGAGTAATGATATTCATTTGAATGATTGACTCTCTTATTTGTATCTCTTTTAGACTGATGCTCCTGAATATTCAGAGAGTTATACCACTTTCTTGTGTTTTGAAATTATATTTTGTTTAAAGTCTAATTTCTTGACTTTTTTGTCTTTAACTGTACTTTTAAAGCACAGTGACCCGAGGAAACGCATATTTCTCCAGTTGTGACAGATTCCTCTCTTTGCATTGTCATTCTTTGGAAAATATTATCTAAAGAGAAACTAACATGGCACTTCATCCCTGGTGGCAAGATTTTGCAGACCTTGTCATGATATAAAATACATTAATATCTCAGAGCCTATGAAATACTGTAAGGTATTAAAGACCCTCGGAGATACAGGTTTCATAAGGATTAGGATGTTTTATAGCCACTGCAACCTCATATACTTTCTTACCAGTTTTACCTGAAACAAATATTGGATCTGTCTGATGGTCGAATTCAGAGAAGATACAATTATTGCGAGATCGCGCTTAGGAGGACCATTTACCAGATACTCAATATGAATTATTGATGATAATAATCTGAGTGTCTATGATAATAGAATATAAGCTTCTTAAGAAAACCTGTAAAATAATGATGCTTCCCGAACCACAATTAGTATGGAAAATAATAAACCTCTTTATGACTCTATGCAATCATAGGTATTTGGTGGCACTGTATGGCATCTGAAGCTTCTATGAGTGCTGTTTAATGGAAAAAACTATATTTGCACAAAAAAAACCCTAAACAGCCTAAAAACTCTAAGAGTCAATGAACCTTAATTTTAGTTAAAATGCGGTAAAAGTTGTGAAACTACTACATACATTATAAAATCTCTATTCTTTAACTATTTTTTAAAATAACAGATTCACTCTTCACTCTATTCACCCAGAACATCAGTCAAATTATATATGTAGTCCTATATGTGGCCAGCATGATGTAGAGCTGAAAAATGAGTGAATTAATATTTAGCATTGTGAGAAAAAAATCAGTTCAACTTTTAATTTAATTTAATTGTTATAAAGATCTGTTCATTGTGGGTTTATGAGCCCATTGGGTAGCTTATTTATTTTAATTTTTTATATAGCGCTATTAATTCCACAGCACTTTACAGACGTTATCATTGCTGTCCCATTCTGGCTCATAATTTAGATTCCTTATCATTATGTTTTTGGTGTGTGGGAGGAAACCGCAGACCAAGGAGAAAACTCGCGCAAACACGAGGAGAATATACAAACTCTTTGCAGATGTTGTCTTTGGTGGCATCAATGATTTACAGCTATCCTTATCAGTACATTTAAATAGGGAGGGACTTTAATCATCAAATTAATCTGCCCACTTCACTTCTAAACACAGAATCAGAAAAAGCATAGATTAATAAAATGCAAGTTGTATTGAACCCTCCCCCTGACTGAAAATTTTTTTTTAGACGGCATTAAAAAGTTAGAGAAATGAAAGTCCTCAATCGTCCTAAAGATATCTCTATGATACATTAAGGTTTCCCAAAACTGTAGCCAACCATTTTCAAGATTTTTAACACAAAGAAAGCCATAATAATGTCTAATTACCATTAAACTGTATGACCATGGATAAAAAATTAGCAACCAATGATCACAATCAGCTTGATTAATGATAAATTATATTGTCAAACCGTTCATACTTTTTATAATAAAAAATGTAGTAACACGTAAAATCAATATTAATATTTGTTTTTTTTTTAAAAAAACATATATATTTAAAATCTTTTTAGACCACTTTTAATTTTTAGTTTAGAAATAAAATATTCGTTTTCAAAATGAGCACATCGCCCTGTTTAATAAAGTTTAATAAAAAGTTATACATTGTTAAATGAAGTTTAGCTTTTATTCCTAAAAATTAAATGTTTATTTTTAAAAATGCTTTCAGTTAATACTTGTTATTTCTAAAAAAAAGTAACATTTTTAAATTAATATAAAGTTTTATTTTAAAAACAAAAAATACTTTTTTTTATTTAAATACTATACATAGTTACATAGGTTGAAAAAAAAACTAGGTCCATCAAGTTCAACCTTTCTCCATCAATTGTGCATCTTATCCTAAAATAACTATAACCCACAATGTTATGTGTACTGAGAAAATCATCTTGCCCTTTCTTAACCCCTTAACCCCCGGAAGTATTTTCTTTTTTGCTTTTTCATTTTTTGCTCCCTTTCTTCCCAGAGCCATAACTTTTTTATTTTTCAGTCAATATGGCCATGTGAGGGCTTATTTTTTGTGGGACAAGTTGTACATTTGAACAACACCATTTGTTTTAGCATACTATATATACTCGAGTATAAGCCGAGATTTTCAGCCCATTTTTGGGGCTGAAAGTCCCCTTTTTTGGCTTATAGTCGATTCATTCCCAGGGGTTGGCAGGGGAGGGGGAGCAGGGGCTGTCTAATTATACTCACCTGCTCCTGGCGCGGTCCCTGCATGTCTCTTCCCCGGAGCCGGCAGCTTCTTCCTGTACTGAGCGGTCACATGATCACAGAAGGAGAAAAGAGGTTCAATATTTCTCAAATTAGATTCAAATAGCTTTTAATTAAGCATTTGTACAGTATGAAAATGTAAGAATTAAGAAATGATGTAGCCCTAATTTGAAATGCTTCCTATATTCACTACTCCCCTTTTCTCATTCTTTTGTAATCTGCTGATAGTGTTTCAATGATAAGACTCAAAGAAAATAATTGCTTTTTGTAATTCTTGCAAGATGGCAGTTGTATTATTCAATTCATAGTGTAGGAGCACACTGTAAGGAAAAATTCAAATTATTTTAGTGCAAATATTCATTGAGAATTTTTTTTTCAAAAGTAATCTGATCTTACATATCTTTTTTTACTCCAACAGACTAGTACAGAATATTCTGATTGTAGAAAATAAAATCACATTGTGCAAAGACAGAAAATATAACTGGCAAAATATTTGTTTTGTGAAATTGAGTTTTGGGCTTTTTAGACTTTAAATATTTTTATACCAATCTAGTTGCCAATTCCCTAGAAATACAGTTAAAGGAGTCTACAGGAAGTTAAAAGTTTTCTATAATAGTATGAAAACCTATGCATTTTTTTAATACAGATAGATAAATCACTTTATTTTGCCCACAGATGCGTCTGACTCGCACCAATTGTTTGTTTTGAAGCATGCTAGATCATTAACTTTCTCTGAGGATTGCCCAACTACTATGTCTCATAGTTCCTATAATTACCCATGCAGTATGCTTAGCAGTTCCATAATTTAATTTTCCATTAAATTGTAATACAATTACTATACTTCTTTATTAAAATTGCAACACCAAGGAGGAAAAATCAAGGAGTTATGAAAATCACAGGATTGATAGATATGTCAATGATATGTAAATAAGAAAAAATTGAACCAAAATGTTCAAAACTTTTAGATTTACTCAGAATTGAGTATGAGCAACACACTTAACCTATAGCATCTCCAGACTTTTTTTGCATGGAGCACATCTGGAACGTCATACATACCGAGCCTGGTGTGGGTGAGGCTATCTTTCTCAGCTCTGCTGCATTCTATATCTAAGAACTTTGATTGAGTCAGAACTGCTGCATTCAGTAAACTAAGTGATACCTTGCTGAAACCAGGTGCTCTTTTCTCAAATTATGCAGCTCCCAGATGAGGTAGCAAAAACTTGCTGACAGATTCCCTTTAATAACCATTAAAAGGTAGAGTTGGGTGCATTTATTTGAGTGGTGTTGAATTCTACTCGAATTTACAAAAATCTGTATTCTCCAGAACACTGATTTTTTATGGGACCTTACTCTGCACTAATTCAGCAAGATGCCATCCGAATGGCCCCATTTTGGTTAACCGTAAAGGGGCTAAAAAGGTTATAAAATAACTAAAAATGCTTTCTGCTGGATAGTCTTCACTGTTTATTCTTACCACCACATGGTAAAGCATGTGCACCTTAAGCTAGGACATTTGGCCACAACTAGGCTGTTTACATCCCTCTACATGCATTGAAACATCCCAGGGTTAGTCGTGGCCACAAGTCCCAGCCTAGTGTGAAGATGCCCAGGGTGTTAGGAGATCACAGCAGTGTTAGATGAGGCGCTGAGGACTGTATGGGGAACAGTGAGCATAGGAGGTGAGCATTGAAGTGAATATTGGTTGTTCTTTTTTTTCTGCATCTTAAATTTATTATACTCTGGGCGTCCTCAGAACCCAGATAAGAAAAGTTCAATTTGCGGGGAACAAATTTGCTACAAATCTAATTTAGCAGTAAATTCCGGCAGACTTGGCAAATGCAAATCTTTTCAGATCTGCTCATCTGCATAGACAGTTCACTCATACATGGCGCCTTTGGTGGGACACTCATTCTAAACACTAATATTCGATACAGTCTCTCGGAATTCGGATACTTACCTAAATCCCCCCCTCCCCAATCCCATTTGCATTCTAAAATTATATCTTCCCTTCTCCTTCTTTCTGTCTTTCTACTTTTCTACTTTCTTTCTTCTCTAATTTTATCTTTTTTTTTCCTGGTTGCAAGTACTTTATATATATACTAGATGGCAGCCCGATTCTAAAGAATCGGGAGTCTAGAATCCATATATACTTTATTTATTCAAATGTAAGAATAATACAATTAATAAATAATAGTAAGAAAGAACAAAAAATGGCTGCATGCTCTGCATTATTAGTATACTTTCTATCAGACCTAATCTTACGTGCGCCATCAGCAGCTTTGGGCTCTGTGTCGTTAGTATCCTTACTATTAGAGCTCATGTTGGCTAAGCTAAACAGCTTTAAGCGTGGTGGTGGCAAACAACAGGTTAATAAGAGGCAGTGTCAGGTAGTAGGAAAATAGCCAGTTAATAATAGGCAATAGTTCTTTGCAGGAATGCAGATATTAATAAATAGGCAGTTTATATTGCAGAGAAATTGCTGGGCAATAATGGACAATGTCCTTATGTGGCAAATAATAGAGCAATATACCCAATGTGGCAAAGAAGAGGTTAATAAACGGCAGTCTCTCAGTATAACAGTCAGTGAATAATAGGCAGTATATGGAGAAAACACCAAACAAAAGTTCAAAATTGGTGTGAAAATGTCACTGAACCACTTCACAACTAAATATATATAGTTTTGGTAACTGGTATTATCATTTTTTTGACGAAATTCGTCAGGAGCTTGAAGAGCAACGTCACTGGGCTCGCCTCCACGCAGTAGAAACTTGCTGTGAGGTAAAAATTCAAAAATCACACCAAAATGGCGGGCGGAGTGTGTCACAGTACGGCACGTTTCTGATTGGTCGCTCGCAGCAGGCGGCAACCAATCAGACACTGGACACTGTTGACGTCACTTATCTCCAGACATTAGCTCCGGACATTAGCTCCGGACATTAGCTCCGGACATTAGCTCCGGACATTATCTCCGCACATTAGCTCCGGACATTAGCTCCGGACATTAGCTCCGGACATTAGCTCCGGACAGGAAGTTGGCACAAATTGCAGGAAGTAGTATTCTAGGCAATTATATATTAGATATATGCAAGAGGAGAGGTGGGTGAGTGCGTGCCAGAAGGTGGGCACCCGGGAAGGTGCATGCACACATGCTCATATACACAATCTCGTCCCGCGGACTATAACACCTTGAACAATGTTGCTGTGCTGCTGGAAGCTACGAGACAGAATGGGACCTTTTCTTTTTCCTGTTGCTTTAGACTTGTGGATTTCAGTGCTGGCTGCAGCTGACTGGATGCAGAGAAGACTAGCTTTTGAGGTCTAGTTTTGACTGTAGGCAACATAATTACAGTAACTTTTTCTTTTCATTTTTTTCCTCTCTACTTTTCCTCTCTCTTTTGCCTTTGCTCAACGTCTTTATAAGTGCTAGTGTTCCTGTTTTTTTTTCTATGATGATCTATAGTGTTGATGTCTATATGCACAAAATTTAATAAAAAGATGTTTAAAAGAAAAAAAGATCTGCTCATCCGTATTATGAAGGTTATTTAAAGACGTTACAAAAGTGTTTTGCTCATACTCTCATTTATATGTAAGATAAGCTTACGCATTCACTGCTGATTTGCTGTAGTGTTAACATCATGTCAAAAGCATGTTGAAAGCATGCCAATTAGAGAGTTCAATGGCCCATGTCATTTATATTGGAAGATGCACTGTGCTCTATATAGACTGCAGCACTGTCAACATGAAATGACTGTTTCAAAAGATCAATGACTGGAGTAGTGATAGAGACACAGTGTTGGATCTGGAGAGGGTAAGTAAAGCCTATGGGAGAAAGTTTGTTGAAAGGGACTAGTCCCTCAAATCTCATTTTATTTCTGGATGTTGCTTATTTCCACAAAATATTATTTTGAGACAATAGGTGATATTATGAGCCAAAGCAAATAACAAAGAGGGACTATTTAAGAGAGCCTTCCTACCCTCAATTAATGTATTCCACGGTCAGTTACTAATTTAGATTAGTAGCTAATGATATTTCCTCTGCATTGGATGCTTCTCCCAGTTATTATAATTTTCACACTGGATAATATTCTGACACTGTTGTTTAGAGATCACGTTTCAGTAGTCATCTTAGTTTCATCACAGGTAAAAAACATTTATGTTTACAATGAAATATGGCATCTACAATTGATATAAAAAATCTACTCCTGTTGAAGTGTCAGATTGCTTGTCATGTAAAAAAATCATACCAATAAGAATCATTTCACAACTTTTTCCATCTTTAACCCCTTCACGACATGCGCCGTACTAGTACTGCGCATGCCGTGTCACCCCCTTTAATGTGGGCTCCGGCGGTGAGCCCACATCAAAGTCTCAACATGTCAGCTGTATTGTACAGCTGACATGTGCGCGCAATAGCGGTGGGTGAAATCGCTATTCACCCGCCGCTATTAACCTGTTAAATGCCTCTGTCAAACGCAGACAGCGGCATTTAACCGGCGCTTCCGATCAGGCTATGCCAGCTTCAAGCCTCCCATGGAGGCTATTGAAGCATGGCACAAGTTAAAAAAAAATGTTTTTAAAAATATTAAAAAAATATAAAAAATATTAAAGTTTAAATCACCCCCCTTTCGCCCCATCCTAAATAAAACAATTAAAAAAAACAAAACCTACACGTATTTGGTATCGCCGTGTTCAGAATCGCCCAATCTATCAATAAGAAAAAAGCATTAACCTGATCGCTAAACAGCGTAGCGAGAAAAAAATCCGAAACGCCAGAATTACGTTTTTTTGGTCGCCATGACATTGCATTAAAATGACCGAAATGGTATCATTAAAAACGTCAGCTCGGCATGCAAAAAATAAGCCCTCACCCAACCCCAGATCACGAAAAATGAAGACGCTTCGGGTATCGGAAAATGGCACAAAGATTTGAATTTTTTTTCACCACTTGGATGAAAAATAACCTAGACATGTTAGATGTCTAGGAACTCGTAATGACCTAGAGAATCACAATGGCAGGTTAGTTTTAGCATTTAATGAACCTAGCAAAAAAGCCAAGCAAAAAACAAGTGTTGGATTGCACTTTTTTTTGCAATTTCACCGCACTTGGAATTTTTTTCCCGTTTTCTAGTAAAAGACATGGTAAAACCAATGGTGTCGTTCAAAAGTACAACTCGTCCCGTAAAAAATAAGCCCTCACATGACCATATTGACGGAAAAGTAAAAAAGTTATGGCTCTGGGAAAGAGGGAAGTGAAAAATGAAAAAGCAAAAACAAAAAAGGGCCGCGACTTGAAGAGGTTAATGTCTCCCCTATAATTTAACAATTCAATTGAAAAATAAACTGATGATAAAAACAACCACAATCCCAATCGTAAAAGGATGTCCACAATTATGCAACCACAATATTTTTGTATTTACTTTGTTTTACCCCTTAACCCCTTAGTGACAGAGCCAATTTGGTACTTAATGACCAGGCCAATTTTTGCAATTCTGACCACTGTAACTTTATGAGGTTATAACTCTGGAACGCTTCAACGGATCCCGCTGATTCTGAGATTGTTTTTTCGTGACATATTGTACTTCATGTTAGTGGTAACATTTCTTCGATATTACTTGCGATTATTTATGAAAAAAACGGAAATATGGCGAAAATTTTTAAAATTTTGCAATTTTCAAACTTTGTATTTTTATGCCCTTAAATCAGAGAGATATGTCATGAAAAATAGTTAATAAATAACATTTCCCACATGTCTACTTTACATCAGCACAATTTTGGAAACAAAATTTTTTTTTGTTAGGGAGTTATAAGGGTTAAAAGTTGACCAGCAATTTCTCATTTTTACAACACCATTTTTTTTTAGGGACCACATCACATTTGAAGTCATTTTGAGGGGTCTATATGATAGAAAATAATGAAGTGTGACACCATTCTAAAAACTACACCCCTCAAGGTTCTCAAAACCACATTCAAGAAGTTTATTAACCCTTTACGTGCTTCACAGGAACTGAAACAATGTGGAAGGAAAAAATGAACATTTAACTTTTTTTTGCAAACATCTTAATTCAGAACCATTTTTTTATTTTCACAAGTGTAAAAACAGAAATGTAACCATAAATTTTGTTATGCAATTTCTCCTGAATACGCCAATACCCCATATGTGGGGGTAAACCATTGGTAGGGCGCACCGCAGAACTTAGAAGTGAAGGAGCGCCGTTTTACTTTTTCAATGTTGAATTGGCTGGAATTGAGATTGGACACCATGTCGCGTTTGGAGAGCCCCTGATGTGCCTAAACAGTGGAAACCCCCCACAAGTGACCCCATTTTGGAAACTAGACCCCTTAAGGAACTTATCTAGATGTGTGGCGAGCACTTTGAACCCCCATGTGCTTCACAGAAGTTTATAACGTAGAGCCGTGAAAAAAAAAATTGCATTTTTTCTACAAAAATGATCTTTTTGCCCACAAATTTTTATTTTCACAAGGGTAACAGGAGAAATTAGACCACTAAAGTTGTTGTGCAATTTCTCCTGAGTACGTCGATACCCAATATGTGGGGGTAAACCACTGTTTGGGCGCACCGCAGAGCTTGGAAGAGAAAGAGTGCCGTTTTACTTTTTCAATGTAGAATTGGCTGGAATTGAGATCGGACGCCATGTCGCGTTTGGAGAGCCCCTGATGTGCCTAAACAGTAGAAATCCCCCACAATTGACCCCATTTTGGAAACTAGACCCCCCAAGGAACTTATCTAGATGTGTGGTGAGAACCTTGAATGCCCAAGTGCTTCACAGAAGTTTATAATGCAGAGCCGTGAAAATAAAAAATATTTTTTTTTCCACAAAAAAGATTTTTTAGCCCCCAAGTTTTTATTTTCACAAGGGTAACAAGAGAAATTGGACCCCAAAAGTTGTTGTCCAATTTGTCCTGAGTATGCTGGTACCCCATATGTGGGGGTAAACCACTGTTTGGGCGCACGGCAGAGCTCGGAAGGGAAGGAGCGCCTTTTTGGAATGCAGACTTTGATAGAATGGTCTGTGGGCATTATGTTGCGATTGCAGAGCCCCTGATGTACCTAAACTGTAGTAACCCCCCACAAGTGACTCCATTTTGGAAACTAGACCCCCCAAGGAACTTATCTAGATGTGTGGTGAGAACTTTGAATGCCCAAGTGCTTCACAGAAGTTTAGAATGCAGAGTCGTGAAAACAAAAAAATATTTTTTTTTTCACAAAAAAGATTTTGTAGCCCCCAAGTTTTTATTTTCACAAGGGTAACAAGAGAAATTGGACCCCAGAAGTTGTTGTCCTATTTATCCCGAGTACGCTGATGCCCCATATGTGGGGGTAACCCACTGTTTGGGCGCACGGCAGAGCTCATAAGGGAGGGAGCACCATTTGACTTTTTGAGCGCTAAATTGGCTGTCGTGTTTGGAGACCCCCTGATGTACCTAAACAGTGGAAACCCCCCAATTCTAGCTCCAACCCTAACCCCAACACACCCCTAACCCTAATCCCAACCTGATCCATAATCCTAATCACTAACCCTAACCATAATCACAACCCTTACCCCAAAACAACCCTAATGTCAACCCTAACCATAACCCTAATCAAAACCCTAAATCCAACACACCCCTAATCCTAATCTCAACCCTAACCTCAAACCTAACCCTAATCCCCATACACCCCTAATCACAACCCTAACCTTAACCCTAATCCCAAACCTAACCCTAATCCCAAGCGTAACCCTAATACCAACCCTAATCCAAACCCTAACCCTAATCCCAGCTCTAACCCTAACTTTAGCCCCAACCCTAGCCCTAACTTTAGCCCCAACCCTAACCCTAGCCCTAAGGCTACTTTCACACTTGCGTCATTTGGCATTCTGTCGCAATCCGTCGTTTTGGACAAGAAACGGATTCTGAAAATGTGCCCGCAGGGTGCGTTTTTTGCCCATAGACTTGTATTGCCGACGGATCGTGACGGATGGCCACACGTCGCGTCCGTCGTGCAGTGGATCAGTTGTGTTTTGGCGGAGCGTCGGCACAAAAAAACGTTCAATGAAACTTTTTTTGTACGTCACATCCGCCATTTCTGACCGCGCATGCGTGGCCGTAACTCCGCCCCCTCCTCCCCAGGACATAGATTGGGCAGCAGATGCGTTGAAAAACTAAATCCGCTGCCCACGTTGTGCACAATTCTCACAACGTGCGTCGGTATGTCGGGCCGACGCATTGCGACGGCCCCGTACCGACGTAAGTGTGAAAGAAGCCTAACCCTAAATTTAGCCCCAACCCTAACCCTAAATTTAGCCCCAACCCTAGCCCTAACCCTAGCCCTAACCCTAGCCCTACCCCTAACCCTACCCCTAACCCTACCCCTAACCCTACCCCTAACCCTACCCCTACCCCTAACCCTACCCCTACCCCTAACCCTACCCCTAACCCTACCCCTAACCCTAACCCTACCCCTAACCCTACCCCTACCCCTAACCCTACCCCTAACCCTACCCCTAACCCTAATTTTAGCCCCAACTGCTGTTCTCCTGCCGGCCGGCAGATGGAGACAGATGGCGGGCGCACTGGGCATGCGTCCGCCATGTTCTTCTGCCAGCGGCCAGGAGGAGCAGCAAGAGGATCCAGGGACCTAGGTGAGTATGCTAGGGTCCCCAAATCCCCCTATTTCTCTGTCCTCTGATGTGCGATCACATCAGAGGACAGAGAATTACACTTTACTTTTTTTTTTTTTTTTTTTGCGGTCGCCGGTAAACAGTTAATTACCGGCGATCGCAAAACAGGGGTCGGTAATACCGACCCCGATCATGCTCTTTGGGGTCTCGGCTACCCCCGGCAGCCGGGACCCCAAAGATTCTCCCGGTGCCGGCCGGCGGGCGCACTGCGCATGCGCCCGCCATTTTGAAGATGGCGGCGCCCACCGGGAGACACGAGGAGCATCGGGGGAGCTAGGTGAGTATTGGGGGGCCACCTGGGACCCCTTTTCTCTGTCCTCCGATGTGCGATCACATCGGAGGACAGAGAAATTAAAAAGAGATCGCGTTTTTTTTTTTTTTTTTTGCCATCGCCGGTAAACGGTTAATTACCGGCGATCACAAATGCGGGGTGGGTTAAAAACCCCCCGAATCATGTTTTCTGGGGTCTCGGCTACCCTTGGCAGCTGAGACCCCGGAGAAAATCGGCCTCTGGGGGGCGCTATGGACTTTTTCCACAGCGCCGTTAATTAACGGCGCTGTGGTTTAAGTACCCTTAGCGGCCGCCGTTAAAAGGCGTATCGGTGGTCGCTAAGGGGTTAAAATTATTTGTTTGTTTATCAATTAATTTTTCTATAATATGGGTGACATCACAAGTGGAAAAAAGATCGGAAACGATTCTTTGTGGTGTGATTTTATACATGACATAAACCTTGCATTTAAAAGGTCTTGCGTAGACTTTTTATATAATTTACATCTATAGATGCGTAATACCTTC
Organism: Ranitomeya imitator; assembly: GCF_032444005.1. Classification (NCBI taxonomy): domain Eukaryota; kingdom Metazoa; phylum Chordata; class Amphibia; order Anura; family Dendrobatidae; genus Ranitomeya; species Ranitomeya imitator. The sequence continues at coordinate 269,223,097 of NC_091282.1, read as the reverse complement.
TGCACAGAGCATAGCCTAAAAACTCTCCCATTGTTGTCGATAACTAATTTGCAGTCTACTGTTGCCTAAGGTAGATATTATTGCTATAAAGCATATCCTTGAATGCGCATATCATCAGCTCAGATAAGACAGCTGACCTTTAAAGTCATTTACAGAAACTTTAATTAAAAAAAAACAGAAAATGAAAAATAAAATAAAATAAACCCAGACTAGTGTTATCTAAGGTCCATGTGGATACTGTTCAGAAGCATTCAGAGCTCAGAAAGATGTGGGCCCCCTGATTCATATGCAGAAAACAGAATTAAAAAAAGTTACAAACAGAAAAAAAGCAGATTATAAAAAATACTAGACTGAATCAACTGGCTTTAACTCTAAAAAAATTAAAAAAAGCATAGTATATAATTTGTTTAGTTTATTTGCAAATATGAACATATCTTCCAAAATTCAAAGTTGGCCGTTCTCTCAAATTTGGCCAGGTTTTTCAATTCAAATTGAATGTTCTTTATTATCTTCAGGGGCCTCTCAAGATTCTAAATCATGGTAACTATTGGTTGAAAAATTAAATACTCATCTCGACATTCACCTCTGCCGCTAGTATGTTCGGTCCTTCATGCATTCTTTTCAGCTCCTCCTTCATCTTCACTTGGCAACAGGGATAAATAATTATATAATGAAAAATCTGCAACTTGCTTATATTCCTTGAGTTTCAATTATTTGTTAGATAAAACAGCAACACTTCACAGTTAAGATCTTGAAAATGTTAGAAAGTTTGAAGTTCTTCATATAGTAATAATTACAGTGCATTCATATGCTGCTATGACATCTAAACTGTGGACCAAAAGAGAGACAGATTGTGCTGCTTCTTCACAAAATCTAAGTCCTAAACATTAATTCATCAATCTATGTAGTCGAACCTGTTCTCTGCTAATGTATTTACTACAATTCGTCATACTTTCTTTTAATCTTAAATTATGTAGGAATCAAATATTCTGAATCAAGTAGAAAGGTTAAGTAGAAATACATAAAAAGTAATGAACAGAATGTGGCTAAATGAGTAGAGAATGTAGCTGGCATGTTATAAATAAATTATAACAATTATAGGGAATGACTGGAAACCTGAAGTTTTGCTGCTAATGTTTCTGGCAAAATGGAATGTCTAGTTAAAAGATCTATGTAATAATGGAAGTAATTTGAGATTGGCATTTCATATACAGTACTAGTCTATCTATTTTTGGCTAGAGTACATGTTAGGGTTGGCGGATTGCACCAAATAAAAATAAATAACAAATAAGGTGCAATCGCAACCCGGGGTCCACCGTGCAGTAAACTGCTGCTACTATGAACAAAGACAGATAAAACACTAGCGAATGTTCCTCCTTAAACACACTGAGTTAACTCCACACAGTGTGAATGGAATGCAGAAAACCAAACCCAAATACAATTCAGAGTTGCACAGGGAGAGGAGTACCTACTCAGCTAACTACCTAGAGGTACAGGGACAGTAAATACCATCTCAGCTAACCACTGAGGGGTACAGGGAATGTAAGTACTGGCTCAGCTAACCACCGAGGGGTACAAGTAAGGTAAGTACCAGCTCAGTTAAATATTGAGGGGTACAGGGAAGGTAATTACCAGCTCAACTTACCATTGAGGGGTACAGGGAAGGTTAGTACCAGCTCAGCTAACCACCGAGGGGTACAGGGAAGGTTAGTACCAGCTCAGCTAACCACCGAGGGGTACAGGGAAGGTAAGTACCAGCTCAGCTAACCATCGAGGGGTACAGGGAAGGTAAGTACCAGCTCAACTAACCATCGAGGGGTAAAGGAAAGGTTAGTACCAGCTTGGCTAACCACTGAGGGGTACAGGGAAGGTAAGTACCAGCTCAGCTAACCACTGAGGGGTACAGGGAAGGTAAGTACCAGCTCAGCTAACCACTGACGGGTACAGGGAAGGTAAGTACCAGCTCAGCTAACCATCGAGGGGTGCAGGGAAGGTTAGTACCAGCTCAGCTCAGCTCAGCTAACTATCAAGGGGTACAGGGAAGGTAAGTACCAGCTCTGATAACCACAGAAGGTACAGGAACAATAGGAAATGTTCAATACCCCATTAGAATCACTGCAAAAGAACACGTGGGTTGAACTTGCTCTGTGGTGCAATACCCTGTTTACCCGCAGGGAAGTATAGCATACACATGGGACAGGAACAAATAGCAAAAACTCACAGTCAGCAAGAACACACATCAAACCTCCTCTCCAGAGGAGCCGGCGTTCTAATGACTTGATGCCAGAACTGAACTCAGAGCCAATTTCCTCTCCAGAGGTGCCGGAATTCTAATGGCACAGGGCCAGCCCTGAACACATGCTGACACAGATCACTGACGTCCCACTGGTAGCTGACACAGTGCTAAACACAAAAAACGCACAGACAGAGCTGTAGCGAATCCACTTGCACATACACCAAACACAAGTGACGGTAGCACGCTTCACTGAAAGCCCTTTATGCACCAGACTCCAACCCAAACACTCACGCCCAGTCGGAAGGAGCTTCGCCCGTCGGACAATCTGGAGCTGCGATATCACCAGAGCAGAAAGCATCCGAGCACCAATGACAAGGCACCACATCGCAGACATGGTCAGTAAGGAGATGTCTGCATGTAGACTCCAGAGAGTGGGGCTGCCTCTGTAAACAACTGGTTACCATAGACTTTAGCTGGAGAGCAAGCAGTAACACACGTATTACAGGAGCCTGAGGAAGATGCTGGGACCAACGTCTGCGTTAAGCAGCAGACCCAGCGGCCAGACCTGAATTGGAGAACAGAGCAACAAACATTGCCTGCGATACATCCCACACAGCAGGGAAGTCCAGGCCTCTAACTGTACAATTCTCCAAATTGGGGGACTTGTCAGGGAGTCACAAAAACACTGAACTTTAGGAAGGCAAAGTTTGAACAGCTTAGAGATGCCCTTAATCTGGTAGACTGGGACAATATCCTCAGAAATGAGAATACAGATAATAAATGGGAAATGTTTAAGAACATCCTAAATAGGCAGTGTAAGCGGTTTATACCTTGTGGTAATAAAAGGACTAGAAATAGGAAAAACCCAATGTGGCTAAACAAAGAAGTAAGACAGGCAATTAACAGTAAAAAGAAAGCATTTGCACTACTAAAGCAGGATGGCACCATTGAAGCTCTAAAAAACTATAGGGAGAAAAATACTTTATCTAAAAAACTAATTAAAGCTGCCAAAAAGGAAACAGAGAAGCACATTGCTAAGGAGAGTAAAACTAATCCCAAACTGTTCTTCAACTATATCAATAGTAAAAGAATAAAAACTGAAAATGTAGGCCCCTTAAAAAATAGTGAGGAAAGAATGGTTGTAGATGACGAGGAAAAAGCTAACATATTAAACACCTTCTTCTCCACGGTATTCACGGTGGAAAATGAAATGCTAGGTGAAATCCCAAGAAACAATGAAAACCCTATATTAAGGGTCACCAATCTAACCCAAGAAGAGGTGCGAAACCGGCTAAATAAGATTAAAATAGATAAATCTCCGGGTCCGGATGGCATACACCCACGAGTACTAAGAGAACTAAGTAATGTAATAGATAAACCATTATTTCTTATTTTTAGTGACTCTATAGCGACAGGGTCTGTTCCGCAGGACTGGCGCATAGCAAATGTGGTGCCAATATTCAAAAAGGGCTCTAAAAGTGAACCTGGAAATTATAGGCCAGTAAGTCTAACCTCTATTGTTGGTAAAATATTTGAAGGGTTTCTGAGGGATGTTATTCTGGATTATCTCAATGAGAATAACTGTTTAACTCCATATCAGCATGGGTTTATGAGAAATCGCTCCTGTCAAACCAATCTAATCAGTTTTTATGAAGAGGTAAGCTATAGGCTGGACCACGGTGAGTCATTGGACGTGGTATATCTCGATTTTTCCAAAGCGTTTGATACCGTGCCGCACAAGAGGTTGGTACACAAAATGAGAATGCTTGGTCTGGGGGAAATTGTGTGTAAATGGGTTAGTAACTGGCTTAGTGATAGAAAGCAGAGGGTGGTTATAAATGGTATAGTCTCTAACTGGGTCGCTGTGACCAGTGGGGTACCGCAGGGGTCGGTATTGGGACCTGTTCTCTTCAACATATTCATTAATGATCTGGTAGAAGGTTTACACAGTAAAATATCGATATTTGCAGATGATACAAAACTATGTAAAGCAGTTAATACAAGAGAAGATAGTATTCTGCTACAGATGGATCTGGATAAGTTGGAAACTTGGGCTGAAAGGTGGCAGATGAGGTTTAACAATGATAAATGTAAGGTTATACACATGGGAAGAGGGAATCAATATCACCATTACACACTGAACGGGAAACCACTGGGTAAATCTGACAGGGAGAAGGACTTGGGGATCCTAGTTAATGATAAACTTACCTGGAGCAGCCAGTGCCAGGCAGCAGCTGCCAAGGCAAACAGGATCATGGGGTGCATTAAAAGAGGTCTGGATACACATGATGAGAGCATTATACTGCCTCTGTACAAATCCCTAGTTAGACCGCACATGGAGTACTGTGTCCAGTTTTGGGCACCGGTGCTCAGGAAGGATATAATGGAACTAGAGAGAGTACAAAGGAGGGCAACAAAATTAATAAAGGGGATGGGAGAACTACAATACCCAGATAGATTAGCGAAATTAGGATTATTTAGTCTAGAAAAAAGACGACTGAGGGGCGATCTAATAACCATGTATAAGTATATAAGGGGACAATACAAATATCTCGCTGAGGATCTGTTTATACCAAGGAAGGTGACGGGCACAAGGGGGCATTCTTTGCGTCTGGAGGAGAGAAGGTTTTTCCACCAACATAGAAGAGGATTCTTTACTGTTAGGGCAGTGAGAATCTGGAATTGCTTGCCTGAGGAGGTGGTGATGGCGAACTCAGTCGAGGGGTTCAAGAGAGGCCTGGATGTCTTCCTGGAGCAGAACAATATTGTATCATACAATTATTAGGTTCTGTAGAAGGACGTAGATCTGGGGATTTATTATGACGGAATATAGGCTGAACTGGATGGACAAATGTCTTTTTTCGGCCTTACTAACTATGTTACTATGTTACTATGTTACTATGTTATTAAAAAGCACACACAAACTATGAGCTGGTGCTGACTTTTCTGACATATATAAGCAAAAATCAGTCCTACTTATGGTCACTAAGTTCTACATATTTTTCTTCAACACTTTTTAGTGTAAAAATTAGAAGTTCAGGACAGGAAACCAGGAGAACAGCAAGGAGCAGTAGACACCGTTAGTAGGCCCCAACCAAACTAGTAGCCCAACTGCATTTGTTCCATTTAACAACTATTTGACAAGAGCCCGAAGATAGAAGCTCAGGAAAGGCAACCAGGAGAACACCTTGGAGCGGCAGACACTGTTAGTAGGCCCCAACCAAACTAGTAGCCCCACTGCAGTTTTAAAATTCCGATAGGCTGAAAACCTGACAATTGCAGGTCATTTTTTTTTAAGAGGACAGCTGTATTGAGTGGCACAGACAGACATTGCTAGTAGGCCTTACACCACAAAGTTGGCTCGATGCAGGTTTAAAAAAGGTTACATGGGTACACAGGCAGCATTGGTGTGGTCAGCGGAGGACTATTGGAAGGAGGGACCGCAGACAGACTTAGTAGGCCTAAAATAACAAAAGGAGGCTTAATGCAGTTTCAATTATCTTGCAGGGGTACACAGGCAGCATTGGTGTGGTCAGCGGAGGACTATTGGAAGGAGGGACCGCAGACAGACTTAGTAGGCCTAAAATAAAAAAGTAGGCTCAATGCAGTTTCAATTATCTTGCAGGGGTACACAGGCAGCATTGGTGTGGTCAGTGGAGGACTATTGGAAGGAGGGACCGCAGACAGATTTAGTAGGCCTAACATAAAAAAGGTGGCTCTATGCACTTTTAAATAGGATCCAGGGGTACACAGGCAGCATTGGTGTGGTCAGCGGAGGACTACTGGAAGGAGGGACCGCAGACAGACTTAGTGTTAAGACTGGCGGAACGCACCAAGAAAGGTGATATAGATGTGTTCGCAGTCCGGGGTCCACCGTGCAGGTGAAAACCTGCTGCTAGTAAATACAGACTATATGGCGGTACACTAAAGTATATACACGTGGGTTCAACCTCACCCAGCGTGAAGGGAGCAATCCTGTTGCGTCACAGGATCGCGGTACCGCACCTAAAGCACGAGCGAGCAGTCAGCGTATTTAACCCCAACTGGGATTGAAGTCCGATTAGACCCTCGCTGGCACTACACCACAACTGGGTGTGTAAGGATACTAAGTATAAATATATAAATGCACAGGAGTGCGAGCAATGCCGCACTGACGGACGCCACCAACCACACTGGCTTGGGTATGGAAAGCGCAAGGCAAGCGCACGGCGCCGTACAGGCGGACACAGCAAGAGGACGCTGTAATGTGTGTATCGTGCAGATGATTAGTCGGGCGCTAGATAGCTACCAACATCCGCGAGCAGACAACAACTCTAGGGAGGGATATTTAGGAGCTTTCATCCATCGACATACATTCATCTACACACACACATAACATTATGAGACAATACTAGCGCATGGCCGTGCGGTCATGCGCAGTTTATATAGTTGCAGCACAGGAAGTGGCTACAGCACTTTTGCCCTTCCAAGACCTGCCAAGAGGACCAATGGAATGTGCTGCAGAGCCTGAGCACATGACCCTCGATCTCCAACGGGAGATCTTACCCTGGGCATGCTCAGTACGTGCAGACAAGGACTTAGTCCCAGAGAAGTCCGCTCGCTGCTGACCAGCACTGACTTTAATGGCAGAGACTGGAGAAGCAGCAGCAACTCTTCGCACAGAGTCAGACTGAGCGAGACGCTGGGATCGACGTCCCTGCTGAGCAGACTCCACTGCGGCTGGAGGAGAATGGGAGACTGCAGCGGAGACGGATCGAGATTCCCCCTGTGCAGCAGAGGAAACTCAACTCCTAACATTACACCCCCTCCTAGGGCCCCCCCCTCCTTGGGCCTCGCTACGTTCGAAGGCAGCAATGAGCTGCGGAGCCCGAATGTGCTCAACAGGCTCCCAGGACCTGTCCTCGGGGCCATAACCCTTCCAGTCTACCAAATAAAATTTTTTACCACGCACCACCTTGCACCCCAAAATAGCGTTCACCTCATAATCGTCCGTAGACGAACCCGATGTCTCAGCAGATGACTTGGAAAACCGGGACATATACACGGGTTTCAAGAGGGACACATGAAAGGTGTCGGTGATACCCAGGCGTGGCGTAAGGGCCAAACGATAGACCACAGGATTAACCTGCTCGAGGACCTTGAATGGACCCAAGTAGCGAGGAGCAAATTTAGTGGACTCAACTCGCAGCCTGATGTTACGGGCGGAGAGCCACACCAAGTCGCCAGGAGCAAAGATCGGAGCGGGGCGCCGATGAGTATCGGCGGAGGACCTCATTCTCTCCTTAGAGGCCCGAATGGCATCCTGAGTGCGGTCCCAAATATCCCGTGCCTCCACAGCCCAGTCTGCCACCCTGGAGTCGGCGGAAGACACGGGCATAGGCACAGGTACCCGTGGATGCTGACCATAGTTGACGAGGAATGGGGTTTGTCCAGTGGAGTCGGCTACGGCGTTGTTCAGTGCAAACTCTGCCCATGATAGCAACGATGCCCAGTCATCCTGCCTGGCTGAAACAAAATGTCGCAGGTATGTGACCAAGGTCTGGTTGGCCCTCTCTACCAACCCATTCGTCTCGGGATGATAAGCGGAAGAGAGATTCAACTCAATACTGAGAAGACGACAGAGCTCTCTCCAGAACCGAGATGCAAACTGGGGACCCCGGTCACTGACAATTTTGTCTGGCATACCATGTAGGCGGAAGATGTGCTTAATGAACAACGCTGCCAAGGCCCGTGCAGAAGGTAACCGTGGTAGCGGCACCAAATGCACCATTTTTGAAAAATGATCGGTGATGACCCAAATGATGGTACAGCCGCGGGACTTGGGCAAACCCACAACAAAATCCATCCCGACCATCTCCCAGGGCCTATCTGCCACCGGCAAGGGATAGAGCAAACCAGCTGGCCTTTGACGCAGAGATTTATTTTTGGCGCAGGAGACACACGCCAGAACATAATCCCTGACATCCCGGACCATATGCGGCCACCAGTACGTCCTCACCAGTAGCTCAGATGTCCTCTTTGTCCCAAAGTGTCCACCCACCCTGGACGAATGAGCCCAAGAGAGAACCTCCGGTCGCAAATTAATGGGCACAAAAGTCTTGCCCGGAGGCACATACTCTAGCAAAACCGGCGCCACGGTTCTCAGGCTCTCGGAAGGGACAATAAACCGAGGCTCCTCTTCCTCCTCCTCAGTTGACATAAGGGAGCGAGAGAGAGCATCAGCACGGATATTCTTCTCCCCGGTGAGATAATGAAGGGAAAAGTGGAACCGGGAGAAGAACAGGGACCATCTGGCCTGGCGAGAATTTAGCCGCTGAGCTGTCTGCAAATAGACCAAATTTTTGTGGTCCGTGTAAACTTGGAAGGGAAACCACGCACCTTCCAGAAGGTGTCTCCACTCCGAAAAGGCCAACTTCATTGCTAGCAACTCCCTGTCCCCGATGGAGTAGTTCCTCTACGCTGGCGTGAAGGTCTTGGAGAAGAAGAAGCATGGATGCTTCCGACCTTGAGCATCCTTTTGGTAGAGGACTGCTCCAGCACCAACGGACGAGGCATCCACCTCCAGTAGGAATGGCTTATCCACATCGGGACGATGTAAGATGGGAGCGCTAGCAAAGTGGGACTTAATAGAAGTGAAGGCCTTGGAGACCTCTTCCGACCACAATTTGGGATTCGCTCCCTTCTTGGTGAGGGCTACCAAGGGAGCTACCAGGGTTGAGAAGGGGGGAATGAACTGGCGGTAATAGTTTATGAACCCCATAAAGCGCTGCACCGCTTTAAGAGAATGGGGCTCTTGCCAGTCCATCCCAGCCTGTAGTTTGGCAGGATCCATAGCCAATCCCTGGGCGGAGATGATATAGCCCAGGAAAGGTAAGGACTCCTGCTCAAACACACACTTCTCCAACTTTGCGTAAAGAGAGTTTGCCTGTAGGAGGTCGAAGACTCTGCCAACATCTCTCCGGTGGGAGTCAATATCTGGAGAAAAGATGAGAATATCATCCAGATAGACTACAACCGAGGTGGAAAGCATATCCCGGAAGATGTCGTTGACAAAGTCTTGGAAAATGGCAGGTGCATTACAGAGCCCGAAGGGCATCACCAGATACTCATAGTGCCCATCTCTGGTGTTAAATGCCGTTTTCCACTCGTCCCCCTCACGGATCCGAATCAGGTTATAAGCACCCCGCAGATCTAGTTTAGTAAAGACTCTAGCTCCCCAAAGCCTATCGAAAAGCTCAGATATCAACGGCAAAGGGTACTTGTTCTTAACTGTGATAGCATTAAGACCCCTGTAGTCTATGCATGGACGTAGTTCTCCATTCTTCTTCTGCATGAAAAAGAACCCTGCCCCAGCAGGTGACACTGACTTCCTGATGAACCCTCTTGCCAGATTCTCTTGTATGTACTGAGACATTGCCTCCGTCTCCGGGAGAGATAATGGATAGACTCGACCCCGGGGAGGCTCAGCACCAGGCAAGAGATCAATAGGACAGTCATAGGGGCGATGGGGCGGAAGAGTCTCCGCTGCCTTTTTGGAGAATACGTCTGCATAAGACCAATATTGCTTGGGGAGAGAGGAGAGATCTGCGGGTACCTCTGTAGTAGTAACCTGAACGCACTCTCGATGACACCTGTTCCCACAAGATTCACCCCATCCCAGAATTCTGCCTGAGGACCACTCGATGTGAGGAGAGTGGTACCGTAACCAAGGTATCCCCAAGAGAACCTCATCAATTCCCTCAGGGATGACGAGTAGAGATATAATCTCCTGATGAGATGGTGACATGGACAGAGTAAAAGGGATAGTTTGATGTGTAATCTGTGTGGGCAGTGTCGACCCATTCACCACTCGTACCGTTACTGGTTGAGATAGCATGACCAGAGGAATTGCGTGACGTTGGGCGAAGGCTGAAGACATAAAATTGCCCTCCGCCCCAGAATCCACGCAGAGTTCCACCGAGTGAGAGGATGAGCCCAATGTTTTTGTCCCCTTAATGGACAATTTGGAGGCAAACGTCGCCGTGTCTAGTGCACCTCCACCAACTACCACTAGACGCTGACGTTTCCTCGACCGCTGGAGACATCTGGAGGCAAGATGTCCAGACTGTTGGCAAAGATGACAAATCTGGAGTGCACGAGTGGTCCGGGACTGAGATCCTGCTCGAGACTCTACCACAGGCTCATGGGGCTCAGGAGCCTGGTCTGGAGATTCCAAAGGTTTGGCGAAGGTGGGAGCCAGCCGAAACCTCTGCCTACACTGGGCTCGCTCTAACCTCCGCTCGTGAAAACGGAGATCAATACGAGTGGATACAGTAATTATTCCTCCAGTGTGGCGGGAATCTCCCTAGTGGCCAGGGCGTCCTTAACGTGGTCAGCCAGCCCCCTCCAAAATATTGGAATGAGGGCTTTATCCGACCACTCCAGCTCAGATGCTAAGGTGCGGAAGTGGACAGCAAAATGACTGACCAAGGACGAGCCCTGAGTCAATGCCAACAATTGGAGCGCCGTATCATGGGTGACACGAGGTCCTAAAAAGACCTGTTTCAGAGTGCTCAGAAACAACGGAGCACTCTGCACCACATGATCGCTACGCTCCCATAGCGGCGTAGCCCACTGCAACGCTCTGTCCGACAGAAGAGACACTATAAATCCCACCTTAGCCCGCTCTGTAGGGTAACGAGAGGCCAGAAGCTCGAGATGGATAGAGCACTGACTCACGAAACCCCTACAAGACTTACTGTCACCAGAGAATTTCTCTGGAAGCGGGAGGCGAGTTAGAGTCGGGACAGGAGCGGCAGTGGACAAGGTGGCTGCAGCAACACTAGCAGCCTGAACAGCGACAGCAGTGACATCCACAGCTGAAGTTGAACGCTCAAGAGCCGCCAACCTTCCCTCCAGCTGCTGGATGTACCGCTGTGAACGCTGATCGTCCATCATTTACTAGCCAGACCCTGGCGCTAGTATTCTGTTAGGACTGGCGGAACGCACCAAGAAAAGTGATATAGATGCGTTCGCAGTCCGGGGTCCACCGTGCAGGTGAAAACCTGCTGCTAGTAAATACAGACTATATGGCGGTACACTAAAGTATATACACGTGGGTTCAACCTCACCCAGCGTGAAGGGAGCAATCCTGTTGCGTCACAGGATCGCGGTACCGCACCTAAAGCGCGAGCGAGCAGTCAGCGTACTTAACCCCAACTGGGATTGAAGTCCGATTAGACCCTCGCTGGCACTACACCACAACTGGGTGTGTAAGGAAACTAAGTATAAATATATAAATGCACAGGAGTGCGAGCAATGCCGCACTGACGGACGCCACCAACCACACTGGCTTGGGTATGGAAAGCGCAAGGCAAGCGCACGGCGCCGTACAGGCGGACACAGCAAGAGGACGCTGTAATGTGTGTATCGTGCAGATGATTAGTCGGGCGCTAGATAGCTACCAACATCCGCGAGCAGACAACAACTCTAAGGAGGGATATTTAGGAGCTTTCATCCATCGACATACATTCATCTACACACACCCATATAACATTATGAGACAATACTAGCGCATGGCCGTGCGGTCATGCACAGTTTATATAGTTGCAGCACAGGAAGTGGCTACAGCACTTTTGCCCTTTCAAGACCTGCCAAGAGGACCAATGGAATGTGCTGCAGAGCCTGAGCACATGACCCTCGATCTCCAACGGGAGATCTTACCCTGGGCATGCTCAGTACGTGCAGACAAGGACTTAGTCCCAGAGAAGTCCGCTCGCTGCTGACCAGCACTGACTTTAATGGCAGAGACTGGAGAAGCAGCAGCAACTCTTCGCACAGAGTCAGACTGAGCGAGACGCTGGGATCGACGTCCCTGCTGAGCAGACTCCACTGCGGCTGGAGGAGAATGGGTGACCGCAGCGGAGACGGATCGAGATTCCCCCTGTGCAGCAGAGGAAACTCGACTCCTAACACTTAGTAGGCCTAAAATAAAAAAGGTGGCTCTATGCACTTTTAAATAGGATCCAATGGTACACAGGCAGCATTGGTGTGGTTAGCAGAGGACTATTGGAAGGAGGGACCGCAGACAGACTTAGTAGGCCTAACATAAAAAAGTAGGCTCAATGCAATTTCAATTATCTTGCAGGGGTACACAGGCATCATTGGTGTGGTCAGTGGAGGACTATTGGAAGGAGGGACCGCAGACAGATTTAGTAGGCCTAACATAAAAAAGTAGGCTCAATGCAGTTTCAATTATCTTGCAGGGTTGCACAGGCAGCATTGGTGTGGTCAGCGGAGGACTATTGGAAGGAGGGACTGCAGACAGACTTAGTAGGCCTAACATAAATAAAGTAGGCTCAATGCAGTTTCAATTATCTTGCAGGGGTACACAGGCAGCATTGGTGTGGTCAGCGGAGGACAATTGGAAGGAGTGTCTGACACAGTTAGTACTCCAAAATAATACATAGATGTTAATGTCTCGCAAAAAAACAAAACAAACAAACAAAAGGGTGGCATACTTACGTACAGGGGTGGGCTCCTCTGATGACTTACAGACATTGTTATTTGGCGCAAAGTATTTACTGGTGTAAATGTAGGACAGGGCCACTGAATATATTAAGTAGCATCATACATGTCAACAAATTGGTATTGTCAGTGCCAGGCATTGAAGGATTTCACCGCATAGACTAATCAGCGGTGGAGCAGTGACAGATAATTTTGCAAGGAGTAGAGCACAGTTTGAGCTGGGGGGTGGGGGGCACTCTCTTGGGCCCTGCGGTACTGGCCCAAGGCCCCTCATGTTACATCGGTGTGTGCCACCACTGCAATAGACACTTCATTGTACTTTGAGGGACTCGGTGCCAGTGCCGTCGACCATAAGTGGGCACACCCACCTCTTCAGACAAACGGCACTTGCACGGATGCTTCCGCCAAGTGGCGAGACCACGGCCACGTGGGGGGAGCCAGACCATTTAGGGAGGTGTAAACATGTCATATGCTGGACATACAGCAGCTGCAAATGGAGAAATTGGAACCCTCAGTAAGACCAGTCCAAAAGCAAGACCTTTTAAAAGGAAAGCTAGGTGTCAGCCGGGAAAGGTGGGGCAAAATAATTAGAAATCCATGAGTGGTTCATTTTAATGAAGGTTAGATCATCAACATTTTGGGTAGCCAAACGAGTCCTTTTTTCAGTCAGTATTGAACCAGCAGCACTGAATACTCTTTCTGATAGCACACTAGCTGCTGGGCAAGCGAGCTCCTGCAATGCATATTCAGACAATTCAGGCCAGGTGTCTATTTTGGATGCCCAGTAAGCAAATGGGAATGACGGGTGAGGGAGAACATCGATAGGGGAGGGAAAATAGTTAGTAACCATACTGGACAAATGTTGTCTCCTGTCACTTTGAATTGATGCTGCAGTACCTGTCCTGTCTGCGGTCATTGCGAAATCACTCCTGTTATGTTTGCTAATGACAGGTGTTATGAAGGCAATCCAGAAACACAGTGTGCTTAGCGATCAGAGCGCACACAGTGATCTGACAAATACCCAAAAATACAAGAACGAGCTCTGAGACGTGGAAACTCTGTAGACTGCACACCTGATCCTATCCTAAACACAACTAAAAGCGGCTGTGGATTGCGCCTAACAACTACCTAGGCATCTCGGCACAGCCTAAGAAACTAGCTAGCCTGAAGATAGAAAAATAGGCCTGACTTGCCCCAGAGAAATTCCCCCAAGGAAAAGGCAGCCCCCCACATATAATGACTGTGAGTAAGATGAAAAGACAAAACGTAGGGATGAAATAGATTCAGCAAAGTGGGGCCCGATATTCTAGGACAGAGCGAGGACAGTAAAGCGAACTTTGCAGTCTACAAAAAACCCTAAAGTAAAACCACGCAAAGGGGGCAAAAAAAACCCACCGTGCCGAACTAACGGCACGGCGGTACACCCTTTGCGTCTCAGAGCTTCCAGCAAAACAAAAGACAAGCTGGACAGAAAAAAAGCAACAAAAAAACAAAAAGCACTTAGCTATACAGAGCAGCAGGTCACAGGAACAATCAGGAGAAGCTCAGATCCAACACTGAAACATTGACAAGGAGCAAGGATAGCAGCATCAGGCGGAGTTAAGTAATGAAGCAGTTAACGAGCTCACCAGAACACCTGAGGGAGGAAGCTCAGAAGCTGCAGTACCACTTGTGACCACAGGAGTGAATTCAGCCACAGAATTCACAACAATACCCCCCCCTTGAGGAGGGGTCACCGAACCCTCACCAGAGCCCCCAGGCCGACCAGGATGAGCCGCATGAAAGGCACGAACAAGATCGGAAGCATGAACATCAGAGGCAAAAACCCAGGAATTATCTTCCTGAGCATAACCCTTCTATTTAACCAGATACTGGAGTTTCCGTCTAGAAACACGAGAATCCAAAATCTTCTCCACAATATACTCCAATTCCCCCTCCACCAAAACCGGGGCAGGAGGCTCAACAGATGGAACCATAGGTGCCACGTATTTCCGCAACAACGACCTATGGAATACATTATGTATGGAAAAGGAGTCTGGGAGGGTCAAACGAAAAGACACAGGATTGAGAACCTCAGAAATCCTATACGGACCAATAAAACGAGGTTTAAATTTAGGAGAGGAAACCTTCATAGGAATATGACGAGAAGATAACCAAACCAGATCCCCAACACGAAGTCGGGGACCCACACGGCGTCTGCGATTAGCGAAAAGTTGAGCTTTCTCCTGGGACAAGATCAAATTGTCCACTACCTGAGTCCAGATCTGCTGCAACCTACCCACCACAGAATCCACACCAGGACAGTCCGAAGACTCAACCTGTCCTGAAGAGAAACGAGGATGGAACCCAGAATTGCAAAAAAATGGAGAAACCAAGGTAGCCGAGCTGGCCCGATTATTAAGGGCGAACTCAGCCAACGGCAAAAAGGACACCCAATCATCCTGGTCTGCAGAAACAAAACATCTCAGATATGTTTCCAAGGTCTGATTGGTTCGTTCGGTCTGGCCATTAGTCTGAGGATGGAAAGCCGAGGAAAAGGATAGGTCAATGCCCATCCTACCACAAAAGGCTCGCCAAAACCTTGAAACAAACTGGGAACCTCTGTCAGAAACAATATTCTCAGGAATGCCATGCAACCGAACCACATGCTGAAAGAACAAAGGTACCAAATCAGAGGAGGAAGGCAATTTAGCCAAGGGCACCAGATGGACCATTTTAGAAAAGCGATCACAGACCACCCAAATGACTGACATCTTTTGAGAAACGGGAAGGTCAGAAATGAAATCCATCGAAATATGTGTCCAAGGCCTCTTTGGGATCGGCAAGGGCAAAAGCAACCCACTGGCACGAGAACAGCAGGGCTTAGCCCTAGCACAAATCCCACAGGACTGCACAAAAGTACGTACATCCCGTGACAGAGATGGCCACCAGAAGGATCTAGCCACTAACTCTCTGGTACCAAAGATTCCAGGATGACCAGCCAACACCGAACAATGAAGTTCAGAGATAAGTTTATTAGTCCACCTATCAGGGACGAACAGTTTCTCTGCTGGACAACGATCAGGTTTATTCGCCTGAAATTTTTGCAGCACCCGCCGCAAATCAGGGGAGATGGCAGACACAATGACTCCTTCCTTGAGGATACCCGCTGGCTCAGAGAAACCCGGAGAGTCGGGCACAAAACTCCTAGACAGAGCATCCGCCTTCACATTTTTAGAGCCCGGAAGGTACGAAATCACAAAGTCGAAGCGGGCAAAAAATAACGACCAACGGGCCTGTCTAGGATTCAAGCGCTTGGCAGACTCGAGATAAGTCAAGTTCTTATGATCAGTCAATACGACCACGCGATGCTTAGCTCCTTCAAGCCAATGACGCCACTCCTCGAATGCCCACTTCATGGCCAGCAACTCTCGATTGCCCACATCATAATTACGCTCAGCGGGCGAAAACTTCCTGGAAAAGAAAGCACATGGTTTCATCACTGAGCAATCAGAACCTCTCTGTGACAAAACCGCCCCTGCTCCAATCTCAGAAGCATCAACCTCGACCTGGAACGGAAGAGAAACATCTGGCTGACACAACACAGGGGCAGAACAAAAACGACGCTTCAACTCCTGAAAAGCTTCCACAGCAGCAGAAGACCAATTAACCAAATCAGCACCCTTCTTGGTCAAATCGGTCAATGGTTTGGCAATGCTAGAAAAATTACAGATGAAGCGACGATAAAAATTAGCAAAGCCCAGGAACTTTTGCAGACTTTTCAGAGATGTCGGCTGAATCCAATCCTGGATGGCTTGGACCTTAACTGGATCCATCTCGATAGTAGAAGGGGTAAAGATGAACCCCAAAAATGAAACTTTCTGCACACCGAAGAGACACTTTGATCCCTTCACAAACAAAGAGTTAGCACGCAGGACCTGAAAAACCATTCTGACCTGCTTCACATGAGACTCCCAATCATCTGAGAAGATCAAAATGTCATCCAAGTAAACAATCAGGAATTTATCCAGATACTCACGGAAGATGTCATGCATTAAAGACTGAAACACAGATGGAGCATTGGCAAGTCCGAACGGCATCACTAGATACTCAAAATGACCCTCGGGCGTATTGAATGCAGTTTTCCATTCATCTCCTTGCCTGATTCTCACCAGATTATACGCACCACGAAGATCTATCTTAGTGAACCAACTAGCCCCCTTAATCCGAGCAAACAAGTCAGATAATAATGGCAAGGGATACTGAAATTTAACAGTGATCTTATTAAGAAGGCGGTAATCAATACACGGTCTCAGCGAACCATCCTTCTTGGCTACAAAGAAGAACCCTGCTCCCAGTGGTGATGACGATGGACGAATATGTCCCTTCTCCAGGGATTCCTTCACATAACTGCGCATAGCGGCGTGTTCGGGCACGGATAAATTAAATAATCGACCTTTAGGGAATTTACTACCAGGAATCAAATTGATAGCACAATCACAATTCCTATGCGGAGGTAGAGCATCGGACTTGGGCTCTTCAAATACATCCTGATAATCAGACAAGAACTCTGGGACCTCAGAAGGGGTGGATGACGAAATCGACAAAAATGGAACATCACCATGTACCCCCTGACAACCCCAGCTGGATACCGACATGGAATTCCAATCCAATACTGGATTATGGGTTTGTAGCCATGGCAACCCCAACACGACCACATCATGCAGATTATGCAACACCAGAAAGCGAATAACTTCCTGATGTGCAGGAGCCATGCACATGGTCAGCTGGGCCCAGTATTGAGGTTTATTCTTGGCCAAAGGTGTAGCATCAATTCCTCTCAATGGAATAGGACACCGCAAAGGCTCCAAGAAAAACCCACAACGTTTAGCATAATCCAAATCCATCAGATTCAGGGCAGCGCCCGAATCCACAAACGCCATGACAGAAAACGACGACAAAGAGCATATCAAGGTAATGGACAGAAGGAATTTGGACTGTACAGTACCAATGACGGCAGACCTAGCGGACTGCTTAGTGCGCTTAGGACAATCAGAAATAGCATGAGTGGAATCACCACAGTAGAAACACAGACCATTCAGACGTCTGTATTCCTGCCGTTCAACTCTAGTCATAGTCCTATCGCACTGCATAGGCTCAGGTTTAACCTTAGGCAGTACCGCCAAATGGTGCACAGATTTACGCTCGCGCAAGCGTCGACCGATCTGAATGGCCAAAGACAAAGACTCATTCAAACCAGCAGGCATAGGAAATCCCACCATGACATCCTTAAGAGCCTCAGAGAGACCCTTTCTGAACAAAGCTGCCAGCGCAGATTCATTCCACTGAGTGAGTACTGACCATTTCCTAAATTTCTGACAATATACTTCTATATCATCCTGACCCTGGCACAAAGCCAGCAAATTTTTCTCAGCCTGATCCACTGAATTAGGCTCATCGTACAGCAATCCGAGCGCCAGGAAAAACGCATCGACACTACTCAATGCAGGGTCTCCTGGCGCAAGAGAAAATGCCCAGTCTTGAGGGTCGCCGCGCAAAAAAAAAATAATAATCAAAACCTGTTGAATAGGATTACCAGAAGAATGAGGTTTCAAGGCCAGAAATAGCTTACAATTATTTTTGAAACTTAGAAACTTAGTTCTATCTCCAAAAAACAAATCAGGAATAGGAATTCTTGGTTCTAACATAGATTTCTGATCAATAGTATCTTGAATTTTTTGTACATTTATAACGAGATTATCCATTGAAGAGCACAGACCCTGAATATCCATGTCCACACCTGTGTCCAGAATCACCCAAATGTCTAGGGGAAAAAGAAAAAGTGAACACAGAGCAGAAAAAAAAAAAAATGATGTCAGAACTTTTTCTTTCCCTCTATTGAGAATCATTAGTCGGCTCCTTGTACTGTTATGTTTGCTAATGACAGGTGTTATGAAGGCAATCCAGAAACACAGTGTGCTTAGCGATCAGAGCGCACACAGTGATCTGACAAATACCCAAAAATACAAGAACGAGCTCTGAGACGTGGAAACTCTGTAGACTGCACACCTGATCCTATCCTAAACACAACTAAAAGCGGATGTGGATTGCGCCTAACAACTACCTAGGCAACTCGGCACAGCCTAAGAAACTAGCTAGCCTGAAGATAGAAAAATAGGCCTGACTTGCCCCAGAGATATTCCCCCAAGGAAAAGGCAGCCCCCCACATATAATGACTGTGAGTAAGATGAAAAGACAAAACGTAGGGATGAAATAGATTCAGCAAAGTGGGGCCCGATATTCTAGGACAGAGCGAGGACAGTAAAGCAAACTTTGCAGTCTACAAAAAACCCTAAAGCAAAACCACGCAAAGGGGGCAAAAAAAAACCACCGTGCCGAACTAACGGCACGGCGGTACACCCTTTGCGTCTCAGAGCTTCCAGCAAAACAAAAGACAAGCTGGACAGAAAAAAAGCAACAAAAAAACAAAAAGCACTTAGCTATACAGAGCAGCAGGTCACAGGAACAATCAGGAGAAGCTCAGATCCAACACTGAAACATTGACAAGGAGCAAGGATAGCAGCATCAGGCGGAGTTAAGTAATGAAGCAGTTAACGAGCTCACCAGAACACCTGAGGGAGGAAGCTCAGAAGCTGCAGTACCACTTGTGACCACAGGAGTGAATTCAGCCACAGAATTCACAACACACTCCACAACCTGGTCAGAAAACCCCTCTGTCCAACGCCACTTCTGATTTGTGCACCTCTAACACCTCTGCCCTGTTGCCCCCTGCAGCTCGTGTGAGAACCATCACCGGCGCTGTGTGCTGGGAATGCCTGAATCAAACGGTCAACAATAGTTGCTTGTTTGGTTGCCAATATTTGTTCAAGGTTCTCATGTGGCATGATGTTTTGCAGTTTCCCCTTATAGCGTGGATCCAGGAGGCAGGCCAACCAGTAATCGTCATCGGTCATCATTTTTATAATGCGGGGGTTCCTTTTTAGGATATGCAAGGCATAATTCGCCTTGTATGCCAATGTTCCAGTTGTCAATTCACTGCTTGTGCTGGGTTGAGGAGCACTTTCGGGCAAATCAACGTCACTTGCCTCCCTCAAAAAACCTGTACCTGGCCTTGCAACGCCACCAGTTTCTATTGCCCCTGAGAAGCTTCCTCATCTAAAAAATACTCATCCCCATCATCCTCCTCGTCCTCCTCCTCTTCGCCCGCCACCTCGTCCAGTAAACATCCCTGACCAGACAATAGCTGACTGTCATCATGGCTTCCCTCGCCCTCGGTTGCAGACGCCTGCTCCTTTATGTGCGTCAAACTTTGCATCAGCAGACGCATTAGGGGGATGCTCATGCTTATTATGGCATTGTCGGCACTAACCAGCCGTGTGCATTCCTCAAAACACTGAAGGACTTGACAGAGGTCTTGTAGCTTTGACCACTGCACACCTGACAACTCCATGTCTGCCATTTAACTGCCTGCTCATGTATGTGTATCCTCCCACAAATACATAACAGCACGCCTTTGTTCGCACAGTATCTGAAGCATGTGCAGTGTGGAGTTCCACCTTGTTACAACGTCGATTATTAGGTGATGCTGGGGAAGGTTCAAAGATCGCTGATGGTTCTGCATACGGCTGGAGTGTACTGGCGAACGGCGGATGTGCGAACCCAGTCTGCGCACCTTCAGGAGCAGGTCGGGTAACCCCGGATAACTTTTCAGGAAGCACTGCACCGCCAGGTTTAAGGTGTGAGCCAGGCAAGGAATGTGTTTCAGTTGTGAAAGGGCTATGGCAGCCATAAAATTCCTTCCATTATCACTCACTACCTTGCCTGCCTCAAGATGTACACTGCCCAGCCATGACTGAGTTTCTTGCTGCAAGAACTCGGACAGAACTTCTGCGGTGTGTCTGTTGTCGCCCAAACACTTCATTGCCAATACAGCCTGCTGACGCTTGCCACTAGCTGTTCCATAATGGGACACCTCGTGTACAACAGTGGCAGCTGCGGATGGAGTGGTCGTGTGACTGCGGTCTGTGGACGAGCTGTCGCTTCTGCTGGAGGACGAGGAGGGGTGGCGAACACCTACAGCCAACAGTTTCCTAGACCGTGGGCTAGGCAGAACTGTCCCAATATTGCTGTCCCCTGAGGACCCTGCATCCACCACATTAACCCAGTGTGCTGTGATGGACACAAAACGCCCCTGGCCATGCCTACTGGTCCATGCATCTGTTGTCAGGTGCAACTTTCTACTCACAGATTGCCTGAGTGCATGGACAATGCGGTCTTTTACATGCTGGTGGAAAGCTGGGATGGCTTTTCTCGAAAAGAAGTGTCGACTGGGTAGCTCGTAGCATGGTACAGCGTAGTCCATCAGGGCTTTGAAAGCTTCGCTTTCAACTAACCGGTAGGGCATCATCTCTAACGAGATTAGTCTAGCATTGTGGGCGTTCAAACCCTGTGCACGCGAATGAGAGGATGAGTACTTCCTTTTCCTAACGAGATTCTCTTGTAGGGTGAGCTGGAATGGAAAGCTGCATATGGTGGTACTAGCGGGGGTGCCGGTGGACATGGCAGTCTGAGAGAGGGTTGGTGATGGTATTCTTGCTGTTGGCCTACATACAGTGTTTCCTACCAAGAACCTGGTGATTCCCTGACTGCTTTGGCCTTGCGACAAAACCTCCACATTTGCTGCAGGTGGTGTGGTAAACGTTGGGCTTACAGTGAGGGAAGGGATGTAGCATTGCTGACTAGCTTCATTGTGAGAGGGTGCAACAACGTTAAGGGATGTTTGGTAGTTAGTCCAGGCTTGCAAGTGCATGGTGTTTAAATGTCTACGCATGCAACTTGTACTTATATTTTTAACATTCTGACCTCTGCTGAAGGTCCTTGAGCATTTCTTACAGATGACTTTGCACTGATCATTTGGATGTTGGTTAAAAAAATGCCAGACTGCACTCTTCCTACTATCGGATACCTTTTCAGGCATTGCACACTGAAATACTTTAACCGGATGGCCACGCTGTCCTACAACTGGTTTTGGTTTTGCCACACGTTTTTGGCCAGATACGGGCCTGCCAGATGAAACCTGTTGCGATGTTGATGCCTGCTGCGGCTCCTCCTCCTCCGCTTCAGAGCTACTGCCGGCTGCACCCTGTTCCCCCAATGTCTGCCAATCGGGGTCAACAACTGGGTCATCTATGACCTCCTCTTCTATGTCCTGTGCACCTTCCTCTGAGTCACCGTGTAAGCCGCTGCTATAGCATTCGTGATGGGGCTCCATAATCTCAACTGGGTCAGATTCTGGATCAGTACACTGTGAGGGAAATGTTGTGATTTGAGTCAAAGAACAGCATAATAATCTGGCTGTGGCTGTGCATCTGTGCACTCCATGTCTGATTCATCTTGTAATGGGCATGGCCTGTTAACAATTTCCCTTTCTATCCCAGGAACGGTATGTGTAAAGAGCTCCATGGAGTAACCCGTTGTGTCGCCTGACGCATCCTTCTCTGTTGTTCTGGGTGAAGAACGCAAGGAAGCGACTTGTCCCTGACCGGGAACATCCACTGACGACGCGCTGCTTTTACATTTTGTACTTTCCGAAGAGGAGGCAAAAGAGCTAGAGGCAGAGTCAGCAAGGAAAGCCAAAACTTGTTCCTGCTGCTCCGGCTTTAAAAGCGGTTTTCCTACTCCCAGAAACGGGAGCGTTCGAGGCCTTCTGTAGCCACACAATGACGATGGCTGAACAACTCGAGACTTAGGTGCTATATTGCTTTTCCCACGACCACCTGATGCTCCACCACCACTACCATCATTACCAGCTGGCAATGACCGCCCACAGCCACGACCTCTTCCACCAGACTTCCTCATTCTTGGAAATATGTAACCAAACTAACAAACGGTATTTGGTACTGTAAAACCAGTTACCAGGTGGACGCAAAATTGTTGTGAATTTAAATCTCCCTTTATAGGTGTGTGAGAGTGCAGGGAAAATCAGGCCCACTGTATTACAGTACACAGTTTCAGTGGCACACAGTGGCTGACAGATATGCCACTAACAGGACTATCGCAGATGCACACACTGGAAATAAAAATCTCCCCTTCTTTTTTTTTATATGGAAGACTAGTGAATAAATCTGGCCCACTGTATTACAGTATATTTTCTGTGGCAGAAAATGACAGACAGATACCACAGACTGGACTGGCACAGATGCACAGATTTGCCAATATTAATCTCCCCTTCTTTTTTTTTTGATGGGAGACTAGTGAATAAATCTGGCCCACAGTTTTACAGTAGTGTTTCAGTGGCACAAAATGACAGACCGATACCACAGACTGGACTGGCACAGATGCACAGATTTGCCAATATTAATCTCCCCTTCTTTTTTTTTTTTGATGGGAGACTAGTGAATAAATCTGGCCCACAATTTTACAGTAGTGTTTCAGTGGCACAAAATGACAGACCGATACCACAGACTGGACTGGCACAGATGCACAGATTTGCCAATATTAATCTCCCCTTCTTTTTTTTGATGGGAGACTAGTGAATAAATCTGGCCCACAGTTTTACAGTAGTGTTTCAGTGGCACAAAATGACAGACCGATACCACAAACTGGACTGGCACAGATGCACAGATTTGCCAATATTAATCTCCCCTTTTTGTTTTTATATGGAGGACTAGTGATAAATCTGGCCCACTGTTTTACAGTATTGTTTCTGTGGCACAAAATGACTGACAGATACAACAGACTGGACTGGCACAGATGCACTGATTGGCAATATAAATCTCCCTTTTTAGGTGTGGGACAATGCAGAAAAATACAGGCCCACTGTTTCACACTACACAGTTTCAGGGGCAGAAAGTGGCTTGAAGATATATATAAAAAAAAAGGGACTGTACTACAATTACTATCTCCCTACAGTAATCTCAGAAAAGTATGGCATGCAGCAATAAAAAGGACTGCTGCACACAAAAGTGTGGACAAACAAACAAGATAGCTGTGCAGAAAGGAACAACAGGATTTGTGCTTTGAAAAAAGCAGTTGGTTTGCACGGCGGCATACAAACAGCAATGCAGCTATCAGGGAGCCTTATAAGGCAGCCTAATAAGCTACAGAGCTGATGCACTGAAATCTAGCCTCCACTGTCCCTGCAAGGAAAAGGTGGTGTTGGACAGTGGAAATCGCTACAGCACAAGCGGTTTGGGGGTTTATATTCCCTGCCTAACGCTATCCCTGCTTCTGACGAAGCGGCAGCAACCTCTCACTATGCTCAGATCAGCAGCAGTGAGATGGCGGTTGGGGTGCACGCCCCTTTATAGCCCCTGTGACGCCGCAGAAAGCAAGCCAATCACTGTAATGTCCTTCTCTAAGATGGTGGGGACCGAGAACTATGTCATCACGCTGCCCACACTCTGCGTCCTCCTTCATTGGCTGAGAAATGGCACTGAACGCGTCATATGAAACACGACTTTGGCGCAAAGGTCGTGTACCACATGGCCGACCCCACACAGGGATCGGGTCAGGTTTCATGAAACCCGACTTTGCCAAAAGTCGGCGACTTATGAAAATGACCGATCCGTTTCGCTTAACCCTAAACATCACCATTTATTTTACTGTAACATTTACTGCATAATCTGAAAAATGTTCCAAGAGCAGTGAAATAGTGAAAAACATACAATACCAATAGTGTTTTTTGGGAAAAATGAGCATTGAAACCTGAGTCTTAAAGTCAGTACAATTTTGGAGATACCAAATTACATATTTATTTTTCATGTAAGCAGTAATGATGAGCGAATGTTCTCAGATAATAATAATAATAATAATCTTTATTTATATAGCGCCAACATATTCCGCAGCGCTTTACAGTTTAACAGTTTCAAACACAAAAGTCATAAGTAACAACGTTAACAATACAATAATTAAAGCAAAATAAGATGACCCTGCTCGTGAGAGCTTACAATCTACAATGAGGTGGGGGAGATGCAAAGTACAGGTGTGTATTTACAATGATGTATTTACAATCATGGTCCAGCCATCTTCAGGGGTTGGTGAATAGATGGGGATAGTGAATGGGCTACACACACACACAAACATAAAATTACTTTGATTAGTGAACGTGAAAGGCTGCTCTGAACAAATGTGTTTTGAGCGAGCGCCTAAAACTATGCAAATTATGGATGGTCCTAGTATCTTGGGGTAGAGCATTCCAGAGGATTGGCGCAGCACGGGAGAAGTCTTGGAGTCGGGAGTGGGAGGTACAGATTAGTGCAGAGGTTAATCGAAAGTCATTTGCAGAGCGCAGTGGTCTGTTAGGCTGATAGACAGATATGAGGGAGGAGATGTAAGGGGGTGCTGCACTGTGGAGAGCTTTGTGGGTGAGAACAAGTACTTTGAATTGTATCCTGTAATGAATGGGAAGCCAGTGTAACGACTGGCGAAGAGCGGACTCGTCCGAGTAACGATTAGCCAGATGGACGACCCTGGCTGCTGCATTAAGGATGGACTGGAGAGGGGAAAGTCGAGTGAGGGGGAGGCCAATTAATAGAGCATTACAGTAGTCAGATAACGTCTTATCCGAGCATTCTCGGGTATTATCCGAGCATCTGGGAGTACTCGTATATTATGTTTGAGTCTCTGTGGCTGCCTTCCCCACATGTGTTCAGGCTGTCTATCAGCCACAAATCATTCAGCCACAGGGACTCAAACATAATATACAAGCACGCCCATATGCTTGGATAACGCCAAATATTAATATTATTTATTATTATAGCGCCATTTATTCCATGGCGCTTTACATCTGAGGAGGGGTATACATAATAAAAACAGGAACAATAATCTTAAACAATACAAGTCACAACTTGTACAGGAGGAGAGAGGACCCTGCCCGTGAGGGCTCACAATCTACAAGGGATGGGTGAGGATACAGTAGGTAAGGATAGAGCTGGTCGTGCAGTGGTTTGGTCAATCAGTGATTACCAATACCATATGCTTGGATAACACCCAAGTGTGCTCGGATAAGACATTTGCTCTTCACTAGAAAGCAGTAAAAAAAATCAGAAGTTTGTTCAAGAAGAAAATGTAATTTGTAACACAATTTTTCAAGACCCAAAACATTTTACTTTTCCATGAATGGAGCTGTGTTTGGACTCGTGTTTTGTGTGCTGAACTGACATTTGCATTGATACAATTACAGGGTATTCAAGACATTTTGATCATGTTTTATTGTAGTTTTTTAAGGATCTATAAGTAGATGCAGCACCATAAACAAAAGTGACTTACTTTATGATTTATCTAAAAGTAACAAATTATATTCTTTGTATTGATAATTATAGTACATATATTTTCCCTTTCTACAGTAAAGGATTTGCTTTTGTCCTGAAATATTGTGAATGACAAATTTTAAAAGATGGGATATATATCACAGCTATTTGCCTGTCAACACAAAAATGTTTTAAGAGGTCCCATGATACTTGTAACCAACAAGAAATAAAACAGTGAAGTGATCAGGTTGCTCTTTGACAGTATGTAGACTAAGTCTAATAGCACAATGCATCAGTAAGCACAGATGTAATGTTGGATTTGACAAAAATAATACATTAATTGTTAAATTAGACTCAGGCTGCGGTTAAGAGATACAGTAATAACCTAATTTGTTATATAAATATTAAAAAGAATATCTATTTTTCATCTTACATATATTCATTTTAAATTCAAATTTGCAAGCTCTGATGAATTTTCACAAAGAATAAGTTAATTTGCTGTGAACTGCAAGATTTTGTAGGATACCTAAATTGTATGAATGGTTCAAAAATGTTCTCTTTTTGGGGGCCAATGCCTTGTTGCTGTTTATACACAGGTTGTTGTGCAAATGATAATAGCTGTACACAATGATTTTTTACAAAGGGTGTTAGGAGGTTAGTTCTCCTCCAAAACGGAAGAACCTCTAAAAGACCACTGTATTCAGGTGATGTGTGTACAGGTCTGTGGGGAATTGCACATCGCAGCCCCGCTTGATGTTACTAATACATTAGGGTCACTCAGTATGGTCTCCCCACTTTCATCAAAATGATGGGGATACATAATGAACAGCTTGACACAGTTTTACACAGACACCCCTGTCCTCAAGGGCACAAGAAGGCATCTGGCATGAAAGAGGGTGGCCCACGCCACCGCCGGTGTGGCACAAGACTTGTTTACAATTCTAACTAACTGACTGAGAGACCCCTTTCACTAGCACTAGTGAAACAAAGCAATGCCAGCTTGGTAGGACTGCCACCAGTTCCTACTTAGATATGAGCCCAGTCCAATAATGGCATTATATCAGGCCATAATCCAGCCCTGGTAACTTGTGATATTAAACTGAGAGCATGGGCATGTGGATTTATGGATCAAGGCAGTCCAAGATTAAATTGGATATTTAACCCCTTAATCCCTGGAACTTTTTTCGGTTTTGCATTTTCGTTTTTTGCTCCCCTCCTTCCCAGGGCCATAACTTTTTTATTTTTCTGTCAATATGGCCATTTAAGGGCTTATTTTTTGTGGGATGAGTTGTACTTTTGAATGAGGTCATTGGTTTTACCATGTCGTGACTAGAAAATGGGAAAAAATTCCAATTGCAGTGAAATTGCAAAAAAGTGCAATCCCACACTTGTTTTTCGTTTGGCTTTTTACTAGGTTCATTAAATGCTAAAACTGACCTGCCATTATGATTTTTCATGTCATTCTGAGTTCATAGACACTAAACATGTCTTGGTTCTTTTTTATCTAAAT
Source organism: Ranitomeya imitator (assembly GCF_032444005.1). Classification (NCBI taxonomy): domain Eukaryota; kingdom Metazoa; phylum Chordata; class Amphibia; order Anura; family Dendrobatidae; genus Ranitomeya; species Ranitomeya imitator. The sequence goes on along the minus strand of NC_091282.1, from coordinate 269,195,595 downwards.
GGTGAAAAAAAATTCCAAACTTTGCTAAAAAAGAAAAAGTGCAATTTTCCCATACCCGTAGTGTCTCCATTTTTCGTGATCTTGGGTTGGGTGAGGGCTTATTTTTTGCGTGCGTAGCTGACATTTTTAAAGAGACCATTTTGGTGCAGATATATTCTTTTGATTGCCCGTTATTCATTTTAATGCAATGTTGCAGCAACAAAAAAATGTAATTCTGGCATTTTGACTTTTTTTATTGCTACGCCGTTTAGCGATCAGGTTAATCCTTTTTTTTATTGATACATCGGGTGATTCTGAACGTGGCGATACCAAATATGTATATGTTTGATTTTTTTAATTGTTTTATTTTGAATGGGGTGAAAGGGGGTGATTTAAACTTTATGTTTTTCTATTTTTTTCATATTTCTAAAAACATATTTTTTAACTTTTGGCATAATTCTATAGCCTCCATGGGAGGCTAGAAGCTGCCACAACTTGATTGTCTCTGCTACATAGAAGCGATGCTCAGATCACCTCTATTCAGCTGAATTGCAGACTTGCTATGAGCGCCGACCACAGGTTCTCGCTCACAGCAATCCAGCATCAACAACCATAGAGGTCTCAAGGAGACCTCTGTGTGTCATGCCGACGCACCAATGACCCCTGATCAGGTGATGGGGTTACCGGTGTGCGCATTTCTGGCTGGATGGCTGGAGCGCTTGTTAAATGCCTCTGTCAGAGTTTGACAGAGGCCTTTAACTAGTTAATAGGCACTGGTGGATCACGATTCCACCCTCGCCTATTGCAGACACATGTCAGCTGTTCAAAAGAGCTGACATTCTCAGCTTTGAGGTGGGCTCACCGCCGAAGCTCACATCAAAGCGGGGGATACTGCCATCGGCATAATAGTTCGTCCGATGGCAGTAAGGGGTTAATCGCCTTAAGGGAACACTAGACAGAACATTATTTACAGAATGGATATACATATATGATGGTCATATACTCAAATACAGGTGGTAGTACAATAAGTATAAGCAGATGATACAATAGTCAGTTACCAGGTGGATGTTCGATCTTGGTGCTGCATAGCCAAATAGGAGGTGTATGGTGCCAGCAGTTTATTATTATTATTTATTATTATTATAGCGCCATTTATTCAATGGCACTTTACATGTGAGGAGGGGTATACATAATAAAAACAAGTACAATAATCTTAAACAATACGAGTCATGACTGGTACAGTAGGGGAGAGGACCCTGCCCGTGAAGGCTCACAATCTACAAGGGATGGGTGAGGATACAATAGGTGAGGGTAGAGCTGGTTGTGCAGCAGTTTGGTTGATCGGTGGTTACTGCAGGTTGTAGGCTTGTCGGAAGAGGTAGGTCTTCAGGTGCTTTTTGAAGGTTTCGATGGTAGGTGAGTGTCTGATATGTTGTGGTAGAGAGTTCCAGAGTAGGGGTGATGCGCGAGAGAAATCTTGTATGCGATTGTGGAAAGAGGAGATAAGAGCGGAATAAAGAAGGAGATCTTGTGAGGATCGGAGGTTGCATGCAGGTAAGTATCAGAAGACGAAGTCACAGATGTATGGAGGAGACAGGTTGTGGATGGCTTTGTGTGTCATGGATAGGGTTTTGTACTTGAGTCTCTGGGCAATGGGGAGCCAGCGAAGTGATTGACAGAGGGGAGAGGTCAGGGAATAGTGGGGGGGACAGGTGGATTAGTCGGGCAGCAGAGTTTAGAATAGATTGGAGGGGTGAGAGAGTGTTCGAGGGGAGGCCACAGAGCAGGAGGTTGCAGTAGTCAAGGCTGGTGAGATGATGAGGGCATGGACTAGGCTTTCTGGTTTCTTCCAATATGAAACAACCATGTGACCTCCCTTAGGAAATAACTGTGTGTCTTGGATTATTTTCTCTTGCATGAGAGAATAGCAGCATAGGTATGGAGCAGATGGAGATTTTAATTTCGCCAATGTCTTTGTGAGCATACATCGGACTTTCACACGCACCCATAGATTTGTATGAGTGTCCGTGATCAGAATATCGGAGTCAGTCAAAGCATGCTGCAATTGTTTTCTCATGCCAAATTGGCATAAAAAAATAATCGCAGATCTGCACTGACCCATAGTTTAACATTGTAACATGATTTATCTTTAAAAATTATGCTTTATTTTTATATTTTCAATGTCACTATATTTATATTCTATATTCCCATTCTCCTGAGATCTTTTTAGCTGTCATTTCATTATCAAATGATGGAAAAATATAATGAAAAGGAACACCCATATTTAAACATACAGAATGCTCGAATTGAATTGGATGATGAGTACAACTCTTATTCTCCTGCTTCCTGCAAAATAACCTCTCCACAGAGAATGTCTAGGAAGCTCTCCCATAATAGTCTGAAGAACATCTCCAAACCATTAATTTCTATGACCCAAGTACTTGATGTAATCTGTAATGTTGAATGATAACAGCACAGGAAATATGTCTGTTCTATAATCATTTACAGAAAATACAGTAAAAAAAAGCCTACAATTGGAAAATAAAATCAGATTAGAAAAAATATTTATTTCACTACATGGTTTTAATTAGCAAAAAATAATATAAGTGATTCATTGTTCAACTTTGTTGTTCTTTGTTGGATTGATACATTCAATGAAATGATGCTAAACATTGAAATGTTACCTAAGTATACTTTGTTTTTACTTATTTTTACTCATTTTGCTAATTAACTACCGAAACTACTCTAAATTCAGTGGAAACATTACCAATGTAGGTGTATTTATTCAGAACATGTTATTTTTGTTGCATATCATCATTTGTCATGAATCATATTTTGTTTTCATAGTGTTTGCTGAATAAATTGTTCTCTTTACAGAATGAGTTTTATATTAGTTTCTTTTTTCTCTACTTTTTCTATATTTTCTGTGTAGCAATAAAGCAAAATTATTGTAGTAAAAAATAACAACAATTTAAATATTTATATACAGTTAGGGCCAGAAATATTTGGACAGTGACACAAGTTTTGTTATTTTAGCTGTTTACAAAAACATGTTCAGAAATACAATTATATATATAATATGGGCTGAAAGTGCACACTCCCAGCTGCAATATGATAGTTTCCACATCCAAATCGGAGAAAGGGTTTAGGAATCATAGCTCTGTAATGCATAGCGTCCTCTTTTTCAAGGGACCAAAAGTAATTGGACAATGGACTCTAAGGGCTGCAATTAACTCTGAAGGCGTCTCCCTCGTTAACCTGTAATCAATGAAGTAGTTAAAAGGTCAGGGGTGGATTCCAGGTGTGTGGTTTTGCATTTGGAAGCTGTTGCTGTGAGCAGACAACATGCGGTCAAAGGAACTCTCAATTGAGGTGAAGCAGAACATCCTGAGGCTGAAAAAAAAGAAAAAATCCATCAGCGAGATAGCAGACATGCTTGGAGTAGCAAAATCAACAGTTGGGTACATTCTGAGAAAAAAGGAATTGACTGGTGAGCTTGGGAACTCAAAAAGGCCTGGGCGTCCACGGATGACAACAGTGGTGGATGATCGCCGCATACTTAATTTGGTGAAGAAGAACCCGTTCACAACATCAACTGAAGTCCAGAACACTCTCAGTGAAGTAGGTGTATCTGTCTCTAAGTCAACAGTAAAGAGAAGACTCCATGACAGTAAATACAAAGGGTTCACATCTAGATGCAAACCATTCATCAATACCAAAAATAGACAGGCCAGAGTTAAATTTGCAGAAAAACACCTCAAGAAGCCAGCTCAGTTCTGGAAAAGTATTCTATGGACAGATGAGACAAAGATCAACCTGTACCAGAATGATGGGAAGAAAAAAGTTTGGAGAAGAAAGGGAACGGCACATGATCCAAGGCACACCACATCCTCTGTAAAACATGGTGGAGGCAACGTGATGGCATGGGCATGCATGGCTTTCAATGGCACTGGGTCACTTGTGTTTATTGATGACATAAGAGCAGACAAGAGTAGCCGGATGAATTCTGAAGTGTACCGGGATATACTTTCAGCCCAGATTCAGCCAAATGCTGCAAAGTTGATTGGACGGCGCTTCATAGTACAGATGGACAATGACCCCGAGCATACAGCCAAAGCTACCCAGGAGTTCATGAATGCCAAAAAGTGGAACATTCTGCAATGGCCAAGTCAATCTCCAGATCTAAACCCAATTGAGCATGCATTTCACTTGCTCAAATCCAGACTTAAGACGGAAAGACCCACAAACAAGCAAGACCTGAAGGCTGCGGCTGTAAAGGCCTGGCAAAGCATTAAGAAGGAGGAAACCCAGCGTTTGGTGATGTCCATGGGTTCCAGACTTAAGGCAGTGATTGCCTCCAAAGGATTTGCAACAAAATATTGAAAATAAAAATATTTTGTTTGGGTTATGTTTATTTGTCCAATTACTTTTGACCTCCTAAAATGTGGAGTGTTTGTAAAGAAATGTGTACAATTCCTACATTTTCTATCAGATATTTTTGTTCAACCCTTCAAATTAAACGTTACAATCTGCACTTGAATTCTGTTGTAGAGGTTTCATTTCAAATCCAATGTGGTGGCATGCAGAGCCCAACTCGCGAAAATTGTGTCACTGTCCAAATATTTCTGGCCCTAACTGTATTTAATAAGTGTTAAAGCAACAATTTAAATATTTGATTAAATTCAAGGAAAAGAGGTAATGAATGGCACATCCATCCAACAATAAGTAAAAATTATTTCATACTTTTTTCAAAATTCATTAAAAACATGGAAAAATATATATAAAACCTGATGCGTTTTTGGCATCAAAGGATACGTGTCCACGTTCAGGATGGCCGGCCGTTTGGACGAAGTGGCAAAATCGCTCCGTCCAAAGCTCCGTCCCCTTCTGGGGACGCGATGATGCCGGATGTGTTCATTGCACACATCCGGTATCATCGCACCCCACACATAGGGCCCTGTGTCAGCGTCGCCGCAAGGTAAATGGACATGCTGCGATCTAAAAAGACGCGCCACATGTCCGGAATCGCAGGGCCGCCAGATGCGTGTTACCACGCGTCAAACACGCAGCGTTTCCTGAACGTGGAAACATACCCTAAGTGCCCTTAGTCATTGGATATCCTATGCTGGACGGATGTTCTGCTCATTTCCTGATACCCTTGAATCTTTGGCTGAACTTCACCGTCAGGAGCGGTACCCGACACACAGGTCTCAAGCCTCAACATCGGACGACATAGCGTGGTGAAGTCACATTCCTCCCCTCTATCAAAATTTGATTTCATGTGTTTCTTTAGAATGTTCTATCTTTGATTTGTGCTTTTAGTGGCTTAGGTTTGCAAAGTTGCAACTATAATATTTATGTCAATCTCATGAATATTCTTGAACAGTCTCCCAACAATCAAGTTCTAAATAAAATGTATTGTACATTGAACTGTTATTGAGAAAGAATTACATTTTATCTTTTATTTGTTTTATAAGCCCATTATTTAAATTTTAGTTTCATCTTGAAATATTTGTTCTTTTTCAACAGTGACAGAAAGTCGTGGGATATTAGACAGCATACAAAGGTTTTCTTTGCTTCCGACCTATCTACCGGTGAGCTACACTATCCATCAAAGTGAGCTTTCTTTCTTACTTAAAGAAGCAAACCAGGATATTATGAGGAATTCCAGTCTCCAGTCTCGAGTTGAATCATTTCTCATTTATAAGGCCAAGAAACAACCGATGATGAATGCCACCTACGGACCATTTTCCATTGAGCAGGAAGTGCCACAGGATTTACTGTTAATTTCTAACCATTTTGGATCTACAGATAAATTTGCATTTAACTGGAGGATTAAAGCCTATATTCTGAAGAGCAAAATCTATCGTTTTAAACCTAAAGTTCAAGTTTTGTTTTATATTGTGGGTAGAGATTGGGATGATTATAGCACTACAGAAAGACTTCCTTGTGTAAAAGTATTTGCATTCCGTGAAACCAGAGAAGTTAAGGCTACATGCAAGTTGACTGGTGACCTTGGATTGTGTGTTGCTGACCTTGAGCTACTGGCAAGCTGGTTTGACCCACCAACAGTTATTGCAGGACATAAAAAGATGTTGGAGCAACCTGATGGTAGTCCAGTGGAATTGTATTATTCTATTCAGCAAAGTGATGAGAAAGGCAATTGTGTCATGGAGGACGCAAGGAAAATCCAAATGTCTCATAATTATTTTGATGATGCCGGTCCTCCGCTGCAAAGAATTGGAAGTATTTACCTGTACCAAAGCCCCAGCAGCAACTCATCTATTGAAGTGGTAATTGACGGGAATATAGCTATCCGTTCTTTCTATCGGAGTATAAAGTCTGGGGATATTCTATCATATTTTGTGTTTCTTGCAAAAAATTTTACACAGGCCAAGTTCAAATTAAGGTAAGAAAAAGGTGTTTTCAAAGTTTTTGGAACACATTAGTATTAAGGGTTTTACAGGAAATATGTAAGTGAGAAACTAATTCCAGAATGTTATTTTATATATGGATGTGTGAAATTAATATGCCACCATTGGTATATATTACAGTATATTTTACTTCAAGAATAACAAATGGTTATAATTTCAATGTTACTATCAGAGAACTACAGACTGTTTCCGATGGATGCATCACAGACACACGACTTCTGGCTAGAAGGATTTAAACCTGAAACAAAATATCAAGAGTAAGTCATGTCAAAAGTTTTGATAAGTGGGTGACCATATAGCTCCCCACAGATTGCTAAGACAATAAAAAACAAAATAATTCAGTGCTACTTCTCTAGCACTCTAACTTCCTATTTAGTCCATCTTAAGTGTCAAGGGAGGTGGTGCAATATAACGGTATGTGCACACATGGTTTTTTCGCATTTTTGTCACGTGTTTTCTGTGCACATTTGTCACAAAAGCTGAAGGACATCATAGTCCCAGCAAAGTGAGTGAGATTCCTTAAGTCTCATGCACATGTTGCTTATTTTTTCCTTGCAGATTTGCAGTAGATTTATGTCTGCGGCATGACAATTATTTCAGCATTTATGAGCAAATTTCACCCATACTATTGAATGGGAAAAACGCACTAAACGCATTGGGATTTTCTGCCAACATATCAGTATTTGCTGCAGATTTACCAAATATTTTTCTACTCCAAATACTGAATGTGTGTACATATCTTTATTGTTACAAGACTAAGAATAACTAACTCCAGTTGGTACTATGAATATAGAGAACCCCAAGGGAAGGTGCCTCAATTGGCCAGGTAAATATATTCATTAATTTTAGATAGTGACCTCCATACCCTATAGAATCAAACCTGAGACAGGCACTGCTTTACTGCCTGAATTTCTGACGGCAGTGTGCAGATAAAAGCATGTATCAGGTATATAATGTGTTAGTTGAATATAGTAGATTACTGTTGATTATAGAATAACTTGCTTAGAGTTACAAGTTAACTGTATAATACTATTTAAAAACTAATTTCAAATGAGAATGTTTGATTTTTTTTCATTGGGGAGGAAGGGAGCAGTGTTCTGAATATCCATAGTATCCATAGAATATCCATACTGGCAGTCATTCGATAATCTTTGAAAAATAACTCATGCACGTTAGTACTTGGCTTAGGCTACTTTCACACTAGCGTCGTGCACTGCACGTCGCAATGCGTCGTTTAGGAGAAAAAACGCATCCTGCATAAATTGCTTGCAGGATGCGTTTTTTCTCCATTGGCTAACATTAGCAACGCATTGCCGACGCTTTGCCACACGTCACAACCATCGTGCGACGGTTGCGTCGTGTTGTGGCGGACCGTTAAATGTAACGTTTTTTGCTGCGTTATGTCTGCCATTTCCGACTGCGCATGCGCAGCCGGAACTCCACCCCCACCTCCCCGCAACTCACAATGGGGCAGCGGATGCCCCCGTTGTGCAGCGCTTGCACAGTATGCATTGGTACGTCGGGCCGATGCAGCGCGACGGCCCCGTACCGACGCTAAGTAGCCTTAAATTTAAAAAAAAAGACAAGAGAAAATTGCATTGAAAAAAACTATTTACTGATATCCTCCATATGCATGATAAATATTAGGCCTCATTCAGATGTTGATTTTTTTGGTATGCGAAAAACAGTCCGAGTTTCTTCAGTGTTTTTCATCCACTATTTGTCAGTGCTTAGTCCATTTGTGTTTCATTTGTGTTTCATCAGTGATTTTCTAGTATGAAAAATTTTTTATTGCAAAGATATATACCCAGTGCAATGATAAAGGTTTATTCTAAAGTTTTATCTTTAGAAGCACACCGCTTTCAACTTTCTTTACATCCCTGCTTCTGGTGGGGTGGGCAATTGTCCTTGATTGACAATTCTGGTTTACCAGCTTGGTGCTATTGCTGAGCTTGTGCTACTATGACACTTTACAGTCACTTGTTCTGAAATCATCCTTGCTATCACCATATTTACATATAGAGATAACAATACCTTTGAAAAACTCACAAGTGAAAACTGATGGTGGGGGCTGAAGATTGTGATTTTGCACAACTGATAAGAGATCAGACCTGGGAAGAGGAGAGAGATGAGCACCTAATTGCTCTACAAATAGTAATGGGTTGTAAAAATTTGGATGGAATCTCAGTAGTTAAATCCTTAGTTTTGAATGCAACTACAGAACATATTCAGCCAGGCTCTGGTGGTAAAACTGCCTGGGAGAAAAACTATATAGACTTTGGAAGACAAAAGCTCTAATATCAGTAGAGCCACAGAAGATAGAAAAAAGGAAGTCAATTGTAAAGTTGCTTATTTTCCTATGATTAACTATGCCAATTTCATTACATGAGAATACTTTTTAATCACGGTCAGCACACAAATTGCACACTGTTGCCATTTGTGTGCTATTCATGATTTTCATAGATTTCATAGATAGATTTGATCCATGACTCAGTTCAAAAACGGACATGTCTCTTTGTCTTTTTTTACAGACACATGGACATGTGAACAGCACCATAAATTTTAATAGGCATATATTCTATCTGTGAAAAACAAAAATAAAAAAACACATGTGAAAACTTAACATCAAAATAAGGACTTAAAGGCCTTTTCTAAAGGTACCGTTACACTAAACGATTTACCAACGATCACGACCAGCGATACAACCTGGCCATGATCGTTGGTAAGTTGTTGTGTGGTCGCTGGGGAGCTGTCACACAGACAGCTCTCTCCAGCGACCAACGATCAGGGGAAAGACTTCGGCATCATTGAAACTGTCTTCAACGATGCCGAAGTCCCCGGGTAACCACTGTAAACATCGGGTTACTAAATGCAGGGCCGCGCTTAGTAACCCGATATTTACCCTGGTTACCATTGTAAAAGTAAAAAAAAAAATCACTACATACTTACATTCCGATGTCTGTCATGTCCCCCGGCGTCAGCTTCCCTGCACTGTGTAAGCGCTGGCCGTAAAGCAGAGCGGTGACGTCACCGCTGTGCTCTGCTTTATGGCCGGCGCTGACACAGTGCAGGGAAGTTGACGTCGGGAGACGTGACAGACATCGGAATGTAAGTATGTAGTGTTTTTTTTTTTACTTTTACAATGGTAACCAGGGTAAATATCGGGTTACTAAGCGTGGCCCTGCACTTAGTAACCCGATGTTTACCCTGGTTACAGGTGAACACATTGCTAGATCGGCGTCACACACGCCGATCTAGCGATGACAGTGGGGTGATCAGCGACCAAAAAAAGGTCCTGATCATTCCCCATGACCAACGATCTCCCAGCAGGGGCCTGATCGTTGGTCGAAGTCACACATAACGAGATCGTTAGCGGGATCGTTGCTACGTCACAAAAAGCGTGACGTTGCAATGATATCGTTAGATATCATTATGTGTGAAGGTACCTTAAGCTTATAATCCTGATAACATATGTATGGCACAGGTCATCATCCAATAAGTGTGGGCAACATCGTTCAGACCCACCTACCTACTGTTAACAGGTTTGCAAGCAGCTGGATCTAAACACTGAATGGAGCCAGCACTCATTAGTTTTATTCACTGGCCAATTGTTGATGCTGACAAATACAGTTTACCTATTAGCAAAAGAAAGCTAAAAATGATATTGTTGTAGTAATAAAATATGTTTTAGTTTAAATACATCTGCATATACTAATAGTATAAACGCAGACTGCAGAAATTAGATCATTCCAGGTGTTGTTGTTTCACAACAGCAGGAAATTCACAGTTTGGAGGCAATTATATAATATAGTAAAATCTCACTATTCCATGACATGTTTCAAACAGTAAAAATATACATATTTGTATCATGTTAGCAGATAGAAAAATATTAAGATTTGAGAGTCTTCAGTGGTTCATACCTTTTAATGGCTAACTGAAAAGATGGTAACAAATTGCAAGTTTTCGAGACTACTCTGTTCTCTTAATCAGGCACTAAATAAAACAAAATCTGAAGAGTCACATATCTATGCACAACAGGGCACAGAAATAATGCAATAGATAAGACAAGTGACATGAAGCAGAACTATTAGTATGGGAAGAGGAGAAACAGTTGTGGCTGTAAATATTGGAACAGTTCATAGATAAGGAGTGTGAAAGTTTTATTGTCCTGTGATTTGAGGTCTGGTCCATGATTGTGTTGTCACCAAATGGTCTAAAGAAAACATTCCTTAGCTGATGTAGATCCAAGAAGTAATGTTTCTCCTTGTGGAGAGTGACGTGTTAAGCATGCCGAAATGAGGAGACATAAAGCTGCAATGCTCCTCTGGAAAATATGCAAATAGTCTCTTCAGAGAGGAAGAAGACTAGAACTCTAGTGCCACCTATAGGAAGTAGCAATCCTAGAAGTCAACCACAGTGTCTGCAAATTGAGATTCTGGTTTTTGCTTTTATCCTAAAGGTATCTTCACACTGACCAACTTCACAACGATATCGCTAGCGATCCGTGACGTTGCAGCGTCCTGGATGGCAATATCGTTGTGTTTGACACGCAGCAGCGTTCAGGATCCTGCTGTGACATCGTTGGTCGGAGCAGAAAGTCGAGAACTTTATTTTGTCGCTGGATCTCCCGCAGACATCGCTGAATCGGCGTGTGTGATGCAGATTCAGCGATGTCTTCACTGTTAACCAGGGTAAACATCGGGTTACTAAGCGCAGGGCCGCGCTTAGTAACCTGATGTTTACCCTGGTTACCAGTGCAAATGTAAAAAAAACAAACACTTCATACTTACATTCCGGTGTCTGTCGCGTCCCCCGGCGTTCTGCTTCCCTGCACTGTCAGCGCCGGCCATAAAGCAGATTACAGCGGTGACGTCACCACTGTGCTTTACGGCCAGCCGGCGCTCACAGTCAGTGCAGGAAAGCACAGCGATGGGGGACAGACACCGGAATGTAAGTATGTAATTTTTTTTTTTACATTTACACTGGTAACCAGGGTAAACATCGGGTTACTAAGCGCGGCCTTGCGCTTAGTAACCTGTTGTGAATTCCGCTCTTGGGCTCCCTCCGGTGGTTGTAAGTGGCACTTTTGTAAGTTCTGCTCTTGGGCTCCCTCCGGTGGTTTTAAGTGGTATGGCTGCTCCTTGGATTTAGCAGTCTGCAGCTGCTTCCACTGATTGTCTTTCTGCTCGGCTATTTATGCCTGGCTCTTCCCTTCAGCCAATGCCACTTGTCAATGGTTCCTGGTTGGATTCACATCTCTCTTGGATTTCCCTGATATCCTGACCAGTTCAGCAAAGATAAGTCCTTGTTTTGCTCTTTTCTGTCCACATGTTGTGGACTTATTCGTTCTGTGCATTCTATGTTTTGTCCAGCTTGTCAGTATGGATTAATTCAGTTAAGCTGGAAGCTCTGGGAAGCAGATTTACCCTCCACACCTTTAGTCAGGTGTGGAGATTTTTGTAAACTCTGTGTGGATTTTTGTAGTTTTTAATACTGACCGCACAGTATTCTATCCTGTCCTATCTATCTAGCTAGACTGGCCTCCTGTGCTACATCCTGGTTTCATTCTGTGTATGTCTTTTCCCTCTCCACTCACAGTCATTACTTGTGGGGGGCTATCTATCCTTTGGGGATTTTCTCTGAGGCAAGATAGTTTTCCTGTTTCTATCTTTAGGGGTAGTTAATTCTCAGGCTGTGACGAGGTGCCTAGGGAGTGACAGGAGCATCCCACGGCTACTTCTAGTGTTGTGTTGAGCTTAAGGACTGCGGTCAGTACAGGTACCACCTCCTTCAGAGCTCATCCCATGTTGCTCCTAAACCACCAGTTCATAACAGTAACCCGATGTTTACCCTGGTTACCAGGGGACTTCGGCATCCTTGGTCGCTGGAGAGCTGTCTGTGTGACAGCTCTCCAGCGACCACACAGTGACGCTGCAGCGATCGGGATCGTTGTCTAGATCGCTGCAGCGTCGCTAAATGTGACGGTACCTTAAGTCATGTAACAAGGCTAGTTAAAGGGTTGACATTGACTTCCATGAATGCTACTTCCTGTAGGTGGCACTAGAGTTCTGGTCCTCTTCCTCTCTGAAGAGACTATTTGCTTAGTAGATTTAGAAAGACTTAAATCCATTCCTGCTGAGAGTGTCAAAGGTTGTCATAAGTTTGCATTCAAAAATTTTTCTGTCTCTCTGATATTTAAAGTTACCTTTTAGTACCAGTAATTTCATGTCCATGATGCTATGATCAGGGATACAAAAATGTTTGGCCACCGGTAGATCTATTATTTTTTCCTTTTTTATGTGTTGATGTACGGTCACAACTGTTTCTCCCCTTCCCATACTGATAGTTAGGCTTCACCTGTCTTATCTATTGCATTATTCCTGTGTCTTGTTGTGCGTAAATATGTGACTCTTCAGATTTGGTCATGACTTTTTCAAACATACTGTATATAGAGTAGAATTTCAATATTTACAGCTGATACTAAACTCTGGACAAAACAGAGATCTTTCTAAAGATCATTATACACCTAGGCCTGCAACAATGACAAGGTGGCATCCTTTTTGTTTAGATGAAAGAAGATTTGCTCATTACCATAGGCAGTGACTACTGTGCGAGCAGTGAAACTACCGCTACAATTTCTTTATTATCCTAATTTATGTGTATATTATGAGTTTTTGGGTTATGTGTGATGTGAATTCTCCCAGTATAACAATGTGAAGGAATGTGCCCATATGCAGGGCTGGGAACGAAAGGCAAAAAATAACTTGAAATAAAAATTAATTGGCTTCTGTGTCTATAATGTTCTTTACAGTCATCTTCATTTTTTTTTTAAATGAAGACTTTTGAGGCATTAACAGCAGCAGGGCCTCTTTTCAGTTCTAGCTGCAAAAGGCTAAAAATGTTTTATAAAACAAATTAATCAGCAGCCATCCATGACTACAATGTAAATTACCATTATCCTCACGTTTAGAAAAAATCTAATTTTTTGTGCATCAACTAGGGTGAATTACCATGGTAGAACCTGATCAGGATTGTGCGCAAAAGACTAAAACCTTATTTAAAATAAAAGTTCAGGGCTTCTACAATTCCCATCCTCCTTTCTTTTTTTGCTAAAATGAGGATTTTTGATATCTTGACTGGTATGAATTCCAATGTTTGGTCGTCCCTGTGCACTGCAATATTATTTTTTGTGATATGGTGAGTTATGGTTAGGACAGAGAGTGGGACAATAATGGATTTTCATCATAAAATCCTCACCCTTGCATGCATAATTTCTATATTGCATGGTCAAATCAAGTTTGGGTAAGACCACAGGCATAAGCAGGTAAATTTCAGTACACCCCTAAGCAGGAAATTTCAAATGTCTACCTGTACTTACAGAGAAAGATCGGTATGACTGATTACAACAGAAGGGTCATTTTTTTTTACCTTTTTTTCCCCTAAACTCCTTAATCACCTGTGACGTACATTTTGGTCATAGAACACTAAGGTCTATATTAAGCTGGAGCTGAGCTTGTTTCATACCAAGCAGATCCTGACCATGTTACATAGTCCACATATTCCTGTAACGTCAGCAACCAGAGATAGCCTTATCCATTTATATGCTGCTATCAATCACTGACAGCAGAATTTACAGGACACCATTGTGATACTATTGCAGGGAGCCGATGGGTTAACATGGCAGTAGGGGGCCTGCTGAAGGCCCCCACAATTGCCATCTTAGTCCTCTTTTGAAGCTCAGACAAAACAAAACCCCTCAAAAATGGCAGGATTTTATTTTTTTCACCATTTCACCCCACTTAGAATTTATTTTTTTACAATCTTCAATACCTGATGTAGTAAAATGAATGGTATCATTCAAAACTACAACTTGTCCTAAAAGAATTAGTGAAATAATTGTTAAAGCTGGAGAACTTTGATTTCAACAGATTTGCTCATTTCCACTAGTGATAAATTTGACAAGCAGATGAAACACTAATTAATGTAAATGTAAATAAAATACACAGAAAGATTAAAATGTCTATGAATAAAGAATAAATGGCAAAGCTTGATAACTTGGGACTACAACTGCATAGTATATTACATTCTATCTTCGATGCCTAAAAACCACTAAAACTATTTCTTAATGACAAAATAGAAAACACAGAATGAAAGTGAAGTCTCCGACTCCGATTAACATTCTTATTTGTTATAATTATTCTTTAGAAGATTTATTTTCTCGTTTGTTCATGCTGCATAGATACTATTTCCGATTGAATGGTGTGTGTTAGTTACCATGGAGATTATTTTACCTTTTTCAAATAGCATGTCCATTATCATACAAAATCTAAATTGTTCATCGATAGTCATTTATCTTCTAGAATTTCTCAACTATTACACATTCTGCAAGTAGCCTTGAGTCACTTTTAAGTTAAGTACTTGAATCACAAACTGAGAAAAGTTCTGAAAGTTTATGCAAAGTATATGAACCCATACATACCATCACCTACAGTATAATATAACAAAACACATAGTCATAAACTGCAGTGCATTATCAAAGTTGACTTCTTTTCTAAGGAATATAATGAATTATTTTTTCTGCCTGTTCTATATTGAAAAAAGTATAAACCGTATATTGCAACTGCTGGGTGACATTTTTTAATCAACTGGGATTATTTACTAATTTCTTTTCTGGAGCGATTAGTAGATTTTGTTTACATGAATTGGCGATACAACAATACCTTTTCGATTAGGTCAAATTGGAAAACTAGACTATATAGTAATAAAATGTTTTTTTTGCACTGAAGTATAAACATTTGGTATTTTGAGAGCATTTTAGTTGCTATTAGTGATGAGCGAGTTTGCTCGTTACTCGAAATTTCCGAGCATGCACGGGTGTTTTCCGAGTTTTTTGGGCATGCTCATGGATTATGTTTGTGTTGCCGCAGCTGCATGATTTGCGTCTGCTAGACAGCCTGAATACATGTGGGGATTCTCTTACAAACAGGCAATCCCTGCATGAGTTCAGGTTGTCTAGAAGCCACAAATTATGCAGTTGCGGCGACACAAACATATTCTACGAACACACCCAAGATACTCAGAGAACACCCGAGCATGCTCGGAAATCCTGAGTAACGAGCACACTCGCTCATCACTAGTTGCTATATAATCCATACACCTGTAATAATGTATCCTCCTGTATAAGGTCAATGGTAGACAACTGATCATTTCAATCATCAATTGACTAAAGGTATACAGTGGCATGTAAGATTTGGGCACCCCTGGTCAAAGTTACTGTGATTGTGAACAGTTAAATAAGTTGAAGATAAAATTATCTCTAAAAGGGCTAAAGATAAAGATGACACATTTCATTTGTATTTTAGTTTAAAAAAATATATATATTTTTGCCTTTTACTTTTTAAAAATTACAGAAAGGAAAGTGGTCTGATGCAAAGGTTTAATACCTAATAGCACTCCCTTCTGAAAGTATCAGAGTTTGTATACGCTTTTTGTAGCCAGCCAAGAGTTTTTCAATTCTTGTTTGAGGGATTTTCATCCATTCTTCCTTGGAAAATTCTTCCAGTTCTGTGAGATTCGTGGGTCGTCTTGCATTCCCTTCTATTTTAGAGGTCTAGCCGCGGATTTTAAATGATGTTCAGACAAGGGGACCATGAGGACCATTGTAAAACCTTCAGATTGTGCCTTTTTAGGTCATCAGTTGTGGATTTTAATATGTCTTTGGGATTATTATCCATTTGTAGAAGCCTTCCTCTTTTCAGGTTCAGTTTTTTTTACAGATGGTGTTATGTTTTCCTCAAGAATTTGTTGAAATTTAAATTGAATCCATTCTTCCCTTTACCCATGAACTGTTCCTCGTGCCATTGGCTGGAACACAACCCCAAAGCATGATTGATCGATTGATCCACTCCCATGCTCAATGGTTCTTTTCCTGAAATTCTGTGCCCTTTTTTCTCCACACATACCTTTGATCATTGTGGCCAAAGAGTTCTATTTGAACCTCATCGGTCCACAAGACTTGGCTCCAAAATGCATCAGTTTTGTTAAGATGTTCTTTTGTATACTTCTGGTGCTGAATTTTATGGTGAGGCCATAATTATGCAGGTGTCTCTGAAGAGTAGAGCAATGTACTACAACTGCAGAATCTGCTAAATCTTTCTGAAGGTCTTTTGCAGTCAAGCGGGGGTTCTAATTTGCCTCTCTAGCAAACCTACTAGCAGCTCTCACTAAAATATTGTTTGATCTTCCAAACATTATCTTGACCTCCACTGTTCCTATTAACTGCCATTTCTTTATTGCATTTCAAACTGAGGAAAATGCATCTTGGAAATACTTTGCTATCTTCTTATAACCTTTTCCTACTTTGTGGGCTTCCATCATTTTCATTTTCAGAGCACTTGGCAGCTGCTTAGAATAATCTATGAATGCTGTTTTTTGGCACAAGGTTAGAGGAGGCTGGGTTTTTATAAAGCTGGGAAATTTGCATCACCTGGCTTTTTGTAACAGTGATAATGAACAAGCCATAAGCCTAGCAGGCTAATTAAGGTCTGACACGTTGATCAAAGTTATCTGAGCACACAAATCGCCAAAGGTGCCCAAACTTTTTCATTGGACCATTTTCCTTTTTGTAATTTTTTATATGTTAGCTTTTACTTTATGCCGTGTGCTGTTTTTTTCAATAAATTGAGTGTTTTATCAGCAGGAGCTTATCATTGCCTGACTAGTTCTCATGTGCACGAAGGTCCAGCTAATCTGTGTAACTCCACCTCTACCACTGATTAGCCACTTACTGACAATGTACAGTGTACACAGGAAGATGACAATCAGGGTTGTGGACATAATTGTACACTTAGCTTTACAGCAGATAAAACAGGAATTCTTTCAAAGCTACAGCAAATAGTCCAATAGAGCAGGGGTCCCCAACTCCAGTCCTCAAGGCCCACCAACAGGTCATGTTTTCAGGATTTCCTTTGCATTGCACAGGTGATGCAATTATTACCTGGGCAATACTAAGGAAATCCTGAAAACATGACATGTTGGTGGGCCTTGAGGACTGGAGTTGGGGACCCCTGCAATAGAGGATGCATCATTGAAATCAGGCTCTCTATTGCCTTATGTTATTCTACTCTCAGATTACATAGCAAAAACCTGCTGACAGATTTCTTCTAACTTTTTGCCTATTGCACAGTGTATTTCTGACACCTTATTTTACAGTTTTAGTTGGAGGTCACATGCTCCACATTTGGTCACATAAACCTCCATCACAAGCCATTTTATAGAAAGAAATCTGTCACCACATTTGACCTTTCTAAACTATTAATATTGGCATGCAGGTTATAAACTGCTGAAAACTGTCCTCCCTGTGTGCCTCATATCAGCTGAGATATCATCTTTTATCACTTTACATAAGTGACTTCTTCTAGGCTCCGGAGCAGATGGTGCCTGGAGATAACGCTGCCCCAGAGCTTATTTTCAATATAAGGGGTAGTTACCAGTGTGATGTGACATGGTTGCCACTCTTACCAGTGTGATGTGTAATGGCCATTCTCTGCGAAACAAAACGTGTTTGATGACAAATTTCAGTTCTCCTGTTCTGTGTTGGTTACTTGTCTTACACTGGGAACGCCTCCTTTGTGTAAAATAATCTCTGAGGGCAGAGTATTTCCAGGCACCATCCGCCCCAGAGCCTGGAAGAGGTCACTTATACAAAGTGATCAAATGAAGATGATTTCTTAGCAACAGCACAGCTGATATGAGACACACAATAAGAGTAAGTTCACACTGGGCATTTTTGCTGCTATTTTTTCTGCAGCAAAACCTGATCTCCTTGACCGGAAAGAAGCTGCGCCCAAAACGCAGGTTTAGGTGCATTTTTGGTGCATTTTTTGTGCGTAGTTGGTGCATTTTTTTTTTCTCTTTGTCCATGCTAATGTCCTTGGTTTTTCAGCAGCAAAAACGCAGCAAATAATGATACCTGTGTTTTTGCTGCATTTTTCCTGCGCAAAACGCTGAAAGAAGTGACATGCTCTATGTCCAAAAAAGCAGCAAAGCTCAAAATCCTGATCACACAAAAAACCAATGTGTGTGTATGAGATTTCAGAAATCTCATAGGCTTTGCTGATACTGTGAAAAGCAGCTGAAAATTAGCATAAAAAACCCAGCAAAAAAAGCAGCAAAAACGCCCTGTGTCAACTTACCTTTAGACTTTTTCAGCATTCTGTAGCCTGCATGGCCATATTAATAGTTTAGATAGGTCAACAGATAGGTGACAGATTCCCTTTCGCACATTTGTTAAAGGTTTATTACCCCCAAAACAAGTTATCTCCTATATATTAGATAGGGTTTCCAGTGGATTAAAAATGTATTCATACCTCATAAACTTGTCAACGTTTTTTCACGCTACACCCACAAACTGAAATGTATTTTATTGGGATTTTGTGTGATATACCATACTGATATTAAAATCTGTGGGGGTAACAGGAGTCAGGGAATAACCTTTTTTAAAGACACTTTAAAGAAAAACTTAATGCTCCTGTAAAATGGCTTATCATTGTTTCCTGTTGGGTAAGATATTAGAGGAAGTCAGGTTAACAGACATTCACCTACTTTTAGCTGGAGAATATAATAAAACTCTGTATCAGTCAGTGTCTTTGGTTTGGCGTACCCATCACATTCATGTAGAAGGTTATCCACTCAGTTGCATTCTGATGCCTCTGGGTTTTCCGAAGCCAGATCTGCAATGATTACTTTCAAATGAGATCAATAATTATTTAGAGGAGTCTAGCATTTAAATATCACTAAAGCAAACTTAATACATAGTAACATAGTATCATAGTAACATAGTTATTAAGGTTGAAGGAAGACTTTAAGTCCATCTAGATCAACCGATTATTATTATTTACTAGCTGAAGAGCCCGGCGTTGCCTGGGCATAGTAAATATCTGTGGTTAGTTATAGCACGTCACTTCTCTTATTTTCCCATCACGCCTCTCATTTTCCCAATCACATCTTTCATTTTCCCCCTCACATCTCTCATTTTCTCCCTCACACCTCTCATTTTCTCCCTCACTCCTCTCATTCCCCCCTAACACTTGTCATTTCGACCTCACATCTGTCATTTTCCGATCACTTCACTATTTTCCCTCACTCCTCTCATTTTGCACTCACACCTTTTCATTTTCACCTCACACCTCTCATTTTCACCTCAGTATATACAAGTTTGCCATCTCCCTTATATATAGTATACACCTGTATGTCATCTCCTGTATATAGTATATACCTGTATGTCATCTCACCTGTATATAGTATATACGTGCTGTGTGTCATCTCCCCTGTATATAGTATATACCTGTATGTCATCATCTCCTATATATAGTATATACCTGTATGTCATCTCCTTCTATATATAGTATATACCTGTATGTCATCTCCTCCTGTATATAGTATATACCTGTGTGTCATCTCCCCTGTATATAGTATATATCTGTGTGTAATCTCCTCATGTATATAGTATATACCTGTATGTCATCCTCTATATATAACATATACCTGTATGTCATCTCCTCCTGTATATAGTATATACCTGTGTGTTATCTCTCCTGTATATAGTATATATCTGTGTGTCATCTCCTCCTGTATTAGACCTCATTCACACGTTATTTGCTCAGCATTTTTACCTCAGTATTTTTAAGCTAAATTGGCAGCCTGATAAATCCCCAGCCAACAGGAAGCCCTCCCCCTGGCTGTATATATTAGCTCACACATACACATAATAGACAGGTCATGTGACTGACAGCTGCCGTATTTCCTATATGGTACATTTGTTGCTCTTGTAGTTTGTCTGCTTATTAATCAGATTTTTATTTTTGAAGGATAATACAAGACTTGTGTGTGTTTTAGGGCGAGTTTCGTTTGTCAAGTTGTGTGTGTTGAGTTGCGTGTGGCGACATGCATGTAGCAACTTTTGTGAGATGAGTTTTGTGTGGGGACATGCGTGTAGCAACTTTTTGTGTGTCGAGTTGCATGTGACAGGTTAGTGTAGCAAGTTGTGTGCAGCAAGTTTTGCGCATGCCAAGTTTTGCGTGTGGCGAGTTTTATGTGTGGTGCCTTTTGAGTATGTGCAAGTTTTGTGTGAGGCAACTATTGCATGTGTTGCAACTTTTGTGCATGTGGCAATGTTTCCGCGTGTGCAAGTTTTGCGTGTGGCGAGTTTTCCATGAGGTGAGTTTTGCACTTGTGGCGAGTTTTGTGTGAGCCTAGTTTCTGCATGTGGCGAGTTTTGCGCGTGGCGAGTTTTGAGCGGTGACTTTTGTGTTTCGACTTTTATGTGGCGAGGTTGGTGTATGTGTGGTGTAATGTGTGCTGAGAGTAATATGGGTTCAAGCATGTGGTAGTGTGTGGCGCATTTTGTGTGTGTGTTCGTATCCCCGTGTGTGGTGAGTATCCCATGTCGGGGCCCCACCTTAGCAACTGTACGGTATATACTCTTTGGCGCCATCGGTCTCATTCTTTATGTCCCGCTTGTTCACATCTGTCAGCTGTCAATTTGCCTCCAACACTTTTCCTTTCACTTTTTCCTATTATGTAGATAGGGGCAAAATTGTTTGGTGAATTGGAAAGCGCGGGGTTAAAATTTCACCTCACAACATAGCCTATGACGCTCTCGGGGTCCAGACGTGTGACTGTGCAAAATTTTGTGGCTGTAGCTGCGACGCCTCCAACACTTTTCCTTTCACTTTTTCCCCATTATGTAGATAGGGACAAAATTGTTTGGTGAATTGGAAAGCACGGGGTTAAAATTTCACCTCACAACATAGCCTATGATGCTCTCAGGGTCCAGACATGTGACTGTGCAAAATTTTGTGGCTGTGGCTGCGACACCTCCAACACTTTTCCTTTCAATTTTTTTCCCAATTATGTAGATAGGGGCAAAATTGTTTGGTGAATTGGAATGCGCGGGGTTAAAATTTCACCTCACAACATAGCCTATGACGCTCTCGGGGTCCAGACGTGTGACTGTGCAAAATTTTGTGGCTGTAGCTGCGACTGTGCAGATGCCAATCCTGGACATACATACATACACACACACAGACATACACACACACATTCAGCTTTATACTGTACTAGCTGAAGAGCCCGGCGTTGCCTGGGCATAGTAAATATCTGTGGTTAGTTATAGCACGTCACTTCTCTTATTTTCCCATCACACCTCTCATTTTCCCAATCACATCTTTAATTTTCCCCCTCACATCTCTCATTTTCTCCCTCACACCTCTCATTTTCTCCCTCACCCCTCTCATTCCCGCCTAACACTTGTCATTTAGACCTCACATCTGTCATTTTCCGATCACTACACTATTTTCCCTCACTCCTCTCATTTTGCACTCACACCTTTTCATTTTCACCTCACACCTCTCATTTTCACCTCAGTATATACATGTTTGTCATCTCCCTTATATATAGTATACACCTGTATGTCATCTCCCCTGTATATAGTATATACCTGCTGTGTGTCATCTCCCCTGTATATAGTATATACCTGTATGTCATCTCCTCCTATATATAGTATATACCTGTATGTCATCTCCTCCTATATATAGTATATACCTGTATGTCATCTCCTCCTATATATAGTATATACCTGTATGTCATCTTCTATATATAGTATATACCTGTATGTCATCTCCTCCTGTATTTAGTAAATACCTGTGTGTCATGTCCACTGTATATAGTATATATCTGTGTTTCATCTCCTCCTGTATATAGTATATACCTGTATGTCATCTTCTATATATAGCATATACCTGTATGTCATCTCCTCCTGTATATAGTATATACCTGTAGGTAATCTGCTCCTGTATATAGTATATACCTGTGTGTCATCTCCTCCTGTATATAGTATATACCAGTATGTCATCTCCTCCTGTATATAGTATGTACCTGTATGTCATCTCCTCCTTTATATAGTATATACCTGTGTGTCATCTCTCCTGTATATAGTATATATCTGTGTGTCATCTCCCCTGTATATAGTATATACCTGTGTGATCTCCTGTGTTAGACCTCGTTAACACGTTATTTGCTCAATATTTTTACCTCAGTATTTATAAGATAAATTGGCAGCCTGATAAATCCCCAGCCAACAGGAAGCCCTCCCCCTGGCAGTATATATTAGCTCACACATACACATAATAGACAGGTCATGTGACTGACAGCTGCCTTATTTCCTATATGGTACATTTGTTGCTCCTGTAGTTTGTCTGCTTATTAATCAGATTTTTATTTTTGAAGGCTAATACCAGACTTGTGTGTGTTTTAGGGCGAGTTTCGTTTGTCAAGTTGTGTGTATTGAGTTGTGTGTGGCGACATGCATGTAGCGAATTTGTGAGATGAGTTTTGTGTGGCAACATGCGTGTAGCAACTTTTTGTGTCGAGTTGCATGTGACAGGTTAGTGTAGCAAGTAGTGTGCAGCAAGTTTTGCGCATGGCGAGTTTTGAGCGTGGTGAGTTTTATGTCTGGTGCCTTTTGAGTATGTGCAAGTTTTGTGTGAGGCAACTTTTGCATGTGTTGCAAATTTTGTGCATGTGGCAATTTTTCTGCATGTGCAAGTTTTGTGTGTGGTGAGTTTTCCATGAGGTGAGCTTTGCACTTGTGGCGAGTTTTGCGTGAGCCTATTTTTTGCATGTGGCAAGTTTTGCGCGTGGTGAGTTTTGAGCGGCGACTTTTGTGTTTCGACTTTTATGTGGCGAGGTTGGTGTGTGTGTGGTGAAATGTGTGCTGAGGGTGGTATATGTGTTCAAGCACGTGGTACTGTGTGGCGCATTTTGTGTGTGTGTTCATATCCCCGTGTGTGGTGAGTATCCCATGTCGGGGTCCCATCTTAGCAACTGTATGGTATATACTCTTTGGCGCCATCGCTCTCACTCTTTAAGTCCCCCTTGTTCACATCTGGCAGCTGTCAATTTGCCTCCAACACTTTTCCTTTCACGTTTCCCCATTATGTAGATAGGGGCAAAATTGTTTGGTGAATTGGAAAGTGCGGGGTTAAAATTTCACCTCACAACGTAGCCTATGATGCTCTCAGGGTCCAGACGTGTGACTGTGTAAAATTTTGTTGCTGTAGCTGCGACACTTCCAACACTTTTCCTTTCACTTTTTTCCCCATTATGTAGATAGGGGCAAAATTGTTTGGTGAATTGGAAAGCGCGGGGTTAAAATTTCACCTCACAATGTAGCCTATGATGCTCTCAGGGTCCAGACGTGTGACTGTGCAAAATTTTGTTGCTTTAGCTGCGGCGCTTCCAACACTTTTCCTTTCACTTTTTTCCCCATTATGTAGATAGGGGCAAAATTGTTTGGTGAATTGGAATGCGCGGGGTTAAAATTTTGCCTCACAATATAGCCTATGACGCTCTCGGGGTCCAGACGTGTGACTGTGCAAAATTTTGTGGCTGTAGCTGCGACGCCTCCAACACTTTTCATTTCACTTTTTCCCCATTATGTAGATAGGGGCAAAATTGTTTGGTGAATTGGAAAACGCGGGGTTAAAATTTCACCTCACAACGTAGCCTATGACGCTCTCAGGGTCCAGACGTGTGACTGTGCAAAATTTTGTTGCTGTAGCTGCGACACTTCCAACACTTTTCCTTTCACTTTTTTCCCCATTATGTAGCTAGGGGCAAAATTGTTTGGTGAATTGGAACGCGCGGGGTTAAAATTTCACCTCACAATATAGCCTATGACGCTCTCGGGGTCCAGACGTGTGACTGTGCAAAATTTTGTGGCTGTAGCTGCGACGGTGCAGATGCCAATCCCGGACATACACACACACATACACACACACACACACACATTCAGCTTTATATTATACTGTATATTAGATTTATATAGCACCATTAATTCCATGGTGCTGTACATGAGAAAGGAGTTACATACAGGGTTACAGATATCGATTACAGTAAGCAGGTTTACATTGACAGACTGGTACAGAGGGGAGAGGACCCTGTCCTTGCGGACTTACATTCTATGGGATAGTGGGGAAGAGACAGAAGGTAGGGGCGAGGCGGCGGCTCTGGCGATGGCGAGGCGGTGGCTCTGGCGATGGTGAGGCGGCAGAATATTTATTGCAGGCTGTAGGCTTTCTTGAAGAGATGGGTTTTCAGGTTCCATCTGAAGGAGCCGAGGGTGCTGGATAGTCGGACGTGTTGAGGCATGGAATTCCAGAGGATGGGGGATATTCGGGAGAAATCTTGTAGGCGGTTGTGTGAGGAACGAATAAGTGTGGAGGAGAGTAGGAGGTCTTGGGAGGATCGGAGATTACGTGAGGGAAGATATTGGGAGATTAGTTCAGAGATATAGTGAGGGGACAGGTTGTGGATGGCTTTGTAGATCAGTGTTAGTAGTTTGAACTGGATTCGTTGGGGAATGGGGAGCCAGTGGAGGGATTTGCAGAGGGGAGAAGCAGGGGAGTAGCGAGGAGAGAGGTGGATTAGCTGTGCAGCAGAGCTGAGGACAGACTGGAGTGGTGCAAGAGAGTTAGCGGGGAGGCCACAGAGAAGGGTGTTGCAGTAGTCGATGTGGGAGATGATGAGGGCATGCACAAGAGTTTTGGTAGATTGTGGGCTGACGAAGCCTAACCTAACATGCCCTAACATGTTGATCCAGAGGAAGGCAAAAAAAACCATGTGGCAAAGATTAAGCTCCACATTGGGAAAAAAATTCCTTCCCAACTCCATATACGGCAATCAGACTAGTTCCCTGGATCAACACCCTATCAAGGAATCTAGTATATATAACCTGTAACATTATACTTTTCAAAAAAGGTATCCCGTCCCCTCTTAAATTTAAGTAATGAATACTCATTACAACATCATACTGCAGAGAGTTCCATATTCTCACTGCTCTTACAGTAAAGAATCTGCATCTGTTATTATGCTTAAACTTTCTTTCCTCCAGATGTAGAGGTTGCCCCCTTTTCCCTGTCGCAGGTCTATGATTAAAAAGATCATCAGAAAGGTCTTTGTACTGTCCCCTCATATATTTATACATTAAAATAAGATCACCCCTTAGCCTTCGTTTTTCCAAACTAAATAGCCTCAAGTGTAATAACCTATCTTGGTATTGCAGACCCCCCAGTCCTCTAATAACCTTGGTCGCTCTTCTCTGCTCCCGCTCCAGTTCAGATATGTCTTTCTTATACACCGGAGACCAGAACTGTGCACAGTATTCTAAGTGTTGTTGAACCAGTGACTTGTATAGAGGTAAAATTATGTTTTCCTCATGAGCATCTATGCCTCTTTTAATGCATCTCATTATTTTATTTGCCTTTGTAGCACCTGCCTGACACTGGCCACTAAATATGAGTTTGTCATCCACCCTTACTCCCAGGTCTTGTTCATTGACAGTTTTGCCCAGAGTTTTAGAATTAAACATATAGTTAGACATCTTATTGCTTCTACCCAAGTGCATGACCTTACATTTATCCCCATTGAAGCTCATTTGCTATTGCAGAGTTTAGTGTCATCTGCAAATACTGAAATTCTGCTCTGTATGCCCCCTACAAGGTCATTAATAAATATGTTAAAAAGAAGTGGGCCCAATACTGACCCCTGTGGTACCCCACTGCTAACCGTGACCCAGTCCAAGTGTGCTCCATTAATAACCACCCTTTGTTTCCTATCCCTGAGCCAGCTCTCAACCCACTTACACATATTTTCCCCTATCCCCATTATTCTCATTTTATGTATCAACCTTTTTGTGTGGCACCGTATCAAAAGCTTTTTAAAAGTCAATATATACTATGTCCACTGGGTTCCCTTGGTGCAGTCCGAAACTTACCTCTTCATAGAAATTGATCAGATTACATGGGTCTATAAAGTAAAAAATGCCAAATGGTTGTTTTCTTATACTAGGGGATACATGCTTATGAGGGTAAGCACTGAGAGGGTCTGAACAGTAAGGTCCATTTAAAGCATTATTTTTTTAAATGAACTTAATAAAGAGCTTCAGATAACAAAATAGCAAATTCAGCTTTTTTTTGCCCAGCATGTGCCATGGAACTGTGGAAGCCCTGAGGTCCAGCAGGACTTGGCATTAGACATTTTAATCCATAGCCAATGGCTGCTGGCAAAATTGTATTTGCTCCATTGGGCTGGAAAAAGAACCTGAACAGATGGAATCTATACCGCTGAATGTAGGGAACTTGACATGTCACAGCAAAACACAATGTTTAACGTCTCGGAAATACAAGCCTCTGGTTTATTATGGTGCGTTGTGATTGTTCTTATTGCAACATAATTTTTGTAATTTCTGTGTTAAGTTGTTAGTCTTTGTTAGCTTACTGTTTGTTAATTATGGTGCTGCCTAATATGTATAGTACATTTTCTTAAGAGTTTGTGCACAAACAAACACCTACTGCTATTACCGGCGACACCAGCAAGAACTAAATAAATAAGGTCAAAAGAACATTTGTAATACTAACAACTCATCGACTTTAACATAATGACACATTATTAGAGAAACCAGCGCGGGATTTTGCTGTCTTGGTAATCACAATGTGAAAAAAGCCTCTGAATTCGGCTTTTCTAACAGCAGCCTACTCTCTTAGCGGCAGAATAGACTCTGATTAGGCATTGGATTTTAAGGTCAAGTATAATCATTGTATGGACACGTCTATTTATGCATTGCAAACAAGCTATTAAGTAAGCTTTATTAAAATAAACAAAAGGCTGGATACGTTGGATGGTTTAGGAAGATAAAAGGAAAGGAAAGCTATCAGCAAAGAAGAAATTGCAGGAGTATCCCTTAGGTACTGTAGTAAAAGCATAACATTCCGTTTGTATATTTTGCAGCCTGTAAATTATAAAATAGTTCATACATTTCCAATGCTTCGGTTCATGTGTAATTTCTTAATTTCTACTTACTTTTACTTGCACATATAAGACTTAGAAATGTCTCACTTTCTCTGTATAAGTGATGGAAATGACTGCACTCTGTATAAATAGGGATATGTGATTTGTCAGTAACCACAAGCCATGAATACGCCTGGAATGGCAGGGTTGTAAGTTAAATGGGCCAACTGGGAGAGTCATCTGCATAACGCTATATAATTCTTAAATGCAGCATTAAGACGTGGAATATTATTTTCATTGAGGGACAGTGAAGCCTGTTTATATGTCTACTAATTTGTCTGTTGAGAAACACTACCAGAGATCCTCGTCCCCGAAGAATTTTCAGCATTTCAGATCACTACAGAGAAATGTATTTAAGCTTTTTGAGATGTTAAATGCAAATTTCCCAATGCATCAGGCATTTAATTTATATGTTTCCCTCAATACTAAATGATATGATCCCAGCATTTTCTACCACTGTGAAACAGATTATTTTGTGCCAGGAAAGAACATTTTTGTTTACTTTTTGGATAAAAAAGACAGACTTTTCTAAGACGACTCATTTCATGTTCCTGTTCTCAATTTTTTTTCATCAAGTGCAGTTATTGGGAAGCATAAAAAACTCAAATAATTGGCAAGTAAGACTTTTAATGTACAAGTACACTATGATGAGTACAGCAAGTCTGCCAACATACCATTACATAGTAACATAGTAACATAGTAACATAGTTAATAAGGTTGAAGGAAGACTTTAAGTCCATCTAGTTCAACCCATAGCCTAACCTAACATGCCCTAACATGTTGATCCAGAGGAAGGCAAAAAAACACCATGTGGCAAAGAGTAAGCTCCACATTGGGGAAAAATTCCTTCCCGACTCCACATACGGCAATCAGACTAGTTCCCTGGATCAACGCCCTATCAAGGAATCTAGTGTATATACCCTGTAACATTATACTTTTCCAGAAATGTATCCAGTCCCCTCTTACATTTAAGTAATGAATCACTCATTACAACATCATACGGCAGAGAGTTCCATAGTCTCACTGCTCTTACAGTAAAGAATCCGCATCTTTTATTATGCCTAAACCTTCTTTCCTCCAGGCGTAGAGAATGCCCCCTTGTCCCTGTCTCAGGTCTATGATTAAAAAGATCATCAGAAAGGTCTTTGTACTGTCCCCTCATATTTATACATTAAAATAAGATCACCCCTTAGCTTTTGTTTTTCCAAACTAAATAGCCCCAAGTCTAATAACCTATCTTGGTATTGCAGACCCCCCAGTCCTCTAATAACCTTGGTCGCTCTTCTCTGCACCCACTCTAGTTCAGCTATGTCTTTCTTATACACCGGAGACCAGAACTGTGCACAGTATTCTAAGTGTGGTCGAACAAGTGACTTGTATAGAGGTAAAATTATGTTCCCCTCATGTGCATCTATGCCTCTTTTAATGCATCCCATTATTTTATTTGCCTTTGTAGCAGCTGCCTGACACTGGCCACTGAATATGAGTTTGTCATCCACCCATACACCCCGGTCTTTTTTATTGACGGTTTTGCCCAGAGTTTTAGAATTAAGCACATAGTTATACATCTTATTACTTCTACCCAAGTGCATGGCCTTACATTTATCCCCATTAAAGCTCATTTGCCATTTATCAGCTCAAGCTTCTAGTTTACATAAATCATCCTGTAATATAAAATTGTCCTCTTCTGTACTGATTACCCTGCAGAGTTTAGTGTCATCGCAAATAGTGGCTCTTGAAAAACTCTTCCCACCCCGCATGGTTGAAGACAAAGTCTACACGCCCTGTGTGGGGAAAGTAGATATACCAGGACGAGCCGGCCTTCACTGTGAGGATGAGTGAGAGGAAGCAGCCATCTGCGCGGCGGAGACACTGCAGGCGATCAGCAGAACACATGTGTGATCACAAGAGACGACGCTCTGCACACAGCCGGATCCAGTTTACAGCTCTGGGAAAAAGAAGAGGTGGAGGGCAGCTCGGGGCAAAAACAAAGTTACATTAATATTAGAGATGGGCAATTTTATTAGAGTGGAAATTGTACTCGAATTATGCAAAAATATACTTTCTGGAGAATATATTTTTTTGTATTTCAGTCTGCGGAAATTCAGCAAAATGGCATCCACCTGTGGACACTATCTTGCTGTTTAGCCGATAAAAGGCTAAACAGAAAATAAAAAAATATACCTCACTACTCACCTTTCCAGTCGTCCTGCTGTCTGCATGTTACCTGGTCTTCCGTGTTTTCTTTGTGCCACATGTCCAGCCTGGTGTTCACTCAAGGATGAAGTGAACACAAGACCAAGACTTTCATCCACAGGCCCTGAAAGTCTGTACAATTTTTTTTTCTTTATAGCATTTTTTCATCTGCTTACCTCTCTAACTGACCCAGCCTGGTTGCTATCTGGTACTCAGCCATGCTGCATTTCTACGCTATCTTTCACTCTAGGCAATGGCTTTTGATCACTTTGCATGGGCTGTGACCTCCATGGTCTGTAGCTAGAAACCCTATCCCAGTGTTAACTCTAGGTCAGGATTTCCAGTCACAAGTAGGCCAAATTAATCAGTGAGAACACCCCACTGGCCATAATAGCTTACACTTTAAAGGCGAGAGAGAGGACCCCAATGACCATAAGAGTTTATGCTCTGCAGAAAAGAGAGACTTACTTAGTGACTCTGTAAATGGAAAACGACTATCCGGCACAAACTGCCCCACTGGGAACCGCTGATCTGAGATGGCTTAGGTACTGATCAGCATTGTATAAGGTATGATAATCATGATGACATAGCTGGAGGGCACTACTGAGAGGCTCACACAATGACACCAAATTATTATAGCTTGTCCTCTGATTCTTCATCAGCATGGGGAATGGTGCATAGAAAGTTTTTATTGCAAACTGAGAAACACATCTCAAAATGTTTGAACTTGCATAAAACCATGGATGTCTTGAAATTATTCTTGAACTTGATCCTCCGTGGATCGATCTCTGGTAGTAAGTCAAAGAGTGCAAGCTGAGTTTGAAAGAGCGTTTATATAAGTTTGTGCTATGCTGTTGTGTATTTCAGAATTTGTACTTCTTATATATAATTATGATTGTTTTTAACTATTGCATCTTTATAGGAAAAAACAACATTGTACACATATCAACAAAACATTTCTTTAACAGATACTGGAATCCTGTGCTAGCATTTCTTCTGCAGTGTTGCTATCAGTGTGTCAGTGGGAGAAGAGGGTTGCAATGACAATCCAACACAATGGGCAGCACTTTGAAGACATTTTATAAGTGGTCATAAACTTGTAAATGACTCATGAAAGAATAAAGTTACGTTAAAACCAAACACACCATTGTTTTTCTTGTGAAATTCTCAATACGTTTGATGTGTCACATGACCCTCTTCCCATTGAAAAAAATAAAGTTGGATCTAAAATGGCCAACTTCAAAATAGCCGCCATGGTCACCACCCATCTTGAAAAGTTTTCCCCTCCCATACTAATGTGCCACAAACAGGAAGTCGATATCACTAACCATTCCCATTTTATTTAGGTGTATCCATATACATGGCCCACCCTGTAGTTATTAAGCTTTTACATTCTATATCAGTTTCTATCATATATTTGATTATCCAATGTCAATAAATGTGTCCAACAAATGCAACCGCGATGTTTGCTTCTGGCAACCTAGTAACCTGTCCTGTGTGAAGCAGAACATTTGCCTTAGCTGACTTCGAAAATATAGATGAAGGCATGCATGAAAATATAATTTAATATGTATTTAGCATTATTCTACACGTTGTGTTATGCTGGTACAGTACATATCAATGTCTCTCCTAACTTTTTGTGACACCATTTGGATGAGAGCACCATAATGCCATCTGGTGGCATTGCCACAACTATTTTGTTTTTTGTCACAGGGGAAAACCTCCACTATTTATTCTTCAGGTACGAGACCAAGCTGTTATCAACTGACCCATATTAGATGCCAGCAAATCCCCAAAATTCTGAACATTATTTTCATTAGAACAGCATGGAAGAAGAAATATGTCTCTAAACTCTTCTGTAATCCAATTGGTTGATATTGTGAATAACCTGAAACCTGACAGCACTACAACTCTCCTCTTTTCTGTATTTTCTATCCATGGATGTACATTATCATTATTGATAGACCATATTTGTTCACATTTGTTCAAACCTGTACCATTGCTGAAACATAATTAAGTACACATCCACATAGTATTTAAAAGATACAAGAAAGAACACTTAATTAATGTAAGTCTTCAAAGGAATAAAGCATTTTCACTAATAAAGGAATTCTACTCTGCTTTGGTTTGTTTATAGCTTCCGCAGCAAAAGCCATTATATAATGAATAATAAATAAACCTATATAATGTCTAAGTAGCCAGTGCTGATCTATTTGGTAAAATACCACAGCCGCATTCTATATTGTAATATTCAGTGGTGTACTGAAAAACATTTTAATGGTTAAGAGGTCACTCAAGTCTAATCAGTTTAACTCTTATCTATATTATTCTGTGTACTTCAATTTAAGGAAATATTTGTCTTATACAGGTTCAAATTCAATACGAGAGGGTCTGAGTAAACAATGTTGTGCAATAAGATTTAGGAAATGAACACCTTTCACATGGGAAAAAATATTTTTTACTTATGTTACTGTTCACTAGAGATGATAGTATCTTTTGAAATTAAAATTCACCAGTTTCACCAAATTTTTCTAGGAAATTGAATTTGAAGCAAATTGATTCACCACAATCAAAAGTACTCCAAAGCATCCATGACATGTATAGTGACTTTCCTATTTCTTTCTCACTATCAATTAAATATACTATATATTATTCAATTCTCTTCCCCTCACTAACTCTTCTTCTGCACTGTTGTGCTGTTACACATACCCACACATTTGTACATTTTTTTCATTGAGTTATTGCTTTTACTCTCTATCTCTATGCCTATGCTGTGAGGTCAGACATTTCACTATCCTGATTCACCACAAAATGGCTGCTGCATTTGCTGATTCTGATTTTATATAGGTAAAGATAGTCCCACCTGATTTGTTGGCTCTGCCAATGTAATGTAATATGATTGCTGCTTGTATTATGGAAAAGTCTGCCTGGATTCATGCTAGATTGTGTGAGCCTTCTCTAGCTTATACATCTTTAAGCAATTTGTAAAATTGTGGCAGTCATTTTAGGCGATTCACATGAAGCGAATTGTAAATTTTACAAATTCTTCTGGTTCAACACAAATTAAATTTGCATCAAATCAATTTGCTGACATCTAGAGGTAACCTTGAAGGGACACTGTCACCTGAATTTGGAGGGAACAATCTTCAGCCATGGAGGCGGGGTTTTTGGGTTTTTGATTCACCCTTTCCTTACCCGCTGGCTGCATGCTGGCTGCAATATTGGATTGAAGTTCATTCTCTGTCCTCCATAGTACACGCCTGCGCAAGGCAAGATTGCTTTGTGCAGGCATGTACTACGGAGGACAGAGAATGAACTTCAATCCAATATTGCAGCCAGCATGCAGCCAGCGGGTAAGGAAAGGGTGAATCAAACACCCAAAAACCCCGCCTCCATGGCTGAAGATTGTTCCCTCCAAATTCAGGTGTCAGTGTCCCTTTAACAACGTGTTACAGAGAAAGGTTTGACTTGGATATAAGAGTATTTCAACATTTTATTACATGGTAATTTTGTGGGGGAGGATTATGTACACAGAAATATTTTTGTTATAATTCATTTTTTCTGAAAGAAAATAGTTCGTATTTTTAAGCATTTTTATTTTTAGGTATTTTTCTCGGACTATAGCTAATTATGATTACAGCATTTAATACAAACTTCAGAACATTTTTGAAAAAAAAGTATTAGCCTAGAGCAGATAAACTTAAACCACTCAATCAAAAATCAACAAATAGCTGTCATAAAATCAGTAGGATCATTAACATTTTCATTAACTAATTTCTGTTACAGACATTGTTTGCATTGTCACTTAAGGTACCGTCACAAATAACGATATCGTTAACGATATCGTTGCTTTTTGTGACGTAGCAACGATATTGTTAAGGAAATCGTTATGTGTGACAGCGACCAACGATCAGGCCCCTGCTGGGAGAGCGTTGGTCACTGAGGAAAGTCCAGAACTTTATTTCGTCGCTGGATCTCCCGCTGACATCGCTGAATCGGCGTGTGTGACACCGATCCAGCGATGTCTTCACTGGTAACCAGGGTAAACATCGGGTTACTAAGCGCAGGGCCGCGCATAGTAACCCGATGTTTACCCTGGTTACCAGCGTAAACATTAAAAAAACAAACACTACATACTTACCTTCAGCTGTCTGTCCTCGGCGCTGTGCTTCTCTGCACTCCTCCTGCATCCTGTGTCAGCGCCAGCCAGCCAGAAAGCACAGCGGTAACGTCACTGCTCTGCTTTCCGGCTGACCGGCGCTGACAGTGCAGAGGAAAGCAGAGCGCCGGAGGACAGACAGCTGAAGGTAAGTATGTAGTGTTTGTTATTTTAACGTTTACGCTGGTAACCAGGGTAAACATCGGGTTACTAAGCGCGGCCCTGCGCTTAGTAACCCGATGTTTACCCTGGTTACCGGGGACCTCGGGATCGTTGGTCGCTGGAGAGCTGTCTGTGTGACAGCTCTCGATCGACCAAACAGCGACGCTGCAGCGATCGACATCGTTGTCGGTATCGTTGCAGCGTCGCTGAGTGTGAAGGTAACTTTAGTATTTTTGGTGCATTTTCACAGTGGTTTCTTCACACACATTTTTAATATCATTAAGTCCTGTGTTGACAGTAGCACAGTGACCCAATTAAACCTGGAAACACATATAACATAAAATGACCTCAATAACAAATGTTACTATTGTTTTTTCTCTCTTCATGTTTCCATTTATTTTCATGCCCAGCTTTACCTAATATTTGAGAGGTTAAAGAGATTAAAAATATATCTATCCCTGCTCACTTGTGCCCTGGAGTTATTAATATTGTTTAAATATGAATTCTTCCATATGTGTTATAAAACAGAAGATAGAACAAGAAAACAGTCTATATAAAGTAAACCTTGTTATTTTCATTTAGAAAAAAAGATTTCTGCCATAAGTGGTATAGTGGCTTTAAAATTTTAACCCAATCTCAACGTGCTAAAGGCATTATTAATATTGTTAAGAAAGTTTTTACTTATTTGCCCTATTGCTAACCCTATTACCTTATTTTCTTTTAAGTTTGCACTTGTTTATTGTTTTGTTTTCTATGTTCTGTGCACCAATTCATTATTCTAGTTGCATCTTTTTAAATTCTATTTTATATGCACTTGTGTGTTTTTTCCCACTATGTTGGTGGAGTCTAGCAATTGCAGATTTTTTCACCTGATTCATCAATTTGGCACGATTTCACTCAAGTCTCTCCTTAATATATTTTTGAGTACACCAAAATGTTACCACAATTTTTGTAACCTTTGGCGCAATGTGTGACTTTGGCTCCAATAGATGCAAAATAGTTAAAATGCATGAATAACATGCACCATTTAGATGAATTTGGCACTACAAGACAAAAATATTTTTACAGAATGATCTTTGTTTTGGTGATTTCAGATGGTCATTACTGGTTTTGATATCTTGACAGACCATATATACCATACCATATATACTCGAGTATAAGCCGACCAGAGTATAAGCTGACCCCTTGTAACTCCCTAACAAAAAAAATGTTGTTTCCAAAATTGTGCTGATGTAAAGTAGACATGTGGGAAATGTCATTTATTAACTATTTTTTGTGACATATCTCTCTGATTTAAGGGCATAAAAATACAAAGTTTGAAAATTGCAACATTCACAAATAATATTGAATAAATATTACCACTATCATGAAGTACAATATGTCACGAAAAAACAATCTCAGAATCAGCGGGATCCGTTACAGCGTTCCAGAGTTATAACCTCATAAAGTGACAGTGGTAAGAATTGTAAAAATTGGCTCGGTTATTACCGTATATACTCGAGTATAAGCCGACCTGAGTATAAGCCGACCCCCCTAATTTTGCCACAAAAAACTGGGAAAACTTATTGACTCGAGTATAAGCCTAGGGTAGGAAATGCAGCAGCTACTGTTGAATTTCAAAAATAAAAATAGATGCTGCATACCGTTCATTATTGCCCCATAGATGCTCCATATAAAGCTGTGCCATATATAATGCTCTGCATTGTTCACTATGGCCCCATAGATGCTCCATAGAAATCTTTGCCATATATAATGCTCTGCACCGTTGATTATGGCCCCATAGATGCTCCATATAAAGCTGTCCAATATATAATGCTGCTGCTGCAATAAAAAAAAATCACATACTCACCTCTCTTGCTCAGGACGCTGGCGCTTTTAATATTTACCTGCTCCTCGTGCGGCTCTGTCTCCAGCACTGACGCTCAGCAGAGGGCGAGCACTGACTACGTTACCGCGCCCTCTAACCTGAGCATCACTGCTAGAGGACGCTGGAGACGGAGCCGCACCGGAACGAGGAGCAGGTAAATATCGCGCAGCGCTCCCCTCCCGGTATACTTACCTGCTCCCGGCACGGTCCCTGCAGTCCCGGCGCTGCATCTTCTTCCTGTATTGAGCGATCACAATTACCGCTCATTTTCAGTCATGAATATGCGGCTCCACCTCTATGGGAGGTGGAGCCGCATATTCATTTCTGTAATGAGCGGTACCATGTGACCGCTCAATACAGGAAGAAGATGCAGCGCTGGAAGAAGCAGGGACTGCAGGGACCGTGCCGGAGCAGGTAAGTATAATTACACAGCCCCCGCTCCCCCTCCCCTGCTGACCCCCGGGTATGACTCGAGTATAAAAATGCCCTGAAAATCTCGGCTTATACTCGAGTTTATATGGTATATATATATATATATATATATATATATATATATACACATACAGTATATATATATGTATATATATAATGTACATACAGTGGTAAAGTTTGCCCCTTCCTGATTTCCTATTCTTCTGCATGTTTGTCACACTTAAATGTTTCAAATGCTATAACAAAGATAATACAAGTAAACACAAAATGCAATTTTGAAATTATTTTTTATTATTAAAGGAAAAAGAAATCCAAACTTACAGATCCATTAGTGAAAAGGTGATTAACACCTGCCACCCCCCCCCCCACATTAAAACATAAATTAGCTGTGTTTTATCACACCTTTGGTAAGTTGAGTTCATTTTCCCTAGCCACACCCAGGCCTGATTACTGCTACATCTGTTCCCAATCAAGAAGTCACTTTTGCAAGACCTGTCTGACAAAGTAAAGTAGAGCAAAAGATCCTCAAAAGCTAGACATCATTCTGTGATCAGAAGAAATTCAGGAACAAATGAGAATTAAATTATTGAGATCTATCAGTCATGAAAAGGTTATAAGCCATTTCTAAAGTTTTGGGACTCCGGCGAACCTCAGTGAGAGCCATTATCCACAAATGGCAAAAACATGGAACAGTGGTGAACCTTCCCAGGAGTGGCTGGCTGACCAAAATTACTTCAAAAGCACAGCAATGACTCATCCAAGAGGTCACAAAAGATTCCACAACATCCAAAGAACTGCAGGCCTCACTTGCCTCAGTTAAGTTCAGTGTTCATGACTCTACCATAAGAAAGAGACTGGGCAAAAATGGCTTGCATGGCAGAGTTGCAAGATGAAAACCACTGTAGAGCAAAAAAGAACATAAAGGCTTGTCTCAATTTTGCCAGAAAACATCTTGATGATCTCCATGACTTTAGGGAGAAAGCTCTGTGGACTGACAATACAAAAGTTGAACTTTTTTATTTGATTACAGTTGTTGTTGTGAAGAGTAGCCCAACCAGTTATTAGGTTTAGGGGGCAATCACTTTTTTAACACAGGTCCCTGTAGGTTTGGATTTCTCTTTCCCTTAATAATAAAGACCTTC
The DNA here is from genome assembly GCF_032444005.1 of Ranitomeya imitator. Classification (NCBI taxonomy): domain Eukaryota; kingdom Metazoa; phylum Chordata; class Amphibia; order Anura; family Dendrobatidae; genus Ranitomeya; species Ranitomeya imitator. The sequence goes on along the minus strand of NC_091282.1, from coordinate 269,158,317 downwards.
ATTTTGTCTTTACTTGTGCTATCTTTGTCTAATATTTTCATTTGTTTGGTCATCGGAAACATTTAAGTGTGACAAACATGCAAAAAAATAGAAAGCTTTTATATTTTCATTTCTATATATTTTATAATGTTTTCACATTTTTGCTTTGTTTCTTGTCTACTTGGGCTACTTTCACGCTAGCATTTTTTTGAATACGTCGCAATGCGTCGTTTAGGGGAAAAAACGCATCCTACAAAGTTGTTTGAAGGATGCGTTTTTGCCCCATGGAGTAACATTACCAACGCATTGCGACGTATTGTCACACGTCGCAACCATCGTGCGACGGTTGCGCCGTGTTGTGGTGGACCGCCGGGAGCAAAAAATGTTAAATGTAACGTTTTTTGCTGCAGACGGACCGCTTTTTCCGACCGCGCATGCGTGGCCGGAACTCCGCCCCCACCTCCCCGAACCTCACAATGGGGCAGTAGATGCACCGGAGAAATGCATCCGCTGCACCTGTTGTGTGGCGCATCAAACGCTAGCATCGGAATCTCGGCCCGACGCAATGCGATGGACCGAATCCGACGCTAGTGTGAAAGTAGCCTTAGGGAGCATGAACCTGGAATCACTTGATTGCTTCAAGTATAAACTGCAAAACATCAGTATAGTTAAAAGGATATTCCCATCTCCAAGATCCTATCCCAACATGTAGTAGGTATACTTCCAGTGCCTTGTGAAAATATTCGGCTCCCTGGAACTTTTCAACCTTTTCCCACATATCCACACAGGTGGATTATATTTATCATCATTAAGCATTTAGGACAACATTGGATCATTCAGAGATCCACAATGAACTTCTGGAGTGAGTTTGGTGCACTGAAAGAAAAGGGGTCGAATAATATTGCACGTCCCACTTTTCAATTTTTGAATTTCCACAAAAATTTAAAATAACCAATAAATTTCATTCAACTTCACAATTGTGTTTCACTTGTTGATTCTTCACCAAAAATTTACATTTGGTATCTTTATGTTTGAACCATGATATGTGGGAAAAGGTTGAAAAGTTCTAGGGAGCTGAATACTTTCGCAAGGCACTGTATATTAATATTAGTACATACCTCAGATTAAAAATGTAGCATAGTTTTTCTGATTTACTATGTCTCTTTCCTCAGGTGCAGACTTTGCAGGACCTTAGATACTCATGGTTACGAACACTGATATAGTGACTGCTAGTTGACAGTAGTCACAACCATAGATACCTAAGGTCCTGCAATGCTTGCACATGAGGAAAGAGGCATATTGAGTTAGAAAATCTGTGCTACGTTTCTGTTTGGAGGTATTTGCTAATATTTTTATTTTTACACCTACTAGATATTGGGATAGGATGTTGGAGATGAAAATAACCCTTTAAATTGTATAGTGGATGCTTTCCTGAAACGGAAAGTACTTGCAAGCAGCATAATACAAAGAATAGCAGGTTTACCCAGAATCCTTTGCAGTAGGCGGAGCTATGCAAATCATCTCTTTCCACCCCTGTCTAATCCACAGCGCTTGGAACCGCCAAGCGTGCAATGCTGCGGATTAGTTTCTAAATTTACACAGCCAACCAATTCCTACCTGTGGACACGTGTTTCGGGCTTTAGGCCCTCAACAGCACAGGGCTGGAATTGGTTGGCTGTATGGAGTGGGGCTCGGTGAGCAAGCGATACATACATGCTAGCCACCTTAGGGAGAGACCCAAGTTGGGCTAAATGTAGCAGGACGAAAGAGACCGAAAAGCCCTCTACTTAAAGGAAATACATAGTGGATGCTTTCCTGAAACGGAAAGTACTTGCAAGCAGCATAATACAAAGAATAGCAGGTTTACCCAGAATCCTTTGCAGTAGGCGGAGCTATGCAAATCATCTCTTTCCACCCCTGTCTAATCCACAGCGCTTGGAACCGCCAAGCGTGCAATGCTGCGGATTAGTTTCTAAATTTACACAGCCAACCAATTCCTACCTGTGGACACGTGTTTCGGGCTTTAGGCCCTCATCAGCACAGGGCTGGAATTGGTTGGCTGTATGGAGTGGGGCTCGGTGAGCAAGCGATACATACATGCTATCCACCTTAGGGAGAGACCCAAGTTGGGCTAAATGTAGCGGGACGGGACGTTGTGGATTAGACAGGGGTGTAAAGAGATGATTTGCATAGGTCCGCCTACTGCAAAGGATTCTGGGTAAACCTGCTATTCTTTGTATTATGCTGCTTGCAAGTACTTTCCGTTTCAGGAAAGCATCCACTATGTATTTCCTTTAAGTAGAGGGCTTTTCGGTCTCTTTCGTCCCGCTACATTTAGCCCAACTTGGGTCTCTCCCTAAGGTGGCTAGCATGTATGTATCGCTTGCTCACCGAGCCCCACTCCATACAGCCAACCAATTCCAGCCCTGTGCTGATGAGGGCCTAAAGCCTGAAACACGTGTCCACAGGTAGGAATTGGTTGGCTGTGTAAATTTAGAAACTAATCCGCAGCATTGCACGCTTGGCGGTTCCAAGTGCTGTGGATTAGACAGGGGTGGAAAGAGATGATTTGCATAGCTCCGCCTACTGCAAAGGATTCTGGGTAAACCTGCTATTCTTTGTATTATGCTGCTTGCAAGTACTTTCCGTTTCAGGAAAGCATCCACTATGTATTTCCTTTAAGTAGAGGGCTTTTCGGTCTCTTTCGTCCTGCTACATTTAGCCCAACTTGGGTCTCTCCCTAAGGTGGCTAGCATGTATGTATCGCTTGCTCACCGAGCCCCACTCCATACAGCCAACCAATTCCAGCCCTGTGCTGATGAGGGCCTAAAGCCCGAAACACGTGTCCACAGGTAGGAATTGGTTGGCTGTGTAAATTTAGAAACTAATCCGCAGCATTGCACGCTTGGCGGTTCCAAGCGCTGTGGATTAGACAGGGGTGGAAAGAGATGATTTGCATAGCTCCGCCTACTGCAAAGGATTCTGGGTAAACCTGCTATTGTTTGTATTATGCTGCTTGCAAGTACTTTCCGTTTCAGGAAAGCATCCACTATGTACAGGTCCTTCTCAAAAAATTAGCATATAGTGTTAAATTTCATTATTTACCATAATGTAATGGTTACAATTAAACTTTCATATATTATAGATTCATTATCCACCAACTAAAATTTGTCAGGTCTTTTATTGTTTTAATACTGATGATTTTGGCATACAACTCCTGATAATCCAAAAAACCTGTCTCAATAAATTAGCATATTTCACCCATCCAATCAAATAAAAGTGTTTTTTAATAACAAACAAAAAAACCATCAAATAATAATGTTCAGTTATGCACTCAATACTTGGTCGGGAATCCTTTGGCAGAAATGACTGCTTCAATGCGGCGTGGCATGGAGGCAATCAGCCTGTGACACTGCTGAGATGTTATGGAGGCCCAGGATGCTTCAATAGCGGCCTTAAGCTCATCCAGAGTGTTGGGTCTTGCGTCTCTCAACTTTCTCTTCACAATATCCCACAGATTCTCTATGGGGTTCAGGTCAGGAGAGTTGGCAGGCCAATTGAGCACAGTAATACCATGGTCAATAAACCATTTACCAGTGGTTTTGGCACTGTGAGCAGGTGCCAGGTCGTGCTGAAAAATGAAATCTTCATCTCCATAAAGCATTTCAGCCGATGGAAGCATGAAGTGCTCCAAAATCTCCTGATAGCTAGCTGCATTGACCCTGCCCTTGATGAAACACAGTGGACCAACACCAGCAGCTGACATGGCACCCCACACCATCACTGACTGTGCGTACTTGACACTGGACTTCAGGCATTTTGGCATTTCCTTCTCCCCAGTCTTCCTCCAGACTCTGGCACCTTGATTTCCGAATGACATGCAAAATTTGCTTTCATCAGAAAAAAGTACTTGGGACCACTTAGCAACAGTCCAGTGCTGCTTCTCTGTAGCCCAGGTCAGGCGCTTCTGCCGCTGTTTATGGTTCAAAAGTGGCTTTACCTGGGGAATGCGGCACCTGTAGCCCATTTCCTGCACACGCCTGTGCACGGTGGCTCTGGATGTTTCCACACCAGACTCAGTCCACTGCTTCCTCAGGTTTCCCAAGGTCTGGAATCGGTCCTTCTCCACAATCTTCCTCAGGGTCCGGTCTCCTCGTCTCGTTGTACAGCGTTTTCTGCCACATTGTTTCCTTCCAACAGACTTACCATTGAGGTGCCTTGATACAGCACTCTGGGAACAGCCTATTTGTTGAGAAATTTCTTTCTGGGTCTTACCCTCTTGCTTGAGGGTGTCAATGATGGCCTTCTTGACATCTGTCAGGTCGCTAGTCTTACCCATGATGGGGGTTTTGAGTAATGAACCAGGCAGGGAGTTTATAAAAGCCTCAGGTATCTTTTGCATGTGTTTAGAGTTAATTAGTTGATTCAGAAGATTAGGGTAATAGGTCGTTTAGAGAACCTTTTCTTGATATGCTAATTTATTGAGACAGGTTTTTTGGGTTATCAGGAGTTGTATGCCAAAATCATCAGTATTAAAACAATAAAAGACCTGACAAATTTCAGTTGGTGGATAATGAATCTATAATATATGAAAGTTTAATTGTAATCATTACATTACAAAACCCTAGTCCATGCCCTCATCATCTCCCGCCTTGACTACTGTAACCTCCTGCTCTGTGGCCTCCCCTCTAACACTCTTGCACCCCTCCAATCTATTCTAAACTCTGCTGCTCGACTAATCCACCTGTCCCCCCGCTATTCCCCGGCCTCTCCCCTCTGTCAATCCCTGCACTGGCTCCCCATCACCCAGAGACTCCAGTACAAAAGCCTAACCATGACATATAAAGCCATCCACAACCTGTCTCCTCCATACATCTGTGACCTCGTCTCCCAGTACTTTCCTGCACGCAACCTCCGATCCTCACAAGATCTCCTTCTCTACTCCCCTATTATCTCCTCTTCCCACAATCGCATACAAGATTTCTCTCGTGCATCCCCCCTACTCTGGAATGCTCTACCACAACATATCAGACTCTCGCCTACCATCGAAACCTTCAAAAAGAACCTGAAGACCCACCTCTTCCGACAAGCCTACAACCTGCAGTAACCACCGATTGACCAAACCGCTGCACGGCCAGCTCTACCCTCACCTACTGTATCCTCACCCATCCCTTGTAGATTGTGAGCCCTCGCGGGCAGGGTCCTCTCTCCTCCTGTACCAGTTGTGACTTGTATTTTTCAAGATTATTGTACTTGTTTTATTATGTATACCCCTCCTCACATGTAAAGCGCCATGGAATAAATGGCGCTATAATAATAAATAATAATAATAATAATAATAATAATTACATTATGGTAAATAATGAAATTTAACACTTTATGCTAATTTTTTGAGAAGGACCTGTATTTCCTTTAAGTAGAGGGCTTTTCGGTCTCTTTCGTCCCGCTACATTTAGCCCAACTTGGGTCTCTCCCTAAGGTGGCTAGCATGTATGTATACCTTTAAATTGTAGTTATCCTATGAAACCCAGCCACTGAGTAGGACCTACATTGTCACCGTAAGGGACTTCAGTAGACTTCAGTAAACTCACGACTATCATGGTAACCCAACAGTACACCGCAATTGCGTTATGAAGGGTGATGGGCTCCAATGTATGTGTGTACCATAAATTTATGCATTTACAAGCTGCTGTCATTGATTGACAGCGACATTTAATTAGTTAAGAAGCAGCAATCACAACTCAGCTGACTCAGGAACAAAGCTGCCATCTGCAGGGTATATTGCAGGCTCAGTAAATGTGGCTGCTTCATTCATCTGCCGTGACTATTTGATATAAAAAATAAGCATTACTTACCTGTTGAATTCTCTGCTGCTCAAGCACCACCTCTTTGCTTCTGCATGCTGCTCACCAGTTTGTATATAGGTCAACAGTGGCTATGTTCCATCCATCTTAAACTCATTGCTGAGGCAGCACAGTTGGAGTAGGGGCTTCATAAGGTAAATCATTTTTGTTTTGTAATTATACAGATAGCCCACCTTTTTCTTAATGTTGTACCATTTCAAAAAACACTATATGGGAAAGAAAAAGAACTGCATCTATTCACATCACATTTTAGCCGAAGTCTGAAGCCATGAAAAACATTTTTGTGGTTGGCACAAAAACACTTTCAACCACGTTCTTGAGTTCACCTCAAAAGAAGACGACACTGCCAAAAACGGAGGCCGGTCAGAACGCAAAGTTACTTCCTTTTCTTCAGTTAAGTTGCTTTACCCCCTTAACAACGGCCGATATGAATTAAAACAGCGGCCTTTGAGGGGTCTTATTCCTTCATTGCCATTTTAAAATGGCCATCCGGAATAAGGGTATAGCACACAAAAATCTCCTGAGTTTTAGCTACCGGGGTAGCTGAGATGCTGGAGAACATGATCAAGGTCGCATTTTCTGTTCCTTGATCACATGATCGCCGTTGTTCAGTGAATAACGGTGATCATGTATTGTAAAATGGCTTCCAGCTGTTAAAATCATTTAATTCCCTTATGGCATGAGATGCATGTCAGGAGAGAGATATTATGTCCACAAGCTGCTTTATTTGGCTTTTAAGATTAGGGCATAGGGTTAGGGTTGGTCTTAGGGCTAGGTTTGGGCTTAGAATTAGGATTGGACTTAGACTTAGGCTCAAGTTTGCGGTTAGGGTTTCCTACATTTTTTTTCAGGCGTGTAACAGCTGCAAAACATGTGATGCGGGAACTCATAGTAACATAGTAACATAGTAACATAGTAACATAGTTAGTAAGGCCGAAAAAAGACATTTGTCCATCCAGTTCAGCCTATATTCCATCATAATAATGACTCAATGACTAATAATAATGTTTATTCCGTCATAATAATGACTCAAGCATGTCACTCAAGCACCTGCGATACTTGGTGCATACCCGATCACCTGAACAAACTCGAGTAGCAAGCATTTGCGCTCAACACTAATGATGACACATTCAATATGAAGACCTAATGTTATCAAATTCTGTGTAGTACATTTAGATTAAAAACCCTCATTATACTCTTGGATAAAATTCTTGTGGGGTGTAGTTTCCAAACTGGTGTCAGTTGTGGAGGGTCTCTGCTGTTTGGGCACCTTAGGAGCATTGCAAATGTGACATGTCACCTGCAATCTATTTCAGCCAATTTGTGTTCCAAAATAAAAATATTGCTCCTTCCATTCCAAGCCCTGCCATTTGTTCAAACATAACTTTTTGACTACATGTTGGGCATCACCCCACTCATAAAGTGGGTAGCAAACTGTGGTGTCTGCTATTTTTATACAGCAGTCTGATGCATCTGTATGATGTTTGCAAATTTGACTGACATTGCAATACAGTCTTTTTTTTTTGAGCTGTGAAATTTTATACAGCATTTAGCATGCAACAGTTGGGCCTCAAAACCAAAAAGTAAGAAATTGTTAAAAACATCACATTGCTATATTTATACTGCAGTCTCATATGTCCATCTGAGGTGTGCAAATTTGCCAGGCATTGTTATACAGCTTTTTTTTTAGCTGTGACATTTAATATGGCATACAGTTAGGTCCATATATATTTGGACAGAGACAACATTTTTCTAATTTTGGTTATAGACATTACCACAATGAATTTTAAACAAAACAATTCAGATGCAGTTAAAGTTCAGACTTTCCGCTTTCATTTAAGGGTATCCACATTACAATTGGATGAAGGGTTTAGGAGTTTCAGCTTATTAACATGTGCCACCCTGTTTTTAAAGGGACCAAAAGTAATTGGACAATTGACTCCAAGGCTATTTCATGGACAGGTGTGGGCAATCCCTTCGTTATGTCATTCTCAATTAAGCAGATAAAAGTCCTGGAGTTGATTTGAGGTGGTGGTGCTTGCATTTGGAACGTTTTGCTGTGAAGTAAACATACAGTCAAAGGAGCTCTCCATGCAGGTGAAAGAAGCCATCCTTAAACTGCAAAAACAGAAAAAATTCATCCAAGAAATTGCTACAATATTAGGAGTGGCAAAATCTACAATTTGGTACATCCTGAGAAAGAAAGAAAGCACTGGTGAACTCATTAATGCAAAAAGACCTGGGCACCCACGGAAGACAACAGTGATGGATGATCGCAGAATAATCTCCATGGTGAAGAGAAACCCCTTCACAACAGATAACCAATTGAACAACACTCTCCAGGAGGTAGGCCTATCAATATCCAAATCTACCATAAAGAAAAGACTGCATGAAAGTAAATACAGAGGGTTCACTGCACGGTGCAAGCCACTCATAAGCATCAAGAATAAAAAGACTAGACTGGACTTTGCTAAAAAACATCTAAAAAAGCCAGCACAGTTCTGGAATAACATTCTTTGGACAGATGAAACCAAGATCAACCTCTACCAGAATGATGGAAAGAGAAAAGTATGGCAAAGGTATGGTACAGCTCATGATCCAAAGCACACCAAATCATCTGTAAAACGCGGCGGAGACAGTGTGATGGCTTGGGCATGCATGGCTGCCAGTGGCACTGGGTCACTAGTGTTTCTTGATGATGTGACACAGGACAGAAGCAGCCAAATGAATTCTGAGGTATTCAGAGACATACTGTGTGCTCAGATCCAGCCAAATGCAGCAAACCGATTGGTCGTCGTTTCATACTACAGATGGACAATGACCCAAAACATAAAGCCAAAGCAACCCAGGAGTTTATTAAAGCAAAGAAGTGTAATATTCTTGAATGGCCAAGTCAGTCACCTGATCTCAACCCAATTGAGCATGCATTTCACTTGTTAAAGACTAAACTTAAGACAGAAAGGCCCATAAACAAACAGCAACTGAAAACCACTGCAGTAAAGGCCTGGCAGAGCATCAAAAAGGAGGAAACACAGCGTCTGGTGATCTCCATGAGTTCAAGACTTCAGGCAGTCATTGCCAACAAAGGGTTTTCAACCAAGTACTAGAAATTAGAATTTTATTTAAAATTATTGAATCTGTCCAATTACTTTTGGTCCCTTTAAAATCAGGGTGGCACATGTTAAGGAGCTGAAACTCCTAAACCCTTCATCCAATTTTAATGTGGATGCCCTCAAATGAAAGCTGAAAATCTGAACTTAATCTGCATCTGAATTGTTTTGTTTAAAATTCATTGTGGTAATGTCCATAATCAAAATTAGAAAAATGTTGTCTCTGTCCAAATATATATGGACCTAACTGTATCTCCCTGAATAGCACATGGTGGGGCTTTGGCACTGAGTGGCCTGTGTAGATAGGCCATGTACCTACAGAGCCTGGGACAGCTTCTGTGTTGGCAAAGCCAGGACTGACAAGGAGTTAGCGTGAGGAGTGGAGCTCCTGGAAGGTAAACCCAGACAAGGTTGGTTGTAATATACGGCAGAGACATTAATCTGCTACATGAACAGACGGGTGGTCATGATATCTTCGTGGATGTAATTAAATGGACTTTATTTTATGTGGTTTATGTGGAGCTAATAATCCAAATACCATATATACTCGAGTATAAGCCGAGATTTTCATCCCAAAAAAATAGGCTAAAAGTGCCACTCTCAGCTTATACTCGAGTCATGGTCGGCGGGTGAGGGGGAGTGACAACGGTCACATACTCACCTGTCCTGGTGCTCCTGACGTGGTCCCTGCATGTACCAAGAGCTTCTTCCCCTGTTCAGCGGTCATGTCACGGCATCTCGAGATTCTGTCACGTCTGTCACATGTGTCAGTGTGAATCTGCTTTAATCTGTGAAGAGTACAGGGCGCCAGTAGCGAATTTACCAATCCTGGTGTTCTGTGGCAAATGCCAAGCGTCCTTCACGGTGTTGGGCTGTGAGCACAACCCTCATCTGTGGATGTCGGGCACTCAGACCATCCTCATGTAGTTTGTTTCTAACCATTTGTGCAGACACATGCACATTTGTGACCTGCTGGAGGGTATTTTGCAGGGCTCTGGCAGTGCTCCTCCTGCTCCTTCTTGCACAAAGGCAGAGGTAGCGGTCCTGCTGCTGGGTTGTTGCCCCCTCCGCATCTCCTGGTGTACTGGCCAGTCTCCTGGTAGTTCCTCCAGCCTCTGGATATTACGCTGACAGACACAGCAAACCTTCTTGCCACAGCTCGCATTGATGTGCCATCCTGGATGAGCTGCACTACCTGAGCCTCTTGTGGGGGTTGGAGAGTCCATCTCATGCTACCACGAGTGTGAAAGCACAACCAACATTCAAAAGTGACCAAAACATCAGCCAGAAAGCATTGGTACTGAGATGTGGTCTGTGGTCCCACACCTGCAGAACTACTCCTTTATTGAGTGTGTATTGATAATTGCAAATAATTTCCATCTGCTGCCTATTCTATTTGCACCACAGTGTGAAATTAATTGTCAAACAGTGTTGTTTCCTAAGTGGACAGTTTGATTTCGCAGAAGTTTGATTTACTTGGAGATATATTCTGCTGTTTAAGTGTTCCCTTTATTTGTTTGAGCAGTGTATACTGTATATATATATATATATATATATATATATATATATATATATACTCACCAGGGGTAAATGTTTTTCAGCCCATGCACTTAGTTGCTGCCATTACTGTCTAGGATGCCCACTCCTTAATAATGGGGATAAAAATTCTGATGCATTCTGGAATGTCTCTTCAAAGGAGTATTGGAGGGCCTTATTCTAATTTTTGCCATCTCTTGCACTTAGTGCATATGCTTTAAAAGCAAGAGAGCCAATTGGTTCTATTAGGATATGATTCAGTGCTTTTTTGTGGGCTGTAAGATGCTCGTCACATAGGGAGTTCTCACACTGTATACAAGATTTCACATCCAGGACAGGAGACTTTGAACAGTAAGTACAGATGACCCTGATCTCCTCCATATCAGGCTGAGTAGATGCGAAATGCTCCACTATATTCCCCAGCAAAGTTTATTAAATATCTGTCCTTGATGCTTGTGAGGTGTGGCAGTAGGAATAGTGTATGACAGGCATCTAGTCAGGAATTATTGCCTTATAAATTGTCATCCTTGCTGCTGTTTTTTTCCATGCACTCATTGACCGATTCATGTTTTTACGGTGTTCTGTACTCAGAAATGTATCAAAGCAGGCAAATTGAAATGATCTAATATGTCCATTCACAGTTTTTCTGTAGCATCTGTATGTAAGAGGTTGTGGTGGGAGACTTTACAGTACTTGAGCTGGAATTACCACTTCTGAACTCTACAGTGCTTTGCTTCCATCTAGTTCTAGGTTCTTGAAGTATGTTTGGGGTCATTGTCCTGCTGGAAGATCCATAACCTACTACAATCTAAGCCCAGCTTTCTGACCCTGGGAACTACTTTATGACCCAAAATCCTTTGGATATCTTCATATTTCAAGGCACCCATCTTTGAACCTCCACCATTTTTTACTGTAACTAGAGATGGGCCGATACCTGTATGTGTGAGTCCGGCAGGTTTGGCAGAACAGTTACAAAAAGATCGGGTTTGGGTACCAGAACAGTACCCGGACCCAAACCCAAACTCTGACCCCATTCACTTGAATGGGGGGCCTGAAAATCCAGTGTTTGCTGCGCCGATCGGCAGTGAAGCTTTCCCCGCCGATCAGAGAGCCGCGGTAAGCACTCAGCCATGATCAGAGGTATAAAGTTTACCTCCTGTCACTGGTGTCAGCTGATAGGACAGGTGGTGATGTCATCAAGGTTACCTCTGGTCACTGAGGCTTTGTTCCCAGCCAGGCTGAAAGGCTGTGACATTCCCGCTGTTAGGGCTAGCGGAATGCACCGAGTAAATATAGATGTTCATTATTGGTGCGTTCGCAGCCCAGGGTCCACCATGCAGGAGGAACCTGCTGCCAGTGAATGGTGGCACTATTTGGCAGTATAAGCTAGCTCTGTTACTTCACAGAGCCACCGAGAAAGTAAAGCACTGCGCCCTGTTAGACTCACAGGAGTACAAGCTAACTGCCGAGCTGATAGCAGTCAGTGGTCATGCAAACACACAATCTCCACACCGGAGGTGCCGGTATTCTAGGGGCTTATTTCAGCTGGGTCCCTGAATACATACACAGCACACAATCTCCTCACCAGAGGTGCCAGTATTCTCGGGACTTATTTCAGCCGGGTCCCTGAATACATACACACATCACCACACTGGCGCAAAGCACATAACTTAGATTGATACTAGCCCATGGCCGTGCGGTCATGAAAAACCTTTTATAGCTGCAGCAACTACTGGACCTTCCCAGAAGGACCAATGGGAGTCTGCCACAGAACTTGAGCAACTTCAGGACCTTCCTAGAGGACCAATGGGAGTTGCTGCAGTACCTGAGCATGTGACCCTTGATCTCCAATGAGAGATCTTACCCTGGGCATGCTCAGAAGGGGAAAATTAGGACTTAGTCCCACAGACGTCTGCTCGCCGCTGACCAGTACTGGCTAAAATGGCAGAAGCTGGAAAGGCAGCAGTAACCCTTTGCACAGTGTCAGACTGAGCAAGACGCTGGGACCACTTCACTTCAGCAGAAGAATGGGAAACCACAGCGGAGATGGCTCGAGATTCCCCCTGTGCAGAGGCGGGAACTCGACCCCTAACATTACCCCCCTCCCAGGGCCCCTTCCTTGGACCTTGCTACGCTCAAAGGCAGCAATGAGCTGCAGAGCCTGAATATTCTCGGCAGACTCCCAGGACCTGTCCTCAGGACCATAACCCTTCCAGTCCACCAAATAAAATTTTTTGCTACGTACCACCTTGCACCCAAAAATAGGGTTCACCTCGTAATCATCCGTAGACGAACTCGATGTCCCGGCAGATGACTCAGAAAACTGGGACATGTATTTGGGCTTCAAGAGGGACACATGAAAGGTGTCGGTGATACCCAAGTGTGATGGAAGGGCCAGACGATAGACCACAGGGTTAACCATGAGGGGCCAAAATGGCGAGGTGCAAACTTAGTGGACTCAACTCGCAGCCTGATGTTACGGGCGGAGAGCCACTGTAAGGACTGAGACTGCATACCTGTTTTTGTCTGTTCTTGCCCTTAGTTCTGTTGGATTCTGCCCTTACCCAAGATGGAGTGGCTGGCTTCATGGGGGCCATCTTGTTTCCTGTCTGATACTCCTTGTTTCCTGTCTGCTGCATATATAAAGGAACTCTGCACACTATACCTTGTTTGTGTATCTTGTATCTCACTTGCTGCCAAGCTCAAGGACTTGCAACCTGCTTGTTCTTCTACTCCTCGGGATACCCCGCTTGCTTCTGGATCTACGTACCACCTGAAAGACTCTGTTACTCTTCACCTGCTCTGCACCCACCTCTGTTACGGTCTGCCCCTCTGCTAGGAGCCAGCCTGGACTCTGACCTCTGGATACTGCATTGCTGGACTTGTACTTGCACCCTCGGTCTGTACTTCTAATATCTGCATATTCTTGAGACTGTTTACTTGCTTATCTGTAAAGCTGCAGTTTGCATCAGTTATCTGAAGCTCATCTTCCTACTATATATATATATACAGTGGGGCAAAAAAGTATTAAGTCAGTCAGCAATAGTGCAAGTTCCACCACTTAAAAAGATGAGAGGTGTCTGTAATTTACATCATAGGTAGACCTCAACTATGGGAGACAAACTGAGAAAAAAAAATCCAGAAAATCACATTGTCTGTTTTTTTAACAATTTATTTGCATATTATGGTGGAAAATAAGTATTTGGTCAGAAACAAACAATCAAGGTTTCTGGCTCTCACAGACCTGTAACTTCTTCTTTAAGAGTCTCCTCTTTCCTCCACTCATTACCTGTAGTAATGGCACCTGTTTAAACTTGTTATCAGTATAAAAAGACACCTGTGCACACCCTCAAAGAGTCTGACTCCAAACTCCACTATGGTGAAGACCAAAGAGCTGTCAAAGGACACCAGAAACAAAATTGTAGCCCTGCACCAGGCTGGGAAGACTGAATCTGCAATAGCCAACCAGCTTGGAGTGAAGAAATCAACAGTGGGAGCAATAATTAGAAAATGGAAGACATACAAGACCACTGATAATCTCCCTCGATCTGGGGCTCCACACAAAATCCCAGTCAGCAATAGTGCAAGTTCCACCACTTAAAAAGATGAGAGGCGTCTGTAATTTACATCATAGGTAGACCTCAACTATAAGAGACAAACTGAGAAAAAAAAATCCAGAAAATCACATTGTCTGTTTTTTTAACAATTTATTTGCATATTATGGTGGAAAATAAGTATTTGGTCAGAAACAAAATTTCATCTCAATACTTTGTAATATATCCTTTGTTGGCAATGACAGAGGTCAAACGTTTTCTGTAAGTCTTCACAAGGTTGCCACACACTGTTGTTGGTATGTTGGCCCATTCCTCCATGCAGATCTCCTCTAGAGCAGTGATGTTTTTGGCTTTTCGCTTGGCAACACGCACTTTCAACTCCCTCCAAAGGTTTTCTATAGGGTTGAGATCTGGAGACTGGCTAGGCCACTCCAGGACCTTGAAATGCTTCTTACGAAGCCACTCCTTTGTTGCCCTGGGGGTGTGCTTTGGATCATTGTCATGTTGAAAGACCCAGCCACGTTTCATCTTCAATGCCCTTGCTGATGGAAGGAGGTTTGCACTCAAAATCTCACGATACATGGCCCCATTCATTCTTTCATGTACCCGGATCAGTCGTCCTGGCCCCTTTGCAGAGAAACAGCCCCAAAGCATGATGTTTCCACCACCATGCTTTACAGTAGGTATGGTGTTTGATGGATGCAACTCAGTATTCTTTTTCCTCCAAACACGACAAGTTGTGTTTCTACCAAACAGTTCCAGTTTGGTTTCATCAGACCATAGGACATTCTCCCAAAACTCCTCTGGATCATCCAAATGCTCTCTAGCAAACTTCAGACGGGCCCGGACATGTACTAGCTTAAGCAGTGGGACACGTCTGGCACTGCAGGATCTGAGTCCATAGTGGCATAGTGTGTTACTTATGGTAGGCCTTGTTACATTGGTCCCAGCTCTCTGCAGTTCATTCACTAGGTCCCCCCGCGTGGTTCTGGGATTTTTGCTCACTGTTCTTGTGATCATTCTGACCCCACAGGGTGGGATTTTGCGTGGAGCCCCAGATCGAGGGATATTATCAGTGGTCTTGTATGTCTTCCATTTTCTAATTATTGCTCCCACTGTTGATTTCTTCACTCCAAGCTGGTTGGCTTTTGCAGATTCAGTCTTCCCAGCCTGGTGCAGGGCTACAATTTTGTTTCTGGTGTCCTTTGACAGCTCTTTGGTCTTCACCATAGTGGAGTTTGGAGTCAGACTGTTTGAGGGTGTGCACAGGTGTCTTTTTATACTGATAACAAGTTTAAACAGGTGCCATTACTACAGGTAATGAGTGGAGGAAAGAGGAGACTCTTAAAGAAGAAGTTACAGGTCTGTGAGAGCCAGAAATCTTGATTGTTTGTTTCTGACCAAATACTTATTTTCCACCATAATATGCAAATAAATTGTTAAAAAAACAGACAATGTGATTTTCTGGATTTTTTTTTCTCAGTTTGTCTCCCATAGTTGAGGTCTACATTTGATGTAAATTACAGACGCCTCTCATCTTTTTAAGTGGTGGAACTTGCACTATAGCTGACTGACTAAATACTTTTTTGCCCCACTGTATATATATCTTGAACTGTGATATACCTTGTTTGTCATCATTCTGACTCACGTCATCGGTCTTCATAGAACATTAGCATAATCTCATTACAGCCACTCTAAAGGTACCTTCACACTAAACGATATCGCTAGCGATCCGTGACGTTGCAGCGTCCTCGCTAGCGATATCGTTCAGTTTGACACGCAGCAGGGATCAGAATCCTGCTGTGATGTCGTTGGTCGGGGCTAGAGGGCCAGCACTTTCTTTGGTCGCTGGCTCTCCCGCTGACATCGCTGAATCGGTGTGTGTGACACCGATTCAGCGATGTCTTCGCTGGTAACCAGGGTAAACATCGGGTTACTAAGCACAGGGCCGCACTTAGTAACCCGATGTTTACCCTGGATACCATCCTAAAAGTAAAAAAAACCAAACGCTTCATACTTACCTTCAGCTGTCTGTCCTCCGGCGCTGTGCTTTCCTGCACTCACTGTGAGCACAGCGGCCGGAAAGCAGAGCGGTGACGTCACCGCTCTGCTTTCCGGCCGCTGTGCTCACAGCCAGTACAGAGAAGCAGAGCGCCGGGGACAGATAGCGGAAGGTAAGTATGAAGCATTTGTTTTTTTTACTTTTAGGATGGTATCCAGGGTAAACATCGGGTTACTAAGCGCGGCCCTGCGCTTAGTAACCCGATGTTTACCCTGGTTACTGGCATCGTTGGTCGCTGGAGAGCGGTCTGTGTGACAGCTCTCCAGCGACCAAACAGCGACGCTGCAGTGATCCGGATCGTTGTCTGGATCGCTGCAGCGTCGTTTAGTGTGAAGGTACCTTTAGTCACCAGGAGCAAAGGTCAGAGCAGGGCACCGATGTGCATCAGCAGATGAACTCATTCTCTCCTTTGAGGCCCGAATGGCATCCTGAGTGTGGTCCCAAATGTCCCGTGCCTACACAAGCCAGTCTGCCACCCTAGAGTCGGCAGAAGGCATGGGCATAGGCACAGGTACCCGCGGATGCTGACCATAGTTAAGGAGGAATGGGGTCTGTCAGTGGAGTCGGCTACGGCATTGTTCAGTGCAAACTCCACCCACGATAGCAAGGATGCCCAGTCATCCTGCCTGGCTGAGACAAAATGTCGCGGATATGTGACCAAGGTCTGGTTGGCCCTCTCTACCAAGCCTTTCGTCTCGGGATGATATGCAGAAGAGAGATTCAACTTAATGCTGAGAAGACAACAAAGCTCTCTCCAGAACCGAGACACAAACTGGGGACCCCGGGCACTGATGATTTTGTCCGGCATACCATGTAGACAGAAGATGTGTATTATAAACAACGCTGCCAAGGCCCATGCAGAAGGTAGCCATGGAAGCGGCACCAAGTGCACAATTTTGGAAAAATGATCGGTGATAACCCAAATGATGGTACAGCCTCGAGACTTGGGCAAGCCCACCATAAAGTCCATTCCGACCATCTCCCAGGGCCTATCTGCCACCGGCAAGGGATAAAGTAACCCAGCTGGCCGTTGTCGAGGAGACTTATTTTTGGCGCAGGAGATACATGCCCAAATATAATCTCCGACGTCACGGACCATATGCAGTCACCAGTACGTCCACGCCAGCAGCTCAGATTTCCTTTTTGTCCCAAAATATCCACCCACCCTGGACGAATGAGCCCAAGAGAGAACCTCCGGTCACAAATTAATAGGTTAAAAAAAAACTTGCCTGGAGGCACTGACTCTAGCAAAACCGGAGCTATGGTTCTTAGTCTTACAGAAGGGACAATAAGCCGAGGCTCCCCTACCTCCTCAGAAGAAGGCACAATGGAGCAAGAGAGGGCGTCAGCATGAATTTTCTTCTCCCCAGCGAGATAATGGAGGGTGAAGTGGAACCAGGAGAAGAACAAGGACCATCTGGCCTGACGAGAATTTAGCCGCTGGGCTGTTTGTAAATATACCAAATTTTTGTGGTCCGTGAAGACTTGGAAGGGAAAGCGAACTCCCTCCAAAAGATGTCTCCACTCCGAGAAGGCCAACTTCATTGCTAGCTTCCGACCTTGAGCATCCTTTTGGAAGAGGACTGATCCAGCACCAACAGATGAGGCATCCACCTCCATTATAAACGGCTTATCAACATCGGGATGATGTAGGATGGGAGCGTTAGCAAAATGAGACTTAATAAAAGAGAAAGCCTTGAAGACCTCTTCAGACCACAATTTGGGATTTGCTCCCTTCTTGGTGAGGGCTACCAAGGGAGCTACCAAAGTTGAGAAGTGGGGAATGAACTGGCGATAGTAATTATTGAACGTCATGAAGAGCTCCACTGCTTTAAAAGAATGGGGTTCTTGCCAGTCCATCGCAGCCTGTAGTTTGGCAGGATCCATAGCCAATCCCTGGGCGGAGATGATATAGCCCAGGAAAGGTAAAGACTCCTGCTCAAACATACACTTCTCCAACTTTGCTTAGAGAGAATTTACCCGTAAGAGGTCGAAGACTCTGCCAACATCTCTCCGGTGGGAGTCAATATCTGGAGAGGTGATGAGAATATCTTCCAGATAGATTACGACCGAGGTCGAGAGCATATCCCAGAAGATATTGTTGACAAA
The DNA here is from genome assembly GCF_032444005.1 of Ranitomeya imitator. NCBI lineage: Eukaryota > Metazoa > Chordata > Amphibia > Anura > Dendrobatidae > Ranitomeya > Ranitomeya imitator. The sequence goes on along the minus strand of NC_091282.1, from coordinate 269,140,103 downwards.
GTCTTGGAAAACGGCTGGGGCATTACAGAGCCCGAAAGGCATCACCAGATATTCATAGTGCCCATCCCTGGTATTAAAAGCCGTCTTCCATTCGTCCCCCTCACGGATGCGAATCAGTAATATGCTGTGTCCAGAGGGGCGGGAGGGAAGAACACCAGACAAGGCATATTATCTGGCGGTAAGCTCTATTGATTATACCAAGTTTACTTCATTGGCACTAGCATTCGCTATCAGTACCAGCAGGTGGTAAGCCCTTTGACCATATTAGATTGTCATTATCGGCACTAGCATTTATTACATTGCTTCATTTGCACTTTAATTCCTACTGTACCTGATTATGATGGCCTTTTATTGTTAAACCGTATATCTGTATATATGGGGATAGGACATTGGCTCCCGATATACATAGAACTTGGCAGCCCTTTTTCATTTTTGTGTTTTTGTTTTTAGCTCCCCTCTTTCCCAGAGCCGTAACTTTTTTGTTTTTCCGTCAATATGGCCATGTGAGGGCTTGGTTTTTGCGTGCCGAGCTGACGTTTTTAATGGTACCACATTTGTGCAGATATGTTCTTTTGATCGCCCGTTATTGCATTTGAATGCAATGTCGCGGCGACCAATAAAAACGTAATTCTGGTGTTTCAATTTTTTTTCTCGCTACGCTGTTTAGCGATCAGGTTAATGCTTTTTTTTTACTGATAGATTGGGCGATTCTGAACGCAGCGATACCAAATATGTGTAGGTTTGATTTTTTTTTTTTATTATATTTTGCATGGGGCGAAATGGGGGTTATTTAAACTTTCATATTTTTTTATTTTTTTCATATTTTTAAAAACATTTTTTTTTTACTTTTGCCATGCCTCAATAGCCTCCATGGGAGGCTAGAAGCTGGCACCACTCGATCGGCTCAGCTACATAGCAGCGAACATCAGATCGCTGCTATGTAGCTGAATTGCAGGTGTGCTATAAGCACCGACCACAGGGGGGCGCTCACAGCAGGCCGGCATCAGTAACCATAGAGGTCTCAAGGACCTCTATGGTTACCATCCTGATGCCTCACCGACCCCCGATCATGTGACGGGGTTGGCGATGCGCTTCTTTTCCGGCCGCGCGACGGTTAAATGCCGCTGTCAGCGTTTGACAGCGGCATTTAACAGGTTAATAGCGGCGGGGGAATCGCGATTTCACCCGCCGCTATTGCGCGCACATGTCAGCTGTACAAAACAGCTGACATGTCTCGACTTTGATGTGGGCTCAACGCCGGAGCCCACATCAAAGGGGGAGACATGATATGACAAGTACATGTACTGCTCATGTCATGAAAGGGTTAATTATATTTATATATAGATATTGACCTATATATCTGCTGGTTCTCTTTATGGTAATTGGTGGTTACATGCCACACTGGGATCCAGAAATATATATTATATATAGCAGGAGTATTTGTTGGCTGCCAGTTTATATATGCATCTATATTTCATCTTTCTGTGTCTGTGTAATTGGTCCCTCTCTATGAAGTTTTTTTTAGCCCTGTTTATTGTTTAGGTTTAATAATTTTTTCTGCCTTTATCACTTATTATCCACGGGCAATTGTACCAGTATGGATATTGTTGTTGTTATTCTATTATAGTGTTTTTGGGGCAAACTACTTTTCTATGGGCATCTAGTATTAACTAATACCTGTGTAGCAACTGATGAAAAAAAAAGTCCAGAAAACAGTTTTAAAGTATTTAAGGTGTATAATTTTTAAAATGGTATCACTTTTGCAGAGTTTCCGATATATAGGCCACTCAAGGTCCACTCTCCCAGTGGGTCATGGCACCCGCAAACCATAAAAGTTAAATCTGCACTTAAATATGGCACTCCTGCCCTCCTGAGTTTTGTAGTGCGCCTCAAAAGTAGTTCCCATTTACATGTAGGGTATTGGTGTACTCAAGAGAAATTGCTTAATAAACTGAGATGTCCATTTTTTGTATTAACCCTTATAAAAAGGTAAATTTGGGGCTAAAACAACATTTTTGTGGAAAAAAATGTAATTATTCTTTCTTCACCACCCAATGGTATAAATTTGTAGATTAATTAATTGAGAGGTGTACTTTGTAAAATTACATCACTTATGGGAGGGTTCCTGCTGTACTAACACCACAGAGGCTCTGTCATTGTGTCACGGCACCCTCAAACCATTCCAGCAAAATCTGAACTCCAATGTGGCGCTTCTTCCCTTCTGAGATTTGCATTCTACCTCAAAAGCAGTTTTTGACCACATATGGAGTATAGGTGCACTCATGAGATATTGTACAACTGATTGTATTGTCCATTTTGTTCCATTACCCTTGAAAAAATGAAAACTTTGGGGCAAAATCAACATTTTTGCCAGAAAAATTCATTTTTTTTTTCATTTTCACAGTTCAACGTTATAAAATTCTATGAAGCACTGGTGGGTTCAAGATGCTCACCACACATCTAAATACATTCCTTGAGGGGTCTAGTTTCCAATATGGTTTCACTTGCGGGGGCTTCTAAAATTAGAATTCAAAACCAAAAGGATAATAAAAAAACATAGCTATACAGTAAAACAATAAAGTATCTAAATGAAGAGATGCTCAAGGAAATTTGTACATAATACATCTTATTCATATCTTCAATTATGTAAAACTGAACACAAAGAAATTTGAAAGTTTGAAGCTGTTTAGGTAAAACATGGAATAGTTGTAAATGGATTGACTTTGTTGCTGACAGAATTGTTAATATAATAGCAGTGAGAAGTTGAGAGCTACAGTTGTAAAACAGCTGTTGGCTAATGATTCAAAACAGCATTTTACGTCTATGATGTTGGATAAAAGACCCATTATGTTTCAAATGCATATCATGCCTGTATTCATTGAGCAACTCTTTATCCAAGTAGAAATCATATTAAATAATAATAATAATAAACTTAAAGATTAGGAAAGAATTAGTAAGAAATTAAATTACTTTCTTTAAGTTAACTACTGGAACTATAAGTATTTGGTCAGTATTTTACATCAGTATTTGTAAGCCAAAACCAGGAGTGGGTGATAAATACAGAAGTGGTGCATATGTTCTATTATACTTTTCCTCTGATTGTTCCACTCCTGGTTTTGGCTTACAAATACTGATGTAAAATATTGACCAAATACTGAATGTGTGAACGTGGCCTTTCAAAAAAAAATGAATGCATTTAAAAAGATAAGACACACAAAAAATTAAGTATTGAAACATACTTTCAATTATTCACATAAACACGAATATATATGCATGTTAAACTTAATATTTACAGATATACCGTACATTATAGAGACCAGGATGAATCAAAAATATTTATAGACTTTTATTGTGTGTGTTTGGAAGTTTAATCACAAATAAAGTATTTGGTAGACAGTAAATACTAAGCTAAAGCTACCTAAGAATCAAAACTGACAGAATCCGGGGTACATGCAGACGTATTGTTGATTGATATTTTCAACTTTACGTGAAAGAAGTATTTGAGAGAATGATTTCAGTTGCATGAACCTACAACTTTTATCAGATGTATTACATTTCATTATTGTGAAATAGTTTTCTTGGAAGATGTGTATGTTTCTCACATTTGTAAAGACTATAACTGTTGACATACAAATGCTAGCCTATCAACTAATGAAAATCAGACATTGTTTTTGAATTACAGTTCAACAGAAAAAAAACACACAAAAAAACAACTAAAAAAGAAATCACCTGGACAAAAGTGCTGGGACCACTAACTTAATATTTTGCTGCACAACCTGTTCAGGCAATTGAGCAATTTTCCTATTTTCTCACTGAAAAAAAACAATTTCTGGAACGCTCTATGAGATTTCTACACCTATTTTGGCCCCCTCTTTTTGAGCAAACATATCCAGTTATCTTAGGTGTGAAGCGTGCCTTCTTCAGTCGGCATATTTCATCTTGTACCGCAGATGTTCTGTAGGATTTAAATCAGGGCTCACAGAAGGTAACTTCAGAATAGTCCAATGCTTTACTCTTATGCATTCTTGGATGTTTATAGCTGTGTTTTTGGGTCATCATCCTTTTGGAGGACCCATGGCCTGTGGATGAGAACCCTTTTTCTGACACTGGGCAGAACACTTCTCTCAGATAGCCCTTGTCTTGTTAGTAGAGATATGCGGATTGATCCGCAGAGGATCAATTTTGAATAGAATTTCCTGAATTTTGTGGTTTCACGTGAATTAGAACATTTTGAGATTCTAATTGTGGTTCACAAAAATAAATACTTGATTGGCAGCACTTCCCAAACTTCCAAAGCATCAGAGAGTGGGATAATATAGAGTCTCCAATAATACCCTGTAGCTTTGGTATCTTATGGGTCATTATTAGTGATGGGCAAGTGTGTTCGGTACTGCTCGGGGCTCGATCGAGTATTTTGGTGCCTGGGATGCTCAGCACTCGACTGAGTATCCAGGTACCACTATACTTGCAGAGATTGCTTGCAAATCATGATAATGCTGGAGCCATGTTGGCTACTAGCATTGCTGTGATTGGCTAGCCACATAGCCTCATCGGGTCTATAGAAGATTTGGTGCAGCAATTTTGTGTACATAGTATTCGGAAAGAGTTTAGGGAGAGTGGCTGATGCAGAAGGGACAGTGTGTTATATAGCGCTCCATTGCCTGTTGGTGCAAAATTAATCCAACAGCCTTTTTAGAGTAACTTCAAATAGATTCTATGCTATGAAACTGCTCTTAGCTGAAATTAGGGTAGGATTAGCTTTTGGAGATGGAATAGCGTATTAGAGACACTTAGAGAAGGCTTGATTGCATTATAGTCCTTGGTGCTGCCACGGAGAAGCAAAACTGCTTCCAGTGACAATCTAAAAAGATTCTACGCTCTAATAATACTGTTCTTACCTGTGTAGATAATTTACAATGTGTAACGTGTACGATAAGGGACGGAGAATAGGTGTCCTGCTGATGGGGCACACAGAGGTTGTGATTGAGATGAAACTGTGCCTGCTGCGGGAGCATATCAGACACACTCAACCACGAGACCTAGCTTCTCATCCCACTTTTCAGGAGGGGCACATTACACCACTGATAATTAGTGTTGAGCATTCCGATACCGCAAGTATCGGGTATCGGCCGCTACTTGCGGTATCGGAATTCCGATACCGAGTTCCGATACTTTTGTGGTATCGGGAATCGGTATCGGATCCATTGTGATGTGTAAAATAAAGAATTAAAATAAAAAATATTGATATATTCACCTCTCCGGCGGCCCCTGGACATCACCGCTGGTAACCGGCAGGCTTCTTTGTTTAAAATGAGCGCGTTTAGGACCTGAGAATGACGACGCGGCTTCTGATTGGTCGCGTGCCGCTCATGTGACCGCCACGCGACCAATCACAAGCCGCAACGTCATTCTCAGGCACTAAACTCCTCATTCTAGGAATTTAGGACCTGCGAATGACGTCGTGGCTTCTGATTGGTCGCGTGGCGGTCACATGAGCGGCACGCGACCAATCAGAAGCCGCAACGTCATTCTCAGGTCCTAAACGCGCTCATTTTAAACAAAGAAGCCTGCCGGTTACCCGCGGTGATGTCCAGGGGCCGCCGGAGAAGTGAATATATCAATATTTTTTATTTTAATTCTTTATTTTACACATTAATATGGATCCCAGGGCCTGAAGGAGAGTTTCCTCTCCTTCAGACCCTGGGAACCATCAGGATACCTTCCGATACTTGGTGTCCCATTGACTTGTATTGGTATCGGATATCGGTATCGGCGATATCCGATACTTTTCGGGTATCGGCCGATACTATCCGATACCGATACTTTCAAGTATCGGACGGTATCGCTCAACACTACTGATAATGCTTCCTGTCCGTTTATCAGCTCAACCCTCTCTTCCACATGATCCAGTCTCACTAGCCAAAAGTCTGGACCACATGGTGAGTCTTAGGAGACAAGTAACTACATACTTGGATACTCCAAGGAGCTCTTCACCTTTCCATTTAAAGCTTCATCTGGTATCTCAGCATGCATGTTTCAAAAAGGACACGAGAAGATTGTGTGAGATGATACCAAAACATTTTGAGCAGCCACAGTCAGAAGTAGCCAATAGTGGTGAATGACAATTACTGTCTCAATAGGTGGATGATGATGAGACACAGTTCCAACAAGTCATATTAAGTCAACAAGTCAGAAGTGGGACCAGAGTGAGGAAGTGGAATACAAGGTGGTGGATGATGAATTCACTGACCCAATCTGGCAAGGTGGCATGCAGGGGAAGCACAGCAGCACAGAGGGGGAGGGATCTGCAGCATAACAATAGGCAGGAAGAGGCAGTGGGGCTGACGGAGGGATAAGGCGGTCAACTGTTCCCCAAAGCACCCACATGTTGCCAGATCACGTTATAGACCTCTCCATTCTTTGTAGGTGGGAAAACTTGCAACATTGGCAGTGTATCAAATAATTATTTCTCTCCCTGATATATAGTACAGACCAAAAGTTTGGACACATCTTCTCATTTAAAGATTTTTTTGTATTTCCATGTCTATGAAAATTGTACATTCACACTGAAGGCATCAAAACTATGAATAAACACATGTGGAATTATATACTTAACAAAAAAGTGTGAAACAACTGAAAATATGTCTTGCATTCTAGGTTCTTTAAAGTAGCCACCTTTTGCTTTGATGGCTGCTTTGCACACTCCTGGCATTCTCTTGATAAAACTTTTTCTCCACTCATGGTTAGTGGTTGGGTGAAGCCATTTATTGCCAAACTACCGTATTTACTCTTTTTAAATCATAATGACAACCCAAAATATCCAAATGACCCTGATCAAAAGTTTACATACCCCATTTCTTAATATCATGTATTGCCCCCTCTAACATCAATGACAACTTGAAGTATTTTGTAGTAGTTGTGGATGAGGTTCTTTATTTTTTCAGATGGTAATGCTGCCCACTCTTCTTAGCAAAAATCATCCAGTTTATGTAAATTCCTGGGCTGTCTAGCATGAACTATGTGCTTGAAATCCCCCCAGAGTGGCTCAATGATATTGAGGTCAGGAGACTGAGATGGCCACTCCAGAATCTTCACTTTTATCTTCAAGTGCCTCCTTATTTTGCATCTTGAAACAGTCACACCGCTAGTTTTCAGAGAGTTCTTTATTAAAGCAGATGGTATTCGTGGGTTTTTCTATATATATATATATATATATATATATATATATATATATATATATATATATATATATATATATATAATAAAGGGAGCTCTTAAATAACAGAATACATCAAACTTCTGTGAAATCAATCTTTCCAATTAGGAAGCAACACTGTTTGACAATCAATTTCACATGCTGTTGTGCAAATGGAATAGACAACAGATGGAAATTATTGGCAATTATCAAGACACACTCCATAAATGAGTGGTTCTTCAGGTTCTTCACAGACCACATTTCAGTACCAATGCTTTCTGGATGATGTTTTGGTCACTTTTGAATATTGGTTGTGCTTTCACACTTGTGGTAACATGAGACAGACTCTACAACCCACACTAGTGGCTCAGGGAGTGCAGCTCATCCTGGATGGCACATCAATGCGAGCTGTGGCAAGAAGGTTTGCTGTGTCTGTCAGCGTAGTGTCCAGAGGCTGGAGGCGCTACCAGGAGACAGGCCAGTACACTAGGAGTCATGGAGGGGGCCATAGGAAGTCAACAACCCAGCAGCAGGACCACTAACTCAGTCTTGATGCAAGGAGGAACAGGAGGAGCACTGCCAGAGCCCTGCGAAATGACCTTCAGCAGGCCACAAATGTGCATGTGTCTGCACAAATGCTTAGAAACCAGCTCCATGAGGATGGTGTGAGTGCCCGACGTCCATGGATGGGGGTTGTGCTCGCAGCCCAACACCGTGCAAAATGCTTGGCATTTGTTACAAAACGCCAGTATTGGAAAATTCGCCACTGGCGCCCTGTGCTCTTCACAGATGAAAACATGTTCACATTGAGCACATGTAACAGATGTGACAGAGTCTGGAGATGATGTGGAGAGCGATCTGCCTGCAACATCCTGCAACATGACTGGTTTGGCAGTGGGTCAGTAACGGTATGGGGTCGCATTTCTTTGGAGGGCCGCACAGCCCTCCATGTGCTCGCCAGAGGTAGCCTGACTGACATTAGGTACCAAGATGAGATCCTCAGACCCCTTGTGAGACCATATGCTGGTGCGGTTGGCCCTGGGTTCCTCCTAATGCAGGACAATGCCAGACCTCATGTGGCTGGAGTGTTTCAGCAGTTCCTGCAAGAGGAAGGCATTGAAGCTATGGACTGGCCCACCCATTCCCCAAACCTGAATCCGATTGAACACATCTGCGACACCATGTCTCGCACCATCCATCAACATCATGTTGGACCACAGATTGTCCAGGAGTTGGTGGATTATTTAGTCCAGGTCTGGGAGGAGATCCCTCAGGAGACCATCCGCCACCTCATCAGGAGCATGCCCAGGCATTGTAGGGAGGTCATACAGGCACGTGGAGTCCACACACTACTGAGCATAATTTTCTTGCCTTGAGGCATTACCACTGAAGTTGGATCAGCCTGTAACTTAATTTTCCACTTTGATTTTGAGCATCATTCCAACTCCAGACATTGTGAGATATTAGTTGTGATTTACGTTTCATTTTTAGGTTTTATTGTTCTCAACATATTCCACTATATAATGAATAAAGATTTACAACTGGAATATTTCATTCAGTGATATTTAATATATATTTAATACACATGTATACATGTTATTCTGCCCTTGCACATAGTTCACTGGCTTTACCCTTTTTTGCTTTTAACATATTTGTCTGCAAATAGTCTCTTCAGAGAGGAAGAGGACTAGAACTCTAGTGCCACCTATTGGAAGTAGCAGTTCTAAAAGTCAATGTCGACCCTTTAATGACAAGGCTTGTTAAAGGGTCGACATTGACTTTTACGATTGCTACTTCCAATAGGTGGCACTCGAATTCTAGTCCTCTTCTTCTCTGAATAATCTATTTGCATATTTCTCAGAGGAGCATTGTGGCTTTAAGTCTCCTCATCTCTGCATGCTTAACATGTCTCTCTCCACAAGGAGAAACATTACTACTTAGATAACATATTTGTCTATAATTTTCTTTCTACAGTTATCTCCTGAGCCAACTCTATCCCTAGCTTTCTTTGGTCCATGTTCAGTATGTTACCAAACAGCACAGTGACTACTTTTCACACTTTAAATCAGCAGACTGATTGATTGCAAGTTTGTAGACATCTGTGACACATAACAATGTATCTCAATCCCTAGGAGAACCAGTGCCAACAGCCTTGGAATGCTGCAGGCATCAGAGGGTCAAATAATTGTTATTATTTTAAAAGGGGAAAACATAGGGATTCAGAAGCGGTTGTCTGAGTTATGGACAACCCCTTTAAAAATTGTCCTGCTAAATCATTTATCATCTATTCAGAGGTAATCAATGTATGATCTCTGTAGCTTCCACCACTTGAACACCACCAATCATGACAATTGGAGATCCAAAGTACACTGTGTTAGGAGAGTAGTCATATGCATTTGTGACCATTCCTTCATTTAGTTTAAATGACTCCAACAGATAGTGCCTGAGAATAAAATTGCAAACATGGATACTTATACAATATAATGTTACCTATACATTATAATGCTAGCATTGAAAATAGCACATGGGTCATTTTGGCCTCAGTAGTGATCACAAGAAATATGTCTATTAAGTTTAGAATATAAGTTTTTCTTGTATGTAGAATGTAAGATTTTTTATGTAGGGTCCATCTTCTTTTAAATTCTTGTTATTTATTTATTTTTTCTTTCTGCTGCTGCAGATAGTCAGTAATCAGGTGTCAAAGAATCCCCAAAACCACATTATGTGCACGCTTGCATTGCCACTTGCAGTGCGCCGCTGTGTTCCTCCAGTGTCAGTGTGAAAGCGCATACATGTATTTATTTTAGGCAGAATTCATCCTTACCACTGAAGCACTATCATTCAAGGTAACGGTGGATTGCATGTTAAAAAAAGATTTTTCAGAAAATATTAAGTTTATGCATTTTGTTCACATCTTAAGAGTGACAGACTCCCTTTAAAGACTGGAATAGGCTAGATATAAAGTAGAGAGATACCATTTATCTTATATATATAATTGTCTAAGGGTCTGTTTGTCTGCAACCGAAATCCCGCGTCGCTGATTGGTCGTGCCCGGCCGGCCACGACCAATCAGCGTTCATAAATAAACTACATACATATACTAGAATGAGATTAACATGAAGGACAGTCTATGAGGGAGAGAATAACATGGAGGACAGTCTGAGAGGGAATAGCATGGAGGACAGTCTGTGATGGAGAGAATAGCATGGAGGACAGTCTGTGAGGGAGAGAATAACATGGAGGACAGTGTGTGAGGGAGAGAATAACATGGAGGACAGTCTGTGAGGGCGAGAATAACATGCAGGGCAGTCTTTGAGGGAGAGAATAACATGGAGGACAGTCTGTGAGGGAGAGAATAACATGAAGGACAGTCTGTGAGGGAAAGAATAACATGGATGACAGTCTGTGAGGGAGAGAATAGCATGGAGGACAGTGAAGGACAGTCTGTGAGGGAGAGAATAACATGGAGGACAATCTGTTAAGGAAAGAATAACATGGAGGACAGTCTGTATGGGAGAGAATAACATGGAGGACAGTGTGTGAGGGAGGGAATAACATGGAGGACAGTCTGTCAGGAAGAGAATAACATGAAGGACAGTCTGTGAGGGAGAGAATAACATGGAGGACAGTCTGTGATGGAGAGAATAACATGGAGGACAGTCTGTGAGGGAGAGAATAACATGGAGGACAGTCTGTGAGGGCAAGAATAACATGAAGGACAGTCTGTGAAGGAGAGAATAACATGGAGGACAGTCTGTGAGGGAGAAAATAACATGGAGGACAGTCTGTGAGGGAGAGAATAACATGGAGGATAGTGTGTGAGGGAGAGAATAACATGGAGGACAGTCTGTAAGGGAGAGAACAACATGGAGGACAGTGTGTAAGGGAGAGAATAAAAATGTTCCCCATTTTTTAAGTTTATCTTATGGTTAAATAAACGGTGTCTTTGAAAACTATAAGTCATCCTGTAGAAAACAAGCTGTCATACAGCAATAGATGACTAATAAAATTTTGACTCTTAAACTAAAGACAGGAGAAAAACAATGGCAGTGTGTCCAATGGATAAGACATAAATGTAAGCACCAATGTTTATATGAATACTAGATGGTGGCCCAATTCTAACGTATCGGATATCTACTATATAATCGTCTTATTCTGTCTTATTGTCTGTAACGGAAATCCCACTTTGCTGATTGGTCTCACCAGCTGCCCGCGACCAATCAGCGCCAGTCAGAGATATTAGCGCGGGATTTAAACATCGCTTCACTGATAATGTATATATTTTGCTCAGTATATCCTGTGTATTCATTGCATTATTCTTAAATCTTCATAAATAAACTACATACATATTCTAGAATATCCGATGCGTTAGAATCGGGCCATCATCTAGTTTGCTATAATGGTGGTTCTTTAATTGACGTGTCTCCACAGTGGGGTGCAACTGGCTGCCAATGTTACATCATGTCATATAAAGTCACATCATAAATAAACAATGATCACAAGAGTAAGAAAGCACCCTAATCTCTAATTTTGAAACATAAGTATATTTCAGTTTTAAAAATTATTTTGGACTTGAACAAAACTATTTTAGGATTTTTAAAACCTCTTTAATGAGTTCAAGTCTGAATAAAACTATTTTAGGGTTTGTAAAACCTTTTTCATAAGTTCAAGTCTACATCAATTATTATTTTACTAACTTGCCCTTGACGTCACACATTGCCATGTACAAACACCACTGTTATTAGAAGGTTAAAACATGGTTGTTTCAAGAGATTATGATGCAGCTTTCATATTAAACATATGGTTTCTAGGCTTAAGACAAAAACTTGAATTATTTCCCTCAGAAAGCTCACAAATACCATAGGATGGAAATATATTCTACAACTGCCTGGGTAATACAGATTGTAAAACTTGTGTTTGAAGTGAATCCAGATCATTCACTGAGTAAAATGGAGCATTACTGCATCCAGTAAGAAGGCATATCATTTTCTTTTTATATTAATTTATGGATTAAAAAGCTAGCAGACACATGAATATGAAATTAGAAAGTGATCAAAACAACAGCAGATTGCTATACTTGAACAGTTTTATTTATTCTTTAATTTCAGATCTATTATTCTATTATGGGAATTGGCATTTAGTATTCATATTAAGTTACAAGGCTTTAAATTGATTCACTGTGTAATGAAGAAACATTTCTTTGACATGGTTCTATAGCAGTAAATGTATGTATGTAGGCATCTATCTATCTATCTATCTATTATCTATCTATCTATCTATCTATCTATCTATGTTTTGTACTGGTGTTCATTACCAGAAAAAATTGATTCTGACTCTACTTACCACAGACATAGAACATGTACATTTCTTCTTTCAATTGAATCTAAAATTTTGTTGAAATATATACAAAACGTTCTGTGTTATTTCCAAGCACTAAGAAATATATTCTAATGGCAAGTAATTGGTTTCAAAGTCAGCTGTAAATATATTTTGTCTGTCAAAATAAAATATCTGGGCCCTATTTGGGAATCTGTTTTTGTAAGATTCCTGATTTTTTGAGATGCTGAAAAATCGATAAACTAATGAAAAAAGACTATACAAATTGCCTCTTCAGAGAAAAAAGAGGACTTAAACTCTATAGCGCCACCTATTGGAAGTAGCGATCCTACAAGTCACAATCAACCCTTTAATGAGTCGTGCAATATGACGTAGGATAAATGCCAAATCAGTATCTCAATTCGCAGACACGGTGTTTTGGGCTGTTGGCCCTCGTCAGTGCGAAGCATGAGAACTGATTTGGCTAGGTGAGAGGCTCTGGACTGGGGTCTAAGGGGTATCGTTTCTCCTTATGGAGAGTGACATACCAGCTCTGGCTTGTCAAGGTAAGGAGGCTTATTCGCCGTGCAATGCTCCTCTGGGAAATTAAATATGCAAATTGCCTCTACTCCATCGCTACTTCCAACAGGTGGCGCTATAGAGTTTAAGTCCTCTTTTTCTCAGAAGAGGCAATTTGCATATTTAATTTCCCACTTATATTGTCATGTTGCCAACAGTACAGTACATCTCCCTTTTACATGCATAATGATCACCCAACAAATAAGTGTATTGCTGATTTGTCCTGTGATCGCCGGTATGTATACATTGGGAACAAGCGGTATAATAATTATTATTTATTTATATAGCACCATTGATTCCTTGAACACTTGTTTAAGTCTGTTCAGCGGGTCTAAATGGTAATTTTACATACATATATAAGGGACTCATTGTCATAAAATAATAGCAACTCACAAAACTTGTACTAGTATTCATATAATCTGAATTGTATCAAAATCATTGAAATATTACATACTGTAAGCTGAAGTGTAATTATGCTCTTTTCTATTGTGGTTTACAGTTTTATTAGACTTTTGTTTTACTGTAACACATTTGTCTTTCAGTCTGAATTCTTTGGACAAGGGCATGACATTTCACCCTACAGGGAAACGTCTATTCTCCAGTTTTTCTAATGGCTAATTTTGGCGCTATAGTTTTTCTTTTGTTTTTTCATGTTTTCTGTATTTATATTTAGCAAAATCATTGCTATGAAAGTTCAGCTTGAAATTGAATTCATGGTTACACTTGTTACCTCTACATATTGTCTGTCAGGAAATCATTTTTGAGAGTCCAGTATGAAAAAAGTTAAGTCTAAGCATTTTTTCACCTAGTCTTGCAAATTGCAAGAAAAGGAAGAAGTAGAAACAGCCCTCTTGTATCCATGAATTCGTTTTTTCCATAACCCAGTATCCTCCATGGAGAAAACATTTGATGGTCTTATGTGATAAGAAAATGAAACAAAGAGGGAGAGGACTGTCAGGTTTATGCTAGGTAAATGGAAGACAGATGGTAAGTGTTATTGGCACTGACAACCAGTGAGGAGTCTTGTTTGCAGGTGTAGCTCATACCATCCATCACGCTTTCATCTAATAGTGGGAGATGTCACAGATTTATACCTAAATCTTCAACCAAGTGATAAAGTGAATGCAACTGGACGAAAAGATCAAGTGAGGGCGTGTAAAAGCTTTATCTCTGGCCAAAAGAAAGCTACAATTTGGCCTTAAATTACAATACTCTGTTAAATTAAAAGAAAAAAAGATGTCAAAGATATGTTTGATAAAATGGCCTTAGAGCTTTATAAACTCAGTTTATTTAATGATAATTTTAATTCTGCCTAAATCAAACATGAAATATTATCTCCCGAGATGCTGTTTTATATTTCCATTAATAAATATATGGCAACTGCAAAAAGATATGAAAAATTAAATTATACAAAAAGAAAAGAGAACACTGTTGATAAATGATGTTATTGCAGCGATAGGGATGACATTTTGATAAGTGATACATATGGATAAATGGATAAAATGTAAAAGGCTTTAGTCATTACATTATACTTTTCTTTGTAAAACTAAGATATCTTAAATAGAGATGGGTAGATTGTCGAGTCCTGCCGATGCGGCCAAAAATGTAAGAAAATTTCAGGTACGGGGATCAGAACAGTATCTGAACCCGAACCTGAAACTGGACCCCATTCACTTGAATGGGGGGCCTGAACATCCAGTATCTGCCATGCTGTCATGTGCATGACTATTGCTTCCATCAGCCTATGGCTGCTGTCGCTAATAACAGTGAAAGCAGGAGAAGCTGATGGAAGTGTTCATCAGCCGACGCCTGTGCTCTTAATAAATAATTTTAAAAAGCGGCATTGGTATTTTTGATAACCAGCCAAACTGACAGCAGGCTGCTGTTTTTTGGCTGTTGGGGGCCAATATCAATGGACCCATACCAGCTGGAGAATACTAGCCCCAAGCTGTCTGCTTTAGCAAGGCTGGTTGTCAAAAATGAGGCAGACCCACGTTGTTTTTTAAAATTATTTATTTAAAATTAAAATAATTTAAAAAATACAGCATGGGGACCCCTTTGTTCTTGATGACCAACCTTGCTAACACTGAGGCCGGCCTCACACTAGCGTGTTTTACGGACGTATGAGAGGTGCAGAAAATATGGATTGCATACGGTACAATGATTCTCTATGGCCCAGCTCCTATCTGCCGTATGTTACTGATCCGTATTATACGGTCTTCTACGGCCGTAGAAAATTGCAGCATGCTGCGTTTGTCACCGTATTGCGCAAAAAATACGCCAATGAAAGTCTATGGGGGTGAGAAAATTACGGATTACACTCGGACCAATAGTGTGACTTGCGAGAAATACACAGCGGTGTTCTAGCGAAAAGCCGGAAATTCAGTGCGGTGTACAGTAAAATCACACTGACAGGTTAGAATAGAATAGGTAAGATAAATGTCTACACATAGTATAGGGGTATATATATATATATATATATATATATATATATATATATATGTCAGTGAGACACATATATGTATATTTATGAATATATCATATAGCGCTAGATAGCTTAAGAGCCGGTAATTTCACAAACCCGACATGATATGAGACATGGTTTACATACAGTAAACCATCTCATATCCCTTTTTTTGCATATTCCACACTACTAATGTTAGTAGTGTGTATGTGCAAAATTTGAGCGCTCTAGCTATTAAATAAAAGGGTTAAATCGCGAAAAAAATTGGCGCGAGCTCCCGCGCAATTTTCTCTGCCAGAATGGTAAAACCAGTGACTGAGGGCAGATATTAATAGCCTGGAGAGGGTCCATGGTTATTGGTCCCCACTGGCTAAAAACATCTGCCCCCAGCCACCCCAGAAAAGGCACATCTGGAAGATGCGCCTATTCTGGCACTTGGCCACTCTCTTCCCATTCCCCTGTAGTGGTGGGATATGGGGTAATGAAGGATTAATGTCACCTTGCTATTGTAAGGTGACTTTAAGCCAGATTAATAATGGAGAGGTGTCAATTATGACACCTATACATTATTAATCCAATATTATGAAATGGTTAAAAAAACACACACACTTTATTACAAAGTATTTTAATGAAATAAATACACAGGTTGTTGTAATATTTTATTATACTGGTAATCCACCTGAAGACCCTTGTCACCTGTAACAAATGTAAAAAAACAAACAGCAATGTTCCATAACTTCCGATGATCAGTCTCGTCCCACGCTGTAAATCCATCTGAAAGGATTAACAAATTTTACAAGCAGAAGCCTGCTAATGCAGCCACCCCGTTATGATCTGGTGGCCTTGGAGCAGCATGAGACGCACTCTGGAGAAGGTGGTCCCTGTACTAACCGCAACCCTGAACCTAGCAGCGCAATTAAAAGCAGCCGTGGGGGGTACCTAACACTCCCTAGACCCCTCGACACAGCCTAACATCTAACTACCCCTAAAGACAGAAACAGGAAACCTATCTTGCCTCAGAGAAAATCCCCAAAGGATAGATAGCCTCCCTCAAATATTGACTGTGAGAGGAGAGGGAAAAAACATATGCAGATATGAAATCAGATTTTAGCATAGGAGGCCATACTAGCTAAAAAGAAAGAATAGAACAGAGTACTATGCTGTCAGTATAAAAACACTAGAAAAATATCCACCGCAGAAAATACAGATCACCACATCTGACTAAAGACATGGGGGGTATATCTGCATCTCCAGAGAAATAGTTAGGCTGCAAAAAATCCTTCACAGACCAAGCTGGACAAGACAAAAGCATGAAAATGCACAGAACTATAAGGTCCACTGCAGGTGGACAGCAAAAACAAAGCCAGGACTTATCTTTGTAGAAAAACACAGCAAACTGGAAAGACCAGCAGGGAAGTAACATAATAACATAGTAACATAGTTAGTAAGGCCGAAAAAAGACATTTGTCCATCCAGTTCAGCCTATATTCCATCATAATAAATACCCAGATCTACGTCCTTCTACAGAACCTAATAATTGTATGATACAATATTGTTCTGCTCCAGGAAGACATCCAGGCCTCTCTTGAACCCCTCGACTGAGTTCGCCATCACCACCTCCTCAGGCAAGCAATTCCAGATTCTCACTGCCCTAACAGTAAAGAATCCTCTTCTATGTTGGTGGAAAAACCTTCTCTCCTCCAGACGCAAAGAATGCCCCCTTGTGCCCGTCACCTTCCTTGGTATAAACAGATCCTCAGCGAGATATTTGTATTGTCCCCTTATATACTTATACATGGTTATTAGATCGCCCCTCAGTCGTCTTTTTTCTAGACTAAATAATCCTAATTTCGCTAATCTATCTGGGTATTGTAGTTCTCCCATCCCCTTTATTAATTTTGTTGCCCTCCTTTGTACTCTCTCTAGTTCCATTATATCCTTCCTGAGCACCGGTGCCCAAAACTGGACACAGTACTCCATGTGCGGTCTAACTAGGGATTTGTACAGAGGCAGTATAATGCTCTCATCATGTGTATCCAGACCTCTTTTAATGCACCCCATGATCCTGTTTGCCTTGGCAGCTGCTGCCTGGCACTGGCTGCTCCAGGTAAGTTTATCATTAACTAGGATCCCCAAGTCCTTCTCCCTGTCAGATTTACCCAGTGGTTTCCCGTTCAGTGTGTAATGGTGATATTGATTCCCTCTTCCCATGTGTATAACCTTACATTTATCATTGTTAAACCTCATCTGCCACCTTTCAGCCCAAGTTTCCAACTTATCCAGATCCATCTGTAGCAGTGAATCCTTCAAGAACAATGGACAACTGGCACTGACTAAAGGATCCAGCAAAGCTATATACCCCAGTCAGTTTTGCAATTAGTAGATACACCTGTCCACTCCTGCAGTCCAGGCACAACTGCATTACCCTCTACAACCACCGGATGGAGCCCAAAAGCTGAATTCACAACAGTACCCCCCCTTTGAGGAGGGGTCACCGAACCCTCACCAGAGCCCCCAGGCCGATCAGGATGAGCCCGATGAAAGGCACAAACCAAATCAACGGCATGGACATCAGAGGCAGAAACCCAAGAATTATCTTCCTGGCCATAACCCTTCCACTTGACAAGGTACTGAAGCTTCCGCCTCGAAAAATGGGAATCCAAAATCTTCTCAACAACATATTCCAGCTCCCCATCGACCAACACAGGGGCCGGAGGATCAACAGAGGGAACAACGGGCTCCACATATTTCCGCAACAAAGATCTATGGAAGACATTATGAATAGCAAAAGAGGCCGGAAACGCCAGGCAAAAGGACACCGGATTAATAATCTCAGAAATCCTATAAGGACCAATAAATCGAGGCTTAAACTTAGGGGAAGAAACCTTCATAGGAACATGACGGGAAGATAACCAAACCAGATCACCAACCCGAAGCCGGGAACCAACACACCGACGACGGTTAGCAAAACGCTGAGCCTCCTCCTGAGACAGCACCAAATTGTCCACCACATAAGCCCAAATCTGCTGCAACCTGTCGACCACAGAATCCACACCAGGAAGGTCAGAAGGCTCAACCTGCCCATAAGAAAAACGATGATGAAAACCAAAATTACAAAAAAAAGGCGAAACCAAAGTAGCCGAACTAGCCAGATTATTAAGGGCAAACTCGGCCAATGGCAAAAGAGCCACCCAATCATCCTGATCAGCAGACACAAAGCATCTCAAATAGGTCTCCAAGGTCTGATTAGTTCGCTCAGTCTGGCCATTTGTCTGAGGATGAAATGCAGAGGAAAAAGACAAATTAATGCCCAGCTTGGCACAAAAGGCCCGCCAAAACCTAGAAACAAACTGGGAACCTCTGTCGGACACAATATTCTCCGGAATACCATGCAAACGTACCACATGCTGAAAAAACAATGGAACCAAATCAGAAGAAGAAGGCAATTTAGGCAAAGGCACCAAATGAACCATCTTAGAAAATCGGTCACAGACAACCCAGATAACCGACATTCTTTGGGAAACAGGAAGATCGGAAATAAAATCCATAGAAATATGCGTCCAAGGTCTCTCAGGGACCGACAATGGCAAAAGCAACCCACTAGCGTGGGAACAGCAAGGCTTAGCCCGCGCACAAATCCCACAGGACTGCACAAAAGAACGCACATCCCGTGACAAAGAAGGCCACCAAAAGGACCTACCAACCAAATCTCTGGTACCAAAAATCCCAGGATGGCCAGCCAACACAGAACAATGAACCTCAGAAATCACTTTACTAGTCCATCTATCAGGAACAAACAGTTTCCCCACAGGACAGTGGTCACTCAGGCTTATCAGCCTGAAATTCCTAAAGAACCTGTCGCAAATCAGGGGAGATGGCAGAGAGAATCACCCCTTCCTTCAAAATGCCGACCGGCTCAAGAACTCCAGGGGAATCAGGAAAAAAACTCCTAGAGAGGGCATCCGCCTTAACATTCTTAGTACCAGGAATGTACGAGACCACAAAATCAAAACGGGAGATAAACAGGGACCATCAAGCCTGTCTAGGATTCAGCCGTTTGGCAGACTCGAGGTAAATCAGATTCTTATGATCGGTCAGGACCACAATACGGTGCTTGGCCCCCTCAAGCCAATGTCGCCACTCCTCAAATGCCCACTTCATAGCCAACAACTCCCGATTGCCGACATCATAATTGCATTCCACAGGCGAAAACTTCCGAGAAAAAAAGGCACACGGTTTCATCAAGGAACCATCAGAATTCCTCTGAGACAAAACGGCCCCTGCCCCAATCTCAGACGCATCAACCTCATCCTGAAATGGAAGAGAAACATCTGGCTGACGCAACACAGGGGCAGAAGTAAATTGGCATTTAAGCTCCTGAAAGGCAGAAACAGGAGGACCAATTCGTCACATCAGCGCCTTTCTTGGTCAAATCGGTCAGAGGTTTAACCACACTGGAGAAGTTGGCAATGAAACGACGATAAAAATTAGCAAAGCCCAAGAATTTCTGAAGGCTCTTCAAAGATGTGGGCTGAATCCAATCATGAATGGCCTGAACCTTAACCGGATCCATTTCTATAGATGAGGGAGAAAAAATGAAACCCAAAAAAGAAACCTTCTGCACTCCAAAGAGGCACTTTGACCCCTTCACAAACAAAGCATTATTACGGAGGATCTGAAATACCATCCTGACTTGTTTCACATGAGACTCCCAATCATTGGAAAAAATCAAAATATCATCCAAATATACAACCATGAATTTATCAAGATAACTCCTAAAGATATTATGCATGAAGGATTGGAACACAGATGGGGCATTAGAGAGTCCGAATGGCATCACAAGGTATTCAAAATGGCCTTCGGACGTATTAAATGCAGTTTTCCATTCGTCACCCTGCTTGATACGAATAAGATTATATGCCCCTCGGAGGTCAATCTTAGTAAACCAGCTAGACCCCTTAATCCTAGCAAACAAATCAGTAAGCAAAGGCAAGGGGTATTGACATTTAACTGTGATCTTATTCAAGAGGCGATAATCAATACAGGGTCTCAAGGAGCCATCCTTCTTGGCAACAAAAAAGAACCCCGCTCCCAACGGTGAAGAAGATGGCCGAATATGCCCTTTCTCCAAAGACTCCTTAATATAGCTCCGCATGGCGGTATGTTCAGGCACAGACAGGTTGAAAAGTTTGCCCTTAGGGAACTTACAACCTGGAATCAAGTCAATAGCACAATCACAGTCCCTATGCGGTGGAAGGGAACTGGATTTGGGCTCATTGAATACATCCTGGAAGTCAGACAAAAACTCAGGAATTTCAGAAGAGGGGGAAGAGGAGATTGACATCAAAGGAACCTGATCATGAACCCCCTGACAACCCCAACGAGTCACAGACATGGATTTCCAATCTAACACCGGATTATGTAGCTGCAACCATGGAAAACCCAGCACAATATCATCATGCAAATTATGCAATACCAGAAAACGACAATCTTCCTGATGGGCTGGCGCCATGCGCATGGACAGCTATGTCCAAAACTGAGGTTTATTTTTAGCCAACGGTGTAGCATCAATGCCCCTCAAAGGAATAGGGTTCTGCAAAGGCTTCAAGGGAAAACCACAACGTCTGGCAAATTCTAAGTCCATTAAGTTCAGAGCGGCGCCTGAATCCACAAATGCCATGACAGAAAATGATGATAATGAGCAGATCAAGGTCACAGATAACAGAAATTTAGGTTGTATAGTACTGATGGCAACAGAACTAGCGATTCTCTTAGTACGCTTAGGGCAATCAGAAATAACATGAGCAGAATGGCACAGTAAAAACACAACCTATTCTGACGCCTGAATGCTTGACGTTCAGCTCTAGACAGAATTCTATCACATTGCATAGGCTCAGAAATTTGCTCTGAGGATAACGCCACAGCGCGCACAGTTCTGCGCTCCCGCAAGCGCCGATCAATCTGAATGGCCAGAGACATAGAATCACTCAGACCAGCAGGCGTGGGGAACCCCACCATAACATCTTTAATGGATTCAGAAAGACCTTTTCTGAAAATTGCCGCCAAGGCATCCTCATTCCATTTAGTCAGTACAGACCATTTTCTAAATTTCTGGCAATACGATTCTGCCGCTTCTTGACCTTGACACAGGGCTAACAAGATTTTCTCAGCCTTATCCACAGAATTAGGCTCATCATACAACAACCCCAATGCCTGAAAGAACGAATCAACATTAAGCAAAGCAGGATTGCCAGATTCCAGGGAAAATGCCCAATCCTGTGGGTCACCACGCAGCAGAGATATGATGATTTTAACCTGCTGAATAGGATCACCAGAAGACCAGGGTCTTAATGCAAAAAACAGTTTACAGTTATTTTTGAAACTCAAATATTTGGATCTGTCACCAAAGAATAAATCAGGAGTGGGAATCTTAGGTTCTAAGGCAGGAGTCTGAACATTATATTCTGAAACACCCTGTACCCTAGCAGCAAGCTGATCCACACGAGAAACTAACTCCTGAACATTCATGTTAATACTAGACTCCGTAGCCACCCAGAGGTAAAGAGGGAGGAACAGACCAAACAGACTAAGGAAAAAAAAATGGCTCAAAAGCTTTCCACCCTTCTTCTGAGATGCAATTAACTCATGGTTGGCCAGTTGTACTGTTATGATCTGGTGGCCTTGGAGCAGCATGAGACGTACTCTGGAGAAGGCGGTCCCTGTACTGACCGCAACCCTGAACCTAGCAGCGCAACTAAAAGCAGCCGTGGGGGGTACCTAACACTCCCTAGACCCCTCGACACAGCCTAAGATCTAACTACCCCTAAAGACAGAAACAGGAAACCTATCTTGCCTCAGAGAAAATCCCCAAAGGATAGATAGCCCCCCACAAATATTGACTGTGAGAGGAGAGGGAAAAAACATACACAGATATGAAATCAGATTTTAGCATAGGAGGCCATACTAGCTAAAAAGAAAGAATAGAACAGAGTACTATGCGGTCAGTATAAAAACACTAGAAAAATATCCACCGCAGAAAATACAGATCACATCTGACTAAAGACATGGGGGGTATATCTGCATCTCCAGAGAAATAGCTAGGCTGCAAAAAATCCTTCACAGACCAAGCTGGACAAGACAAAAGCATGAAAATGCACAGAACTATAAGGTCCACTGCAGGTGGACAGCAAAAACAAAGCCAGGACTTATCTTTGTAGAAAAACACAGCAAACTGGAAAGACCAGCAGTGAAGTGAATCCTTCAAGAACAATGGACAACTGGCACTGACTAAAGGATCCAGCAAAGCTATATACCCCAGTCAGTTTTGCAATTAGTAGATACACCTGTCCACTCCTGCAGTCCAGGCACAACTGCATTACCCTCTACAACCACCGGAGGGAGCCCAAAAGCTGAATTCACAACACACCCTTGTCTGTAAAAACCCGGCGAATGAATGGAATGTAGGTGAATGACCTGCAGTTACCTCAAGTTGCGGTGATGCGCCCTCTGCTGGATGTCCTCATATGAACTCGAGCGTGGGAAAATATTCTGAAAAGTTTCCAGGCTCGGGTTTGTGAAGGAGATAGCTTAAAAGTCGGTAATTCAATTGCCGGCTTTTCCTATCTAGCGCTGTATGATATATTAATATATATATATATATATGTGTGTGTCTCACTGACATATATACTGTCTCTCTCTCTCTTTCTATATATATATATATATATTTATATATATACATATATGTGTGTTTTTACGATTATTTGAGCCCATGGATCCATTGTATGTCCGTATGTCGGTTTTGCAAGCCTGCAAGAAAATCTCGCAGTACGGATGCCATACGGATTACATACGGAGGATGCCATACGCAAAATACGCTGCCACACCCTGCCTACAGATGACATATGGATCACTATTTTGGGGACTTTTCTGCGTATTACGGCCGTAAATAACGGACCGTATTTTTATACGCTGAGTGTGAGGCCGGCCTGACAGCTAAGCATGGCAGCCCCCAGCTGTTAGTTTTGCTGGATGGTTATCAAAAATACTCTGGAACCCACGTGTTTTTTTTAATCATCTATTTAAAGCGCAGGTGCCAGCTGATGAATACTCCCATCACCCACCACCTGCTCTAAGGCCGGTTTCACACGTCAGTGGCTCCGGTACGTGAGGTGACAGTTTCCTCACGTACCGGAGTCACTGACTCACGTAGACACATTGAAATCAATGTGTCTCTGCACTTGTCAGCGTTAGGGTTGAGCGACCTTGACTTTTTTAGGGTCGAGTCGGGTTTCGCGAAACCCGACTATCTCAAAAGTCGAGTCGAGTGAAATCGGCCGACCGTGGCGAAAAGTCGAGGATCGACCAAAACACGAAACCCAATGCAAAGTCAATGGGAATTTTTTTTTTTCTCTCTCTCTCTCTCCCCTCCGTCCCTGAACTGAAAAGCTAGTGTTGCACATTGCAAATCGCTACAGCGCAAAAGCGACAACATAGCGATATGCGTCCACGCCCCTAAGACCTATGTCATGACTCTGCCCACACTCCTTCATTGGCTGAAAAAATGGCGCCAAGCGCGTCATACGAAACGCGACTTTGGCGCGAAAGTCGCGTACTGCATGGCCGACCCCACACAGGGATCGGGACGGGTTTCATGAAACCCGACTTTGCCAAAAGTCGGCGACTTTTGAAAATGAATGATCTGTTTCGCTCAACCCTAGTCAGCGTGTTTTCACGGACCGTGGGTCCGTGTTCAAAATACGGAGACATGTCAGTGTTCGTGGGGGCGCACGTATTACACGGACCCATTAAAGTCAATGGGTCCGTATGAAACACGTACCGCACATGGACGTTGTCCGTGTGCACTCCGTGTGCCGTGCAGGAGACAGCGATACAGTAAGCGCTGTCCCCCCACATGGTGCTGAAGACCCAATTCATATCTTCTCTGCAGCAGCGTTTGCTGTAGAGAAGATATGATAAATCCTTTTCTTTTTTGGTTCTCGTGTTTAAAATCAAGATCCCTGTCCCCACCCTACTCCCACCCCCTGTGCACCCGCCCACTGTTATTAAAATACTCACCCGGCTCCCTCGCAGTGTCCTGTCCTGGCCGCAGCTTCTCCTGTATGCGGTCACGTGGGGCCGCCGATTAGAGTCATGAATATGCGGCTACACCTCCCATAGTGGTGGAGCCACATATTCATTACTGTATTGACAGTGCCTCAGGATTTTTTTGCAGTGGTTATTTAGGACATTTTTGCTTGAAAACTTCTGGTTAAAATTTCAATTTCATTATTACGTTTTTTTAAAGTTTGGCTGCACTACAATTATTCACTTTTTCTAATAAAAGATGTTCTATAATAGCCATTTTTAAACGTACCTTCTTTTTGCAGAAATTATAAAAGCAGTAAATTACTTGCATGCAATTCACACAATCATTCTGGACTGACTAATAATAGGGTCACAGCTATGTGACAGCTCCCCAGCGACCACACAACGACTTAACAACGATCACGGCCAGGTCGTATCGCTGGTTGTGATCGTTGGTAAGTCGTTTAGTGTAACAGTACCTTAACACAGAGAAAGCCGGATCTGGCCTTTTCTGATTACATTTTTTTCCTCCTGCATTATGCCTCTTGCTTATGATTGGTAAAATCCCCACAAAGACGAATCTCTACTAACAGCCTCTTGGCCTTAGCAAAAATCTAAATTTAAATATTATAATATAACATCTCCGCAATGGAGATGAGAAATTAATAATAAATATGGCTGCAAAGCTGAAAAATATTTTGTTCAGCTTTACAGCCATTATTCCATCAATTGACCAGTTTAATATGCAAACACTGGTGAACTGAAAGGTCTTCTTTAAGGGCTCCTTAGTAGAGTCACTGATCCATAGTCAAACATTCAGCAGATGTTCTTCTAAACCTCTTTTGAGATATATGTAGGTTACATTTTCCTTTTTTCCTAACAGTTTCCATCAGAAGCTGAAGCAGCACTTAGGCTGTCAGAGCATTCTACATTCACAATTAGATTTTATTTTTATTCACTGTAGCTTCAGACCAGGATGATTCACAGTAGAAACAAGCTTATAAAGAAAAACATATCGTAATATCAATATATATTGTAGATAGCTAGCCGAAAAAGACTGAGTCATATATATTTATTTTTTGGCAGATTCTATTCCTTTATTAGGAACTGCAAAAGCTTCTACTAAGTTTTAGGCTATGTGCACACGGCAGGATTTTCTTGCAGAAATTTCCTGACAAAATCAGGACATTTCTGCGAGAAATCCGCATGCTTTTTTTGCGCGTTATTTGCGCAGATTTTACGCATTTTTTGTGCGGATTTTTAGCGGATTTTTTGCATTTTTTTCCGGACACTCCAATTTAATGGGAAATCCGCAAAAAATCCGTAAAAATAATGAACATGCTACTTCTTTTTGCGGAATGCTTTTTTTTTGCGGAAAAAAATGCAAACATGTGCACAAAACATGCAGAATGCATTCTAAATGATAGAATGCATATTGTTTGCGTTTTTTTAGCGATTTTATAGCGTTTTTATCGGGAAAATCTGCAAAAAAAAAACGCAAAAAATCCTGACGTGTGCACATAGCCTTATAGTGCAGTTTTGGGTGTGGATTTAGTTCTTCAGACAGAGACAACTCAAAAATTGACATGTTGCTTTCATTTCCACAGCAATGCGTGCCACATTGTCAGACTTTCTCATTGATAGTGCAACCTATTCAAAGAGTACATGGTAAGGATTTGGGAGCAGAGTCTGCTCCAAATTCCATTAAAACATACTGTTAGGCCGGAGTCACACTACAGCGAGATACGGCCGAGTCTCGCAGGTTAAAACCAAGCTCTGGCACCGGCACTCCAGAGCGGAGCGTGCGGCCGCATAGCAATACATGGAGCCGCACGCTCCACTCCGTAGTGCCGGTGCCAGAGCTTGTTTTTAACCTGCGAGACTCGGCTGTATCTCGCTGTAGTGTGACTCCAGCCTTAGGGTGTTTCCATTATTTGACTTAAAATTATATGAACCTTTACCAACAACTCTGTATTTTCATTTTTTTCTTCATTTTTCATTTTTTCCCCTTTTTGTAAGAGTACTTTTTGTATTTTCTGTCAGCATACATACATTAGAATTTCTCTTTTGCAGGATGTAAAAAGAAAACACTATTTCGCCAATTTTTTTTGGGGGGGCGGTGGTTTCTATGGTCTTGATTGTATGGTAAAAGTACCTGCTAACATGATATACTGTTATGATAGGCAATTCAGTACCACTATGGACATAGCGGTCAGAACACATACAGTGATCTGACAATAACCCAAAATCATAGAACGAGCTCTGAGACGTGGGAACTCTGCAGACCGCAATCCCTAATCCTCTCCAAACACAACTAGAGGCAGCCGTGGATTGCGCGTAACTCTGCCTATGCAACTCGGCACAGCCTGAGAAACTAACTAGCCTGAAGATAGAAAAATAAGCCTACCTTGCCTCAGAGAAATACCCCAAAGGAAAACGCAGCCCCCCACATATAATGACTGTGAGTAAGATGAAAAGACAAACGTAGGGATGAAATAGATTCAGCAAAGTGAGGCCCGATATTCTAGACAGAACGAGGATAGGAAAGATAACTTTGCGGTCTACACAAAACCCTAAAGAAAACCACGCAAAGGGGGCAAAAAGACCCTCCGTACCGAACTAACGGCACGGAGGTACACCCCTTGCGTCCCAGAGCTTCCAGCAAAACAAATAGGCAAGCTGGACAGAAAAAATAGTAAACAAATAGCAAAGAAGCACTTAGCTATGCAGAGCAGCAGGCCACAGGAATGATCCAGGGAAAAACAAGTCCAACACTGGAACATTGACAGGAAGCATGGATCAAAGCATTAGGTGGAGTTAAGTAGAGAAGCACCTAACGAGCTCACAAGATCACCTGAGGGAGGAAACTCAGAAGCAGCAGTACCAGTTTCCTCCACAAACGGAAGCTCCCAGAGAGAATCAGCCGAAGTACCACTTGTGACCACAGGAGGGAGCTCTGCCACAGAATTCACAACAATATACCAAGTCAGGAAAATTATGATTGTTACATGTTACGGAACGACTCAGCACCCAGAATATGTTGTGCAGTTATATGTATGTATAATAAGTTCCATGTGAGATGCATGAGCCCACAGGCTGCACCCCTGGGCAGAGGGGACAAGATATTCCCCTTCTGTCTGCCCCCCACCTTTGTAATTCCCACAGTAAATATCTGCAGGCTCCGGCCCCCTGTGGCTATTGTAATGTATGTCTGGCCTGCAGCTTTTCAATTGTCCCGCCCTCTGTAACTGTGTGATATAGTCTGTGTCCTGTGAATAAAGTGTTGTCAGACTGGAAATACGTGGAGAAGCAGTGAGATTTTATATGCGCCCATTTAATCAAGGAATCCCAGCCAGCGTCCTTCATTCAGACTCCAGCCAAAGAAGAGTGGACCTCCTGAAACACGGGGTGGTACTGAAAAAGATACCCCAGCTTGGTAGTCACCGTTACAATGATAACACTAATTTGTATAGTTTTTATGTTTAAACGGTGGTAATTTGTTAAAAAAAAGTTTGTGTCACCAACTTTGATAGAGCTGCATGAGAGCTTGATTTTTGCCCAGGAAGCATTATTTTTAGTGAGTACTAATGTTTTAATTTGTACCATTTTAGATGATATACAATATTTTTTTTCTCAGGTGTTATGAATATTAAATGGAAATTTTGGCATTTAGTTCATTTTCTTTTTTATCATGTTTATCATACTGGTTAAATAAATTTGAATTTTGTAAGATTGAACTTTTATGGATGCAGCAGAAGCGGTTTATACCTTGTGGGAATAACAGGACTAGAAATAGGAAAAACCCAATGTGGCTAAACAAAGAAGTAAGACAGGCAATTAACAGTAAAAAGAAAGCATTTGCACTACTAAAGCAGGATGGCACCATTGAAGCTCTAAAAAACTATAGGGAGAAAAATACTTTATCTAAAAAACTAATTAAAGCTGACAAAAAGGAAACAGAGAAGCACATTGCTAAGGAGAGTAAAACTAATCCCAAACTGTTCTTCAACTATATCAATAGTAAAAGAATAAAAACTGAAAATGTAGGCCCCTTAAAAAATAGTGAGGAAAGAATGGTTGTAGATGACGAGGAAAAAGCTAACATATTAAACACCTTCTTCTCCACGGTATTCACGGTGGAAAATGAAATGCTAGGTGAAATCCCAAGAAACAATGAAAACCCTATATTAAGGGTCACCAATCTAACCCAAGAAGAGGTGCGAAACCGGCTAAATAAGATTAAAATAGATAAATCTCCGGGTCCGGATGGCGTACACCCACGAGTACTAAGAGAACTAACTAATGTAGATAAACCATTATTTCTTATTTTTAGGGACTCTATAGCGACGGGGTCTGTTTCTCAGGACTGGCGCATAGCAAATGTGGTGCCAATATTAAAAAAGGGCTCTAAAAGTGAACCTGGAAATTATAGGCCAGTAAGTCTAACCTCTATTGTTGGTAAAATATTTGAAGGGTTTCTGAGGGATGTTATTCTGGATTATCTCAATGAGAATAACTGTTTAACTCCATATCAGCATGGGTTTATGAGAAATCGCTCCTGTCAAACCAATCTAATCAGTTTTTATGAAGAGGTAAGCTATAGGCTGGACCACGGTGAGTCATTGGACGTATATCTCGATTTTTCCAAAGCGTTTGAAACCGTGCCGCACAAGAGGTTGGTACACAAAATGAGAATGCTTGGTCTGGGGGAAAATGTGTGTAAATGGCTTAGTAACTGGCTTAGTGATAGAAAGCAGAGGGTGGTTATAAATGGTATAGTCTCTAACTGGGTCGCTGTGACCAGTGGGGTACCGCAGGGGTCAGTATTGGGACCTGTTCTCTTCAACATTTTCATTAATGATCTGGTAGAAGGTTTAAACAGTAAAATATCAATATTTGCAGATGATACAAAACTATGTAAAGCAGGTAATACAAGAGAAGATAGTATTCTGCTACAGATGGATCTGGATAAGTTGGAAACTTGGGCTGAAAGGTGGCAGATGAGGTTTAACAATGATAAATGTAAGGTTATACACATGGGAAGAAGGAATCAATATCACCATTACACACTGAATGGGAAACCACTGGGTAAATCTGACAGGGAGAAGGACTTGGGGATCCTAGTTAATGATAAACTTACCTGGAGCAGCCAGTGCCAGGCAGCAGCTGCCAAGGCAAACAGGATCATGGGGTGCATTAAGAGAGGTCTGGATACACATGATGAGAGCATTATACTGCCTCTGTACAAATCCCTAGTTAGACCGCACATGGAGTACTGTGTCCAGTTTTAGGCACCGGTGCTCAGAAAGAATATAATGGAACTAGAGAGAGTACAACGGAGGGCAACAAAATTAATAAAGGGGATGGGAGAACTACAATACCCAGATAGATTAGCGAAATTAGGATTATTTAGTCTAGAAAAAAGACGACTGAGGGGCGATCTAATAACCATGTATAAGTATATAAGGGGACAATACAAATATCTCGCTGAGGATTTGTTTATACCAAGGAAGGTGACGGGCACAAGGGGGCATTCTTTGCGTCTGGAGGAGAGAAGGTTTTTCCACCAACATAGAAGAGGATTCTTTACTGTTAGGGCAGTGAGAATCTGGAATTGCTTGCCTGAGGAGGTGGTGATGGCGAACTCAGTCAATGGGTTCAAGAGAGGCCTGGATGTCTTCCTGGAGCAGAACAATATTGTATCATACAATTATTAGGTTCTGTAGAAGGACGTAGATCTGGGGATTTATTATGATGGAATATAGGCTGAACTGGATGGACAAATGTCTTTTTTCGGCCTTACTAACTATGTTATTATGTTACTATGCAGTACAAAATTTGTTTATTTTTAAATTTCTTTATTTTTAAACTGGGAAATGGGGAATGATTCAAACTTTTATATTTGTAAAAACTATTTGAAATTTTTTACTTCAGGTCTTTAGTCTCCTTAAGGTACTTGATCAATTTATGTATGAGAAAAATTGCATGAGGCCTAACTAGGACTTGTGCAGATGACCGTATAACTCGCACAATTGCTATCTGTGGTTTTGACGGATAAAACTTGTATACATGTTATTCGATGGGGCTGCGCACATGAGTGATTTTTTTCTTTGAATCGAGTGAAAAAAAATTGAATCAAGCAATTTGCCTGTGAGAATTTGATGTTACTCACCAATTAAACTATCTGGATCCGTGGAAAAAAAAATGGACTGCACTTGGATGGCATCCAAATGCAGTGCAATTTTCACAGATTGACTGACAAACTCTGATCAAACTATGTTCAGAGTGTGATTAGCATAATCAGACTGATGTTCTCAGACGTCGAGTTAATGGTCGTCTGCACCTGTGCTTAAGCGCCTTTCACAAATCAGTATATTTGTTAGTGATTTACATTAGTACGCTCAAACCAGGAGTGGAACCTACAGTGAGAAAAAAAGTATAATTAACAAATTCACACCTCTTCTATGTCTTGTGAAAGTGGCATAACTGTTTATTTCACAGCAACACTGTAATATTTGATTGAGTAGTATTGGACACCGACAGCATAAAAAGCCGAGTAATGAACTTCAGTTTATTTATCCGAAACTGTGATGATTATATACACAATAATTACGGAGAACATATAAGCATATCCGCTTATTTTAGTCAATGGTAGTCCTTGATGTGTGGACAACTGGCGATAAGCTCTGGTAGCCAACACTTCTACACACTACATAAACGCTGCTAATTAAGGCTTAATGCTGTATCCCCTGATATGTTTTACCACAACATGGAAAAATGGACACCAAGGCCATGTTCACACGTAAATAGGTTTTTTTTATGCAAAAATATCCTGTGTTGAACTATTCAAGCAATTTTGATGCATAAACTCATGCTCACCGTGTGTTTTAAGATTCTATTTGAGAAGTGCATTTTCTGTTTTTTTTTCTGTATGGGATACTATGAAGAGTCTAAAAACAGCATATGAAACAGTTTTATTTTTAAGCACAGAATCAAAGCTTTTCTGTACTACAAAAGGGCATTAGAAATACTGCTTCAAATCTGCACCTAAAATGCATCAAATAATGGGGGACCCTCCCAATAAGGAAAAAAGCAAAAAAAAGTGCAGTAATTAAAGAAGATTGTTATAGTGTATTTTGGTGCAATCCCCTGCAGAAAATATGTGGATAAAAAGCAAAAAAAATTGCAATAAAAATGCTGTGGACAAACCCTAGTAGACAGAGGGATGGTGAAACATTGGTAAAACTAGGCCAATGAAGATGGCATCTAATTCAACATTTAGAATTTCTCAACCTAATCACATGTATCTAATATAAAATGTGATCTATTACGTGTTGCACTTTATTTAGGAAAATATATTGCTGTTGGTATTAAATTATGGCTGAGATTATGTTTTTATTGATACCTTTTTGACAATGTTTTGATTGCTTCCTATTGCATTTTTTGCAGTTTTGCCGTGGCCAAATCTGGTGTTTATTAATTGGTTTAACTATTCTTCATCAGATTTTTACCAACATTTTTAATGGTGAAAAGAGGAGTGATTCCAATTTTTATTGCATTTTTTTAAAAATTTTTTATTGTACTTTAGTCCCCTTTGGGGACTAGAACCTACAATCACTTGATCATGGCCTCCTATGAATGACAGACATGAGCTGGATTTCAGAAAAGTACCGCCTCCAGCAGACCCCCAGCTTTGGGTTTTTGGGTTGGCACTCCAGGATTGCATTGTGAGCAGATAGAGCAGCATTTACTTTATGCCTGTGTAAGACACTTAAAAAAAACAACTGAGCCTGCTGGTTCCTGTACACAGTAGAACTCCTGACACTGCAGTCACTAGTGGTGACACTGGGTACAGACATAGCCCTAACCAAAAACTATTAGAAGGAAACTGGGACCTAAATGTCAGTTGAGTTGCTTCACGTTCCTTCTAAATAACCAGAGGACAAAGCAGAGTGTGAATTAACTACAAGAGAAGTGTACTAAACAAAGAAAAGATGATTCAGTGACTAAAGTAAATATTGAAGAAACAAAAGAGAAAGCACAGGCCATATGAAATGGGGATCACCAAACAGCAAAGATTTGTACAAAAACACAGCGTACAACAATGCACAAAGCGTCAAAATAAACGCATGTACAGCATATAAGACACATATATGAATATTATGGCAGAAATACATGCAGTATAATACAGGAGCTCTGGATGAACTGGAAATAAAGCTCAAAGGCCCAAGGTAGTGCACACACAATAACGTCACTCAGGTATATGCAAGCGGATAAGCATGGAAGTTAAAATCTATCGCACTCCTATTCCTCAGATAGTGCAAAATAAAACAAGCACAATAGCCCTAAATGTCCCAAGACTAGGACATACCAACACACTACCAAAGTAAGGCACTCTGAGTGAACACACTACCTACATGCAGGGCTAGCAAATAATACACATGAATCATCTCCCCAAAAAAACAGCGGGTGTGATAACCCAAATGTGCTGACAGGCATGAAAAAAGCAAGTACTTAAATTATTAAAGTACTTACCCAGTTTCCTCAGCTGTTATGATCTGGTGGCCTTGGAGCAGCATGAGACGTACTCTGGAGAAGGTGGAACCTGTACTGACCGCAAACCCTGAACTTAACAGCGCAACTAGAAGTAGCCGTGGGGGGTACCTAACACTTCCTAGACCCCTCGACACAGCCTAAGAAATAACTACCCCTAAAGACAGAAACAGGAAACCTATCTTGCCTCAGAGAAAATCCCCAAAGGAAACACTGCCCCCCACTAATATTGACTGTGAGAGGAGAGGGAAATAACATACGCAGAAATGAAATCAGTATTTAGCATAGGAGGCATACTAGCAAAAAAGAAAGAATAGAAGAGAGTACTATGCGGTCAGTATTAAAACACTAGAAAATATCCACCACAGAAAATACAAAACACCACATCTGACTAAAGACATGGAGGGTATATCTGCATCTCCAGAGAAATAGCTAGGCTGCAAAAAATCCTTCACAGACTAAGCTGGACAAGACAAAAACATGAAAATGCACAGAACTATAAGGTCGACAGCAGGTGGACAGCAAAAACAAAGCCAGGACTTATCTTTGAAGAAAAGCACAGCAAACAGGAGAGACCAGAAGGGATGTGAATCCTCCAAAAACAATGGACAACTGGCACTGACTAAAGGATCAAGCAAGGCTATATAGCCTAGCCCAAACTGCAAAAAATAGATACACCTGATAAATGCTGCGATCCAACTACCGCAGCACTACCACTCATAACCACCGGAGGGAGCCCAAGAGCAGAATTCACAACAGTACCCCCCCTTGAGGAGGGGTCACCGAACCCTCACCAGAGCCCCCAGGCCAATCAGGACGAGCCAAATGTAAGGCACGAACCAAATCGTCAGCATGAACATCGGAGGCAACAACCCAAGAATTATCCTCCTGGCCATAACCCTTCCATTTGACCAGATACTGAAGCCTCCGCCTCGAAAAACGAGAATCCAAAATCTTCTCAACCACATACTCCAACTCCCCATTAATCAACATCGGGGCCGGAGGATCAACAGAGGGAACAACGGGCACTACATACTTCCGCAACAAAGATCTATGGAAGACATTATGGATAGCAAAAGAGGCCGGAAGCGCCAGTCGAAAAGACACCGGATTAATAATCTCAGAAATCCTATAAGGACCAATAAACCGAGGCTTGAACTTAGGGGAAGAAACCTTCATAGGAACATGACGGGAAGACAACCAGACCAAATCCCCAACCCGAAGCCGGGAACCAACACACCGACGACGGTTAGCAAAACGCTGAGCCTCCTCCTGAGACAGCACCAAATTGTCCACCACATAAGCCCAAATCTGCTGCAACCTGTCAACCACAGAATCCACACCAGGACAATCAGAAGGCTCAACCTGCCCTGAAGAAAAACGATGATGAAAACCAAAATTACAAAAAAAGGCGAAACCAAGGTAGCAGAACTAGCCTGATTATTAAGGGCAAACTCGGCCAATGGCAAGAAAGCCACCCAATCATCCTGATCAGCAGACACAAAGCATCTCAAATAAGTTTCCAAAGTCTGATTAGTTCGCTCGGTCTGGCCATTTGTCTGAGGATGAAATGAGGAAGAAAAAGACAAATCAATGCCCAGCCTAGCACAAAAGGCCCGCCAAAACCTAGAAACAAACTGGGAACCTCTATCGGACACAATATTCTCCGGAATGCCATGCAAACGAACCACATGCTGAAAAAACAACGGAACCAAATCAGAAGAGGAAGGCAATTTAGGCAAAGGTACCAAATGAACCATCTTAGAAAACCGGTCACAAACCACCCAGATAACCGACATCCTCTGGGAAACCGGAAGATCTGAAATAAAATCCATAGAAATATGCATCCAAGGTCTCTCAGGGATCGGCAAAGGCAAAAGCAACCCACTAGCACGGGAACAGCAAGGCTTAGCCCACACACAAATCCCACAGGACTGCACAAAAGAACGTACATTCGCGACAAAGAAGGCCACCAAAAGGACCTACCAACCAAATCTCTGGTACCAAAAATCCCAGGATGGCCAGCCAACACAGAACAATGAACCTCAGAAATCACTTTACTAGTCCATCTATCAGGAACAAACAGTTTCCCCACTGGACAGCAGTCAGGTTTATCAGCCTGAAACTCCTGAAGAACCCGTCGTAAATTAGGGGAGATGGCAGAAAGAATCACCACTTCCTTCAGAATACCGACCGGCTCAAGAACCCCAGGGGAATCAGGAAAAAAACTCCTTGAGAGGGCATCCGCCTTAACATTCTTAGTACCAGGAATGTACGAGACCACAAAATCAAAACGGGAGAAAAACAGGGACCATCGAGCCTGTCTAGGATTCAGCCGTTAGGCAGACTCGAGGTAAATCAGATTCTTATGATCGGTCAGGACTACAATACGGTGCTTGGCCCCCTCAAGCCAATGTCGCCACTCCTCAAATGCCCACTTCATAGCCAACAACTCCCGATTGCCAACATCATAATTGCGTTCCGCAGGCGAAAACTTCCAAGAAAAGAAGGCACACGGTTTGATCAAGGAACCATCAGAATTCCTCTGAGACAAAACTGCCCCTGCCCCAATCTCAGACGCGTCAATCTCAACCTGAAATGGAAGAGAAACATCCGGCTGACGCAACACAGGGGCAGAAGTAAATTGACGTTTAAGCTCCTGAAAGGCAGAAACAGCCGCAGAGGACCAATTCGTCACATCAGCGCCTTTCTTTGTCAAATTGGTCAGAGGTTTAACCACACTGTCGAAGTTGGCAATGAAACGACGATAAAAATTAGCAAAGCCCAAGAATTTCTGAAGGCTCTTCACAGATGTGGGCTGAATCCAATCATGAATGGCCTGAACCTTAACCGGATCCATTTCTATAGATGCGGGAGAAAAAATGAAGCCCAAAAAAGAAACCTTCTGCACTCCAAAGAGGCACTTTGACCCCTTCACAAATAAAGCATTATTACGGAGGATCTGAAATACCATCCTGACCTGTTTCACATGAGACTCCCAATCATCGGAAAAATCAAAATATCATCCAAATATACAACCATGAATTTATCAAGATAACTCCGAAAGATATGTGTTATGTCTGCTAATGAAAGGTGTAATGAAGGCAATCCAGAGACACAGTGTGCCTAGCGATCCGAGCGCACACAGTGATCTGACAAATACCAATAAACAAAAGAACGAGCTCTGAGACGTGGAAACTCTGTAGACTGCACACCTGATCCTATCCTAAACACAACTAATAGCGGCTGTGGATTGCGCCTAGCAACTACCTATGCAACTCGGCACAGCCTAAGAAACTAGCTAGCCTGAAGATAGAAAAATAGGCCTGACTTGCCCCCAGAGAAATACCCCAAAGGAAAAGGCAGCCCCCCACATATAATGACTGTGAGTAAGATGAAAAGACAAAACGTAGGGATGAAATAGATTCAGCAAAGTGGGGCCTGATAATCTTAGACAGAGCGAGGATAGTAAAGCGAACTTTGTAGTCTACAAAAAACCCTAAAGCAAAAACCACGCAAAGGGGGCAAAAAAGACCCACCGTGCCGAACTAACGGCACGGCGGTACACCCTTTGCTTCTCAGAGCTACCAGCAAAACAAAAGACAAGCTGGACAGAAAAAAAAGCAACAAAATAGCAAAAAAGCACTTAGCTATACAGAGCAGCAGATGACAGGAACAATCAGGAGAAGCTCAGATCCAACACTGGAACATTGACAAGGAGCAGGGATAGCAGCATCAGGCGGAGTTAAGTAACGAAGCAGTTAACGAGCTCACCAGAACACCTGAGGAAGGAAGCTCAGAAGCTGCAGTAACACTTGTGACCACAGGAGTGAATTCAGCCACAGAATTCACAACAGTACCCCCCCCCTTGAGGAGGGGTCACCGAACCCTCACCAGAGCCCCCAGGCCGACCAGGATGAGCCGCATGAAAGGCACGAACAAGATCGGGAGCATGAACATCAGAGGCAAAAACCCAGGAATTATCTTCCTGAGCATAACCCTTCCATTTAACCAGATACTGGAGTTTCCGTCTAGAAACACGAGAATCCAAAATCTTCTCCACAATATACTCCAATTCCCCCTCCACCAAAACCGGGGCAGGAGGCTCAACAGATGGAACCATAGGTGCCACGTATCTCCGCAACAACGACCTATGGAATACATTATGTATGGAAAAGGAGTCTGGGAGGGTCAAACGAAAAGACACAGGATTGAGAACCTCAGAAATCCTATACGGACCAATAAAACGAGGTTTAAATTTAGGAGAGGAAACCTTCATAGGAATATGACGAGAAGATAACCAAACCAGATCCCCAACACGAAGTCGGGGACCCACACGGCGTCTGCGATTAGCGAAAAGTTGAGCCTTTTCCTGGGACAAGGTCAAATTGTCCACTACCTGAGTCCAGATCTGCTGCAACCTGTCCACCACAGAATCCACACCAGGACAGTCCGAAAACTCAACCTGTCCTGAAGAGAAACGAGGATGGAACCCAGAATTGCAAAAAAATGGAGAAACCAAGGTAGCCGAGCTGGCCCGATTATTAAGGGCGAACTCAGCCAACGGCAAAAAGGACACCCAATCATCCTGGTCAGCAGAAACAAAACATCTCAGATATGTTTCCAAGGTCTGATTGGTTCGTTCGGTCTGGCCATTAGTCTGAGGATGGAAAGCCGAGGAAAAGGATAGGTCAATGCCCATCCTACCACAAAAGGCTCGCCAAAACCTTGAAACAAACTGGGAACCTCTGTCAGAAACAATATTCTCAGGAATGCCATGCAACCGAACCACATGTTGAAAGAACAAAGGCACCAAATCAGAGGAGGAAGGCAATTTAGCCAAGGGCACCAGATGGACCATTTTAGAAAAGCGATCACAGACCACCCAAATGACTGACATCTTTTGAGAAACGGGAAGGTCAGAAATGAAATCCATCGAAATATGTGTCCAAGGCCTCTTTGGGACCGGCAAGGGCAAAAGCAACCCACTGGCACGAGAACAGCAGGGCTTAGCCCTAGCACAAATCCCACAGGACTGCACAAAAGTACGTACATCCCGTGACAGAGATGGCCACCAGAAGGATCTAGCCACTAACTCTCTGGTACCAAAGATTCCAGGATGACCAGCCAACACCGAACAATGAAGTTCAGAGATAAGTTTATTAGTCCACCTATCAGGGACGAACAGTTTCGCCGCTGGACAACGATCAGGTTTATTCGCCTGAAATTTTTGCAGCACCCGCCGCAAATCAGGGGAGATGGCAGACACAATGACTCCTTCCTTGAGGATACCCGCTGGCTCAGATAAACCCGGAGAGTCGGGCACAAAACTCCTAGACAGAGCATCCGCCTTCACATTTTTAGAGCCCGGAAGGTACGAAATCACAAAGTCGAAGCGGGCAAAAAATAACGACCAACGGGCCTGTCTAGGATTCAAGCGCTTGGCAGACTCGAGATAAGTCAAGTTCTTATGATCAGTCAATACCACCACGCGATGCTTGGCTCCTTCAAGCCAATGGCGCCATTCCTCGAATGCCCACTTCATGGCCAGCAACTCTCGGTTGCCCACATCATAATTACGCTCAGCGGGCGAAAACTTCCTGGAAAAGAAAGCACATGGTTTCATCACTGAGCAATCAGAACCTCTCTGTGACAAAACCGCCCCTGCTCCAATCTCAGAAGCATCAACCTCGACCTGGAACGGAAGAGAAACATCTGGCTGACACAACACAGGGGCAGAACAAAAACGACGCTTCAACTCCTGAAAAGCTTCCACAGCAGCAGAAGACCAATTAACCAAATCAGCACCCTTCTTGGTCAAATCGGTCAATGGTTTGGCAATGCTAGAAAAATTACAGATGAAGCGACGATAAAAATTAGCAAAGCCCAGGAACTTTTGCAGACTTTTCAGAGATGTTGGCTGAATCCAATCCTGGATGGCTTGGACCTTAACTGGATCCATCTCGATAGTAGAAGGGGTAAAGATGAACCCCAAAAATGAAACTTTCTGCACACCGAAGAGACACTTTGATCCCTTCACAAACAAAGAATTAGCACGCAGGACCTGAAAAACCATTCTGACCTGCTTCACATGAGACTCCCAATCATCTGAGAAGATCAAAATGTCATCCAAGTAAACAATCAGGAATTTTTCCAGATACTCACGAAAGATGTCATGCATAAAAGACTGAAACACAGATGGAGCATTGGCAAGTCCGAACGGCATCACTAGATACTCAAAATGACCCTCGGGCGTATTGAATGCAGTTTTCCATTCATCTCCTTGCCTGATTCTCACCAGATTATACGCACCACGAAGATCTATCTTAGTGAACCAACTAGCCCCCTTAATCCGAGCAAACAAGTCAGATAACAATGGCGAGGGATACTGAAATTTAACAGTGATCTTATTAAGAAGGCAGTAATCAATACACGGTCTCAGCGAACCATCCTTCTTGGCTACAAAGAAGAACCCTGCTCCCAGTGGTGATGATGATGGGCGAATATGTCCCTTCTCCAGGGATTCCTTCACATAACTGCGCATAGCGGTGTGTTCGGGCACGGATAAATTAAATAATCGACCTTTAGGGAATTTACTACCAGGAATCAAATTGATAGCACAATCACAATCCCTATGCGGAGGTAGGGCATCGGACTTGGGCTCTTCAAATACATCCTGATAATCAGACAAGAACTCTGGGACCTCAGAAGGGGTGGATGACGAAATCGACAAAAATGGAACATCACCATGTACCCCCTGACAACCCCAGCTGGACACCGACATGGAATTCCAATCCAATACTGGATTATGGGTTTGTAGCCATGGCAACCCCAACACGACCACATCATGCAGATTATGCAACACCAGAAAGCGAATAACTTCCTGATGTGCAGGAGCCATGCACATGGTCAGCTGGGCCCAGTACTGAGGTTTATTCTTGGCCAAAGGTGTAGCATCAATTCCTCTCAATGGAATAGGACACCGCAAAGGCTCCAAGAAAAACCCACAACGTTTAGCATAATCCAAATCCATCAGATTCAGGGCAGCGCCTGAATCCACAAACGCCATGACAGAAAACGACGACAAAGAGCATATCAGGGTAATGGACAGAAGGAATTTGGACTGTACAGTACCAATGACGGCAGACCTAGCGGACCGCTTAGTGCGCTTAGGACAATCAGAAATAGCATGAGTGGAATCACCACAGTAGAAACACAGCCCATTCAGACGTCTGTATTCTTGCCGTTCAACTCTGGTCATAGTCCTATTGCACTGCATAGGCTCAGGTTTAACCTCAGGCAATACCGCCAAATGGTGCACAGATTTACGCTCGCGCAAGCGTCGACCGATCTGAATGGCCAAAGACAAAGACTCATTCAAACCAGCAGGCATAGGAAATCCCACCATGACATCCTTAAGAGCCTCAGAGAGACCCTTTCTGAACAAAGCTGCCAGCGCAGATTCATTCCACTGAGTGAGTACTGACCATTTCCTAAATTTCTGACAATATACTTCTATATCATCCTGACCCTGGCACAAAGCCAGCAAATTTTTCTCAGCCTGATCCACTGAATTAGGCTCATCGTACAGTAATCCGAGCGCCAGGAAAAACGCATCGACACTACTCAATGCAGGGTCTCCTGGCGCAAGAGAAAATGCCCAGTCTTGAGGGTCGCCGCGCAAAAAAGAAATAGTAATCAAAACCTGTTGAATAGGATTACCAGAAGAATGAGGTTTCAAGGCCAGAAATAGCTTACAATTATTTTTGAAACTTAGAAACTTAGTTCTATCTCCAAAAAACAAATCAGGAATAGGAATTCTTGGTTCTAACATAGATTTCTGATCAATAGTATCTTGAATCTTTTGTACATTAATAACGAGATTATCCATTGAAGAGCACAGACTCTGAATATCCATGTCCACACCTGTGTCCAGAATCACCGAAATGTCTAGGGGAAAAAAAAAAAAAAGTGAACACAGAGCAGAGAAAAAAAAAATGGTGTCAGAACTTTTTCTTTCCCTCTATTGAGAATCATTAGTTTGGCTCCTTGTACTGTTATGTCTGCTAATGAAAGGTGTAATGAAGGCAATCCAGAGACACAGTGTGCCTAGCGATCCGAGCGCACACAGTGATCTGACAAATACCAAAAAACAAAAGAACGAGCTCTGAGACGTGGAAACTCTGTAGACTGCACACCTGATCCTATCCTAAACACAACTAATAGCGGCTGTGGATTGCGCCTAGCAACTACCTATGCAACTCGGCACAGCCTAAGAAACTAGCTAGCCTGAAGATAGAAAAATAGGCCTGACTTGCCCCCAGAGAAATACCCCAAAGGAAAAGGCAGCCCCCCACATATAATGACTGTGAGTAAGATGAAAAGACAAAACGTAGGGATGAAATAGATTCAGCAAAGTGGGGCCCGATAATCTTAGACAGAGCGAGGATAGTAAAGCGAACTTTGCAGTCTACAAAAAACCCTAAAGCAAAAACCACGCAAAGGGGGCAAAAAAGACCCACCGTGCCGAACTAACGGCACGGCGGTACACCCTTTGCTTCTCAGAGCTACCAGCAAAACAAAAGACAAGCTGGACAGAAAAAAAAGCAACAAAATAGCAAAAAAGCACTTAGCTATACAGAGCAGCAGATCACAGGAACAATCAGGAGAAGCTCAGATCCAACACTGGAACATTGACAAGGAGCAGGGATAGCAGCATCAGGCGGAGTTAAGTAACGAAGCAGTTAACGAGCTCACCAGAACACCTGAGGAAGGAAGCTCAGAAGCTGCAGTAACACTTGTGACCACAGGAGTGAATTCAGCCACAGAATTCACAACAGATATGCATGAAGGATTGGAACACAGATGGAGCATTAGAGAGTCCGAATGGCATCACAAGGTATTCAAAATGGCCTTCGGGCGTATTAAATGCAGTTTTCCATTCGTACCCTGCTTAATACGAATAAGATTATATGCCCCTCGAAGGTCAATCTCAGTAGACCAGCTAGCCCCCTTAATCCTAGCAAACAAATCAGTAAGCAAAGGCAACGGGTATTGAAATTTGACCGTGATCTTATTCAAGAGGCGATAATCAATACAGGGTCTCAAGGAGCCATCCTTCTTGGCAACAAAAAAAAAACCTGCTCCCAATGGTGAAGAAGATGGCCGAATATGCCCCTTCTCTAAAGACTCCTTAATATAGCTCTGCATGGCGGCATGTTCTGGCACAGACAGGTTGAAAAGTCGGCCCTTAGGGAACTTACAACCTGGAATCAAGTCAATAGCACAATCACAGTCCCTATGTGGTGGAAGGGAACTGGATTTGGGCTCATCGAATACATCCTGGAAATCTGACAAAAACTCAGGAATTTCAGAAGAGGGGGAAGAGGAAATTGACATCAAAGGAACGTGACCATGAACCCCCTGACAACCCCAACTAGTCACAGACATAGATTTCCAATCTAACACCGGATTATGTAGCTGTAACCATGGAAAACCCAGCACAATATCATCATGCAAA
The DNA here is from genome assembly GCF_032444005.1 of Ranitomeya imitator. Taxonomy (NCBI): domain Eukaryota; kingdom Metazoa; phylum Chordata; class Amphibia; order Anura; family Dendrobatidae; genus Ranitomeya; species Ranitomeya imitator. The sequence goes on along the minus strand of NC_091282.1, from coordinate 269,097,392 downwards.
TTATGCAACACCAGAAAACGACAATCTTCCTGATGGGCTGGCGCCATGCGCATGGTCAGCTGTGTCCAAAACTGAGGTTTATTTTTAGCCAACGGTGTAGCATAAATGCCCCTTAAAGGAATAGGGTTCTGCAAAGGCTGCAAGGGGAAACCACAACATCTGGCAAATTCTAAGTCCATTAAGTTCAGAGCGGCACCTGAATCCACAAATGCCATAACAGAAAATGATGATAATGAGCAGATCAAGGTCACAGATAACAGAAATTTAGGTTGTACAGTACTGATGGTAACAGAACTAGCGATTCTCTTTGTACGCTTAGGGCAACCCCACCATAACATCTTTAACGGATTCAGAAAGATCCTTTCTGAAAATTGCCACCAAGGCATCCTCATTCCATTTAGTCAGTACAGACCATTTTCAAAATTTCTGGCAATACGATTCTGCCGCTTCTTGACCTTGACACAGGTCCAGCAAGATTTTCTCAGCTTGATCCACAGAATTGGGCTCATCATCCAATAACCCCAATGCTTGAAAGAAAGAATCAACATTAAGCAAAGCAGGATTGCCAGTTTCCAGGGAAAATGCCCAATCCTGTGGGTCACCACACAGCAGGGATATGATGATTTTAACCTGCTGAATAAGATCACCAGAAGACCGGGGTCTCAATGCAAAAAACAGTTTACAGTTATTTTTGAAACTCAAAATCCTAGGTTCTAAGGCAGGAGTCTGAACAATATAATCTGAAATACCCTGTACCCTAGCAGCAAGCTGATCCACACGAGAAACTAACTCCTGAACACACATGTTATTACTAGGTTCCGCAGCCACCCAGAGATTAAGAGGGAGGAACAGACCAAACAGGCTAAGGAAAAAAAATGGCTCAAAATCTTTCCTCCCTTCTTCTGAGATGCAATTAACTCATTGTTAGCCAGTTGTACTGTTATGATCTGGTGGCCTTGGAGCAGCATGAGATGTACTCTGGAGAAGGTAGAACCTGTACTGACCGCAAACCCTGAACTTAACAGCGCAACTAGAAGTAGCCGTGGGGGGTACCTAACACTCCCTAGACCCCTCGACACAGCCTAAGAAATAACTACCCCTAAATACAGAAACAGGAAACCTATCTTGCCTCAGAGAAAATCCCCAAAGGAAAGACAGCCCCCCACAAGTATTGACTGTGAGAGGAGAGGGAAATAACATACGCAGAAATGAAATCAGGATTTAGCATAGGAGGCCATACTAGCTAAAAAGAAAGAATAGAAGAGAGTACTATGCAGTCAGTATTAAAACACTAGAAAATATCCACCACAGAAAATACAAAACACCACATCTGACTAAAGACATGGAGGGTATATCTGCATCTCCAGAGAAATAGCTAGGCTGCAAAAAATCCTTCACAGACTAAGCTGGACAAGACAAAAACATGAAAATGCACAGAACTATAAGGTCCACAGCAGGTGGACAGCAAAAACAAAGCCAGGACTTATCTTTGAAGAAAAGCACAGCAAACAGGAGAGACCAGAAGGGATGTGAATCCTCCAAAAACAATGGGCAACTGGCACTGACTAAAGGATCAAGCAAGGCTATATAGCCTAACCCAAATTGCAAAAAATAGATACACCTGATAAATGCTGCGATCCAACTACCGCAGCACTACCACTCATAACCAGCGGAGGGAGCCCAAGAGCAGAATTCACAACACTCGGCACTTACATCCTCTCAGCGTCGCTGCTTGTCCTGTATGGTGCCGCATATTACAGTGATGAATATGCGGCCCCACCTCCCATAGGGGTGGACCGCATATTCACTACTGTAATAAGCGTCACCACGTGACCGCTCATACAGGAAGAGCTGCGACACTGAGAGGATGCAAGCGCCGAGGGAGCTGGGTAAGTATTTTAATGCCAGCGGGCGGGCGCACAGGGGGTGGGAGGGGGCAGAATACCGGCAACTTTATTTGAAAAACAAAAATAAATAAGAAAGAAAAGATTATTCATTCCTTCTTTCCAGCGAACGCTGCTGGAGAGAAGAAATGAATGGGGCTTCAGCACCAGATGCAGGGGACAGCGCTTATCTGTAGCGCTGTCTCCTGCACGGTGCGTGTGGTACCCAGTCGGCACACGGATGCCACACGTGTGCCACACTGATGTGTCACGTGAGCACATGGACACACGGACACAGATAATTCCGGTACCGATTTTTCCGGTACCGGAATTATCTGGACGTGTGAGACTGGCCTAAGCCAGTAAAATACGGCATCAAGATCCCTGGTTAGGTTATATTGAGAGCAGAAAAGTGACCCCCAGAAGTGAAGGAGCAACAGCCATTGTAAAAAGTGTCCAGCATGCTCAAGAAAGAGATTCCACATCCACGGCCTCCACCAGCACAGCTACCAGCAAAAAAGGAAGAGATGTAGCTTCTGTCCATCTTCCTGTGACAATAAGACTAATCTGACATGTGCTAGATGTTCAAAATATCTGTGTAAAGGACATGTGTCTTATTATAGTGTTCAGTGTAAAAACGCATGAACATGTTCAATTTTTCTTTTTTCTTTCTAAAAAGGTTGAAGTTTTTTGATTTTTCATTTGTTGATTTATAAATATTGTTTTCAAAAAGTTAAATTTCATGTTTTAGTAATAGTAATGTAAAGCTTCTTTGTTATTTGTGTGCAGAATGCCAACAATCAAAGATAATTGTAAAAAGCCTGTGTAACCTTTTTATGAAAAAAAATAAATTATTAAGTTTAAATTTTAATTTTTCATTTGTTTATGATCAACCATGTTCACATACAGTATAATAATCAAAAAAGTATTCAAATAAAACACTTAGAGTAGCTAAAAATCAAGAATTAATAGGTCGGGTCATATTGACCCGGGAACAGTACAAGTGTATAGCAAATGCGCACAGAACAGCAGGGTTAAAGCCTAATTACTAAAGTTAAACAGAAGAGAGTTGCAAAGTATGACAAGGAAACAACAAGGTGAAAATCCTCAGCTCAAAGCTTACAGACTGGCTCCAAAAATCAATACACTGTCAGAACATCTAAATGAATCTATAATCAGCAGGGAATGCCTGCTGGGGGACAGAATATAATGGTGTAGCCAAAAGGTAATGGCGAGACAAAGGAAAACACCTGTGTTAATCTAGAAAGACCGCAGCCAGAAAACGGGACCCAAACACTCAAAGAAAAGGTGTGTCTCCTGTTGCTTGACAAAAAGAGAATCTGACCACAAAATACAAGCAAATCCATGAGCATCACAATTTCAACAACATGGTGGAAGAGTACAGTATGTGTCCACAAGTCTCCATATACTGATGGATGGTCAGGCCCATTTAACTTCTGAGTGTCCAAATTTGAAATATGGCATGAGCTTGCCTTTTATGCCGTGGAAATGTTGGACTACCTATGGAAAGTGTACTGTTGGAACATGTGTTTAGCACGGCAGGAAGTATGACCACAGACAGATGCATGCACCTGTCCACAGCCAATGTAGGTTATACCTTTGGCTCATACCTTTGGATGAATATAGAAGTATGCCAGCTGCATCCAGCCATTATTAGATTGCAACCCAGTTTGTTCTCTTTTCCATTCACAATGTTTCGGGCATCCCCAAATTTAATAAGGAAAAGAGGGTGTTTTACAGAGTAGCCCCACAGAGGCTATTTTCAGAGTACTCACAAAGAGATGCGTGCAGACTACACATAGGTTTTTTTGGCACAGTATTCCCACAGACATGGTTGTTGAGAATAAAAATTTGATTTTACTCACATTACTCCCACAGATATGGGTGCAAAGTATAAGAACTTTTTAGTCACATAACTTGTACAAACACGGCACCATGGTATAATTATTTTTTAGTATCACTACTCTCACAGACACAGCTGTAATTGTACACAGAGACGCAGTATTTCCAGAGGCTTTTTGGTAAAGTACTCCCAGAGGCAGGGCTGCAGAGACTTAAATGCAAAGTTATTTTTTTAGGCGCCACTACAACTTGAGCAGATACAGTGGTAGAGTACAATTTTTTTTAGACACACTGCTCACAAAGAGACGGCTATAGATCAGAGTATGTGTTTTGAAACACTACTCGTATAGACACAGCAATAGAATAAAATAATTTTTTCATACCCAAAATGGTAAAGAGGTGGCTGCAGAGAAGAATTTTTAGACACACTACTAAGCAAAATAACGCTGCAGAGTACACTTACTTTTAAAACACACTTCTTGCAAAAAACGCTGCAGTGTATACTGATTTTTTAGACACACTACTGGCAAAAGAAACACTGCAGAGTACACTTATTTTGTATACACACTACTCGTAGAGACACAGAGATACAGTGAAATTATTGGTTTGGCCTAGAAATGGCAATGACATGACCAATCGCTTATTTCCCAGACTACTAAAATACACACACCGATCCAGAAACAATATTTCTTTGGCCTATAAATGGCAACAATACGGGTGATGGCAATAATTCTTTTCCCAGACTGAAAGAAAACATTCATCGGTCCTGAAGAATTATTTCTTTGGCCTACTAATGGCAATGAGATGGCTGATGTCAATTACTTATTTATCAGACTACTAGATAACACCCAGCGGCTTAAAGTGACAGTACTCCCACAGGCAGGGGAGTGCAGAGTACACACAGTAGCTTAACCCCTTTAACGACCTTAGGCATACCCAGTACGTCTTGGTCAGCTAGTACTTACCGACGTTTGATGTACTGAGTACATTCAGGCAATTTTCTGTGCCCAGGAGCTATCCGCGCGTGATCGCCATCAGGTGTCAGCTGATCACAGCATTTAGCAGGAATGCAGAGGGAGCCACCTCTGCACTCCAATCAGCACCCCACAATGTCATTGCAGGGGCCCGATCATTGCCTTGGTGACCTGATGTCGTGATGGCAGCATCCAGATCACCAGGCTACGGCAAGCCCCTCAGACTATGCACATGATCTAAATGGCTTGTGTGTTAGGACTGGTGGAACGCACCAAGTTAAAGATGTAATGGTATTAGGTGCGTTCTCAGTCCGAGGTCCACCGTGCAGGTGAAAACCTGCTGCAAAGTGAATGGCGGCACTATATGGTGGTACAATGTGATTACACACACGGGTTAACTTCACCCTGTGTGAAGGACCGATCCCTGTTAAGTCACAGGGTCGCTGTACCGCACAGAGAGCGCAAGCAAGGAACCACAGAACTCTATCCCAGGACACAGGATTAGAGTTAGTGTAGACCTCTTGCGATCGACATCACAATTGGGGTATCAGAGGTAACTATTATGCACAGAAGTGTATGCTGTGCCACACTAGCGGACGCCACTAACCACCCAGACTTGGGTCAGGAAAGCGCTGAGAAAGCGCACGGCGCCGCACTGGCGGTCACAGCAACTAGAAGCTGTAATGTGTGTTTTGTGCTGATGGCTTAGTCGGGCGCTAGATAGCTACCATCATTCACAAACAGTCAACAACAGTAGGAATGGGAATGATTTAGGAGCTTTCATCCATCGACATACATCCATCTACACACACACATTATATCAAGTCAATACTAGCGCATGGCCGTGCGGTCATGCGCAGCTTATATAGTTGCAGCACGTTCAGGACCTTCCAATAAAGGACCAATGGGGAGCTGCTACCGAATATTTGCACTTTCAGGACCTTCCTGGAGGACCAATGGGATGTGCTGCAGTACCTGAGCATGTGACCCTCGATCTCCAACGGGAGATCTTGCCCTGGGCATGCTCAGAAAGAGAAAAGTAGGACTTAGTCCCAAAAGCATCTGCTCGCCGCTGCCCAACACTGACTTCAATGGCAGAAGCAGGAAAAGCAGCAGTAACTCTTTGTACAGAGTGGGACTGAGCAAGATGCTGGGACCGACGTCTCCGCTGAGCAGACTCCACTGTGGCAGGAGAAGAATGGGAGACCGCAGCGGAGACGGCCCGAGATTCCCCTTGTGCAGAGGCGGGAACTAGACCCCTAACATTGCACCCCCTCCTAGGGCCCCCCTCCTTGGGCCTCGCTACGCTCGAAGGCGGCAATGAGCTGCGGAGCCTGAATGTGCTCAACAGGCTCCCAGGACCTATCCTCAGGACCGTAACCCTTCCAGTCCACCAAATAAAATTTTTTGCCACGTAGCACCTTGCTCCCCAAAATAGCGTTCACCTCGAAATCGTCCGTAGACGAACCCGATGTCCCGGCTGATGACTCAGAAAACCGGGACATGTATATGGGCTTAAGGAGGGACACATGAAAGGTGTCGGTGATACCTAGGCGTGGAGGAAGGGCTAGACGGTAGACCACAGGATTAACCTGTTCGAGGACCTTGAAGGGACCCAAGTAGCTAGGTGCAAAGTTAGTGGACTCTACACGCAGCCTGATGTTCCGGGCGGAGAGCCACACCAAATCGCCAGGAGCAAAGGTCGGGGCAGGGCGCCGATGTGCATCGGCGGAAGACCTCATTCTCTCCTTGGAGGCCTGGATGGCATCCTGAGTGCGGTCCCAAATGTCCCGTGCCTCCACAGCCCAGTCTGCCACCCTGGAGTCAGCAGAGGACACGGGCATAGGTGTTATGGACCTGGTGGTTAGGAGCACCCGGCACGACCTGATAGTTAAACTCACACAGGACAAGCTCTGGGATGTGGGAGCTCTGCTGACCGCAAGCCCTAATCCTATCACAACAACTAGAAATAGCCGTGGAGCGTTCCTGACAGTCCCTAGACGCCTCTTCACAGCCTAAGAACTAGCTAGCCCTAGAGATAGAAAATATAGCCTACCTTGCCTCAGAGAAATTTCCCAAAGGAAAAGGCAGCCCCCCACATATATTGACTGTGAGTAAAGGTGAAAGTCACAAACGCAGAAATGAAACAGGTTTCAGCAAAGGGAGGCCAGACTTACTAAACAGACAGAGGATAGGAAAGGTATCTTTGCGGTCAGCACAAAAACTACAAAAGACCACGCAGAGTGTGCAAAAAGACCTCTGCACCGACTCACAGTGCGGAGGTGCCACTCTGCATCCCAGAGCTTCCAGCTAGCAAGACAAAATCATGATAACCAGCTGGACAAGGAAACAATGAACAAATAATAACTATCAGGAACTTAGCTTCTGCTGGAGAAGACAGGTCACCAGAAAGATCCAAGAGCAAACTGAACCAATGCAGGAACATTGACAGCTGGAATGGAGTAACGATCTGAGTGGAGTTAAATAGAGCAGCCAACCAAAGGATAAACCACGTCACCTGTGTAAGGAACCTCAGAAGCAGCAGCTTCACTCACAGCCACCAGAGGGAGTCCATGGACAGAACTCGCCGAAGTACCATTCACGACCACAGGAGGGAGTTCGACAACAGAATTCACAACAGTACCCCCCCTTGAGGAGGGGTCACCGAACCCTCACCAGAGCCCCCAGGCCGATCAGGAGGAGCCAAATGAAAGGCACAAACTAGATCGGCAGCATGAACATCAGAGGCAAAAACCCAGGAATTATCTTCCTGACCATAACCCTTCCACTTGACCAGGTACTGCAGTTTCCGTCTCGAAACACGAGAATCCAAAATCTTCTCCACCACATACTCCAACTCCCCCTCGACCAACACCGGGGCAGGAGGATCAACGGAGGGAACCATAGGCACCACGTATCTCCGCAACAACGACCTATGGAACACATTATGGATGGCAAAAGAAGCTGGAAGGTCCAAATGAAATGACACAGGATTAAGAACTTCAGAAATCTTATATGGCCCAATGAAACGAGGCTTAAACTTAGGAGAGGAAACCTTCATAGGAACATGACGAGATGACAACCAAACCAAATCCCCAACACAAAGTCGGGGACCAACACAGCCTTCTCCTGGGACAATGTCAAATTGTCCACCACATGAGTCCAAATCTGCTGCAACCTGTCCCCCACCGTATCCACACCAGGACAGTCCGAAGGCTCAACCTGCCCTGAAGAGAAACGAGGATGGAAACCAGAATTACAGAAAAAAGGAGAAACTAAAGTAGCCGAGCTGGCCCGATTATTAAGGGTGAACTCAGCCAAAGGCAAGAAGGACACCCAATCATCCTGATCAGCAGAAACAAAGCATCTCAGATATGTTTCCAAAGTCTGATTAGTTCGTTCGGTTTGGCCTTTAGTCTGAGGATGGAAAGCCGAAGAAAAAGACAAATCAATGCCCATCTTAGCACAAAAGGACCGCCAAAACCTCGAAACAAACTGGGAACCTCTGTCCGAGACGATGTTCTCTGGAATGCCATGCAAACGAACCACATGCTGGAAAAACAATGGCACCAAATCAGAGGAGGAAGGCAATTTAGACAAGGGTACCAAATGGACCATCTTAGAGAAGCAATCACAAACCACCCAAATGACTGACATCCTTTGAGAAACAGGGAGATAAGAAATATAATCCATGGAAATATGCGTCCAGGGCCTCTTTGGGACCGGCAAGGGCAAAAGCAACCCACTGGCACGAGAACAGCAGGGCTTAGCCCGAGCACAAGTCCCACAGGACTGCACAAAAGAACGCACATCCCGTGACAAAGAAGGCCACCAAAAGGATCTAGCCACCAAATCTCTGGTACCAAAGATTCCAGGATGACCAGCCAACACCGAACAATGAACCTCAGAGATAACTCTACTAGTCCATCTATCAGGGACAAACAGTTTCTCTGTAGGACAACGGACAGGTCTATCAGCCTGAAACTTCTGCAGCACGCGCCGCAAATCAGGGGAGATGGCAGACAAAATTACCCCCTCTTTAAGAATACCCGCCGGCTCCGGAACACCTGGAGAATCAGGCACAAAACTCCTTGACAGGGCATCAGCCTTCACATTCTTAGATCCCGGAAGGTATTAAAACCACAAAATGAAAACGGGAGAAAAAGAGCAACCATCGAGCCTGTCTAGGATTCAACCATTTGGCAAACTCGAGATAAGTCAAATTCTTGTGATCCGTCAAGACCACCACGCGATGTTTAGCTCCTTCAAGCCAATGTCGCCACTCCTCGAATGCCCACTTCATGGCCAACAACTCTCGATTGCCAACATCATAATTGCGCTCAGCAGGTGAGAATTTTCTAGAAAAGAAGGCACATGGTTTCATCACTGAGCCATCAGAACTTCTTTGCGACAAAACAGCACCTGCTCCAATCTCAAAAGCATCAACCTCGACCTGAAACGGGAGCGAAACATCTGGCTGGCACAACACAGGGGCAGAAGAAAAACAACGCTTCAACTCCTGAAAAGCCTCTACAGCCGCAGAGGACCAATTGACCACATCAGCACCTTTCTTGGTCAAATCAGTCAACGGTTTAGCAATACTAGAAAAATTAGTGATGAAGCGATGGTAAAAATTAGCAAAGCCCAGGAACTTCTGCAGGCTCTTCACAGATGTCTGCTGAGTCCAATCATAAATGGCCTGAACTTTAACAGGGTCCATCTCGATAGTAGAAGGGGAAAAAATGAAACTCAAAAATGAAACCTTCTGAACTCCAAAGAGACACTTTGACCCCTTCACAAACAAGGAATTCGCACGAAGGACCTGGAACACCATTCTGACCTGCTTCACATGAGACTCCCAATCATCCGAAAAGACCAAAATGTCTTCCAGATATACAATCATGAATCTATCCAGGTACTCTCGGAAGATGTCATGCATAAAGGACTGAAACACAGATGGAGCATTAGAAAGCCCGAATGGCATAACCAGGTACTCAAAATGGCCCTCGGGCGTATTAAATTCTGTTTTCCATTCATCGCCCTGTTTAATTCGCACAAGATTATACGCCCCTCGAAGATCTATCTTGGTGAACCAACTAGCCCCCTTAATCCGAGCAAACAAATCAGACAGCAGCGGCAAAGGATACTGAAATTTGACTGTGATCTTATTAAGAAGGTGGTAATCAATACAAGGTCTCAAAGAGCCATCCTTCTTGGCCACAAAAAAGAACCCTGCTCCCAATGGTGACGACGACGGGCGAATATGACCCTTCTCCAAGGATTCCTTTACATAACTCTGCATAGCGGCGTGCTCTGGCACAGATAAATTAAACAGACGGCCCTTAGGAAACTTACTAACAGGAATCAAATTAATAGCACAATCGCAATCCCTATGAGGAGGTAGGGCACCGGATTTGGGCTCTTCAAATACATCCCGGTAATCTGATAAAAACTCAGAGACTTCAGAAGGAGTGGAAGGCGAAATTGACAACAATGGAACATCACCATGTACCCCGTGACAACCCCAGCCGGACACAGACATTGATTTCCAATCCAACACTGGATTATGGACCTGTAGCCATGGCAGCCCCAAAACGACCACATCATGCAGATTATGCAACACCAAAAAGCGAATATCCTCCTGATGTGCAGGAGCCATGCACATGGTCAATTGAGTCCAGTACTGAGGCTTATTCTTGGCCAAAGGCGTAGCATCAATTCCTCTCAATGGAATAGGATACTGCAAGGGCTCCAAGAAAAAACCATAGCGCCTGGCAAACTCCAATTCCATCAAATTCTGGGCAGCGCCTGAATCCACAAATGCCATAACAGAATAGGACGACAGAGAGCAAATCAGAGTAACGGACAAAAGAAATTTAGACTGTACCATACCAATGGTGGCAGACCTAGCGAACCGCTTAGTGCGCTTAGGACAATCGGAGATAGCATGAGTGGATTCACCACAGTAAAAACACAGCCCATTCCGACGTCTGTGTTCTTGCCGTTCAGCTCTGGTCAAAGTCCTATCACACTGCATAGGCTCAGGCCTATGCTCAGAGAATACCGCCAGATGGTGCACAGCTTTGCGCTCACGCAAGTGCCGATCGATCTGAATGGCCAAGGACATAGACTCATTCAGACCAGCAGGCGTGGGAAATCCCACCATGACATCCTTAAGGGCTTCAGAAAGACCTTTTCTGAAAATTGCCGCCAGGGCACACTCATTCCACTGAGTAAGCACAGACCACTTTCTAAACTTCTGACAGTACACCTCCGCTTCATCCTGACCCTGACACAAAGCCAGCAAGATTTTCTCTGCCTGATCCACTGAATTTGGTTCATCATAAAGCAATCCAAGCGCCAGAAAAAACGCATCAACATCACGCAATGCAGGATCTCCTGGCGCAAGCGAAAATGCCAAGTCTTGAGGGTCACCACGCAACAAAGAAATAATGATTTTTACTTGTTGAACGTGGTCACCAGAGGAGCGGGGTTTCAAAGCTAGAAACAGTTTACAATTATTTTTGAAATTCAAGAACTTAGATCTATCCTGTTGTGAATTCTGTGGCTGAATTCACTCCTGTGGTCACAAGTGGTACTGCAGCTTCTGAGCTTCCTCCCTCAGGTGTTCTGGTGAGCTCGTTAACTGCTTCATTACTTAACTCCGCCTGATGCTGCTATCCTTGCTCCTTGTCAATGTTTCAGTGTTGGATCTGAGCTTCTCCTGATTGTTCCTGTGACCTGCTGCTCTGTATAGCTAAGTGCTTTTTGCTATTTTGTTGCTTTTTTTCTGTCCAGCTTGTCTTTTGTTTTGCTGGACGCTCTGAGAGGCAAAGGGTGTACCGCCGTGCCGTTAGTTCGGCACGGTGGGTTTTTTTTTGCCCCCTTTGCGTGGTTTTTGCTTTAGGGTTTTTTGTAGACTGCAAAGTTCGCTTTACTGTCCTCGCTCTGTCCTAGAATATCGGGCCCCACTTTGCTGAATCTATTTCATCCCTACGTTTTGTCTTTTCATCTTACTCACAGTCATTATATGTGGGGGGCTGCCTTTTCCTTTGGGGAATTTCTCTGGGGCAAGTCAGGCCTATTTTTCTATCTTCAGGCTAGCTAGTTTCTTAGGCTGTGCCGAGTTGCATAGGTAGTTGTTAGGCGCAATCCACAGCCGCTTTTAGTTGTGTTTAGGATAGGATCAGGTGTGCAGTCTACAGAGTTTCCACGTCTCAGAGCTCGTTCTTGTATTTTTGGGTATTTGTCAGATCACTGTGTGCGCTCTGATCGCTAAGCACACTGTGTCTCTGGATTGCCTTCATAACACCTGTCATTAGCAATCATAACAGTACAAGGAGCCAAACTAATGATTCTCAATAGAGGGAAAGAAAAAGTTCTGACATCATTTTTTTTTTCTGCTCTGTGTTCACTTTTTTTTTTCCCCTAGACATTTGGGTGATTCTGGACACAGGTGTGGACATGGATATTCAGGGTCTGTGCTCTTCAATGGATAATCTCGTTATAAATGTACAAAAAATTCAAGATACTATTGATCAGAAATCTATGTTAGAACCAAGAATTCCTATTCCTGATTTGTTTTTTGGAGATAGAACTAAGTTTCTAAGTTTCAAAAATAATTGTAAGCTATTTCTGGCCTTGAAACCTCATTCTTCTGGTAATCCTATTCAACAGGTTTTGATTATTATTTCTTTTTTGCGCGGCGACCCTCAAGACTGGGCACTTTCTCTTGCGCCAGGAGACCCTGCATTGAGTAGTGTCGATGCGTTTTGCCTGGCGCTCGGATTGCTGTACGATGAGCCTAATTCAGTGGATCAGGCTGAGAAAAATTTGCTGGCTTTGTGCCAGGGTCAGGATGATATAGAAGTATATTGTCAGAAATTTAGGAAATGGTCAGTACTCACTCAGTGGAATGAATCTGCGCTGGCAGCTTTGTTCAGAAAGGGTCTCTCTGAGGCTCTTAAGGATGTCATGGTGGGATTTCCTATGCCTGCTGGTTTGAATGAGTCTTTGTCTTTGGCCATTCAGATCGGTCGACGCTTGCGCGAGCGTAAATCTGTGCACCATTTGGCGGTATTGCCTGAGGTTAAACCTGAGCCTATGCAGTGCGATAGGACTATGACTAGAGTTGAACGGCAGGAATACAGACGTCTGAATGGTCTGTGTTTCTACTGTGGTGATTCCACTCATGCTATTTCTGATTGTCCTAAGCGCACTAAGCGGTCCGCTAGGTCTGCCGTCATTGGTACTGTACAGTCCAAATTCCTTCTGTCCATTACCTTGATATGCTCTTTGTCGTCGTTTTCTGTCATGGCGTTTGTGGATTCGGGCACTGCCCTGAATCTGATGGATTTGGATTATGCTAAACGTTGTGGGTTTTTCTTGGAGCCTTTGCGGTGTCCTATTCCATTGAGAGGAATTGATGCTACACCTTTGGCCAAGAATAAACCTCAGTACTGGGCCCAGCTGACCATGTGCATGGCTCCTGCACATCAGGAAGTTATTCGCTTTCTGGTGTTGCATAATCTGCATGATGTTGTCGTGTTGGGGTTGCCATGGCTACAAACCCATAATCCAGTATTGGATTGGAATTCCATGTCGGTATCCAGCTGGGGTTGTCAGGGGGTACATGGTGATGTTCCATTTTTGTCGATTTCGTCATCCACCCCTTCTGAGGTCCCAGAGTTCTTGTCTGATTATCAGGATGTATTTGAAGAGCCCAAGTCCGATGCCCTACCTCCGCATAGGGATTGTGATTGTGCTATCAATTTGATTCCTGGTAGTAAATTCCCTAAAGGTCGATTATTTAATTTATCCGTGCCCGAACACGCCGCTATGCGCAGTTATGTGAAGGAATCCCTGGAGAAGGGACATATTCGCCCATCGTCATCACCACTGGGAGCAGGGTTCTTCTTTGTAGCCAAGAAGGATGGTTCGCTGAGACCGTGTATTGATTACCGCCTTCTTAATAAGATCACTGTTAAATTTCAGTATCCCTTGCCATTGTTATCTGACTTGTTTGCTCGGATTAAGGGGGCTAGTTGGTTCACTAAGATAGATCTTCGTGGTGCGTATAATCTGGTGAGAATCAGGCAAGGAGATGAATGGAAAACTGCATTCAATACGCCCGAGGGTCATTTTGGGTATCTAGTGATGCCGTTCGGACTTGCCAATGCTCCATCTGTGTTTCAGTCTTTTATGCATGACATCTTCCGTGAGTATCTGGATAAATTCCTGATTGTTTACTTGGATGACATTTTGATCTTCTCAGATGATTGGGAGTCTCATGTGAAGCAGGTCAGAATGGTTTTTCAGGTCCTGCGTGCTAACTCTTTGTTTGTGAAGGGATCAAAGTGTCTCTTCGGTGTGCAGAAAGTTTCATTTTTGGGGTTCATCTTTACCCCTTCTACTATCGAGATGGATCCAGATAAGGTCCAAGCCATCCAGGATTGGATTCAGCCGACATCTCTGAAAAGTCTGCAAAAGTTCCTGGGCTTTGCTAATTTTTATCGTCGCTTCATCTGTAATTTTTCTAGCATTGCCAAACCATTGACTGATTTGACCAAGAAGGGTGCTGATTTGGTTAATTGGTCTTCTGCTGCTGTGGAAGCTTTTCAGGAGTTGAAGCGTCGTTTTTGTTCTGCCCCTGTGTTGTGTCAGCCAGATGTTTCTCTTCCGTTCCAGGTCGAGGTTGATGCTTCTGAGATTGGAGCAGGGGCGGCTTTGTCACAGAGAGGTTCTGATTGCTCAGTGATGAAACCATGTGCTTTCTTTTCCAGGAAGTTTTCGCCCGCTGAGCGTAATTATGATGTGGGCAATCGAGAGTTGCTGGCCATGAAGTGGGCATTCGAGGAGTGGCGTCATTGGCTTGAAGGAGCTAAGCATCGCGTGGTGGTATTGACTGATCATAAGAACTTGACTTATCTCGAGTCTGCCAAGCGCTTGAATCCTAGACAGGCCTGTTGGTCGTTATTTTTTGCCCGCTTCGACTTTGTGATTTCGTACCTTCCGGGCTCTAAAAATGTGAAGGCGGATGCTCTGTCTAGGAGTTTTGTGCCCGACTCTCCGGGTTTATCTGAGCCAGCGGGTATCCTCAGGGAAGGAGTCATTGTGTCTGCCATCTCCCCTGATTTGCGGCGGGTGCTGCAAAAATTTCAGGCGAATAAACCTGATCGTTGTCCAGCAGAGAAACTGTTCGTCCCTGATAGGTGGACTAATAAACTTATCTCTGAACTTCATTGTTCGGTGTTGGCTGGTCATCCTGGAATCTTTGGTAACAGAGAGTTAGTGGCTAGATCCTTCTGGTGGCCATCTCTGTCACGGGATGTACGTACTTTTGTGCAGTCCTGTGGGATTTGTGCTAGGGCTAAGCCCTGCTGTTCTCGTGCCAGTGGGTTGCTTTTGCCCTTGCCGGTCCCAAAGAGGCCTTGGACACATATTTCGATGGATTTCATTTCTGACCTTCCCGTTTCTCAAAAGATGTCAGTCATTTGGGTGGTCTGTGATCGCTTTTCTAAAATGGTCCATCTGGTGCCCTTGGCTAAATTGCCTTCCTCCTCTGATTTGGTACCTTTGTTCTTTCAGCATGTGGTTCGGTTGCATGGCATTCCTGAGAATATTGTTTCTGACAGAGGTTCCCAGTTTGTTTCAAGGTTTTGGCGAGCCTTTTGTGGTAGGATGGGCATTGACCTATCCTTTTCCTCGGCTTTCCATCCTCAGACTAATGGCCAGACCGAACGAACCAATCAGACCTTGGAAACATATCTGAGATGTTTTGTTTCTGCAGACCAGGATGATTGGGTGTCCTTTTTGCCGTTGGCTGAGTTCGCCCTTAATAATCGGGCCAGCTCGGCTACCTTGGTTTCTCCATTTTTTTGCAATTCTGGGTTCCATCCTCGTTTCTCTTCAGGACAGGTTGAGTCTTCGGACTGTCCTGGTGTGGATTCTGTGGTGGATAGGTTGCAGCAGATCTGGACTCAGGTAGTGGACAATTTGACCTTGTCCCAGGAGAAAGCTCAACTTTTCGCTAATCGCAGACGCCGTGTGGGTCCCTGACTTCGTGTTGGGGATCTGGTTTGGTTATCTTCTCGTCATATTCCTATGAAGGTTTCCTCTCCTAAATTTAAACCTCGTTTTATTGGTCCGTATAGGATTTCTGAGGTTCTCAATCCTGTGTCTTTTCGTTTGACCCTCCCAGACTCCTTTTCCATACATAATGTATTCCATAGGTCGTTGTTGCGGAGATACGTGGCACCTATGGTTCCATCTGTTGAGCCTCCTGCCCCGGTTTTGGTGGAGGGGGAATTGGAGTATATTGTGGAGAAGATTTTGGATTCTCATGTTTCTAGACGGAAACTCCAGTATCTGGTTAAATGGAAGGGTTATGCTCAGGAAGATAATTCCTGGGTTTTTGCCTCTGATGTTCATGCTTCCGATCTTGTTCGTGCCTTTCATGCGGCTCATCCTGGTCTGCCTGGGGGCTCTGGTGAGGGTTCGGTGACCCCTCCTCAAGGGGGGAGTACTGTTGTGAATTATCCCCAGAAAATAAATCAGGAATAGGAATTCTAGGCTCTAACATAGGATTCTGAACCACAAAATCTTGAATGTTTTGTACCCTTCCAGTGAGATGATCCACACAAGAGGACAGACCTTGAATGTCCATATCTACACCTGTGTCCTGAACCACCCAAAGGTTTAGGGGAAAAGAAAGACAAAACACAGTGCAAAGAAAAAAAAATGGTCTCAGAACTTCTCTTATTCCTCTATTGAGATGCATTAATACTTTAGGCCAGCTGTACTGTTATGGACCTGGTGGTTAGGAGCACCCGGCACGACCTGATAGTTAAACTCACACAGGACAAGCTCTGGGATGTGGGAGCTCTGCTGACCGCAAGCCCTAATCCTATCACAACAACTAGAAATAGCCGTGGAGCGTTCCTGACACTCCCTAGACGCCTCTTCACAGCCTAAGAGCAAGCTAGCCCTAGAGATAGAAAATATAGCCTACCTTGCCTCAGAGAAATTCCCCAAAGGAAAAGGCAGCCCCCCACATATATTGACTGTGAGTAAAGATGAAAGTCACAAACGCAGAAATGAAACAGGTTTCAGCAAAGGGAGGCCAGACTTACTAAACAGACAGAGGATAGGAAAGGTATCTTTGCGGTCAGCACAAAAACTACAAAAGACCACGCAGAGTGTGCAAAAAGACCTCCGCACCGTGAGTCGGTGCGGAGGTGCCACTCTGCATCCCAGAGCTTCCAGCTAGCAAGACAAAATCATGATAACCAGCTGGACAAGGAAACAATGAACAAATAATAACTATCAGGAACTTAGCTTCTGCTGGAGAAGACAGGTCACCAGAAAGATCCAAGAGCGAACTGAACCAATGCAGGAACATTGACAGCTGGCATGGAGTAACGATCTGAGTGGAGTTAAATAGAGCAGCCAACCAAAGGATAAACCACGTCACCTGTGTAAGGAACCTCAGAAGCAGCAGCTTCACTCACAGCCACCAGAGGGAGTCCATGGACAGAACTCGCCGAAGTACCATTCACGACCACAGGAGGGAGTTCGACAACAGAATTCACAACACATAGGCACAGGAACCCGCGGATTCTGGCCGTAATTAAGGAGGAAAGGAGTCTGACCGGTAGAGTCGGCTACAGCGTTGTTAAGGGCAAACTCTGCCCATGGTAACAAGGATGCCCAGTCATCCTGCCTGGCAGAAACAAAATGTCGTAAATATGTGACCAGAGTCTGATTGGCCCTCTCTACCAACCCATTCTTCTCGGGATGATATGCGGAAGAGAGATTTAACTCAATGCTGAGAAGGCGACACAGCTCTCTCCAGAACCGAGACGCAAACTGGGGACCCCGGTGTTGTGAATTCTGCTCTTGGGTTCCCTCCAGTGGTTGTTGGTGGGAATGCAGTTGTCTCTGACTCGCAGTCCTGGCCAGGTGTATCGGATAATTACAATTCTGACTGGGATATTTAGGTGTGCAGGATCCTTTAGCCCTTGCCAGTTGTCAATGTTTCTTTGGAATTATTGGATCTCTGCCTGGCCTCTCCTGCTTATCTGCCAGTTCAGCAAAGATAAGTGTCCATTTCTTTTCCTGTGGCACACATGCAGTGTGCTTATTTTCAGTACTGTTCGTTTGTTTGTCTTTTGTCCAGATTAGACTGTGTCTGTTTTTTTCAGTCTGGTTGGTTTCACTGGAGTTGCAGATATACGCTCCTACATCTTTAGTTAGATGTAGGAAGTTTTTTGTATATTCTGCTGTGGATTTTTGAAGGGTTTTATACTGACCGCACAGAACTCTGTCCTATCCTGTCCTATCCAGCTACAGTGGCCTCCTGTGCTAAATCCTGTTTTTTTCTGCCTGTGTATGTTTTTTCCTCTCCAACTCACCGCCAACATTTGTGGGGGGCTGTCTATCCTTTGGGGATTTTCTCTGAGGCAAGACAGTATTCCGATTTCCATCTTTAGGGGTATTTAGTCCTCCGGCTGTGACGAGGTGTCTAGGTGTGTTAGGTACACTCCACGGCTACTTCTAGTTGCGGTGTTAAGTTCAGGTTTGCGGTCAGTATAGTGGCCACTTTCTCCAGTGAAAGTTCTCATGCAGCTCCAAGGTCACCGGATCATAACAGTACAACTGGCCAACAATGAGTTAAATGCATCTCAGAGGAAGGGAAGGAAGCTCTTGAGCCATTTTTTTTCTCCAGTCTGTTTTGTGTTCTCTTCCCTCTTAATAACTGGGTGGCTGAGGAGCCTGGTGCAAGCATGAATGTTCAGGAATTAGCTTCTCGTGTAGACCAGCTTGCTGCTAGGGTGCAAGGTATTTCTGATTATATTGTTCAGACTCCTGCTTTAGAACCGAAGATTCCTACTCCTGATTTGTTTTCTGGTGACAGGTCTAAATTTTTGAGTTTTAAAAACAACTGTAAACTGATTTTTGACCTGAGACCTCGATCCTCTGGTGATTCCATTCAGCAGGTAAAAATCGTAATCTCCCTGCTGCGTGGCGACCCGCAGGATTGGGCGTTTTCCCGGGAATCTGGGAATCAGGCTTTGCTTAATATTGACTCCTTTTTTCAGGCTTTAGGACTATTATATGATGAGCCTAATTCTGTGGATCAAGCTGAGAAGACCTTGTTGGCCCTGTCTCAGGGTCAAGAGGCTGCAGAATTGTATTGTCAGAAATTCAGAAAATGGTCTGTATTGACTAAATGGAATAATGATGCTTTGGCTGAAATTTTCAGAAGGGGCTTTCTGAATCCGTTAAAGATGTTATGGTGGGGTTTCCCTCGCCTTCCGGTCTGAGTGATTCTATGTCTCTGGCCATTCAGATTGACCGACGCCTGCCGGAGCGCAGAACTGTGCGCGCTGTGGCGTTATCCTCAGAGCAAATTTCTGAGCCTATGCAATGTGATAGAATTCTGTCTAGAATGGAACGACAAGGTTTCAGACGTCAAAATAGGTTGTGTTATTATTGTAGCGACACTTCTCATGTCATTTCTGTCTGCCCTAAGCGGACAAAGAGGATCGCCAGTTCAATAACCATCAGTACTGTACAACCTAAATTTCTGTTATCTGTGTCCTTGATCTGCTCATTGTCATCATTTTCTGTCATGGCGTTTGTGGATTCAGGCGCCGCCTTGAATTTAATGGATTTTGAGTTTGCCAAGCGTTGTGGTTTTCCCTTGCAGCCTTTGCAGAACCCTATTCCTTTGAGGGGCATTGATGCTACACCCTTGGCTAGAAATAAGCCCCAGTTTTGGACACAGGTAACCATGCGTATGGCGCCAGCCCATCAGGAAGATTGTCGATTTCTGGTGTTGCATAACTTGCATGATGTTATCGTGCTGGGTTTTCCATGGTTGCAGGTACATAATCCTGTGTTGGACTGGATGTCCATGTCTGTGAATAGTTGGGGTTGTCAGGGGGTTCATAATGATGTCCCTTTGATGTCAATCTCCTCTTCTTCACCTTCTGAGATTCCAGAGTTTCTGTCTGATTTTCAGGATGTATTCGATGAGCCCAAGTCCAGTTTTCTTCCTCCGCACAGGGACTGTGATTGTGCCATTGACTTGATTCCAGGCTGTAAGTTTCCTAAGGGTCGACTTTTTAATCTATCTGTGCCTGAACATACCGCCATGCGGTGCTATATTAAGGAGTCTTTGGAGAAAGGGCATATTCGGCCATCTTCTTCACCGTTGGGAGTGGGGTTCTTTTTTGTTGCTAAAAAAGATGGTTCCTTGAGACCCTGTATAGATTATCGCCTCTTGAATAAGATCACGGTCAAGTTTTAATACCCGTTACCTTTGCTTTCCGATTTGTTTGCTAGGATTAAGGGAGCTAGTTGGTTTACCAAGATTGACCTTCGAGGGGCATATAATCTTGTTCGTATTAAGCAGGATGATGCATGGAAAACTGCGTTTAACATGCCCGAAGGCCATTTTGAATACCTTGTGATGCCATTCGGACTCTTTAATGCTCCATCTGTTTTTCAGTCCTTCATGCTTGATATCTTCCGGACTTATCTTGATAAATTCTTGATTGTATATTTGGCCGATATTTTGATTTTTTTCTGATGACTGGGAGTGTCATGTGCAACAGGTCAGGATGGTACTTCAGATCCTTCGTGACAATGCCCTGTTTGTGAAAGGGTCTAAGTGTCTCTTTGGGGTGCAGAAAGTCTCTTTTTTGGGCTTCATTTTTTCTCCTTCATCTATAGAGATGGATCCGGTTAGGGTTCAGGCCATTCATGATTGGATTCAGCCCACATCCGTGAAGAGCCTTCAGAAATTTTGGGGTTTTGCAAATTTTTATCGCCGTTTCATTGCTAATTTTTCCAGTGTGGTTAAACCCTTGACCGATTTGACGAAGAAGGGCGCTGATGTGGCGAATTGGTCCTCTGAGGCTGTCTCTGCCTTTCAGGAGCTTAAACGTCGATTTACTTCTGCTCCAGTCTTCTGAGATTGGGGCAGGGGCCGTTTTGTCTCAGAGGGATCCTGTTGGTTCCTTAATGAAACCGTGTGCCTTCTTTTCCCGTAAGTTTTCGCCTGCTGAACGCAATTATGATGTCGGCAATCGGGAGTTGTTGGCTATGAAGTGGGCATTTGAGGAGTGGCGACATTGTCTTGAGGGAGCTAAGCACCGTATTGTGGTCTTGACCGATCATAAGAATTTGATTTACCTCAAGTCTGCTAAACGGCTGAATCCTAGACAGGCTCGATGGTCCTTGTTTTTTTCCCGTTTTGATTTCGTGGTCTCGTACCTTCCGTGTTCTAAGAATATTAAGGCTGATGCCCTCTCTATGAGTTTTCTGCCTGATGCTCCTGAGGTCTTAGAGTCGGTCGGTATTCTGAAAGAGGGGGTGGTCCTTTCTGCCATTTCCCCTGATTTACGATGGGTTCTTCAGGAATTTCAGGTTGACAAACCTGACCGCTGTCCTGTGGGGAAATTGTTTGTTCCTGATAGATGGACTAGTAGAGTGATTTCTGAGGTTCACTGTTCCGTGTTGGCCGGTCATCCTGGCATTTTTGGTACCAGAGATTTGGTTGGTAGGTCCTTTTGGTGGCCTTCATTGTCACGTGATGTGCGTTCTTTTGTGCAGTCCTGTGGGACTTGTGCGCGGGCCAAGCCTTCTTGCTCCCGTGCTACTGGGTTGCTTTTGCCATTGCCAGTCCCTGAGTGGCCCTGGACGCATATTTCGATGGATTTTATTTCTGATCTTCCGGTCTCCCAGAAGACGTCTGTTATCTGGGTTTTTTGTGACCGGTTCTCTAAGATGGTTCATTTGGTGCCCTTACCTAAATTGCCTTCCTCTTATGATTTGGTTCCGTTGTTCTTTCAGCATGTGGTTCGTTTGCATGGTATTCCGGAGAATATTGTTTCCGACAGAGGTTCCCAGTTTGTTTCTAGGTTTTGGCGGGCCTTTTGTGCTAGGCTGGGCATTGATTTGTCTTTTTCTTCTGCATTTCATCCTCAGACAAATGGCCAGACCGAGCGTACTAATCAGACCTTGGAGACTTATTTGAGATGCTTTGTGTCTGCTGATCAGGATGATTGGGTGGCCTTCTTGCCATTGGCCGAGTTTGCCCTTAATAATCGGGCTAGTTCTGCTACCTTGGTTTCGCCTTTCTTTTGTAATTTTGGTTTTCATCCTCGTTTTTCTTCTGGGCAGGTTAAGCCTTCTGACTGTCCTGGTGTGGATTCTGTGGTGGACAGGTTGCATCAGATTTGGGCTCATGTGGTGGACAAGTTGGTGTTGTCTCAAGAGGAGGCTCAACGTTTTGCTAATCGTTGTCGGTGTGTTGGTTCCCGGCTTCGGGTTGGGGATCTGGTCTGGTTGTCTTCCCGTCATGTTCCTATGAAGGTTTCTTCTCCTAAGTTTAAACCTCAGTTTATTGCTCCTTATAGGACTTCTGAGATTATTAATCCGGTGTCTTTTCGACTGGCGCTTCCAGCCTCTTTTGCTATCCATAATGTCTTCCATAGATCTTTGTTGCGGAAATATGTGGAGCCCGTTGTACCCTCTGCTGATCCTCCGGCCCCTGTGTTGGTTGATGGGGAGTTGGAATATGTTGTTGAGAAGATTTTGGATTCCCGTTTTTCGAGGCGGAAGCTTCAGTATCTTGTCAAATGGAAGGGTTATGGCCAGGAGGATAATTCTTGGGTTTTTGCCTCTGATGTCCATGCTGCTGATTTGGTCTGTGCCTTTCATCTGGCTCGTCCTGATCGTCCTGGGGGCCCTGGTGAGGGTTTGGTGACCCCTCGTCAAGGGGGGGGGCACTGTTGTGAATTCTGCTCTTGGGTTCCCTCCAGTGGTTGTTGGTGGGAATGCAGTTGTCTCTGACTCGCAGTCCTGGCCAGGTGTATCGGATAATTACAATTCTGACTGGGATATTTAGGTGTGCAGGATCCTTTAGCCCTTGCCAGTTGTCAATGTTTCATTGGAATTATTGGATCTCTGCCTGGCCTCTCCTGCTTATCTGCCAGTTCAGCAAAGATAAGTGTCTGTTTCTTTTCCTGTGGCGCACATGCAGTGTGCTTATTTTCAGTACTGTTCGTTTGTTTGTCTTTTGTCCAGATTAGACTGTGTCCGTGTTTTCTCAGTCTGGTTGGTTTCACTGGAGTTGCAGATATACGCTCCTACATCTTTAGTTAGATGTAGGAAGTTTTTTGTATATTCTGCTGTGGATTTTTGAAGGGTGTTATACTGACCGCACAGAACTCTGTCCTATCCTGTCCTATCCAGCTAGAGTGGCCTCCTGTGCTAAATCCTGTTTTTTCTGCCTGTGTATGTTTTTTCCTCTCCGACTCACCGCCAATATTTGTGGGGGGCTGTCTATCCTTTGGGGATTTTCTCTGAGGCAAGACAGTATTCCGATTTCCATCTTTAGGGGTATTTAGCCCTCCGGCTGTGACGAGGTGTCTAGGTGTGTTAGGTACACTCCACGGCTACTTCTAGTTGCGGTGTTAAGTTCAGGTTTGCGGTCAGTATAGTGGCCACTTTCTCCAGTGAAAGTTCTCATGCAGCTCCAAGGTCACCGGATCATAACACCCGATCACTGACAATTTTGTCCGGCATGCCGTGTAGGCGGAAGATGTGTTTAATTAACAACACTGCCAAGACCCGTGCAGAAGGTAACCGTGGAAGCGGCACGAAATGCACCATTTTTGAGAAATGATCGGTAATAACCCAAATGATGGTACAGGCACGAGACTTGGGCAAAGGATACTTATTCTTAGCGTTAAGACCCCTGTAGTATATGCATGGACGTAGTTCCCCATTCTTCTTCTGCACAAAAAAGAACCCTGCCCCAGCAGGTGACACTGACTTCCTGATGATTCCTCTTGCCAGATTCTCTTGAATGTACTGAGACATTGCCTCCGTCTCTGGGAGAGATAACGGATGGACTCGACCCCGAGGAAGCTCAGCACCAGGCAAGAGATCAATAGGACAGTCATAGGGGCGATGGGGCGGAAGGATCTTCACCGCCTTTTTGGAGAACACGTCTGCATAAGACCAATATTGCTTGGGGAGAGAGGATAGATCTGCGGGTACCTCTGTAGTAGCAACCTGAACGCACTCCCTCTGACACCTACCCCCACAAGATTCACCCCTTCCCAGAATTCTGCCTGAAGACCACTCGATGTGAGGAGAGTGGTACCATAGCCAAGGTATCCCCAACAGGACCTAATCAATTCCCTCAGGAATGACGAGCAGAGATACAGTATAATCTCCTGATGGGATAAAAAGGATGGTCTGGTGTGTTATCTGTGAGGGCAGTGTCGACCCATTCACCACTCGTACCATTACTGGTTGAGGTAGCATAACCAGGGGTATTGCGTGACGTTGGGCGAAGGCAGGAGGCATAAAATTGCCCTCCGCCCCAGAATCCACGCAGAGCTCTACCGAGTGGGAGGATGAGCCTATTGTTATTGTCCCCTTAAAAGA
This sequence comes from Ranitomeya imitator, assembly GCF_032444005.1. NCBI lineage: Eukaryota > Metazoa > Chordata > Amphibia > Anura > Dendrobatidae > Ranitomeya > Ranitomeya imitator. Next base: position 269,073,205 of record NC_091282.1, on the reverse strand, counting down.
CAATTTGGAGGCAAACGTCGCCGTGTCTAGTGTACCTCCACCTACTAGCACTAGACGCTGACGTTTCCTTGACCACTGGGGACATCTGGTGGCAAGATGTCCTGACTGCTGGCAAACATGACAAACCTGGAGCGCACAAGCGGTCCGGGACTTAGATCCCGCTCGTGACACTTCCATGGCCTCATGTGACTCAGGAGCCTGGACTGGAGATTCCAAAGGTTTGGCGAAGGTGGGAGCCAGCTGAAACCTTTGCCTACACTGGGCTCGCTCTAACCTCCGCTCGTGAAAATGGAGGTCAATATGAGTGGATACTCCTATTAATTCCTCCCGTGTGGGGAGAATCTCCCTAGTGGCCAGGGCGTCCTTAACGTGGTCAGCCAGCCCCCTCCAAAATATAGGAATAAGGGCTTTATCCGTCCACTCCAGCTCAGATGCTAGGGTGCGGAAGTGGACGGCAAAATGGCTGACCAAGGATGAGCCCTGAGTCAATGCCAACAGTTGGAGCGCCGTATCATGGGTGACACGAGGTCCTAAGAAGACCTGCTTCAGAGTGCTCAGGAATAACGGAGCACTCTGCACCACATGATCGCCATGCTCCCACAGAGGCGTAGCCCACTCCAACGCCCTGTCCGACAGGAGAGACACGATAAACCCCACCTTTGCCCGCTCTGTAGGGAAACGAGAGGCCAGAAGCTCGAGATGTATAGAGCACTGACTCACGAAACCCCTACAAGACTAACTATCACCAGAAAATTTTTCTGGTAGCGGGAGGCGAGATAGAGTCGGTACAGGGGTGGCAGTGGACAAGGTAGCTGCAGCCACGCTAGCAGCCTGAACAGCGACAGCAGTGACATCCACAGCTGAGGTTGAACGCTCTAGAGTCACCAACCTTCCCTCCAGCTGCTGGATGTACCGCTGTAAACGCTGATCGTCCGCCATTTACTAGCCAGACCTGGGCGCTAGTATTATGTTAGGACTGGCGGAACGCACCAAGTTAAAGATGTAATGGTATTAAGTGTGTTCGCAGCCGAGGTCCACCGTGCAGGTGAAAACCTGCTGCTAAGTGAATGGCGGCACTATATGGCGGTACAATGTGATTACACACACGGGTTAACTTCACCCTGTGTGAAGGAAGCGATCCCTGTTAAGTCACAGGGTTGCGGTACCGCACAGAGAGCGCAAGCAAGGAACCACAGAACTCTTTCCCAGGACACAGGATTAGAGTTTGTGTAGACCTCTTGTGATCGACACCACAATTGGGGTATCAGAGGTAACTATTATGCACAGAAGTGTATGCTGTGCCACACTAGTGGACGCCACTAACCACCCAGACTTGGGTCAGGAAAGCGCTGAGAAAGCGCACGGCGCCGCACTGGCGGTCTCAGCAACTAGACACTGTAATGTGTGTTTCATGCTGATGGCTTAGTCAGGTGCTAGATAGCTACCATCATTCACGAACAGTCAACAACAGTAGGAATGGGAATGATTTAGGAGCTTTCATCCATCGACATACATCCATCTACACACACACATTATATCAAGTCAATACTAGTGCATGGCCGTGCGGTCATGCGCAGCTTATATAGTTGCAGCACGTTCAGGACCTTCCAATAAAGGACCAATGGGAAGCTGCTACCGTTTTGCACTTTCAGGACCTTCCTGGAGGACCAATGGGATGTGCTGCAGTACCTGAGCATGTGACCCTCGATCTCCAACAGGAGATCTTGCCCTGGGCATGCTCAGAAAGAGAAAAGTAGGACTTAGTCCCAAAAGCATCTGCTCGCCGCTGCCCAACACTGACTTCAATGGCAGAAGCAGGAAAAGCAGCAGTAACTCTTTGTACAGAGTCGGACTGAGCAAGAAGCTGGGACCGACATCTCCGCTGAGCAGACTCCACTGCGGCAGGAGAAGAATGGAAGATGGCCCGAGATTCCCCCTATGCAGAGGCGGGAACTCGACCCCTAACATTGTGTAAGTGCAGCACTGCAATGCAATGCATTCTAGCAATGATCAGGCTGCTGTAAGTGAAAGTCCGATAGCGGGACAAAGTAAAAAAAAATAGTAAGAATGTTTTTACAAAATTCAGAAAATAATAAAAATACAAATTGGCTCTTCAGTGAGGAAAAGGACTAGAACTCTAGGGCCACCTATTGGAAGTAGCAATCCTAACAGTCAATGTAAACCCTTTACCGAGCCTTGTCACATGACTTAGGATAAGAGCTGGCTTGGCTCTTATCCTAAGTCATGTGACAGGGCTCGTTAAAGGGAAGACATTGACTGTTAGGATTGCTACTTCCAATAGGTGGCACTAGAGTTCTAGTCCTCTTCCTCTCAGAAGAGACAATTTGCATAATTCCCAGAGGAGCATTGCGGCTTTAAGTCTCCTCACCTCGACATGCTTAACATGTCACTCTCCGCAAGGAGAAATGATACTTCTTGGATCCCAGAAAATAATAAAAAACACTATAAAATATATTGTACTGATAAATTTCTATTTTTATGTAGAAAACCCACAAAAAATATACAAGTTTGGTATTGCCTTGTCCAGGACGCCCTTCTCCTTAAAATTGTCCCACTAAATAACCCCTTCAGTGAACATCGTAAAAAAATTATTAAAAGGGGCAAAAAATGATGCTTTTATCATATTGCCTAACAAAAAGTGGAATAAAATGCAATCAAAAAGTGTTATATGAATAAAAATGGTATAGATGAAAACATCATCTTGTCCTGCAAAAAACAATCCACCATAAGGCTCCATCAGCAGAAAAATAAACAAGTTATAGCTCTCAGAATACAGTGATGCAAAAATAATTATTTTTTTTCAATAAAATATTTTTTATTAAGTAAAAACGACAAAACATAAAAGAAAAATATAAATAAGATATCACTGTATTTTTATTTACCCAAAGAATAAAGCTTCTTTATCAATTTTACCACATGCAGAACAGGAAAAACAAAAACAAAACATTCCTGAATTGCTGATATTTGTTCATTCTGCCTCCCAAAAATTGGAATAGTAAGCGATCAAAAAAGTTACATTACCAAAAATGGTAGCAACAGAAACGTCAACTCATCAAAAAAACAAGCCATCACAACTCAGAGAGCAGAAATATGTAAAAATTATAGCTCTCAAAATATGTTGAATCAAAAACTAGTTTTAATAATAAAAAGTGTTTTTAGTGTGTGACAGCAGCCAAACATAAAAAATTATATAAATTTGGTATTGATATAATCACACCAAACCGAACAACAAAGTCGTCTAATCACTTAACCTTCGTCAGGCTGCATAATTTTACAACGTTAACAGGCTGCAGAGGTACAATTGTACCTCCATATATATTTTATTGAAATTTGGCCTATATATTCTGGACCAAAACTGCAGAGATGTCACGAAATTTCAGCCCTCTACGGCTTTTCGAAAAAAAAAGTTATTGCAATTTTAAAACGGAATAGTTACAATTGTACCTACTCAGCCGGATGAAGGTTAAACCGCATGAGCAACACAGTAAAAAATAAATAAAATCAATTCTTCACTCCTGCTGTTGATTTTTTAATTATGCTTCTCAAAGACTGCAGTAAGATTGCTGAGCGTTAACTCTGGAGTTTCCATGTAAATCTATGAAATATGTGATTCAGACGTAACCCCAGCAGAAGATTCCCTATAAAGAAGCAGATGGAGACACTGTGGATGCCATCTGGCCTATGATCCTGCTGTGTCCATCTTTTTAGGCGTGCATAAAAGTGAGGTCCGTCACAGTTTTGTGCACTTCTGAAAAGAAGGAAACCATTGAATAGAGGTCAGATGGGGTCCATAGTAACTCTGCTGCCTCATTATAGTGAATGGATCCCTCAGGGGTTTAATCTGAATCACATAACTTGGAGATTTAGATGGAAACCCCAAAGTAATTTCACAGCGTAGCGCGGCAGATAAATGTGATCTGTTGTGAATTCTGTTGTCGAACTCCCTCCTGTGGTCGTGAATGGTACTTCGGCGAGTTCTGTCTATGGGCTCCCTCTGGTGGCTATGAGTGAAGCTGCTGCTTCTGAGGTTCCTTACACAGGTGACGTGGTTTATCCTTTGGTTGGCTGCTCTATTTAACTCCTCTCAGATCGTTACTCCATGCCAGCTGCCAATGTTTTTGCATTGGTTCAGTTCACTCCTGAATCTCTCTGGTGACCTGCCTTCTCCTGCAGAAGCTAAGTTCCTGATAGTCATTATTTGTTCACTGTTTTCTTGTCCAGCTGGTTATCATGATTTTGTCTTGCTAGCTGGAAGCTCTGGGATGCAGAGTGGCCCTTCCGCACCGTGAGTCGGTGCGGAGGTCCTTTTTGCACACTCTGCGTGGTCTTTTGTAGGTTTTTGTGCTGATCGCAAAGTTACCTTTCCTATCCTCTGTCTATTTAGTAAGTCTGGCCTCCCTTTGCTGAAACCTTTTTCATTTCTGCGTTTGTGACTTTCATCTTTACTCACAGTCAATATATGTGGGGGGCTTCCTTTACCTTTGGGGAATTTCTCTGAGGCAAGGTAGGCTTTATTTTCTATCTCTAGGGCTAGATAGTTCTTAGGCTGTGACGAGGGGCCTAGGTCTGGTCAGGAGCACTCCACGGCTATTTCTAGTGTGTGTGATAGGATTAGGGCTTGCGGTCAGCAGAGCTCCCACATCCCAGAGCTCGTCCTGTATGAGGTTTAACTATCAGGTCATTCCGGGTGCTCCTAACCACCAGGTCATAACAGTGATCCCAAAGTCATGTAAAATGTTCCCAATAAAAGCTTCTACTCAATCCACAAAAATAGCAAGTCCCAATTCAGGTCCGTCATCTCTCAATGGAAATATAGGGGTGTTCCATGTTATAGGTATTACAAAGGCTCTGGAAAATCGATATAGCTCCTTGCACCCCTAAAGAAATTCAGTAAATTCTGTCCTCCCAAATCCAAATGGCCCTGTACTTTCTGAGCCCCAGTTTGCCTAAACCACATTTAGCATCCACATGTTTGGCAATTCTGTAGTGAGAAGAGCCTGCCTAATTTACTGGTGCACGTCTCCAGTATCACATGCTGGGCATATCATTCTGGGCACTACAATGTCCAAGTACAACTACAGCATACTGGTCACAATGGTAGATTGCTATTTACTCAGTAACATCCACAGCTTCTTGTTTCTGGAAAACACCCATGGAGTCAAAATTGTCACTACACCTGTAGATAAATTCCCAAAGATGTATCATTTCCAAAATATAGTCACTTGAGGGGGATTCTGCTCTTCTAGCAATTAGTGGCTCTGTATATGGAGTCTGGAAATAATTCTAGGACATTCTGCGCTCCAGGATGCAAATAGCGCTCCATCCCTCCTGAGTCTTGCCGTATGGCTAAGCAGCACTGTACAGCCATATATGGGGTATTTATACATTCAGCAGAAATTGTGGGACAAATTTTGATGCCATTTTACCATTTTTGGGGAAAGTGTAAAATATTGAGCAAAAGGAAATTTTTTATGGTGAAAATGTAATTTATCTTCACTGCCCAATGGAATAAAATTCTGTGACACACCTGTGGTGTCAATATGATCACTGCAGCCCTAGATTAATTCATTTAGAGGTTTAGTTTGTAAAATGGGATTACTTTTGAGGATTTATGTTGTTCTGACACCTTAGGTGCTCTCCCAGTGGGTTATGGCACTCGCAAACTATAACAGAAAAATCTGCACTACCTTTCTGATCTTTGCACAGTGTCTGAAAATATTTCTCCTTTACATATAGGATATTGGCACACTCAGGAGAATAGTTTTGAAAAATTGGGTCCATTTTTTCTATTAACCCTTAGAAAAATTAAAACTTGGGGCTAAAACAAAATTTTAGTGGTAATCATTCTTTCATCCTTGCAAAATAGTATAAAATTTTGTGAGCCACATGTGGTGTCAATATGATCACTGAACCCCTTAATGAATTCATTAGGGAGTGTAGTTTGTAAAGTGAGATTGCATATAGGGTTATTTTTGCTGTTCTGGCACTTCAGGGACTCTGCCAATGTGACATGGCACCATCATATCAGTCCAGCAAATTGTGAAATCCAGTGTGGCGCTCCTTCCCTTCTGAGCTGTGCATTCTGCCTCAAAAGTAGTTTTGGATCACATATGGGGTATCGGCGTACTCAGGAGAAATTGCACACAAAAAATAGTTTTGTGGGAAAAATTGTATTTTTTATTTTCACAGATCAATGCTGTAAAATTTTATGAAGCACCTAGGGTTCAAGGTGCTCACCACATGTCTAGATAAATTCCTTGAGGTGTTTAGTTTACAAAATGGGACCACTTGTGGGAGTTTTCACTGTTTAGGCACATCACGGGCTCTCCAAGCGCGACATGGCGTCCGCTTTCGATTCAGGCCTATTTTGATTACGAAAAGTCAATCAGTGCCCCTTCCCTTCTAAGCCCTGCCATGCGCCCAAACTGTACTTTACCCCATATATGTGATATCAGTGTGGTCTCTTGAAAAAAAATTGCTTTGTAAGTTTTGTTGGAAAAATGAGAAATGACTCGTCAACTTTTATCAATAAATTATGGGGTGCTCACAGTATATCAAGTTGGTGCTCAGGAGAAAAAATGAATATATATATAGATGAACTCCGGCAGTCATGTGTCCTTTAGACGGAAAGTATATTCCTCAAGCAAAAGAAGTATTTTTGAGCCTAGAATGATTTATTTAAAGTTCCAAAATAATATATCAATCAAAATAAGACGGTAAGTACAGACATCAATATTTACAACGTTTCGGCTAGCATGCCTTTCTCAAGTTATGTCTGTTTCGGCGGGACAAAATGCAACTATTATCATAATATAGATATTTTTTCAAAGAAAATAAATCAGACCATCTGGTCAACATTTACTATAACACAATATATTGTGACAAGAGCATAGTGCAAGTGGCATGAAAGGAAGACATCCCAAATAGAAGGAAGTCTGAACAAAGAAAGGAACACCAGTATGGTATCGGACGTGTGATTAATGGAGTGCAGAAGAAAAAAATATATATATAGAAGAATACGGAAAAAATTATAGAAAAAATAAAAAAGAAATAAAGAAAAAAGAAAAAAATGTTACTTTACTGTGAAATATGGCCTTCAAAAGGTAAGTAATCCCACTAAATAAAGGGGAAATATATTGCTCAAACAGCGCAATACAATGAGCAGAGTACACGTTGCAGCAGCCTCAGTGTGCCAGATACAAAAGCCATAAGATACCTATAATAGTCCAGGTAAGGGTGTCCGGCAAGGAGCCTCTGGGTTGCGATAGCCGAAGCAGGATTCAGATAGCATTGCTGATAGGTGCTCATAGGTAAAGCAAATGGTGCGCATGTGCTCTTTATGTGCATGGTGGCCGTGTTAAGCGAAGGACTTCCGGTTTACGGTCCACCAGGAAAAGAGAGATGTGCGCCTGCGTGAGCCGATGGCAGCAGAATACTGTTGGAAAAAGCCGACTTGCGGTAAAAGAAATGGGCGCATGCATCATGGCTTTATGAAGAAAGATAGGCTTTATCTCACTTCTGCACCTGCGTGCTGCTGGAAAAAAAAAGAGAGAAACACACATTATGAATGAAGAAAAAAGTGCAGGAGACCCTAATAGTATATATAAGAAAAGTACCAATATGAATAAAATACTATAATTGAAAATATTATATGAAGCTATATAAAATTAATAATAATAATAATGATAATCATTATCGGCAGAACCATTTAGACATAGAGACAAAGAGATTAATCTGTATGTGCTTGCATATATCCATAGACATAAAATTTACCAATATACTCTTGTAGTTGGAACCCAAAGAAAGAGTTATTATGGGATATCAGAATTTTTAATCTAAGCTTTTAATATGAAATTTTAATATGAAATATTTTAATACAAAATTTTAATATGAAGTTTCATACTCCCTATTAAGACCTAGTGGAGTAAGGGTCTGGAGGGTGTAGATCCAAAAGGACTCCTGTTTCTTTAGTCTATTGACCCAATCTCCACCTCTTCTCATGACTGGCACATTGTCAATAACTTGATATTTTAATTGGGCAATATTATGATTATTCTGTTTAAAAAAGGCACTGGAAAAGGGAGAAGGGTGCGTCCACATCTAATGGTGGATTTGTGTTGAGAAATGAGATCTCTTATATGCTGGGTGGTCTCACCCACATATACGAGACTGCATGGACACTTTATGAGATAAATCACGTAAGAAGAGTCGCACGTGAAATGTCCTTTGATTGGATACCTACGTCCTGAGCGGGGATGTGTAAACGAATCACCCTTTGAAATATTTGAACATTGTAGGCAATTCAAACATGGGAAAGTCCCGTTAAGGGGAGTAGACATAAACTTTTGTTTTAATTCCTTATTGGACGGGCCCACATCTGCTCTCACCAAGTGATTTCTGATATTTTGACACCTTTTATTGCAAAGAATGGGTTTGTTATGAAATTCCGGAACTGAAAGATATGCACTCTGTAGGATATTCCAGTGTCTCAAAATACATTGTTTAATCTGGAAATTAAAGGGATGAAACGTGTTGATAAAAGCCAACCGAGATACTTTTTTTCTAGATGTATCCTGTGTTTGACTTCTAGAGCACAAAACCTTATTTGGATATGCCCTATTACGGAATTTACTGTCCATCTCAGAATGTCTTTTATGGCAGGTGTCAAAATCAGAGACAATTCGGTTAATTCTATCATGTTGAGATTTTGGGAGCGCTTTTTTTATATGCTGTGGATGACAGTTGGTTTAACCCTAATAACTTCCTAACTAAAAAAAAATGTTTCAGAAATTGTGCTGATGTTAAGTAGGCATAAGGGAAATGTTATTTATTAACAATTTTTTTGTGACATAACTCTCTGGTTTAAGAGCATAAACAGTTAAATTTGAAAGTGTCAGGATGCTGCAGTGCAGTACAGCGCAACCTCCACCAGGGGGAGCTTGAGTGGAAAGTGAGACTGCACACACAGGATAGCAGAACAGACGCCACTAAGTGGCGAGAGAGTGGTCAGACAAGCCGAGTCAAAAGCACGAGATAGCATGACAGTATAATTGGATTAGACAGACGGATAGTCAGGACGTAGCCAGAGATCAGTAAACCAGAATGGGCAATATATAGTACAATAGGGACAAACAGTAACAAAGTAAATAACCAAGCCAGGAGATCAGAACCAGAGAATCAAGCAGACAAACAGACAGAGAAATACTGGGAAAAGGGCAGACAGAGGGAGTTAACAGACACAGGACAAGTCAGGGTTCACAGCAGGACAAATCAAGAGCTACCAGCAGGGTCAGGTTAACACGCCGAAGGCAGAACTATAGCTGACACTGCCAGCAAGATTCATGGGAGCTAAATAGCAAACCTGAACCCAGAATGTGGCAGAGCAAAGTTAACCCTTGACATGATCCGTCCAAAAAGAAAGGACAGACACTAATAAACCCTGGAACAGATCATGACAGAAAGTTGGGAAATTTTTGCCAAATTTCCATTTTTTTCACAAATAAATTTAAGGTGTATCAAATAAATTTTACCACTATCATAGTACACACAGCAGCTCATTCATGAGTAATTCTCAGCCTCGGTGGTTGCATTTTAGCATTGTCCAGAATAAAAACTATTTATCCCCAGACATGGATTATGGCATGGGACAGAATGATGGACAGGTGAGGGATATGGTTGCTTTTTAATTTTGATTTTATTACAGGAGACCATGGATTCAGTGGAATGAGTGTTAGGTGAGTACAACTGTGTTTGTTATTCTTAAATAAAAAAGTTAAAGTGTTTTTTTTTTAATTTCAAATAAAAAACTTTATACTAGCTGGGTGTTTATTTACAATACATCTATAGGATTAGCAATGCATAGGTGTCTTATAGATGTTTCTCCATTACTAATCCGTGGGCTTAATGTCACCGGACAATGGAAAGGTGACATCAACCCCATAGATATGAATCTCACTTGCCACTGCCACAGGGCAAGTGGGAAGAGCCGGGCAAATGTGCATCTAATAGATGCACCTTTTCTGGACAGCTGTGGGCTGCTATTTTTAGGCTGGAGACAATATCCATGGCCCATTAAAAGCCTGAGAATAGCAGCCCCCAGTTGTCTGCTTTAGCTTGGCTAGTTGTCAAAAATGGAGGGGACCACACACCGTTTTTTTTTAATTACTTATTTAAATAAAAATAACTGCGTTGGGACCATTCTATTCTTGATAACGAACCTTGCTAAAGCTGACAGCTGAGGGTTGCAGCCTGCAGCTGTCAGTTTTTCCTGGCTGGTTATCAAAAATACAGGGATACCCATAACATTTTTTTTTTAATTTTTAATTTGGAATGCAGGTTCACAGCTGTGGACTCAAACTGTCATTTGACAGCGTGGAAATCACTGCTATCTGAGCGGCAGTAATGACTTCACTGCCGATCAGAGGCAGTGTATGCCGCAATGTCATGTGTATGACAGTGCACAAAATACCGGGTGTATGAGTGGCCAAACCAAATGGTAGCTGTCACACCGTTACGGCGATAAAGGGGCAGGATGGCGTACTGGAACCCGCACCTGTCCCTGCCACTATAAGGGGTCCTGGCTTTCCCTTATCTCGGGGGGTACCTATGATGGTTAGGAGGCCCGAGCCGCCAGCATTTACTTGTCTCCTGTGCAGGCCCTATCAGTGACCCCCTCTCCCCCCCAAGGGAGGTGGACTGCACCAGTGTATAAATATCACAATTAACAGGTAACAGACAAGGTAAAGGAAATCCACACTTAGCTTAATGCTGCAAGGCACAGCACAGCAGGAAGAAACACCAGATGCAACGGACACAGCTGTAGAACAACAGTTCCCAGCTAGCTCCTACTCCTGGCTTGGTCGCTGAAGAATTAACTAACACCGACAGTCAGCTGATGAACCAGGTGACCTCTTAAAGGATGGAGAGAGTGGTCAACACAAACATCAGCTGACCCAGCAGCAATGCAGTAACATCAGCGGCCACCGGGGGGGGGGAACTGCATTAACCCCCGATGACCAGAAAGGAAAAAAGGTCTAAAACTGAGGCAAACCAGATCTGCCACAAATCCAAAATTGGATAGTGACAGTACTCCCCTTTCAATGAGGGGCCTCTGGACCCTCAACACTGGACCTAACCAGTAAACAACCTACAGTGAGGATGACTTGATTCACCAGAGTTCACCTCCCCAGTCACCTGACCTTCAGGTTTAAGGTGGACACAACACAATGGAGTAGACAATGTAGGCGGCACAAATCTCCATAGCGCCGACCTGTGGAATGAGTTGTGTATGGGCATTACTGAGGGTAACTCCAACTTGTAAGTCTTCGGACTGACAATGGCTGACACCTGATATGGCCTGATTACCCTCGAACTCCAGATCCCAGTTCCACACTTCCACCTGATATTTTTGGTGGACACCCATACGTAATCATTCACGCACAGGTCCGGACCTGAACGTTTATTTTCACACATGCGTCTGCCACAAGATTGTGAACTCTTTACAGAACCGACAACAGAGGCGTCCCCCTGTGTCACCAAACTCACACCCCCACTGTGCACCGAGGGAACCACCACCCTCCTCTGACCCCTCCTCCTTAGAGGTCTCTGACATACCGGGTTAGAATGTGGTGAGGGTAGAGTCTTGTCCCTACTTCCTTTAAGCACCTCTACTGCCCCCACTGGAGAAGAAGGGGTAGGTTGTAGAAGGACGGCAGAGATCGTAGCTCCAGGGCAGCAGTCCTCACACGACTGGCCTTCTCTGGACCGCCAGTCTATGACAGGGTTGTGTTCTAAACCAAGCTCCAGTACTGCATGGATACCGCACGCTGTGGGTCTAAAGAGGTGTATTTGATTCAGCGCTCCCAATACTGCATTGTTGAATCCTGGTGCCATTCTTCTCTTTGAACTTTTCAAGATATTTAATATCATTATGTGCCACTAGCTCTAAAATAGCTTGGTCAATGAATACCATTGACTAGTTAACTACAGCAGTTGTATATTATTTTATTGTGTATATCTAATACATTATCCACCTAACAATGGGAAAACCCAACAAATACTATAAATACCATTAAGTACCATAATCAAGAACAGTGGTAAGTGTTTATACAGGATCTACTATTTTCTTAAAGATTATAACGAAGTTAGAAGATATGTCTGAGGAGGGCAAATGCAGATTTTTTTCCCACTCATTTTTAGCTTCAAGCCTATGATAATTTTCAGTAGAAGATAATTTTTATTATTTACCAGTAGTATCATTCTACATTATTGTTAGGGGTAAAGTGTATAGAAGTGACTACTACTTCTGTTAGTTCATTGTGCAATAAGGAGCAGGATTGGATTAATAGACTAACACTTGTGTCTCTTCTTGTGTCGTAAAGAGAAAGTTCTGGCTATAAAAATAATGTCATTTAGTTTGGAAGCCTCTTAGGACATTTACCACGCTGGGATAATTTAAGAAGGACACAGTCAATTTTCTATTCTCAGTTTTTGAAAGTCTAACATTATCACAGCACATGAATATAATAGACTAAACATGCTAAAAGCTAAATGCTAGCAGAAAATTAGGATTTTGCACTTTAAAACTCATTGCAGATTGTGGATTTTTTTGTGTTATACAAATTTTGAGGGTTAACTCTCTATGTCTTATTTCAGCACCATGTAACATGAAAGGCAGAACCTTATTTTACTTGTATGGTTTATATAAGGTAACAGATAATGCAAGAATGGTGTACCCACCCTTTAGAAGAGCTTCTGGAAGCCCAAGTGGCCATCACTGATCACATCCGGTCTTCCAGTGATACTGAGTATGGTTCAGGTGAAGTGATTTCAGCATATGTTGGCATGTTTTTTTGCTGACATATGCCTGATGGGATAATTTTTGTGCTGATATTCTCACAATTCTCTCTTGATATCTGGAGTTATGAAGATTGTCGCAACACATCGTTGTCAGTTCTTCTTCTGTATCATCCACATAGTTGATGCTATACCTCTCTTTGAGCAAACTATTTATTGTTATGCCTGCCAAAGCACATTCATATGAGTAATGCGTGGCTGGCTCCAAGTTTTCATGGGTTCTAGGGAAAGAGTCTCAGTGGACCCTTTTAGAACATACCACAATTCATGATGCAGAGATAAGAAATATAGGTATAGTATAATGCCAAAGCAACCTTTTTATAATTATTTTGTGATTAGCAAACCAATTGTGGACCTCAGAAAATGGATAATTTTCACTTATAGTTGACACACAACTTCTTCATATTGAAAACAGTACCTATGTTTTGTCTCCAGAAAGACAGTAATATTTTTTGGACTGCTTGAAAAGAGGCTTTGTAATTGCCTAATCAACTTCTGAATATCAAATCAGTTGTAGACCCAAAAAAGAAACATTTTTTCAATCCTAATTGAATTACTTTAACTTCTTCATCTTCAAAACAGAATACCTGATTGTTCTCTTCACTTAAATGGATAATTTTTTGAGTTGTGAATTTATAAAATATATATTCTTCATTTAGAAAAGTGCTAAGCTCTTGATACTTCCTAAACCTGGATGCATTCTATTCCCAGCTGTGTGAATATGTCACAGCTTCTTCCATTTGCAGTACCTGTTTATAAACAAGAGCAAGGCATGTATATGCATCCAAGAGGGATACAATATGAGTAGCCTACAAAGTTGGAAACTGCTGTGTATGGTTTATTAGGCTGTTTGTTACCATTACTTACCATCCAATCAGATAGATTGAGGTCACTTAGACATTAAAAAGGCTGTGTTTTCATTAAAGAGCTGAAAAATTATTCAATGGACTCTAAAGGGAATTAGAGGCTTTTAAAGTAGGTAATTGGCAGTGAATTTGCCACAAATTTAATTTTGGAGAAAAATTTGTCTAGGTGTAATTCAGGTGCTTCAACGTAAGATTTTTAAATAGATTGTTACAGTAAACCAAGACATTTAGCTGTACAGGTAACATTTAGAATCTTTGCCTCTGTTAGGCATAATAAAGGGGAGAAAGTGGAGGGCATAATGGAATATATGTCCTGTCCAGTCAATCATCTCAATATCATCTGGCTGTCTGCTTAACTGTCCAACTGTGTGACTGACTATCTTCTATACCATTCCGCTGCCACCAGTGCCAATAAACCACACTTTTCTGGGCACCTAATCCCTGTACATCATGTCATCTATACTGTAGTACTGCTGCTGCTTGAGCTGTGTTGTTGGCCCTAAATTACTACACATCTTTTATTTAAAACATAATATACCAAAAAGAGACAAAAGAGATAGTGATTTTTATATAAGTGTTCCCTAAAATATAGGTAAGGTATGGGAAATGACATTCAATGCATATCTCTACATTTACATGCCATTACACAGTTTATACATCAATAAAATCTACATTACCGGTAGGGATGAGCGAATCCAAACTGGAAAGTTCGGGGTCCATATCAGACACCTAGTGTCTGTTACTGAACATTGAACATGAACATTTTATTGTACATCCGTTTTCCTGTTCAGGTTCGCCAGGCTAATAAAGCTTGTTGAAAGGCTGCAGCACAGCCAATCAACATGCTTTTAGACTGTGGGCACTTCCAGAGCCATCACATCCATTCCAAGTATTGTGATTGGCTGCTGTAGCACGTCACCCGGCTTGTATAAAGGTCGGATGACAAGATCGCTGCCATTATGCTCTCATTAGTGTAGTGATAGGACACAGCTGGAGTAAGGGACACATTCTGACTGCGCACTATTCAAAAACAATGTATTGTGAACTCTGCAACCCTGTCTGTGATAATACTGTGCTAAAATCTGCTGCATGTACTCTGCAACCCACACCTGTGGAAGGACTAACTATAAAAGCCGTTGTGTGTACTCTGCCCACCTGTCTCTGAGAGTCCTGTCATGTAAGCCACTCACTGTACTGTGCACCCTCCTCCTATGGGAGTACTGTTGAGATGAGAACATCAAAGAAAGGATGTGGAGGTTGTTGTGGTGGAGCTCCTTTTGGTGGTGGTGGGGGTGTAGCTGATTCAGAGAGAGGATGTGGTAGTTATGTACCTGCTCCATTCCAAAATACAACAACTTCCTCCAGTGCACGCAGGCAACAGGATGTTGTGCAACCTTTCATAGGCCTGAATACCAATGCACGAGAGGTGAGGCCATAAGATGTTGAAAAGTGTTAGACTGGATGGTTGAGAGTGAGTCCAGTTCCTTCACATTATCTTCCACCTAGTTCAATGCAGAAAATGCACAGTGGTAAACTGAGGACCATTGTCAACCAGCTTCCACCTCACCTCCTTGCATACCAGCCAAGCAGTCTGTGTCCCAAATCCCATTCTCTTCTGCTTTTTGATGACTCTGTAGGCTGGGGTTCCATTGCCTATCCACCTGCACCTGCCCCAGAAGTGGAAGAAACTGCACTGATATCAGCCATTTGTTGTGTTGGAGGATAAGTACGTGGGAGGGCAGGTGAACACGGTCAATGGACCACAGCAGCACATGTCAAATGATGATGAAACTCAGCAGCGTCTTTCTGACTGGCAAAGAGGGCAGGGTTGAGGACTCGGTATTAGATGATGCGGGGAATGATAAGGTTCTAGACCCCACATAGAACGGATGCCATCCTAGTGATGTGCACAGTTTGAAGGAAGACGATGTGGCCCTGCTGCCACAGCAGCACCGTGATAGAGGGAAAAGGGTGCAAAGGCCCAGTAGGCAACCTCTATCCAATAAGATTACATCTCTCTAACTGCCCACTGGGTAAATGTAATGGCCACTGGGAGAGAGGTAGATGGCATACTAGCTCATGTCCTACACAAACTAATATTGCTTGACTTATCAAATATTGTCTGTATGTAAAAAAGAGACTGGCACTTCATAACATAATACACACACAAATTCAGGCTTACATTATCATAGCCGAGAAAGAACCAGAAAAACTAGATATATAAAAACTGTTTTTATTACCTATTTAATTAAAAATATACATAAGAAACAACTATAAAAAAGCAGATTGCCTCGATGGGGGAGGTAGGTGTATACCATCAGTAATAAAAGATGGAAGTATAAAAGTGCTCACTTAATACACTGATTTCAAATATCTTTAAATCTAATTGCCTAGCCACAATAGGTCTGCATACCAGCTACGTATATGTAATAATCAAGGAGTCTATATCAAGGACAACATCTCAAAAATAGGTTTTGGTATAATACCTCAGAGATAAATTAGGATGCACACTCAAAAAGACTCAATAAGCAAATAGGAGGCAGGTAAAGAAAGTGACCTAAACACTGACAATGATCTTGAGTGTACTACGCCTCAAATTGCATATAATTGGTATATATTACCTCATTCAAGAGCAGGAGCACCAATAAGTAGATGGGTGGCACGTTTCGCTGTCGCTTCTTCTGGGGGCGTGTCTGGGACAGAGGTGGTGTGTTGTTTTATACTCCCTATGACCAATCATGCGAGTTCTGTCAGGAGAAAGGGAGTGGATAATTCTATTCCTTCCCAGGATATTCATAGGCGCCTGAGGCTCTCTGTGCCACCATAATAATGGTGACCCGCTCCCTGGACCACACGCTGGAACACATGCGTTTCCGATGTGGAACACTCCCGGAAGTCAAGCATCACAAAATACGTGAATAAAAGCACACGCTGAAAAACTATTAATGACATTCTCACCTGACAGCGGGGGCTCAAAGGAACAACAAGGCAGAGGCAGAGGAGGAAGTCACCAATGCAGCTGGGGCACCACAAGCATCTGAGAAGAAAGGGTTAGCATGCCTGAAATGTGGCATTAGCAGGCGACAGCATTACAACATCATGGTGGAAGAGTATGTGCCCACACGGACTCGCCACGGATTAACAGCACTTTACAGACATTACTGGCAATGTCCCCATTGGGTCTCACAATCTAATTGGAGTGTAGGAGGAAACCTACGCAAACAAGGGGAGAATGTACAAACTTCTTGCAGATATTATCCTTTGTTGGGTTTGAACCCAGGACTCCAGCGCTGCAATTCTGCAGTACTGGCCACTGAGCCATCATGCTGCCCTGTCTCTTCCACCTATACTGCCATGTCCACCTCCTCCTCTACTTGGACCTGTTCCTCCTGGTTCACGATTCATAGGGACAAGATGCAGCAGTGAGGGACAATACTCTCTACAGTATATGTACTCTGCAACTGTGTTGTGATAGTACCGTGTGTAGCCAAACGTTTTTTGTAATCTTCAGCTATGTCAATAGGAGTGTATTTAAACATATTTTTCTACTCTAATGCAATTATGTCTGTGATAATACTGTGCCAAAAGCCGCTATATATATTCTTTAACCCATATCTTTGGGAGTGTTGTGCCTTTAAGCCGCTGTGTGTACTCTGCAATCCTGCCTGTGGGGGTTCTGTGTCCCATTGTCTGGGTGTGAAATATTCAATCACCTTTTTCAGGGAAATGTGGACACATGCTCTGTAGGTGAAATTTGTAAGCTGCGAATGTAGGAGTACTCTGCTCCATGCTCTGTGGGTGAAATTTGTAAGCTGCTTTTGTGGGGGTACTCAGCCTCATGCTCTGGTTAAAATTTTTTATAAGATGCAGTAAAGATACTGGTCTAAATTGTCTGTGGGTGAAATTTTTAAGCTGCTTCTGTTGGAGTACTCTGCCCAATTCCTTGTGGATGAATTTTTAACTGGATTTTCAGTAGCAAGCCTCGGCCTCTGAGAGGACACTGTTAAAAGGTTTATGTTATTCATGTACTTCCTATTTTACCATGATTGCTATGGTGACAGAACCCCTTTATGTAATTTCCCTATTTATATTTGTTTGAAAGGCAATTATCCTCCTACAACCTGTCACCTCCCTATATCTCTGAACTAATCTCCCACTATCTTCCCTCACGTAATTTTCGATCCTCCTAAGACCTCCTTCTCTCCTCCACACTTATTCGTTCCTCACACAACCGCCTCCAAGATTTCTCCCGAATATCCCCCATCCTCTGGAATTCCACGCCTCAACACGTCCGATTATCCTCCACCTTCGGATCCTTCAGACGGAACCTGAAAACCCATCTCTTCAGGAAAGCCTACAGCCTGTAATAACCATTCTGGCGCCTCACCAACTGCCCTAGCTGCCACCACGTCACCGACCACCTGAGCTGCTGCCATGTCACTGACCAACTGAGTTGCCGCCACGTCACCGACCACCCGAGCTGCCGCCACGTCACTGACCACCCGAGCTGCCACCACGTCACCGACCACCCGAGCTGCCGCCTTACCACCACCAGTGCTGCAGCACACCAACCTCCTGTCTCTTCCCCACTATCCAGAAGAATGTAAGTCCACAAGGACAGGGTCCTCTCCCCTCTGTACCAGGCTGTCACTGTAAATTTGTTTAGTGTTAACGATATCTATGACCCTGTATGTAACCCCTTTTCACACGTACAGCACCATGGAATTAATGGTGCTATATAAATAAATAAATAATAATAATAATCCTTACACCCATTTAGGTTACTTTTGAAGCCCCCTAGCCCTGACTATTTTACGGCCATTTTAAAGCACTGAATTCAGGGCCTCATTGACTTCTATTGGGATCGGGTCCGGGGTCAAGTTCAAAGTCAAGCTCAGAACCGAACCAAACTTTTTACTATTTATTCAGCAAACCCGGGGAACCCAAACAAGCATAGGTTTGATCATCACTAATTATCTGTTAAAAAACTGTGATCAAATGCCTGAGTTGTAGTCCAGAGTTCAGCTCACATAAAATTGTGTTGCTGGATTATATGTGTTATATATACTGTATGTAGTGGGGCTTTTATAATGCAGCTTATTATTTAGTTTGTTCCTTTTACATTATATTGTTCTGTAGTGTCTGGTGGGAGATGGAACATCCTAAAGTTGCAATTTCTGTGCAATTGGAAATTCCATGATTAACAACTGACTACCTGAATCCTTCTAAGCTGTGTAGAAAAGGGAAGTCAATTTTCCTTGCATGACTCATAAGTCACTGCAAAAGTCCCAAGCAGGAGGCAGCAGCTAGGTATACAGCTGAAGAGAGGAATGATTTTTGAAAGGAAATGATACTTTGTGTTTCTACATAAAGCAGAGAAAAGAGAAGAATTAGCTGGGTAGAAGGGCAAAATGAGCAACTGTAAGTACAGGGTGCCTTACAATTATTGCAGTATATTAGGATAAAAACTTTGATGGGAGTGCTTCTCTAATGCAGTTCTATTCATGTTGAATATTCTGGCTTTTTTCAATATTTTGTAAGTTTATAATTTTTTCTTTAATACATTTGTCCATAAATTTAGAAGAAAAATACATGACATACCATATGCAATGCTTCAGTGCAGGAATTATCTTAATTATTTGCAGATAAAATCTTTAAAACATCAAACTTCCTCTGGACATAAAGAAGAAGAATTTATTACCCATGTGTGATAACTGAAGGAAGAATAAAATAAAGAATAAAGTAGGAGAGGTTTATGAACGGTAAGACAAATAGAGCTCAATTATAATTTATATTGTGATCATTTATGATTCATACTTGCATTGAGCATGGCAATGGTCCATCTGTCTATCCATGATAGCCAAAAATGCAATCTTTTGCGGTAACACATGGAAAAACATGCATTTTTCACATTGTGTTTGCAGTTTTTGAAATGAACAGTTTTAGGAAAATGCCTTGGAACTGTTTTTAAGGAAAACGTTAATTGTATACAACATTTTTAAAATAGATTTGCAGTGCTGAGCTTTTCTTTATCGAGATCAATGGAGAAAACAACTAAAAAAACTGTCACCTGTAGCTGTCACCTGCAGGGACATCTACAATGCTGGCAATAGATACTTATATTTAAATCCATTCTTTCCAACATGTGCTGCATGCTGTGCCCAGATTGGAAAGAAAAGAATGACTAGAGAAAATGTATTTGTAGCCCAATGAAAAGCTATATGGGGTCATCTACATGACAGGTAAGAATCTAGTAACATGGATAGTGTAGAGTTGGCCATATACAGGTGCTGCTCACAAAATTAGAATATCATCAAAAACTTAATTTATTTCAGTTCTTAAATAAAAAAAAGTGAAACTTATATATTATATATTATATAGTGATCTATGTCAAGTGTTTATTTCTGTTAATGTTGATAAATATGGCTTACAGCCAATTGAAACCCAAAAGTCGTTATTTATGTAAATTAGAATAATTAAGAGAAAACATCTGCAAATGCTTCCTAAGCATTTAAAAATGTCCCTTAAGGTACCTTCACACTCAGCAACTTTACAACGAGAACGACAACTGTGACATTGCAGCGTCCTGGATCGCGATCTCGTTGTGTTTGACACGCAGCAGCGATCTGGATCCCGCTGTGCCATCGCTGGTCGGAGCTAGAGGTCCAGAACTTTATTTGGTCATCAGGTCGGCGTGTATCGCCATGTTTGACAGCAAAAGCAGCAATGTTTTTTACATGGAGCTAACAACCAGCGAGAACGATAAATGAGTCGCCGTTACATCACTGGATCGCTCCTGCATCGTTCTGGAGCTGCTGTGTTTGACGTCTCTACAGCGACCTAAACAGCGATGCTCCAGCGATTGGCTCGTCTATATCGCTGCAGCGTCGCTGAGTGTGACGGTACCTTTAGTCTTTTTCAATAGGCTCCTCAATCATGGGGAAGACTGCTGACTTGGCATTTGTCCAAAAGGCAGTCATTGACACACTCCACAAGGAGGATAAGCCACAAAAGGTCATTGCTAAAGAAGCTGGCTGTTCACAATGTGCTGTATCCAAGCATATTAATGAAAAGTTGAGTGGAAGGAAAAAGTGTGGTAGAAAAAGGTGCATAAGCAACTGGGAAAACCGCAACATGGAAAGGATTGTTAAGAAAAGACCATTCCACAATTTGGGGGAGATTCACAAGGAGTGAAATGCTGCTGGAGTCATGGCTTCAAGAGCCACCACACACAGACGTATCCAGGACATGGGCTACAAGTGTCGCATTCCTTGTGTCAAGCCTCTAATGACAAATGGACAACACCAGAATCGTCTTAGGCCTCTTTCACACATCTTTTTTTAGAATCAGTCACAATCCGTCAAAGTGTTGAAAAGATGGATCCTGTGCAGATTGTAAAAAACTGATGCACTGGATCTGTTTTTTTGGACGGATCCGTTGAAGCAGCTGCTGCCGGAATTTAAAGGAAGGAAATTCTGGAGAGAGACAGAGGTTATTTTCCCTGAATGGAAAAATGGGTTAAATTACAGGAATTAGAAATTCTTCAAGGCATGCTCAGTTTCAAAAAACGGAATCCGTCGCTGGATTCCGTCTTTTGACGGACAATGACGGATCCTGCATCCATAGGCTTCCATTATAGCCAACGACAGACAGCGCAGGATTCGTCACTGTCCGATTTTTTGTCATACAAAAAACTTTACTATGTCCGTTGTCTCCGGGCGACGGACACAGAATTTTCGATGGATCTGTCAAACGACGGATGAAACAGAAGGCCATCCGTCACAATCCATCGCTAATACAAGTCTATGAGAAAAAAAACAGATCCAGCAGCAACATTTGCTGGATACGGTTTTTTCACAAAACAACGGATTTTGACAGAAACCAAAAGACTGAAGTGTGAAAGAGGCCTTACTTGGGCCACGTAGAAAAAAAACTGGACTGTTGCTCAGTGGTCCACGATGTTGTTTTCAGATGAAAGTACATTTTGCATTTTATTTGGAAATTAGGGTCCCAGAATCTGGAGGAAGAGTAGAGAAGCACACCATCCAAGCTGCTTGAGGTCTAGTGTCAATTTTCTACAAAAAGTGATGGTTTGGGGAGCCATGTGATCTGCTGGTATAGGTCCACTGTGTTTTATCTTGGCAGACTTGGCAGCTGACCACACTGCCAAAAGTACCAGTACCTGGTTTAAAAACAGTGTCACTTTGCTTGATTGGCCAGCAAACTCACCTGACCATAACCCTACAGAGAATCTATGGGGTATTGTCAAGAGGATGATGAGAGACACCAGACCTAACAATGCAGAAGAGCTGATGGCAGCCATCAAAGCAACCTGGGCTTCCATAACACCTCAGCAGTGCCACAGGCTGATCACCTCCATGCCAGGCCTCATTGATGCAGTAATTGATGCCAAACCAAGTATTGAGTGCATTTACTGAACATACATTTCAGTAAGCCATCATTTTGGATTTTAAAATCATTTTTCAAGCTGATGATATAAAGTATTCTAATTTACTGAGATAATGACTTTTGGGTTTTCACTGGCTGTAATCTATAATCATCAACATAAACAGAAATAAACACTTAAAATAGATCACTCTGTTTACAATGACTCTACAGTATATAATATATGAGTTTCACTTTTTGTATTGAGGAACTGGAATATATTAGTGTTTTGATAATAATTTTGTGAGAAGCACCTGTATAACATACTAGATGGTGGCTCGATTCTAGCGCATCGGGTATTTTAGAATATGCATGTCCACTTAATATATTGCCCAGCCATGTAGTATATTGCCCAGCCACGTAGTATATTGCCCAGCCATGTAGTATATTGCCCAGCCACGTAGTATATTGCCGAGTCACGTAGTATATTGCCCAGCCACGTAGTATATTGCCCAGCCACGTAGTATACAGCACAGAGCCACGTAGTATATTGCCCAGCCACGTAGTATATTGCCCAGTGATGTAGTATATTGCCCAGCCTCGTAGTATATTGCCCAGTTACGTAGTATATTGCCCAGCCATGTAGTATATTGCCCAGACACGTAGTATATTGCCCAGTCACGTAGTATATTGCCCAGTGATGTAGTATATTGCCCAGCCACGTAGTATATTGCCCAGTTACATGGTATATTGCCCAGTTACGTAGTATATTGCCCAGTGACATAGTATACAGCACAGAGCCACGTAGTATATTGCACAGCAATGTAGTATACAGCACAGAGCCACATAGTATATTGCCCAGCCATGTAGTATATTGGCCAGTCACATAGTATATTGCCCAGCTACATAGTATATTGCCCAGCCACATCTGTCACAGGTTAAAAAATAAAAAATAAACATATACTCACCTTCCGAGGACCCCTTGTACTTCGGTCACATGACCGTGATGTCATGGCAGGTTCTTCTCGCGCAGGCGCGCAGGACCTGTGATGACGTCGCGGTCACATGACCATGACGTCAAGGCAGGTCGTTCTCGCGCAGGCGCGCAGGACCTGTGATGATGTCGCGGTCACATGACCATGACGTCATGGCAGGTCCTTCTCCCATACCATCCTTGCCACCGGAACCTGCTGCTTGCATAGAGCGGTCACCGGAGCGTAGCCAGGAGCGGGAATGGTAGCGGAAGGTGAGTATATAATGATTTTATATATTTTTTTTATTTTTAACATTAGATGTTTTTACTATTGACGCTGCATAGGCAGCATCAATAGTAAAAAACTTGGTCACACAGGGTTAATAGCGGCGGAAACGGAGTGAGTTACCCGTGGCATAACGCGTTCCGTTACCGCTGGCATTAACGCTGTGTGAGCGGTGACTGCGGGGAGTATGGAGCGGGTGTCGGGCGCTGACTGCAGGGGAGTAGGGAGGGACTAATCGGACTGTGGCCGTCGCTGATTGGTCGCGGCAGCTTTGACAGGCAGCTGGCGAGACCAATCAGCGACTTGGATTCCATGACAGACAGAGGCCACGACCAATGAATATCCGTGACAGAAGGACAGACAGAACGACGGAAGTGACCCTTAGACAATTATATAGTAGATTAAACATTTAACTAAAAAAAATCATAATTTAGTAATAATATTAATAATAATAATAATTTAATTACACTGCGTGCAGAATTATTAAGCAAGTTGTTTTTTGGATAGCATGACACTTTTTATACATGTTGTCCTACTCCAAGCTGTTCAGGCTTGAGAGCCAACTACAAATTAAGTAAATCAGGTGATGTACATCTCTGTAATGAGAGGGGTGTTGTCTAATGCAGGGGTGTCAAACTGCATTCCTAGAGGGCCGCAAATCATGCGTGTTTTCAAGATTTCCTTAGCATTGCACAAGGTGCTGCAATCATTATGTGTGTAGGTGATTAAATTATCACCTGTGCAGTACAAGGAAATCCTGAAAACATGACCTGTTTGCAGCCCTCGAGGAATGCAGTTTGACACCCCTGGTCTAATGACATCAAACCCTATATAAGGTGTGCTTAATTATTAGGCAACTTCCTTTCCTTTGGCAAAATGGGTCAGAAGAGAGATTTGACTGGCTCTGAAAAGTCCAAAATTGTGAGATAACTTGCAGAGGGATGCAGCAGTCTTGAAATTGCCAAACTTTTGAAGCGTGATCACCGAACAATCAAGCGTTTCATGGCAAATAGCCAACTGGGTCGCGTGTTTGGCAAAAAAGGCGCAAAATAACTGCCCATGAATTGAGGAAAATCAAGCGTGAAGCTGCCAAGATGCCATTTGCCACCAGTTGTGCCATATTTTAGAGCTGCAACGTTACAGGAGTAACAAAAAGCACAAGGTGTGCTATACTCAGGGACATGGCCAAGGTAAGGAAGGCTGAAAAACGACCACCTTTGAACAAGAAACATAAGATAAAATGTCAAGGCTGGGCCAAGAAATATCTTAAGACTGACTTTTCAAAGGTTTTATGGACTGATGAAATGAGAGTGACTCTTGATGGGCCAGAGGCTGGATCAGTAAAGGGCAGAGAGCTCCACTCCAACTCAGACGCCAGCAAGGTGGAGGTGGGGTAGTGGTATGGGCTGGTATCATCAAAGATGAACTTGTGGGACCTTTTCGGGTTGAGGATGGAATGAAGCTCAACTCCCAGACCTACTGCCAGTTTCTGGAAGACTTCTTCAAGCAGTGGTACAGGAAGAAGTCTATATTGTTCAATAAAAACATGATTTTCATGCAGGACAATGCTCCATCAGATGCCTCCAACTACTCCACAACGTGGCTGTCCAGTAAAGGTCTCAAAGAAGAAAAAATAATGACATGGCCCCCTTGTTCACCTGATCTGAACCCCATAGAGAACCTGTGGTCCCTCATAAAATGTGAGATCTACAGGGAGGGAAAACAGTACACCTCTCGGAACAGTGTCTGGGAGGCTGTGGTGGCTGCTGCACGCAATGTTGATTGTAAACAGATCAAGCAACTGACAGAATCTATGGATGGAAGGCTGCTGAGTGTCATCATAAAGAAAGGTGGCTATATTGATCACTATTTTGGGGGGGTTTGTTTTTGCATTTTAGAAATGTTTATTTCTAAATTTTGTGCAGTTATATTGGTTTACCTGGTGAAAATAAACAAGTGAGATGGGAATATATTTGTTTTTTATTAAGTTGTTTAGTAATTCTGCACAGTAATAGTTACCTGCACGAA
This sequence comes from Ranitomeya imitator, assembly GCF_032444005.1. NCBI lineage: Eukaryota > Metazoa > Chordata > Amphibia > Anura > Dendrobatidae > Ranitomeya > Ranitomeya imitator. Next base: position 269,047,791 of record NC_091282.1, on the reverse strand, counting down.
CAGAAATCCTCCTAAGATAGCCAAATCTAAAAATAACCCAGTCCAACTTCCAAAAATATTAAGCTTTGATATTTACGAGTCTTTTGGGGTTGATTGAGAACATAGTTGTTGATTAATAATAAAAATAATCCTCTAAAATACAACTTGCCTAATAATTCTGCACACAGTGTAAAACAAGTTTTACGTTTTTCTTAATGAAGGAAGCAATAACTGCTAAAAATTAGATGAAAGAAGGACTCAAACACACCCTGCATTAGACATAAAGGAGGGCCTCATTCACATTCTGTTCAAGTTGTCATATAGTGGTACTCTTAGGCTACTTTCACGCATCAGGTTTTTTGTTTCAAGCAGAATTCGGCTAATGTTTCAAAAAACGGATCCGTTGCAAATAGTGGAAAAACTTATGCAACGGATCCGTTTTTCTGCCGGATCCGGTTTTTATTTTTAATATGGAGTTTACATTGACTTCCTGGAAAAGGAGAGAGAGAGGGGAGAGAGAGAGAGAAAGAAAGAGAGAGAAAGAGAATATATCAGTGGAAAATGCTTTGAAAACCGGATCCGGAGTCCAGATTCATTGTTTTAAATCTTCGTTTCACGCTTTTTTGGCTGGTTCCGTCACTCTGCACTTTTTTCGCCAGACAAAAAAGTTCCTCTGGATGTTTTCTCCATCCGCCAGAAATAACTATTTGGATGGATCCAAGAAAAAACGGATGAAACGTCTGCCCATCAGGCGCAATCTAGCGCTAATACAACTCTATGAGAAAAAGACAGATCCGGCGTGAAAAAAAACGGATCCGTTTTTTTCAAAAGTTGCCAGATTGTGCCTGAAACAAAAAATCTGATGTCTGAATGTAGCCTTAGACTCATAAAGGCTATGCAATAAGTGAAAGCCTGCCAAAAATGACAAACAGGGTTATCCATACACCCTTGAAGACACCAACTGTAGTGCCTCATTAAAATATTGTGAACAAAGTGTCGTTATGATACTCCCACATTCATAAAAGCTGTGCACACAGTACAAAGCCAGACAAAAAATACATGCAGACTCATCCATACACCCTTGAAGGCACCAACTGTAGTACATCATTCAAATGTTGAAGATTGAAAACACTTTATGTGCTGCTGTCATCAGGTAGTATGTAAAAGTTGTGGCTAATCCAGGCTTCGTTCATTGTTATCAGAGTGAGTCTGTCATAATTTTCTGTTGACAGGTGAAAGCTCTTGTCTGTTATAACCCCCCACCCTGCTACGCTCAAGACAATGCAAGACATTGGCGGTATAGCAGCACAACACCTCCAAGGCATAGAGGGACAGCTCATGCCAGGTGTTCAGCTTGGAGACGTAGTAGTTAAAGGTTGCAGAGGAGTTAGGGAGTACACTGATATGGTTGGCCAAGTATTGCTTGACCATCTTATTGTCCTTCCTTTAAATTAACACTCCTTGTCAAAAATGCCCAGGGAAATGTAGATTCCTATTTTGCAAGATTTTCAACCTGCAAATAATGGAGAGGTCTGTCATTTTTATCATAGAAACACTTCAATTGTGAGAGACAGAATCTACAAGTAAAAAACAGAAAATCAAATAGTATGATTTTTAAATAATTAAATTGCATTTTATGCATGAATTAAGTATTTGATCACCTACGTACCAAGCAGCAAGAATATAGGCTCTCCCAGACTTGTTAGTTTTTCTTTAACAAGCCCTTCTGCTCTGCACTCAACACGTGTATTAATTGCACTTGTTTGAACTCACTACCTGTATAAAAGACACCTGTCCATACAATCAATCATTCACATTTCAACATCTCCACCATGGCCAAGACCAAAGAAATGTCTGAAGACACCATGATGAACAAAATTTTAGAACGGCACAAGACTGGGGTGAGCTACAGGACATTAGGAAAGCAGCTTGGTAAGAATGCAACAACTGTTGGCACATTTATTAGAAAAACAAGATGATTGTCAATCTTCCTCTGTCTAGGTTTCCATTCATGATCTCGCCTCATGGGGTAAGGATGATTCTGAGAACGGTCAAGAATCAGCCCAGAACTACATGGAAGGACCTGGTCAATGACCAGAAGAGAGCTGGGACTACAGTCTCAAACATTTCAGTTAGTAACACAATATGCCGTCATGGATTAAAAATCCTTCAGGGCATGCAAGGTCCGCCTGCTCACACCAGCACATTCCATGGCTCATTTGAAGTTTGCCAACAACCATATGGATGATCCAGAAGAGGCATGATAGAGGGTCATCTGGTCAGATGAGACTAAAATAGAACTTTTTTGGTATCAGCTCCACTCGCCATGTTTAAAAGAAGAAGGATGAGTACAACCCCAAGAACACCATCCCAACCGTGAAGCACGGGGTCATATATCACAATATTTTGGCCAACAACCTCTTTCCCTCTGTAAAAGCATTGAAGATAGGTCATGGCTGGGACTGCCAGCATGACAATGACCCAAAACATACAGACAATGCAACTAAGGAGTGGCCTAGCCAGTCTCTAGATCTGAACCCAATCGAAAATCTTTGGAGGGAGCTGAAACTCAATCTTACCTAGCAACAGCCCCAAATCTTGAAAGATCCGGAGAAGACCTGTTCGTAAGAGTATCCCAAAGTCCCTGCTGCATTGTGTGCAAACTTGGTAAAGAACTAAAGGAAACAGCTGACCTCTGTAATTGCAAACAAAGGTTTCTGTACCAAATATTAAGTTCTGTTTTTCGATTGTTTTACTATTGTATGAAATACTTATTTCATGCAATAAAATGCAAATTAATTATGTAAAAATCATACAATCTGATTGTCTGGATCTTTACGAAGATTCTGTCACATTTCAAGTTTTCCTATGATAAAAATTACAGACCTCTCCATTCTTTATAGATGGGAAAGCTTAGAAATGGACTGCAAAGCCCTAGAGGCTGTATTCAGCCACTCTCAGCAGCTGTCTCTAGGCTAAATGCAGGATGTATCACTTAGAAATGGCAAAGCACAGGGTTAGCACTTAAAATGACTTTTCTATGGTGGTTAAGCAACAATATTACCACTAGAGGATTCTGATTCCTGAAACTGTGCACACACATGGATAACTACTCTTTCCTTCAAATCAGAACTGTCTCTGAACTGTGTAATGTCGTCAGTGTGCCAAACGTGGTGGCACCGGTCCTTTTATAACCTCTGATGAGGTAATGCGGACAGCCAATCACAGTAATGCCAATGCCAAAATAGTATAGGTATGGCATTACAGTGACTGGCAGGCAATCACCACATGTTTAATGGCTGTGTAACAGGCACCTAACATGCGGGGTGGGGATTCAAGCATTACATTCGAGCACCAGATAATGCTTGTTGAGTGCCAAGCACATTTCAGCACGCCGACACTCAAGTGATGTCCGAGTATCACCAAGCACAATTGTTCATCACTAGTTCTTGAAGCAAGAAACATAGACTTTAAAGGTCACCAACAGACAAAGAGCAATAATAAATACACGCAAGTTGCTGTTCTTAATCCATTCCCTCTTGAGTTCTCGTGAGTGTTTTTTCCAGGGTAATTTTGAAGAAGATTGTGATACCATAAATAGGGCAGCGCGCTATTAGGCTATTGTGTTTTTGCAAAACCAGGAAAATGTGGTTTTCTATGTAAAAATGGCTGAAACAAGCAGACGCTGTCATGGACATAGACAGCCTTGGGTCAAGCTGGTATGTTACTGGAAGAAATATTGCACAATTAAATTCAGGACATATGGAAGAGCTCTAAGTGTAATAAGTTGTATACTGTGACATCCTATCTTTGGGTTGTAAAATCATGAAATGTCCTCTGCTTACCCTGCCCTCATCTTTTATACTTTCTGTGATAGTCTGCAGTGATTGACTGAGCTAGACCATGTGACCCTCTGGCTGATGCAATCTATATCAGAGTGCTAAATTGCTCCTGATATTTTTTTTGCCATCCTCATGAATCAAATTAAAGTTGTTTGAATTCATCATGACCCGAAAATTTTAGGAATTTTTTACTTGAAATCAGTTTTCACCAGATATATCTCTATTTTTTTTAAAAGTTTTTTAACCTCTATATTTTCATTATACTCTGAACAGGTTATGGAATTGTTGTATCTTACATACATGAGAAGGTGTGTCCAAACTTTTGGTCTGTACTGTACCTTACTGCCTTAAACAATGACTAATTAAAGAAAAAAACGCCCTTTCATTCCTTGATTGTGATTGTATGTTTCCTGATTTAATAGTCTGTTTGGCAACTAGTGAATCTTCCAATAAATAATGTGTTATTTTATTAGACATGAAAAAGTTATGGTGCAAACCTCTAAATCAGAATTGACATTTCTGGCACAGAGAATCTGCTTTCTTTCCCAGGCATGAGACAAACTTGAGTGTTTTGTCAACGTGACACATAATTCTCAGACTCCAAGGAGGGAAGACATGTGTTTAAGGGTATCTGGTTATCTAGTGTAAAAACTCTCCAGCATGAATCAAGGGGGAGTATTGACAACTGTTGCTTTTCTTTTGTGTTCTAAATACATGAACAGCAGCCGAGAAAATAATTAAAGAAAAAAAATGATTTTGCATTATTGTCGCAATACTAAAGCTAGACTTTAACTTAATATTCTATTGATTAATATTTGGTATTTTTTTTATATTTTCATAAAAAGGCAAAATTCAGTAATTGGTTGTTAATTGGTCATTATCTCAAAAGTGTCACTACATGTCACTACAGTCCATGTTATTTAGAAATATAGGATTTGCCAACTATTGAAATTGTGTCATGACTAAAGAATATTAACTTTATATTGCACTGTCATATTTGAAGATGAAAGGATAAGGCAAAATTGGAAATTGTCTGTTCTTTCTTAGTAGTTATTCTCCAGAAATTAGCAGAAAGGTTATTCTTCAGAAATTGAATGTTTCTTATTATGCAATGGGGTCTCTCCAGACTCCATAATAAGCATAAGATGTAAAAAAAAATAACACTTGTACATATCTTACTGTTCAACTCTCTGGCTACTTCCAGCGCCAGGCAAAAAGTAAAAAACAAAACAAAAAAAAGCATACTCATCTCACTGCTCACCTTTCCGGATGTCCCGCAGTGTCCTGACTGCTGTTCGGCCCTTCAGTGCCTCCAGTGCATCGCATCTCTGACCTGGTGTTCCCTCTAGACTGGGACTTATGGCTACAAGCAGACCTTGAAGATCACTAGACATGTACAATGACCAACCGGGCCTTCAGCAGAAAGTTGCCACCTGGTATTCACTCTAGGCCTAGACTTTTGGCCACGAGTAAGACTCTGAGCATACACAGTGAACTATAGGGCCTCGCCTAGAGAGAACATGGGGCCAAAGATATCACATGATGGAAGTACAGCATGGTGGCTCAGTGGTTAGCTTTGCAGCCTTGCAGCGCAAGGCTCACAGTTCAAATCACACGAAGGACAACATCTACAAGGAGTTTTTATGCTTTCCCTGTGTTTGCTTGGGCTTCCTCCGGGTACTCCAGTTTCCTCCTATACTTCAAAAAAACACTGATAGGGAATTTAAATTGTGAGCTCCATTGAGGAGAGCGATGATAAGGACTAGGGAATATGATAGCACTGTATAAGCAATGCATAATAAATAAATAAAATAAAAAAGTACAGAGAACGAAACAGTGGACAATGGAGGCACCTGTAGAGGTGAATATGTTTTTTTTTTCTTTTTAATCTTTTGTTCAGCATGATGGCATCCATAGCTGGTCACAAACTTATATAGGTTTATATAAGCTTATGTATAAATCCATAGTACAGGTGAATTTAAGAGACTGTCAGAGAAATCTGATATTTTCAATTGTCATGCATTCTGATAAATTGATGAAATTTGACACTTTGGTCAAAACAGGACACACTGAGGTGTCAAGTTACAGAAGCTTATTAAAGTCTATGGAGTTGTTAGAGGTACAGCTAGTGGTGCAGACATGGCACATACAAATTAACTGGAATTTTTTTAAATAAGGCCCGGTTCACGCTGCATTTTTACAGTTCTTTCTGGGTTTCATTTGAAGCCCCCTAAAAATGTGATGCAGATGAACCCCCTGAAGGGGCCATAGAACTGAGTTACATGAATAAAGATCAAATGTAATTCACTTGTGTTTTTTCTTCTGAAAATGTCCAGGCACAGAAATATGGTCTGCTATATTTGCTTGCACAGCTGAACAGACACTTTCAGAAAAAACAGAAACAGAGTTCAAAGGGGGTGCCCTTATCATTACTTTCTAAATCTTGGGTCATGCTGCGGGCAAAATCGAAAAGAATTAGTGTTATGCGCCGACTCACTATGTCCCGAAAGTATTTCGCTGTGTTCCGGGACATAGTGCGCCGGCACATGCGCACTAATGCTTTTCGGCTTTGCCGGCAGTTGGGCAAAGCATACTGTGCGTGTGCAAGGCAAGATTGCCTTGGGCAGGCGTGTACTACGGAGGACAGAGAATGAACTTCAATCCAATATTGCGGCCAGCATGCAGCCAGTGGGTAAGGAAAGGGTGAATCAAACACCCGAAAACTCCGCCCATATTACCAACAACCTGTCTTGCCAAATTCAGGTGACAGGTTCCCTTTAACAATGAAGATAGTGAGCCTCCCTTCAATAGAGACATATTAATTAATTTAAAACCTGACTCACGCAACCCCTCCAAAAACACAACACATCAGCATTCTCCATAGCAATTTGGATGCTCTGTGGTATCCTACCTTTTTCCCTTATGGAGACCAAGGTTGGCATGACAGTCTAAAACAACAGGGAAATAGTGCCTGAAGAATAACTCAACTTCAGCTTTGTATTTTCGGTCAGGAAGGGATTTAAACCACTATTCAATGGTGGCAAAGTCACACAGCAATATTTGGTCAATGCATACGTTAAAATCGAGGCAAATCATCTACATAGATCAATATAAAATACATTTATAACACATAGACACAGGGATAGATAGACATAGATTATAGAATAAAATGTGTTTTTGTACTTATGTGGATACAATGTAAATTAAATCACCTTTGTCCATGTTTTTCCATGTTAATGAAATGTTACTTTTACCTACTTTGCTTTAATTTTAACACAGGGGGAGGGGTGAGTACACATAGGAAAGAGGACACACAGGGGGAGACAGCTCAAACGAAAGAACACATGTGGGAAGAAGACAGCACAGTGGTGGAGAGAGAGAGCAGACAAGGGGGAGAGCAGCTCAAACGGGAAAGCACATGAAGGAAGAACACAGCACAGGAAGGAGAGACAGCAGACAAGGGGGATAACACATGGGGTAGACAGGTCAAAGAAGAGAGCACAGATGGGAGAGGTCAGCACATGGGGAAAGAGAGAGTGGATAGGTGGGTGAGCACATGGGGAGAGATTCTCAATGCTACAAAGCCTGCCCACCTTGTGACAATACTGCCCACCCGATGTGATAACATCTGGCCTCCACCTAGTATAGCATATATTCTCCAGCCACTGGCTTAGAGAGAAAAGTAGAGATAGAACAACATTTGTGAAAATGTAGAATAGAAGTCATTTAATGGATAGAAAAAGTACTATCCTTATTCGGAAAAGTCACTTGACATGACAAGTAAGCTTCAAGTAAATACCCATTTGTTCACAGTCTATCAGAAATATCTATCATACCAGAGTAGAATAACAGAAGAATGGCTCAGACCTGCCCTTAGTAGTTCTTTGCTAGCTATTAGTGCACCTTTTAGTTTTTTGCATCCTTTTGAGATTGTACAATATTATTTCATGACTGTTTGTCTGTGGACCCCTGTTGTCTTTGACAGAATCGAAGAGAATTTTCATAATAGCGTCATGCAGCTATAACTCCAAAAGATACGCATGAAAAATGTTTCCCACAATACAAATCAATTTAATTTTTTCATTGCAACTTTCTTCGTCATTGTTTCTATAGAGGTAATGACCATATAGCTCTTCAAGACAGAAATAGCTGCCAGTTACACTAGCTGTGGGACACAAAGGCATTACATTCAAGCAAACAATCCAATCTGCTTTTGTCCATGTAATACCAGCCACAGCTGGGACAGAAATTTCAATAGATTAACAATATAAAAATGATTGCAAACCTATATAAGCATTTATAGCACTTAGAATCACAACTCATCAATTTTACTTAACCAAATAACCTTTATGTTTAGTCAATTGTAGTGATTAGCAAATCTATTAAAATTTAAATTTGCGCGGTTTGCCCAATTTTCCCCTAAAATTTAATTTGAGGTGAAGAAATTTGTGAAAATTTCAATAGGATGAAAAAAGAGAGGGAGAGAAAAGCATTGTTGGGAAACAAGCATCGCCATGTAACATGACATTAGCCTTATTAGCGATGGTGAGACTGATTTCCAATAATGTTCAATATGCTATATATTTCACTTACCTGTGTAATCTGGAGATGCAACCTGGAATCTGCAGTTGTAAACTAGTTCTGCAGGATATTATGTGGAAGTGACCACTGCCAACTGGGGATGCTGATATGTGACTGACCAACAATGTATAAGATACGATAATCCTATAGATTAGTTTGGTAGTGACTTCGGCTAAGCAAAAGGATATTAGCCTGCTAAGTGATCGTGACAGTCAATTTTTTTTATATTGGGTGAATCACGAATAGAATCTCAAGTATTCGAATTTGAGTGAAAACGTGAATTTCAGGAATTTCATCTCAAACTCTATCCTCCGCGAATTGAACTTCTCATCTCTAGTGCTAATACACAAGTATGTATTGGGTATGCATACCCAGAGTAGCTATAGTGCCTCTTAAGGTACCTTCACACTGAGCAACTTTAGAACGATAACGATAGCGATCCGTGACGTTGCAGCGTCCTGGATAGCGATATCGTTGTGTTTGACACGCAGCAGCGATCAGGATCCTGTTGTGACATCGCTGGTCGGAGCTAGAAGGCCAGAACTTTATTTCGTCGCTGGATCACCGGCTGACATCGCTGAATCGGCGTGTGTGACGCCGATCCAGCGATGTGTTCACTTGTAACCAGGGTAAACATCGGGTTACTAAGCGCAGGGCCGCGCTTAGTAACCCGATATTTACCCTGGTTACCATTGTAAATGTAAAAAAAAAAAACACTACATACTTACATTCCGGTGTCTGTCGCGTCGCCCGGCGTCAGCTTCCCTGCACTGTGTCAGTGCCGGCCGGCCGTAAAGCAGAGCACAGCGGTGACGTCACCACTCTGCTTTACGGCCGGCGCTTACAAAGTGCAGGGAAGCTGACGCCGGGGGACGCTACAAACACCGGAATGTAAGTATGTAGTGTTTTTTTTAACATTTACAATGGTAACCAGGGTAAACATCGGGTTACTAAGCGTGGCCCTGTGCTTAATAACCCAATGTTTACCCTGGTTACCCGGGGACTTCGGCACAACGACTAAACAGCGACTCTGCAGCGATCGGCATCGTTGTCTATATCGCTGCAGCGTTGCTTAATGTGACGGTACCTTTAAGTAATATACTGCCAGGGTTTGCTTTACATTAAGCTACTATGCATACTATAAGTCTGATATACAGTAGTATATAGGTATTACCAAACACATTTTTAGCAATCTTTCTTTAAAGATATTCTCCAGGAATAGAAAATAAAGAAAATATGATTAAAAATACTTCTTAAATATCTCTAATGAGCATATCATACTCTTTTTTGTCTAGCGAGATAATCACTATGGTACATTATAATGATGTTATATAGTACATTATGCATCTAGTTACAATAACAGAAGCCTATCCTGGAATAATAATGGAATGATAATAGGATATGTGTCCTGTAACTTATCCACTCCTGGAGAACAATGGAAACTTCCCTAGCTAGCACTCAAATGCTAGTTTATTATTGCGTGTTATTAAATGGGCTTTTACTTACTATCGAGTTATCATTCATTTCCATGGTGAGGCCACTTTGACATCACAGAAGTCAATTGTATGACGGGATTGAAAGGGTTTAGATACAGTCCTAGAAGACCAGAGAATATAATACACATCTTTACAGGGCAATCAGTGTGCCTGCAAATTATTCCCCTCAAATCAATTTTTGGGGAAATATTTGCTGAACATGGCAAATTTGAATTTCAAGAGATAACATCATCTGTAATCATTACTAGTTGGTGTATACAATTGAATTGTAGCCCATAGATTTATTTCAGTTGTTTAAAGGGAACCTGACAGCCAATAAATGCTGTCCAATGTATCAGACGCTGGCTGTATGTATCTGATGCTGGCTGCATGATCTCAGCTTGGTATGGATTGAGCAGCATGTATCAGCTGCCAGGTTTATTTTAGTAAATTACATTATGAGCATAAGAAGGAAAGAGCAAATAACATATGGATATGCCGGTAACTTGTAGCTAATAGCTATCTGTTTAGACATTGAAGTGTCTTCCTTGTGTTTGTGACAACATACCAATCCAACGGGATCATTTACTCTTGCCCTATTAAATGAAAAGCTTTTAGAGGACAGGCGAGAATGATGCTTATCTTGAAGCTGGAGAAATAAAGATGTATTAAAGCCAGAGTTGATGCTGTGCACTGTTCTTTAACAACAATTACAGTTAAAAAGCCAGGGGTTTTTGAGCGATTGCTCTGCCACCCTCTTTCTCATGCCATAATCAATAATTCACAGAAAGAAATGGAAACAAGCTGCTTCACTGTTGGACTCCTCCTATGACAGTGCCAGCACAGGAACTAAGGCTGGGTGTAGTTATGTAGCACAACACTCCTGGGAAGCAATGATTTAATCTTTGAAGAGTATGTTATAAGCTTGATTGTTGGAATTAAAACCTGGCTTCCTGCCATGCAAATATCACCAAGCCATCTCAGAAACATTTAGGTACTGTCTGGCATGAATTCGCTAAATAATTATAAACAGTGTGAAGAAATGGACAAACCATTATGCAAGTTAATGCATGCATTTATCATTCTTTTAACAATGCCACAATATTTAGAATTAATGGATATTTCTTTTAGGCTTTGAAACTTAAACAATAATAAATAGAAATGGGCAAATTTTTGGGAGTGGAGTTGAAATCTACTTGCATTTTGCAAAAACACATTGTTAGGGCTGGCGGAACGCATCAAATAATTATAAGGATGGTATAAGTTGCCAATTGCAGAGATGACTCCTGCTGCTCGGTAATGGTGGACAGTATATGGCGGTATAATATGAACACACAAGAGTTAGCTTCACCCGGTATGTAGGAAGTGAACCCTGTTGCATCACAGGGCCACAATACCGCAGAGAGAACGCTAGTATTGGGTCACAGGACTCTGCTCCAAGGACACGGGGTTTGAGTCCCCCAAGACCACTAGTGCTCGGCACCGCAACTGCGGTGCCAGGGAAAACCTAAATAAAGATTTACCACACTGAGTGCACACAGCGCCACTCTGGCGGACGCCACTAACCACCCTAACTAGGGTCAGGAATGCGCACTAGTTGCGCAAGATGCCACATTGGCGGTCGCTGCTTAATAGACGCTGTGTACTCGTGCCTATTGCTGTATGGCACAGTCTGGCACTAAGTAGCTCAATCACCAAACCATTTTCAACTACACTAGGAATGGGAATGATTAAGGAGCTTTCACCAGATTCAGTCATACATCCACACACACACGATTAGTGATTTATACTAGCACATGGCCTAGCGGCCATGAAAACCTATTATAGTTGTAGCTCTCCAGGACCTTCCTAGTGGTCCAATCGGAGCTGCTACAGGACCTGAGCATGTGACCCCCGACCTCCAATGAGAGTTTGTCCCATGGGATGCTCAGTAGAAGAAAATCAGGACTTAGTCCCTGGAACGTCTGCTCGCCGCTGATCAGTGCTGGTTACAAAGGCAGAGCCTGGAAACGCATCAGTAACTAAGCGCAGAGTATCTACTTGAGCCAGATGCTGGGATCGATGTCTCTGCTGAGCAACCTCCACTGCGGCTGGAGGAGAATGGGAGATCGCAGTGGACATGGTTCGAGATTCCCCCTGTACAGCGGTGGGAACTCAATGCCTAACACACATATTATCCAGAATGCAGGGATATGAAATTTGCTCCACATGGCGGTAAGAAAAGGCACTAAGGGCCTCCAGGAGACAGTGAGCAGCGTGGGTGGGTGAAGAGGTCAGCGGTGAAATCAGAATTGTTTTATTTTTCTACATCTTAAGTAATAATAATAATAATCTTTATTTATATAGCGCCAACATATTCCGCAGCGCTTTACAGTTTAACAGTTTCAAACACAACAGTCATAGGTAACAATGTTAACAATACAGTAATAAAGCAAAATAAGACAAAATAAGACAACCCTGCTCATGAGAGCTTACAATCTACAATGAGGTGGGGGAGATACAAAGTACAGGTGTGTATTTACAATTATGTATTTACAATGATGGTCCAGCCATCTTCATGGAGTGGGGGGTAGATGGAGATACTGAATGGGCTACACACACACAAACATAAAATGAGTTTGATTAGGGAACGTGATAGGCCGCTCTGAACAAATGTGTTTTGAGTGAGCGCTTAAAACTATGCAAGTTGTGGATGGTCCTAATATCTTGGGGTAGAGCATTCCAGAGGATTGGCGCAGCACGGGAGAAGTCTTGGAGTCGGGAGTGGGAGGTAGACCTCAAACCATGATGAAGGACATTCAGTTTACAGAGAATAAATTTGCTGCTAATTGAATTTCACATTAAAATCTTCATCTCTAATAAGAATGATAAAATTCTGTTTTAATTGGTAATCTGAAAGAGAAAGTAAGAGATGGATGATACTTCACTCATCAGTGATATAGCAGTAGTGTAAAATAATCAGTGAATGCCTAATGAGCAAACCACGATCCAACTCTAAGGCTGGTTTCAGACATGCTTAGGGCAGAACTGCAGAGGGCTGTGTACTTCCTCTGTTAAGCCCCGCCCACTGACACACATCTTCTATTCAGCTCTGCCTATGTCGGCATGCATCCTGTTTACCTATCTTTAACATTGGGTATGCAGGCCATGCGAATGTATGCGGTTGCCTCTGCATGTGTTGTTTTGATGCTGGGCCGAACAGAGCCGAACGCAAAAGTTGCATTTTGTTGCTGTCGGTGCAGCGCCAAAACAACGCATGCAGAGGCAAACGCATACATTTGTATGGCCTGCATACCCAATGTTAAAGATAGGTACGCAGGACGCATGCCAACGTTGGCGGAGATGAATGGAAGGAGTACGGCAGTGGGTGAGGCTTCACGGAGGAACTACGCAGCTCTCCACATCTCTGCCCTACGCAAGTGTGAAACCAGCCTAAGATCCATTTCTCATGTTCCTCCATCTGGTAATAAGGATTGGTTCTCAAATCTTATATATGAATGCGTGCTCCTTCTAGCACACTTTCTACTGAATTTAAGTGGCAGTATTGGATTTACACAAGAAAAAGAAATATTGCTTTTTTATTACACCACAGCATTTTCTAAAAATAATAATAATAATAATGTTAATTTTTATTTATAATAATTTTTATTTATATAGCGCCAACATATTCCGCAGGACTTTACAATTAAGCGGGGACATGTACAGACAATAAATTCAATACAAGTTAAGACAATTTAAACAGTGACATTAGGAGTGAGGTCCCTGCTCGCAAGCTTACAATCTACAAGGAAATGGGGGGACACAATCGGTGAAAAGTGCTTGTTATTTCAGGTCTGGCAATTATAATGAATAGGGATTTTCATATAAAGCTGCATGATCCGGTCATCAGCCCGTGTGTTTAAGTGCAATAGTTAAGTATCAAGTGCAGTTATCGTGTGCATGGACGGTGTGGAAGACAGATGAATAGTAGTATTCAGAATAATATTTGGAAGGCGGGAACAGGTCAAAGATAGTTTACTGAGTAGTTGATGTTGTTTGAAGAGATGGGTTTTTAAAGCGCGCTTGAATAGGTCGGGGCTAGGTATCAGCCTGATTGTCTGGGGAAGTGCATTCCAGAGAACGGGTGCAGCAAGAGAGAAGTCTTGGAGAAGGAGGTGCGAGGTTCGGATTACAGGGGATGCTAGTCTTAGGTCATTTGAAGAAAGGAGGGCACGTGTAGGGCGATAGACAGAGATGAGAGAGGAGATATAAGGCGGTGCAGAACTGTGGAGAGCTTTGTGGGTGAGAGATGAGTTTATACTGGACCCTGTAGCGAATGGGTAACCAGTGTAATGACTGGCACAAGATGGAGGCATCGGTGAAGCGGCTGGACAGAAATATGACCCTGGCTGCCGCATTCAAGATGGATTGGAGAGGAGAAAGTTTGGTAAGAGGGAGACCGATCAGAAGAGAGTTGCAGTAGTCCAGACAGGAATGAATAAGAGTGACAGTAAGAGTCTTAGCAGTTTCAAAGGTGAGAAAAGGTCGAATTCTGGAGATGTTTTTAAGATGCAGGTGACAAGAGCGAGTGAGTGATTGGATATAGGGTGTAAAAGAAAGTTCAGTGTCAAATGTGACCCCAAGACAGCGGGCATGCTGCTTGAGAGTTATGGTTGATCCCTCCAGGGTAATTTTGATGTTGAGTAGAGTGAGGTTAGTAGAAGGGAGAAACACAAGAAGTTCCATTTCGTAGAGATTTAGTTTTAGATAGAGGGAGGACTTGATGTTAGAGAGAGCAGACAGACAATCCTTGGTATTTTGAATTAGGGTAGGGGTGATGTCAGGGGAAGAAGTGTATAATTGGGTGTCATCAGCATAGAGATAGTACTGGAACCCAAATCTGCTGATTGTTTGTCCAATAGGGGCACTGTATAAAGAGGAGCATAGAGAGGAGGAGCTGATGATCCACAGTGTTGAATGATGCAGAGAGATCCAGGAGATTCAGCAGGGAACAATGACCTTTGGATTTAGCTGTTATTAGATCATTAGAGACTTTAGTGAGGGCAGTTTCAGTGGAGTGTAAAGAACGGAAACCAGATTGTAAGGGGTCGAGAAGAGAGTTATCTGAGAGATAGCAGATTAGACGGGAGTGGACCAAGCGTTCCAGGAGTTTAGAGATGAAGGAAAGGTTAGAGACAGGTCTATAGTTAGCAGTGCAGTTCTGGTCCAGGGATGGCTTTTTAAGTAAAGGGGTCATGATGGCATGTTTAAATAAGGAGGGAAATATACCTGAAGAAAGAGAGAGGTTAAATATTTTAGTCAGGTGAGTGGTGACCACTGGTGAGAGAGACTGCAGGAGATGTGAAAGAATGGGGTCACTGTTGCAGGTGGTAGGCCGAGCAGAAGCAAGGAGCTTGGAAACTTCTTCTTCTGAAGCAGGCTCAAAAATGTCTAGTGAGCTTGAGGTGCAGCAGGGCAGGGGCTCCAGGCACTGAGGAGATTGGGCTGAGATATCCTGATGGATGTGGTTGATTTTTTCTAGGAAATAAGTGGCGAGATCCTCACGGCTGTGGTTGGTGATGGGGCCTGTACTTTAGGTTTCAGGAGGGAGTTTAAGGTTTCAAAAAGTCATTTTGGGTTGTTGGTAGTGAGGTGATGAGTGTGGTGAAGTAGGATTGTTTGGCCAGATGAAGGGCAGAGTTATAGGTTTTGAGCATGAACTTATAGTGGATGAAGTCTTCTGCTAAGAGAGATTTTCTCCACTGCCACTCTGCACACCTTGAGCAATGCTGAAGAAAGCATGTTTGCATAGTGTGCCAGGGCTGCCATTGTCTGTGTCGGGTCTTTATGTGTGTAGAAGGTGCTGCTTCATCTAGGGCATTCTTCAGTGTATTATTGAAGTGTGACAATGCTAAGTCTGGACAGGAGAGGGGGGAGATGGGGGCCAAAGATGTGTGGAGGTTGTCCATAAGCTGCTGGGTATTATTGGTACGTGTATTCCGATAAGTGTGGTAGGTGGGGGTGTCCCGTGTTAGCAAACAATTCTTGACAGAGAAGGAAAGAAGGTTGTGGTCCGAGAGCGGGAGAGGGGAGTTAGTAAAGTCATGCAGTAAGCCGGAATGGGAGAAAACCAGGTCCAGAGTATTCCCGTCCTCATGCGTAGGAGAATTAGTAAACTGTGAGAGGCCGAATCAAGAAGTTAGAGAAAGAAGATGAGAGGCAGATTGGGAGAGGGGATCATTGATGGGGATGTTAAAGTATCCCATGATGAGGGCAGGGATGTCACAGGATAGGAAGTGAGTAAGCCAAGGGGCAAAGTGGTCTAAAAACTGATGGGAGGAGCCTTGAGGGTGATAAACAACCACCACTCACAAGGAGAAGGACTTAAAGAGTCTGACGGCGTGGACTTCAAAGGAAGGAAGGAAATGTAAGTGAGGGAACTGGGGGGATGACCTGGAAAGCACATTGTGATGAAAGAAGCAAACCAACACCTCCACCCTGTCTGTTCTCAGCTCTGGCGGTATGTGAATATTTTAGCCCACCAAACGAGAGAGCGACGGTGGTGTCTGACTGCTGGATCCAGGTTTCTGTAATAGCCAGAAGGTTAAGGGAATTAGAGAGGAAATCGTGAATGTAAGTTAGTTTGTTACCGTGCATTCCAGAGAGCACAGTGGAAAGCGATAGGAGAAGGCATGCACTGAATGTTAATAAGATTAGCAGGGTTTCTATATGCAGCTGGAGGAGAGTAATGTGTGCTGGTGGAGGGAGGCCCAGGGTTGGGGGAGATGTCGCCTGCAACTAGTAAAAGGAGAAATAACAGAAAGAGCAGGTGGTGGGATGATTTGTATGAGCGTTTTGAGTGCTGCATGGAGGTATTCGATGATTTGGAGTGGGTAAGAAATGTCAGTAGAGCCTCAGAGTTATACATGGGAGAGGGGAGAAGGGAGGGGTGATATGGAGAGAGTGCACAGCATGTGCTAAAGGGTGGGCGAGTTCTGAGAAAGCAGAAGCAAAAACAAATAAGAAGCAGATTGATATGATCAATGCATAATGTAGTATGACTGACCAATGTGTAATCTTTAACCTCATCATGACCAGAGGTATTTTCGTTTTTGCATTTTCGTTTTTTGCTCCCCTTCTCCCCAGATCCATAACTTTTTATTTTTCCGTCAAAATGGCCATGTGAGGGCTTGTTTTTGTGGGACAAGTTGTATTTTGAACGACATCATTCATTTTAACATATACTGGAAAACAGGAAACAAATTCCAAATGGGGCAAAACTGCAAAAAAAGTGCAATTCCAATATTGTTGTTTTTATTTTTTTTTACCATGTTCACTAAATGCTAAAACTGACCTGCCATTAATATTCTCCAGGTCATTACGAGTTCATAGAAACCAACATGTATAGGTTCTTTTTTATTCAAGTGGTGAAAAAAATCCATAAAATATCTTTATTGCACTCTCAATCCAAGCGAAGCCCTCGTTCTCCTGTAAAAAATTCCAAAATAAAAAAGCAACAATATTCCATACCTGTCCGCCGTACAGTCAAGTCCCACGCAGTAATCCATATCTTTTTTATTTTGGAATTTTTTACAGGAGAAATAGGGCTTCGCTTGGATTGAGAGTGCAATAAAGATATTAAACCTGTGTTTCATTATTTCATTAATATACTTTATTCTTAATGTGTGTGTGTATTTTTAACCCTTTCATACAATTGGATTAATAATGGATAGATGTTTATTGACACCTCTCCATTAATAATCAGGCTTAATGTCACCTTACAATAGCAAGGTGATATTAACCCCTTATTATCCCATATGCCAATGCTACAGGGCAGTGGGAAGAGAGAGACTAAGTGTTGGAATAGGCGCATCTTACAGATGTGCCTTTTCTGGGGTGGCTGGGGGCAGATGAATTTAGCCAGTGGGGCAATAACCATGGTCCCTCTCTAGGCTATTAATATCTGCCCTCAGTCACTGGCTTTCCCTCTCTGGCAGAGAAAATTGCACAGGAGCCCACGCCAGTTTTTTCAATGAATTAATCCTTTACTTTAACACGTACAGCTCCCAAATTTTACACATACACACTACTAACATTATTAGTGAAGGACATATAAAAATATATCGGATATGCAATGGTTTAGTGTATGTAAACCATGTCTCATATCCTGTCGGGTTCGGTAATGATTTAGCAAAAACTGACAGATGAATTACCGTCTTTTCTGCTATCTAGCTCTGTATGAAATATATATATATATATATATATACATATATATATATATATGTGTCTCACTGACATATATATATATATATATATACAGTATAGACCAAAAGTTTGGACACACCTTCTCATTTAAATATTTTTCTGCGTTTTCATAATTATGAAAATTGTACATTCACAATGAAGGCATCAAAACTATGAATTAACCCGTGTGGAATTATATACTTAACAAAAAAGTGTGAAACAACTGAAATTATGTCTTATATTCTAGGTTCTTCAAAGTAGCCACCTTTTGCTTTGATGACTGCTTTGCACACTCATGGCATTCTCTTTATGAGTTTCAAGAGGTTGTCACTGGGAATGGTTTTCACTTCACAGGTGTGCCCTGTCAGGTTTAATAAGTGGGATTTCTTGCTTTTAAATGGGGTTAGGACCATCAGTTGTGTTGTGCAGAAGTCTGGTGGATACACGGCTGATAGTCCTACTGAATAGATTGTTAGAATTTGTATTATGGCAAGAAAAAAGCAGCTAAATAAAGAAAAACGAGTGGACATCATTACTTTGAGAAATGAAGGTCAGTGTTAGGGGTCGAGTTCCCACCTCTGCACAGGGTTAGCTCATACCGCCATATAGTTCCGCCGTTTACTAGCAGCAGGTTCTCCTGCACGGTGGACCCCGGGCTGCGAACGCATCTATTATAATAAAACCTCTATATTAACTCGGTGCGTTCCACTAGCCCTAACAGTCAGTCAGTCTGACAAATTGGGAAAACTTTGAAAGTGTCCTTAAGTGCAGTGGCAAAAACCATCAAGCACTACAAAGATCTGGCTCACATGATGACCGCCCCAGGAAAGGAAGACCAAGAGTCACCTCTGCTTCTGAGGATAAGTTTTTCCGAGTCACAAGCCTCAGAAATCACAGGTTAACAGCAGCTCAGATTAGAGACCAGGTCAATGCCACACAGAGTTTTAGCAGCAGACACATCTCTACAACAACTGTTAAGAGGAGCCTTTGTGCAGCAGGCCTTCATGGTAAAATAGCTGCTAAGAATCTACTGCTAAGGACAGGCAACAAGCAGAAGAAACGTGTTTGGGCTAAAGAACACAAGGAATGGACATTAGACCAGTGGAAATCTGTGCTTTGGTCTGAATAGTCCAAATTTGAGATCTTTGGCTCCAACCACCCTGTCTTTCTGCGACGCAAAAAAGGTGAACGGATGGACTCTACATGCCTGGTTTCCACCGTGAAGCATGGAGGAGGAGGTGTGATGGTGTGGGGGTGCTTTGCTGGTGACACTGTTGGATATTTATTGAAAATTGAAGGCATACTGAACTAGCATGGCTACCACAACATCTTGCAGTGGCATGCTATTCCGTTTAGTTGGACCATCATTTATTTTTCAACAGGACAATGACCCCAAATATACCTTCAGGCTGTGTAAGGGCTATTTGACCAAGAAGGAGAGTGATGGGGTGCTACGCCAGATTACCTGGCCTCCACAGTCACTAGACCTGAACCCAATCGAGATGGTTTGGGGTGAGCTGGACCGCAGAGTGAAGGCAAAAGGGCCAACAAGTGCTAAGCATCTCTGGGAACTCCTTCAAGATTGTTGGAAGACCATTCCCAGTGACTACCTCTTGAAGCTCATAAAGAGAATGCCAAGAGTGTGCAAAGCAGTCATCAAAGCAAAAGATGGCTACTTTGAAGAACCTATAATATAAGACATATTTTCAGTTGTTTCACACTTTTTTGTTAAGTATATAATTCCACATGTGTTATTTCATAGTTTTGATGCCTTCAGTGTGAATGTACAATTTTTATAGTCATGAAAATACAGAAAAATCTTTAAATGAGAAGGTGTATATATATATATATATATGCTTTCACAAATATTTGATCCCATGAATCCATTATATGTCCATTTTGCAAGCCGGCGAGAAAATCTCGCCATACGAATGCCATACGGCTGCCATACGGATGACACACTGATACTTTTTTGAGAAAAAATCACATCCTTGCATTACATATGGATGACATATGGATCACTGTTCAGCAACATATCTGCATATCGCGGTCGTAAAAAACAGACCGTATTTTTATATGTTAGGTGTGACTCCGGCCTTAAACTATGACTTGGGAACAGCTAATTCTTGTCAATATGCACTTTAAGCTAAGTTTTGGTTCTAATTTCTCTATATACATTCTCTATAATATTTAGAACTATATTTTCAATGTCTCTGATGAACTAGTCATATTCTAAAACGTGTCTTACATATTCTGCTGCTATGTATTAGTATATCTGCTATCACCCTTTAAAAAAAAAAAAAAACAACTCATACCTGTAAAAAAGGTCTACCAAATGCCATATAATATATTGCAATATGAGTTAATGACCAATGTAAGTGACGGTATAGGAATATAGTTTAATTCTTCTGAGATAATGGCTGATGAAGTGTATACCCTGAATGTAGAGTTTGAGAATAGTCTTAAAGAGGATGTCCACTCTCAGAAAACTTTTGCCTGTTGGTTAAGTGCATTGTAAGAAAAAATTGCATTGTACTTACCCTCCTGGGGTCTTGCGCTGTTTCTCCAGTGCTGCTCTGGTTATCATTTATAGGCTGCAGTGGTGATGTCACATTGACAGTGCTGCTGACAATCACTGCAGGAAACACAGACCTCTACTGATGATTGGCTGCAGGCCTGTCAATGTTGCGTTACCACTGAAATCAAACAACAGACACCACGGCTTTACCAAAGACACAGAGCTGGAGGGTAAGTAAAGCACAGTTTGTTTTTTTCCACAATAAGCTGAGCTGACAGTTAAAAGCTTTCTTAAAGGAAGCAAATAGTGATAAGTGAATGTGCCCGGATAAGGGGTTATCCGAGGAAGCTCCTGAGCTAACCGAGCGTCTTCGACGTGCTCAAAAAATATGTTTGAGTCCCCACACCTGCATGTCTCACAGCTGTTAGCAGCAACACATGCAGCTATTGCCTAACAAACAGGCAATCCCTGCATGTGTTGCGGCTGTTGAACAGCCGCGAGACTTGCAGCCACTGGGATTTGAACATATTTTTTGAGCACGCCGAAGACGCTCGGTTAGCACCTGAGCATGCTCAGATCACATTTTTTCTGAGCACATGCGCTTGTCACTAGTAACTAACCCTTTAAGATGCCCATATACATGTAATAACAATCAGACAAAAGCCAATTATTCCTCCTGACCTCCAATGCTGCACCTAACATGTATGTGTTCTTAATGGTGAGAAGTATGTTGCTCCCAGACATGTTATTCCCAAATAACTTTACCATGCTGAGCCCAACAGATAAGCAGCCAGTCCCACAGAAATGTCCTAATTCTTCAGACCTTATTCTAATGTGCATAGGCACCTTTATTAATGGTATATTGTAAACTTCACAGCATGTAACATATCTGTATAAATCATGATTTATGCTAAATTATCTAATTCTAAAAGATCAGTTGGAGGTACTTTATTAGCTATTTGTTTAATTGTTTTCTTATTTTTTTGTTTTCTTTTTGCTATTTATTCTAACAACGCCGTGCCAATCTAATCTTATCATTTCTTAATGAGTCACTAAATCAGCTATATTAAGTATTTAATAGTTCATATAATCCTGTGAAATTAACTTGATACTTTTTTTTTAAAATAATTGACTTCTTGTTTTGATTTGCTCTTCTACCCTTCAATTCATCTTCTTTTCTGTTGTATATTGTTGGGTTTTTGTTCATTCATTACGGAGGTTTGTCATCTGTACTTCTCAGATTTCATATTCACTGCCTCCAGCAGCTAGACCGCATTCACATGATTAGCGGGTTTGAGGGAGATTAGTATTGAACGCGTAAATCCTCGGTATTGATGGCAAGAAAAAAATAGCAACAAATCAGAGGAGATATCTTACTTCTGTTTATTCTTATGCTGTACGGGGACTATGTTGAACATTTTTTATTAGATTAATATGAAGAATTAATCCTTTCTTAATAACACAGGTTTTGTTCAATTTTGCTTTTTCCATTGTCTACTGTGTATGTTTTTTAAACAATGAAGCTTTTTTTTACTAGTCTCAACAGGTAACTAATGATTGCTATTATACATAAATACAAAAAAGAATGTTCGTAGACTTAGAAGATCACAATTGACCTCCTGTAGACTGTGTGATTGGAAACTAATGTATAAATGATTTTGGCTTACAATGCTCAGTCTAAAGTTGTGTATCAGAACACTAATCCATTGCCATGGTTAATTAATGGATTGTAGCTTACTTACTGAATCAAATGCAATGGATTTATTGAGCATTCATTCAGTGCTTTTGACTAATGTCAAACACAGTTGAAATAAATTAATTAAAAAATTTGGTTCAGCTTTTTATAACACTATATACAATCTTAGGCTAGCTGCAAATGACCATAGATTCTCTCATCTGAGAGAATTGGGTTGATTTTTCAAATCGCACTCTGATTAGGGTTGAGCGAAATCGGACAAATTAAAAAATCGACGACTTTCTGCAAAGTCGGGTTTCATGAAACCCGACCCGATCCTAGTGTGGGATCGGCCATGAGGTCGGCGATCTTCGTGCCAAAGTCACGTTTCGCATGACGCTTTCAGCGCCATTTTTCAGCCAATGAAGGAAGATGCAGGGTGTGGGCAGCGTGATGACATAGGTGTCGGTCCCCACCATCTTAGAGAAGGGCATGACAGTGATTGGCTTGCTTTCTGCGGCGTCACAAGGGCTATAAAGGGGCGTGCACACCGACTGCCATCTTACTTCTGCCGATCGTAGCATAGGGAGAGGTTGCCACAGCTTCATCAGAAGAAGGGATATAGTTAGGGAGGGAAGATTAAGCCCCGAAACTGCTTGTGCTGTAGCGATTTCCACCATTTGTTTGCAGGGACAGTGGAGGCTATATTTTCGTGCATCAGCTCTGTAGCTTATTAGGCTGCCTTATAAGGCTCCCTGATAGCTGCATTGCTGTTTGCACGCCGCTGTGCAAACCAACTGCTTTTTTAAAACAAAAATCCTGTTGCTCCTTTCTGCACAGTTATCTTGTTTATTTGTCCACACTTTTGTGTGCAGCAGTCCTTTTTATTGCTGCCATACTTTTCCTGAGATCATTGTAGGGAGATTGAAATTGTACTACAGTCCTTGTATTTTTTCATATACCTTCCAGCCACTTTCTGCCACTTACATTGTGTTGCTTTATACACTGGGCCTGAGTTTTGGTTGTCTCCCCCCAAAAAAGTGAGATTCAAATTCTCACAAAGTGGATACACTTCTGTCCTGTTTGTTTGTCATATATCAACCAGCCACTTTCTGCCACTTAGATTACGTTGTTATATACACTGGGCCTAAGTTGTGATTCAGTCTCCCCCAAAAAAGTGAGATTCAAATTCTCACAAGTTGATATACTTCTGTCCTGTTAGTTTGTCGTATATCAGCCAACCACTTTCAGCCACTTACATTGTGTTGTTTTTTTGCACAGGGCCTGATTTTTTGTTCAGTCTCCCCCCAAAAAAGGGAGATTTAAAATCTCAACACGTTTATATACACCTTCAACCTTGTTTTACAGTACCATATAACGGTTGTTATTTTGATTAGATTTTCCAAAAAATGAGGAAGTCAGGTGGAAGAGGCCGTGGGCGGTGGTTGCGAGCTGGTACTGATGGTGGTGGTGGTGCATCTGGTGGTAGTGGCAAAAGCACAGTAGCACCTAAGGCTGGAGGTGTTGAGCCAGCGTCATCGTCTAGCTACACAAGGCCTCAAAGGCTCCCTTATCTGGGAGTAGGAAAATGGCTTTTAATGCCGGAGCAGCAGGAAAAAGTTTTGGCTTTCCTTGCTGACTCAGCCTCTAGCTCTTTCACCTCCTCTTCAGAAAGTTCCAAATATAAAAGCAGCGAGTCGTCAGTGGATGCTCCCGGTCAGGAACAAGACGTTTCCTTGTGTCCTTCACCCAAAATAAAAGTGAAGGATGCATCAGGCGACACTACAGGTTACTCCATGGAGCTCTTTACACATACCGTGCCTGGGTTAGAACGGGGAATTGTTAACTGCCCATTACAAGATGAATCGGCATGGAGTGCACTGATGCACAGCCACAGCTAGATTATAATTCTGTTCCATTGACTCAGATCACTACATTGCCCTCGCAGTGTACTGAGCCAGAATCTGACCCTGATGAGACTATGGTGCCCCGTCACGAACGCTATAGCACCTTACACGGTGACACAGAGGAAGGTGCACATGACATTGGAGGAGGAGGTGATAGATGACCCAGTTGTTGACCCAGATTGGCAGCCATTGGGGGAATAGGGTGCCGCTGCCAGTAGCTCAGAAGCGGAGGAGGATGATCCGCAGCAGCCATCTACATCGCAAAAGCTGTCATCTGGCTGGCCAGTATCAGGCCAAAAATGTCTGTCAAAAACAGTTTTAGGACAGCGTGGCCATCTGGTGAAAGTAGCACGGCGTGCAATGCCTGAAAAGGTATTCCATAGTAGGAAGAGTGCAGTGTGGCAATTTTTTAACCAAGATCCGAATGATCAGTCAAAAGTTATCTGTAAGAAATGCTCAAAGACCTTTAGCAGAGGAAAGAATCTTCAAAATTTAAATACAACGTGCATGCTTAGACATTTAACCAGCATGCACTTGCAAGCCTGGACTAACTACCAAACGTCCTGTACCGTTGGTGCACCTGCTCAGAATGAAGGTAGTCAGCAATGCTACATTGCTTCCCTCACTGTAAGCCCACCAGTTAGGACACCACCACAAATGTGGAGGCATCATCGCAAGGCCAAAGCAGGCAGGGAATCACAAGGTTATTGGTAGGAAGCACTTTATGTAGGCCAACAACGAGAATACCATCACCAACCCTCTCTCAATCCACCATGTCCACCACCACCACCACCGCTAGTTTCACCATATGCACCTCTCCAGTCCAGCTCACCCTACAAGGGACTCTCGTTAGGAAAAGAAAGTGCTCATCCTCTCATTCGCGTACACAGGGTTTGAACGCCCACATTGCTAGACTAATCTCGTTTGAGATGATGCCCTACCGGTTGGTTGAAAGCAAAGCTTTCAAAGCCCTTATGGCCTACGCGGTACCATGCTATGACCTACCCAGTCGACACTTCTTTGTGAGAAAAGCCATCCCAGCCCTCCACCAGTATGTCAAAGACCGCATTGTTCATGCACTGAGGCAATCAGTCAGTAGAAAGGTGCACCTCACAACAGATGCATGGACCAGTAGGCATAGCCAGGGACATTACGTGTCCATCACGGCACACTGGGTTTATGTGGTGGATGCAGGGTCCACAGAGGACAGCCATAGTGGGACAGTTCTGCCAAGCCCACGGTCTAGGAAACAGTTGGCTGTAGGCGTTCGCCACCCCTCCTCCTCCTCCTCATCCTCCAGAAGTGAAAGCTCGTCCTCAGAGCGCAGTCGCACGACCACTCCATCCGCAGCTGCCAGTGTTGCACACGAGGTGTCCCATTATCGAACAGCTAGTGGTAAGCGTCAGCAGGCTGTGTTAGGAATGAAGTGTTTGGGCGACAACAGACACACCGTGGAAGTACTGGCCAAGTACTTGCAGCAACAAACTCAGTCATGGCTGGGCAGTGTACATCTTGAGGCAGGCAAGGTAGTCAGTGATAACGGAAGGAATTTTATGGCTGCCATAGCCCTTTCAGAACTTAAACACATACCTTGCCTGGCTCACACCTTGAACCTGGTGGTGCAGTGCTTCCTCAAAAATTATCCGGAGTTACCAGCCCTGCTCCTGAAGGTGCGAAGACTTTGCTCGCACATCCGCCAGTCGCCCATACACTTCAGCCGTATACTGAACCATCAGTGATCGCTGAATCTTCCCCAGTACCGAATAATAATTGACGTTGCAACAAGGTGGAACTCCACACTGCACATGGTTCAGAGGCTGTGCGAACAGAGGCGTGCTGTAATTAATTTGTGTGAGGATACACATACACGGGCAGGCAGTTGGATGGCAGACATGGAGTTGTCTGGTGTGCAGTGGTCGAAGCTCCAAGACCTCTGTCAAGTCCTTCAGTGTTTTGAGGAATGCACACGGCTGGTAAGACGCCATCATAAGCATGAGCATCCCACTAATGCGTCTGCTGATGCAAAGTTTGACGCACATTAAGGAGCTGGCGTCTGCAGCCGAGAAGGAGGGAAGCCTTCATGACAGTCAGCTGTTGTGAATTCTGTTATCAAACTCCCTCCTGTGGTCATGAATGGTACTTCGGCGAGTTCTGTCCATGAACTCCCTCTGGTGGCTGTGAGTGGAGCTGCTGCTTCTGAGGTTCCTTCCACAGGTGACGTAGTTTATTCTTTGGCTGGCTGCTCTATTTAACTCCACTCTGATCGTTACTCCATGCCAGCTGTCAATGTTCTTGTACTGGTTCAGTTCGCTCTTGGATCTTTCTGGTGACCTGTCTACTCCAGCAGAAGCTAAGTCCCTGCTAGTTAATTATTTGTTTATTGTTTTCTTGTCCAGCTTGCTATCATGATTTTGCCATGCTAGCTGGAAGCTCTGGGATGCAGAGTGGCACCTCCGCACCATGAGTCGGTGCGGAGGTCTTTTTGCACACTCTGCGTGGTCCTTTTGTAGTTTTTTGTGCTGACCGCAAAGATACCTTTCCTATCCTCAGTCTGTTTAGTAAGTCTGGCCTCCCCTTTGCTGAAACCTGTTTCATTTCTGTGTTTGTGACTTTCATCTTAACTCTCAGTTAATATATGTGGGGGGCTGCCTTTTCCTTTGGGGAATTTCTCTGAGGCAAGGTAGGCTTTATTTTCTATCTCTAGGGCTAGTTAGCTCTTAGGCTGTGAAGAGGCGTCCAGGCAGTGTTAGGTACGCTCCACGGCTATTTCTAGTTGTGTGATAGGATTAGGGGTTGCGGTCAGCAGAGCTCCCACTTCCCAGAGCTTGTCCTGTGTGAGTTTAACCATCAGGTCATTCCAGGTGCTCCTAACCACCAGGTCCATAACAGTACAGCTGGCCCAAAGTATTAATGCATCTCAATAGAGGGATAAGAGAAGTTCTGACACCATTTTTTTTTCTCTGCAGTGTGTTTTGTCTTTCTTTTCCCTTTAACCTCTTGGTGGTTCAGGACACAGGTGTAGATATGGACATTCAAGGTCTGTCCTCTTGTGTGGATCATCTCACTGCAAGGGTACAAAACATTCAAGATTTTGTGGTTCAGAATCCGATGTTAGAGCCTAGAATTCCAATTCCTGATTTGTTTTCTGGGGTTAGATCTAAGTTCCTGCAATTCAAAAATAATTGTAAACTGTTTCTAGCTTTGAAACCCCGCTCCTCTGGTGACCCCGTTCAACAAGTAAAAATCATTATTTCTTTGTTGCGTGGTGACCCTCAAGACTGGGCATTTTCCCTTGCGCCAGGAGATCCTGCATTGCGTGATGTAGATGCGTTTTTTCTGGCGCTTGGATTGCTTTATGATGAACCAAATTCAGTGGATCAGGCAGAGAAAATCTTGCTGGCTTTATGTCAGGGTCAGGATGAAGCGGAGGTATATTGTCAGAAGTTTAGAAAGTGGTCTGTGCTTACTCAGTGGAATGAGTGTGCCCTGGCGGCAATTTTCAGAAAGGGTCTTTCTGAAGCTCTTAATGATGTCATGGTGGGATTTCCCACGCCTGCTGGTCTGAATGAGTCTATGTCCTTGGCCATTCAGATCGATCGGCGCTTACGTGAGCGCAAAGCTGTGCACCATTTGGCCGTATTCTCTGAGCATAGGCCTGAGCCTATGCAATATGATAGGACTTTGACCAGAGCTGAACGGCAAGAACACAGACGTCGGAATGGGCTGTGTTTTTACTGTGGTGATTCCACTCATGCTATCTCCGATTGTCCTAAGCGCACTAAGCGGTTCGCTAGGTCTGCCACCATTGGTACGGTACAGTCTAAATTTCTTTTGTCCGTTACTCTGATTTGCTCTTTGTCGTCCTATTCTGTTATGGCATTTGTGGATTCAGGCGCTGCCCTGAATTTGATGGACTTGGAGTTTGCCAGGCGCTGTGGTTTTTTCTTGGAGCCCTTGCAGTATCCTATTCCATTGAGAGGAATTGATGCTACGCCTTTGGCCAAGAATAAGCCTCAGTACTGGACTCAATTGACCATGTGTATGGCTCCTGCACATCAGGAGGATATTCGCTTTTTAGTGTTGCATAATCTGCATGATGTGGTCGTTTTGGGGTTGCCATGGCTACAGGTCCATAATCCAATATTGGATTGGAAATCTATGTCTGTGTCCGGCTGGGGTTGTCAGGGGGTACATGGTGATGTTCCATTGCTGTCAATTTCACCTTCCACTCCTTCTGAAGTCCCTGAGTTTTTGTCAGATTACCGGGATGTATTTGATGAGCCCAAATCCAGTGCCCTACCTCCTCATAGGGATTGCGATTGTGCTATTAATTTGATTCCTGGTAGTAAGTTTCCTAAAGGCCGACTGTTTAATTTATCTGTGCCAGAGCACGCCGCTGTGTGAGTTTAACCATCAGGTCATTCCGGGTGCTCCTAACCACCAGGTCCATAACAGTCAGCCATTGTCTGCTCAGGGAACTCTCCTGGACGAGATAGCGGATGAAGAGGAGGAGGAGGAGGATGATGGGGATGAATATTTATTGGAGGAGGATGCTTCTCAGGGGGCAATAGAAACTGGTGGCATTGCAAGGTCAGGTACAGGGTTTTTGCGGGACACAAGTGAAGTTGATTTGCAAGAAAGTGCTCCTCAACCCAGCACAGGCAGTGAATTGACACCTGGAACATTGGCCCACATGGCTGAGTGTGCCTTGCGTATCCTAAAAAGGGACCCCCGCATTATCAAAATGATGACCGATGACAATTACTGGTTGGCCTGACTCCTGGATCCACGATATAAAGGAAAATTACAAAATATCATGCCACATGAGAACCTTGAGCAATATTGGCTACCAAACAAGCAACTCTTGTAGACCGTTTGGTTCAGGCATTCCCAGCACACAGAGGCGGTGATGGTTCTCACACGAGCCATAGGGGGCAACATGGCAGAGGTGTTAGAGGTGCACAAATCCGAAGTGGCGTTGGACAGAGGGGTTTTATGATCAGGTTGTGGAGTGATTTCACAATGACTGCTGACACGATAGGTAGTGCTGCATCGATTCAAAGTGACAGGAGACAGCATTTGTCCAGTATGTTTACGAAC
Source organism: Ranitomeya imitator (assembly GCF_032444005.1). NCBI lineage: Eukaryota > Metazoa > Chordata > Amphibia > Anura > Dendrobatidae > Ranitomeya > Ranitomeya imitator. The sequence goes on along the minus strand of NC_091282.1, from coordinate 269,018,491 downwards.
TACTTTTCCTCCCTTATCGATGTTCTCCCTCACAGGTCATTCCCCTTTGATTACTGGGCATCTAAAATAGACACCTGGCCTGAATTGGCAGAATATGCATTACAGGAGCTCACTTGCCCTGCTTCTAGTGTGCTATCAGAAAGAGTCTTCAGTGCTGCTGGTTCAATACTGACCAAAAAAAGGACACGTCTGGCTACCGAGAATGTTGATGATCTAACCTTCATTAAAATGAACCAATCATGGATTTCAAATTATTTTGCCTCACCTTCTCCTGCTGACACGTAGCTTGCCTGAAAAATGTCTTGCTTTTGGCCTCCTCTTACTGACTTCTCCAATTCCGCCATTTGAAGCTGCTGAATGTCCACCATAGGCCATTTTTACCTCCCTAAATGGGCTGACTCCCTCCACAGGGCCGTGGTCACCACCTGGTGCAAGCACCCGTGCGAGTGCCGTTTGCCTGGACAGGTGGGTGTGCCCACTCTTGGGCGACGGCACTGGCACAGGGTCCCTCATAGTACAATGAAGTGTCTCTGGTGGTGGTGGTGCGCACCCAACGTCAGACACACCGTTGTAACATGAGGGGCCCTGGGCCAGTACCACCGGCCACGAGAGAGTGTTCCCCCCAGCTCGAACAGTGCTCTACCACTTGCAATACTTACCTCTCCCTGCTCCACCACTGTGTAGTCTGTGCTGTTAAATCCTTCAATGGCACCGCCAATACAAATTTGTTGAAATGATAGATGATAGTTAAAATATACACGGGCCCTGGCCTCCATTTTGACCAGTTAATACTTTCGCCTACTACCACTGTCTGCTACTCAGCAGAGGAGCCCACCCCAGTACCTAGCTATGCCGCCTGTTTAGTCCTGTTACCAATTTTGAACTGCTTTCAGCCTACTTTTGTATTTGGGCCTACTAACCGTGTCTGCGCCACTCATTACAGTTGTCCACCACTGAACAAAGCAATGCCGCCTGTTTAGTCCTGTTACCAATTTTGAATTGCATTTAGCCAACTTTTTTATTTTGGGCTTACTAACTGTGTCTGCGGCACTCATTACAGTTGTCCTCCACTGAACAAAGCTAGGCCATCTGTTTAGTCCTGTTACCAATTTTGAACTGCATTTAGCCTACTTTATTATTTGGGCCTATATCTGTGTTTCCTCCTCATCCTGCCCATTGCCCAGCCACTGCTAGATGAGCCTGCTGGTACATTGACCCAGACCACTACATTCCCCTTGCACTCTACACAGCCAGAATCTGACCCTGAACAGAAAATAAGACATGTACATGACCCTTAGGAGAATAGTTTTTCAGGCTATATTAGAGTGCAAGGTATGATAAAGTTGACAGTTAATCATTTTGCAGTATATCGTATAATTGCAGTCTACTGTCAGAGGTAGGTTCCATTATTTTGCTTGGTTCACACCAAAGTACAGAAAATTAGAATTAATGCAGGGGATTGATTGGTTACATGACAGACGCTATCTGTGCTAAACAACCCCTAGTGACTTAAAATGAGGTCTATTAGTTTTCCATTAGGATCTCCAACATTTTATTAGACAAAATTGTGCATTATGCTATTGGAATCAGTAATATAGTCTCCTAACAGAGACCTTAATGTAGATGTGAATCTATCTGAAGTAAAATGTATTCAATGAGTTGAATAATAATAATAGTAAATTAAGAATCAAAACATGCTTTTCGCTGTGGTATAATATGTGGGATATTTCCAGGCTTCATAATATTCTTCTAAATCTTTATGTTCTAGAAAAACTCAAAGGCCCAGATTCATAAACATGGGCATTGTTCACATAGGTGGCATCGCAGTGTCAGAGGCACCTAATTCATTAACGTGCACATCTTTTAATGAATCAGGCACATCTTAAAAGTGGCATGTATCTCTTTTTACAGTCAGACATGCAGACGTCACCACTCTCCATCTCCACTCATTTTGGTTGAAGTGGATGAAGTTGGTAGTAAAAAGTGTTACTTTTCAAAGGGTTGTATGTGTAAACACTTTGAAGAATTGAGGCCAAAGTATAGAGTATATTAACGTTAGCTCATAAAAGCATCAGAATTGAAAATTAAATTACGTGAGTAAAATGGCGGCCATCTGTGGCTTCCAATTTCCTGAACCGTAGAAGGCCAAGAAAATGTTGACAAAAAAATAATATTCGTCTCATTGTTCACCTGTTGCATCATCCCACAGCACACAGTTCAGTCCTCCGTGACTCTTATTTTCCCCTTCCCTTGTGTTCTTTCTCTTTTGCTTCAATACTCTAGGCCCTGGTTTCCCAGCTCTACTAGGCCTCTGACATCACTAACACATCTCTGACATTAATGATGTCTGAGGCTTAGTCAAGAGGGAACGTGAAGAGGGAAGTAGAGAAGAAGAGGTATGGTGGGTTACAGGGAAGGCAGGACAGGTCAACAGTGAGGTAGATATATATTTTTTTACATCCTACACAAAAAACATAATAAAGAACATTCAATTTGCACTTAATAACTTTGATGCACATCAATTTTCTCTATAAAATCTGCACAATTTTGCAAATTCAAATTTTGGCATATTTGATGGTTTCTATTGCTAATGGATAAGGTATTATTTTTTTACTTTGCCTTAAAGCATACTTTAATGATTTTCCTAAAAACTTACAACATACGCTTTCGTACAAGTATTGGGATATTGCGTTCTTCAAATTAGGTGATTTGTATGGGTATTGGGCTTGGATTCAAGTGATTTCAGAATAATATTCTTATTGTACATTTAATTTTTGTACAAATTATGAAACATACAGTATTGTAGATATGATAATATTATGTAAGACAGAATTCAATTCAAGGCACTTTTTGAGCTTTTGAGCTATATATTTTTTTCTTATTTTGTAAGTCTCCTCATCTTTTTCTGCTAGAGAGCTTTGACATTTTGACCGCTGATCTTCCTGCTGAGGCATTTGTCCTTACTTGGCACCTTGTTGTCATACCTTTCTGAACTTTTCCCCCATTTACGAGAAAAAAATCTTGCTGTTTTTTATTATTCACCTGCAGTGTTTGTAACAATAGTCACACTATGTGGTCTCACAAAAAAACGGGTATATTAGTTTCCACAGCAACACTAGGAGATAAACAGAGCACCAAACAGATCACACAGTGTGACTATGCAGTAGTATATCTTTTGGCATACTGGTATAATGTCACATTGTTTTATGTATATCAATCAAGATATGTAATAAAATGCACATTATGATTCAGAATTGTTTGGGCTTGATGCGTATTCCAAAATTTCAAATTTTGCCGTGCTGATAATTTCTGCACTCACATAAGCGTTTATTATTTTTGCAGTTTAAACGGGATATTATAGTGAGGAAAATGTGGCAGAAATATGAATCGAATTTCTTTTCCATTCTATTCACTTAGCTTTGAACTAGTCCACGCGGGCAGAAGATGGCAAAGTAGCTGACACTGTGTGATACATTGGCATATCCTGCTGGACATGTTTTTTTTTCTTTATCCCACTTCTTGGTTGATTTACTTCAGAGTAATAATAATAGTAATAACAATAATTTTATTTCTATAGCGCCAACATATTCCGCAGCACTTTACATTTTAGAGGGGACTTGTACATACAATAGAAATTACAGCATAACAATAAGCACATAGATCAAAACAGATACCAAGAGGAATGCGGGCCCTGCTTGCCAAGCTTACAATCTATGAGGAAAAGGGGAGACACGAGAGGTGGATGGTAACAATTGCTTTAGATGTCCGGACCAGCCATAGTGTAATGTCATGTAATAGTGCATGAACTGGTTATTGGCCTAAGTATATAACAGTACAGACACAGAGGGCTATTAAATGCATAAAGCATGTGAGAACATGATGCAAGGAACCTGGTTATGGTAAAAATTTTGAATGGGCAACACAGGGATAGTTAGGTTGAGAAGGTTGGCCAGTCTAAACAAATTTGTTTTTACGGCACGCTTAAAACTGTGTGGATTGGAGATTAATCACATTAACCTGTGTAGTGCATTCCAATGAATTAGCGCAGCACGTGAAAAGTCTTGGAGACAGGAGTGGGAGGTTCTGATTATTGAGGATTCTAACTTCAGGACATTAGCAGAATGGAGGGTAGGGGTAGGGTGGTAGGCTGAGACCAGGGAGGAGATGCAGGGTGGTGCTGAGCCATGGACCGCTTTGTTGTTAAAGGTAATAAGTTTGTACTGGATGCTGGAGTTGATGGGTAACCAGAGTAATGACTGGCACCTGGTTGCAGCATTCCAGACAGATTGGAGAGGGGAGAGTTTGGTAAGAGGGAGACCAATTAGTAGAGAGTTACAATAGTCCAGACGAGAATGAATAAGAGAAACAGTGACAGTTTTTGCAGAGTCGAAAGTAAGAAAAGGGTGAATTCTAGAAATGTTTTGAGATGCAGATAACAAGAGCGAGCCAGTGATCGGATGTGGGGGGTGAATGAAAGCTCGTAATCAAGTATGACCCCAAGGCAGCGGGCGTGTTGCTGGGGCGTAAAGGTGGAACCATTGGAGTAACATTTTGAGATAAAATCTTGCCATTTTTGCACACTTTAGCCCATGTCTCTTTTCAAGAAAATCTTCACTATAGTCTAGTATATCATAAATTGCCAAAAATGCTAAATCTGGCCTAAGATCTGTATGCAAATTTGTTTTTTGCATAATTAGATCAAACAGTCATCTTAGTTTCAAATGAAAAGCCCCAATTCATCAAGACAAGCTATTTTCTTGGTATGGATGGGCATGGTGGAGTTAGGAACTCCTGATTCATGAGCACGTCTTCAAGAATTTGGAGCATGTGAAAAGACCTCCATGCGGTCCATGCACCAAACCCAGAACTCTTACTGGTGTAGGGAACGCCACAGCTTCTAATGAATGAAGTGAACTGTGATGTCAATTACATGCCGCTCCCTGTTCCTGCCGCAGCTCAGCCCTTCTTGGAGGAGTTAGGAGAATCCAAAAAATGTTTTGCGCACCTTAGAGTTGTGCTAATATATTGCAAGTTTTCAAAGCAAATTACACTAGAATTCTGGTGAAATTGCTTTGATGAATCAGAGCCTTCTTTTTTTAAATAAAGGGAGCTGACATTTCAGTTCAATGACTTAGCATATGTAATGCCAATTGTCATCAATCATGGCACAGATAGACTGAAAGAAAAGTTATTGCTGCAAAATTGGTCACCATATTGATAATAACCATGGAAATGAAATATGAACCAATTAGGTCAAAATACTATAGTATCATAAGGAACAGATATCCTATCAACAGCAGGAAAATAATTCTAAATTTTTGCAGACCACATATCCCAGCAAATATGAATGTAAATTTATAATGAGGTGTCCAGAAGTAAACATATATTTTTAGTTCTGTAACGTATGAGCCTTGTCCACTGAATTTTTACTTTTATTTTTACCTTGGAATCAAGACTCTTCCTTTGAGGTCATATTCCTTGTCCAGTATTTGATCAGTATTTTTCATCAGTATTTGTAAGCCAGAACCAGGAGTGGAACAATCAGAGGAAAAGAATAATAGAACCATATGCACCACTTCCGCATTTATCACCCACTCCTGGTTCTGACTTACAAATACTGATGAAAAATACTGACCAAATACTGAATGTGTGAACGCAGTCTTAAGTAACAACGTGTCGCGTTGTAGTTCACAGCATAATGGGTAACCTGCTGTATACCATCAGTTACTTTAGGGGGATGTCTAAAGGAAAAAACAACAACAAATGAACTGTATATACAGCTTTGGAAAAAGTTAAGAGACCACTGCAAAATGCTCAGTTTGTCTGATTTTTCTCTTTATAGGTAAATTTTTGAGTAAAATGTAAATTGTTCTTTTATTCTATGAACTTCTGACAACATGTCTCCGAATTTCCAAGCAATAAATTTAGTATTTTTTTCTGACAAAGAAAAATGGTCAAAAGTAGAAAAAAAACAGCGCTTTCAGACCTCAAATAAAACAAACAAAACAAGTTCATGATCATTTAGAAACAACAATACTAATGTTTTAACTCAGGAAGAGTTCAGAAATCAATCTTTTGTGGAATAACCATGATTTTTAATCACAGGTTTTATGCGTCTTGGCATGCTTTCCACCAGCCTTTCACAATGCTTCTGGCGCAATAATTTAAGCAGTTCTTCTTTGTTTGATGGCTTGTGACTATCCATCATCCTCCTGATTACATTCCAGAGGTTTTCAATGGGGTTCAGGTCTGGAGATTGGGCTGGCCATGACAGGGTTTTGACGTGGTGGTCTCTTCATTTTTGCCAGAGCTGTAGAATGTTAGATTTATTCCTGTTTCTTCTTCATTTCTATTGTAAAGGTATGCATAAAAGAAGAGAAAAGCTCGCTCAGTTTTATTATAATGACTAAAATGACTACTTAATGCCATTACAAGCTTCCACTTCATCAGCATTCACTTTTTTAAGAAGCAGTGTGTACTCTGCTGCTAATAAGTATTTGACAGATTAAAATGACATTCAACAAATTTCATCCACACTTAGCATACACTTTAATAAATGTGAAAACAGAAAAGAATGTGCATTATTTAAACTTTTCAACAGTTTTATTCTCCTTTATTGGCTGAAATATAGCAAAAACAAAAAATGATTTTGTAATTGTGTTTACCATTCTCCATTCTGATAAAAAAAATCACATTAAAGAGAATCTGTCAGCAGGTTTTTGTTATATAATATGAGAGCAGCATAACAGAGAGCAATAGAGCCTGATTCTAGGGAGGTATCTCTTACTGGGCTGCTTGGTATAGTTTTGATAGAATCCCTGTTTTATCTGTTGTAGATGTAGCAGTGATCAAAATGCTGCAAGCTGTGTATAACCCCGCCCATACCTCTGATTGACAGCTTCCTGTGTACAGAGCACATTGTCAGCAACTTCCTCTCAGAGGTGGGGACTGTCCTGCACATAACACTTAGTCCTATTGTGATAATATGCTGCTGCTAAAACACAGTCTAGTAAGTAACACATCACTGTAATCAAGGTTTCCTCTTGCTGCTCTCATATTAAATAGCAAAACCTGATTTTGTCCCAGCGGTTTTTGATGTTAGGACAATGGCTACACCAAATACGAAGTATTTATTATTTTTTATTTTGTTTTTTCTTTTCTTTTTATTGAAATGTTTGTTACATATGTAATATAATAGCTTCATATACCACAGTATTAATTTAAGTAGGTATAACATTATTCACCTAATTAGGTGAAGTGCAAAAGGAGAGGCTAATAGAGACATAATGATAATGATAGTTGCTACGGGGGCATTTTTAAGGAAACCAGCTAGCACCCTACAATCCTATCACTGGTAAACCACCAGGGTCACAAAAAGAAATCCTATCGAAAGGTATGTTTGCACATCTCAATTTTGCTGTTCACATTTCAATGAATGCAGTATATCAGTTCTTTTAACATTTCACAGTTCACATGACCGCTCAGCAACCAATCACAAGCTGTGACATCATCGAAGGTCCTTAACGCGCTCATTCTTAGAAAGGGAAGCATGGCGGTTGCAGCGGTGACAACCAGGGAGCGTCCGAGGGTAAGTATATCAATATTTTTTATTTTTATTCTTGATTTTACACATGAATCTTAATCCCGATACCGATTCCCGATATAACAAAAATATCGGAACTCGGTATCGGAATTCCGATACTGCAAATATCGGCCGATACCCGATGCTTGCGGTATCGGAATACTCAACACTAATGATAACACCAAAATTTTTTCTCCACTCATGGTTAGTGGTCGAATGAAGCCATTTATTGTCAAACTACTGCGTTTTCTCTTTTTAAATCATAATCACAACCCAAAACATACAAATGACTTTTGAGCTCATCTGTACATCACCGCCGGTCCCGGCTCAGAAACTGACGCAGCGCACAGTGTGTGTCTTGGGAGGAGTCACTTAATTAAGATCAAATACCTTTTCACATCACTACAAACATGATTTTTCATTATTTTTTCAGTTATTTTTTATTACTACTGTTTCAGAGATCATTTTCTCCAATATACAGCAGCAGTTTAAAATTTGTGACCCCTTCAAAACATTCCAAATTTTGGCATAAACGCAACCTAAAACTTCATGAGATTTACAAACATGTTGTTTGATAATTATTGCTTTTTTAATTATTAAAATGATTATATAATTTAAAAAAACGCCCATTTTTGACAACCAGCCTTGCTAAAGCTCACAGCTGGGGGCTGGTATTCTCATGCTTGTAGTGCTGTGAAAAGGTATTTGATCTTAATTAAATGGTATACAAAGATGTATGTGAACAAATAAAGCGGTAACAAATTGGCCTTGCAATAAATTACAAAACTAAAACAAAGATGTTGGCTTTAATACCTGGAATTGGATCATTTAGCATAAACCGCAAGAATTCGATATAATGTATGCATAAAATATTTTTTATTTTTCCATGAAAAGATTTGTCAGTTGTGTGATGTTTGAGGCCTTTTTTACTAGCCAGCTTGATTACATGTGGGAATTCCTTAGCAACCAGACAACCCCCACATGTACTGAGCCTGGGTAGTAGCTGTAAATCATTCAGCTGAGGCGATGAAAACTAAATCTCCGAACACTAACAAATACTCGGAGATCACCCGGGCGTGATCGGGAAAACCCGAGCAACGAGTACACTCACTCATCACTACTTGTATCCTTACTTTTCCACATGACTATATATTTTTAATCAAAACTGGAACTTCACACTATCCATGTAATTAATGTATCAGACTTATAGGTGCTGTCCGGTCTAAAATTGAAAGTCTGCAGTCACACACAGTGACTCCTCCAAGACACTCACTTTGCGAAAATTTCAAGCACCATTGAAGCACCACTGAACAAAGTAAAAATACCCTGAAATTAGGATTAAAAAACAGAGAAGAATCCCAGATCGAATGTTTCCTCTTTAACCCTTCCATTATATTTTTAATTTTTTTAATGTTTTCATTTTTAATATTTTGCATCATTCTCTTTACCAGTAATTCATGCTTCTAAATTTTATACTATATATACTACTTTATTTTGAGATGAACACCAATTCATTGGCATGCATGTTATAGTGTCGTAAATTACAGGGATTGTGCGAGGATTTTTTTTTCTCCTATCTTTATTGTTTGGCAGCATTTACCATGTTTGGAGACGCTATCAGGTAGTGAGGAAGCACTGTAATATATGTAATAATGGGAACAGAACATTTAGTTATTTTTTGTAGCGTTGGTCAACTACTTTAAGACATTTTGTTTTCAGATTTTACCAGTACCTCTACATTCTTTTCAAACCTAGAATAGTTACATTTCTTTAAAAGCGAATTTTGTTGTCTAATTTAAAGAAAATCTTCCACTAACTTTTTTCTTGAATAAATGTGTGTATGGCCATGTAATGTTGTGTGAGTGCATTAATATACTTTGTACCTACCGCTGCTCACTCCTGTGTCCAGCACCAGTCTTCTCTTCTTCTGAATTGCATCACCGCACTGCAGTCCCCTCCGGTTACCACTGCACTCTGCATGACCCCCAAGTGACTTTTACAATGTAAGACTATGGAGCGTCAAATAAGATTCTATAGGCTTTCACTGTAAAAGAGACTTCCGTGTGACTCATAAAGTATAAAGTAGTGTCATCACTCAGAAGAGAAGAAGACACTCAGAATACACTAACACAACATTACATGCATATACACACATTTAATCAATTTAATGGGAGTTCTTGTTTACGTATTTTTCGGACTATAAGACGCACAGGACTATAAGACGCACCCAGGTATTAGAGGTGGAAAATAGGGAAAAAAATATTTGAAGTAAAAAAGGTGGTAAAATATTTAATAACATAAACATACTATTATATGTGTTGTTATTATATACAATAGTATGTTATTATGTTGGAAGCTGCGGGTAGAAGATGGTGCTGCGGGACCAGTGTGGTGTCTGTAAAGTACTATATGAAGACGCTGGAGGGTGAGTGTAAGAATGGGGGTACAGGGCTTATATTTAAAGCACCACTCCAGAGCTGAAAAATAACACTGGAGTGCTGCTTTGAGATCCCATTGGGATAACTATAACTCCCAGCATGTCCTGCAGAACCCATGGCATGCTGGGAGTTATAGTTCACCACAGAAGTGGCAGAGTGCTTTATTGTGTGTTGTAGTGACTAACCTTTTAATTGTGGCAGCCAGCCACACTGTGGTGAGGTAAAATGCTGGAGCATCCCATGACTGCACAGAGCCCTTCCTCTTGTTGCCTCTCCACAGCACAGGAGTAAGCTTGCAGATTGTAGTGTGGTGTCTGCAGGACCTGTGATGACATCAGAAGAGGGAGGGCTCTGTGCTGCCATGTGATGCTCCAGCCCGCCCTCTTCATGACATCACACAGGTTCTTGTGCTGGAGCACTCAGCATCCATCCAGCACAGCCCCGGCAGGCAGGTATGCAGATCTTGTCCCCTCTTGGCCCTGCTGCTGCCTCCTCTACCAGACACACAGATCTCCCCAGCTGCTGCAGGAATCCAGCGCTGGGGAAACCATGTGTGTCCCTGTTAAGGAGTATTCATTTGCTGCTCCGGACTCACCACTCAGCTGACAGGTGGTCGGGGAAGCAGCTAATGAATATTCACTGCACTTTAATAATTGGGACCATGTGGTTTCCCCAGCACTGATTCCTGAAGCCTGGCAGGGACATTTTTCTGCCTCCTGCCTCCCAGTGCAATCCCACTCGCTGCTGCCCCCTCCCCACGTTACATCCCTACCATAAGACGCACCCACTCTTTCCTCTCAAATTTGGAGGAAAAAAGGTGCGTCTTATGGTCAGATAAATACGGTAAGTTTAATTTACACAACACAAGACAGAAAAACCACCAAGACATGTAGTCCCAACCTACATTGAATATGAGGTATGAATAAAGAAAATGTTCCTGTTGGCGATAAATTACTTGCACTAACAAGATACATAAAAGTCACAGTAATTCATAATTGATTTCCTATAGAAGTTCAATTAGAACTGGAAGAATCAAGCATGGTACAATGATCAACAAGGACACGTCAGTCAGGCGATAAGAATAAACATATACTTATATTATGGGATAGCAAATGCATACATGTAGTGTTCATTTTTCTATTTGTGTTAGTAAAGAAAAGTAGAGGACATGCATTTTTTTGTTAAGTACATAATACTAAAGAATATAAGGACATGGCAGCACAAAATACAGTTAATATATGAAGGTCATAACTGACCCATTTAAAACTTGCAGAGAGTAGTATTTATGTATGAATATTGATTATGATGCTTGATTGCTCAAGGCCTAGCTTGAACATCTGGCACCAAAAGATCTTTTCTAAATGGATATCAAAGCTACTTTAAATGCAGAAAAACTGTTTATATTAAGTTCTAATATCCACATCTTTAGTTATAAAGTGTTTGCTGTTTATTGCTCTGCCAAAGAAATGTAACACAGTTCCTAATTCTATCTCGATAATATATAAACCAATTACAGGGTCATTCTTTATGTTTTACTTAAAGATAAATAACATAACATGTGCAGAGACTTTTTGTGATACTTTAACTATCAGGACTGAGTTTGGATGACACATTGATAAGAATTACAGTCATTTGCATTGGCTGCATGGATGGCTGAGTGGCTGAAATGCTGCCCATCCACGGTATCCAATAGATGCAGCAATTTTTATATATTGAAGCTGCCATTGGCCATAGGGCATGAGTGGACTTGGCCTTTCCCAAAGAAATTAGGTGAATAAATGGCCAAATGTGAAATAGTATAAAGGTCAGGTTAGTACTAAAGGCCTATCCTTGTGATAGGTTGATAATATTTATCGATATTATTTATCTAAATCCTGACACAAATTTTCTGTTTTCCCATTGTCAGCAGTTTACATATAGTTGTGACTCTGTCTGGTGGTGTATTTTTCTCCCATTTGCTTGAATTGGACTGAGCTGCAGTAAGGTACAATAGCAGTGAGAACAGCAATCAATTAACCGATCAACTGAGGTGCCAGAACTTTCACCAATAATACATTGTTACATTAGTCTTAAAGTCTTATAAATTGCCTTAAAAATCATCAACTATAAAAAGCGTCTGACTTCTGTGCTTGCCAACAAGGGTTTTGCCACCAAGTATTATTTAGACAGTGTGATTTTCGGGATTTTATTTTTGATATGCTATCTCTCAATGTTAAAAGTAAACCTACCCTTAAAATTATACACTGTTCATGTCTTTGTCAGTGGACAAATCATCAAATAATTATTTCCTTTAATATATATATATATATATATATATATATATATATATATATATATATATATAATGTATTTTATGTATTTAGTCTGGTGATGTTTGTGCAGGTTATTGTGTTTGTAATTAAGAAAATTCGACCTTTCAAAGTACTAGCTAGGCTTTTTTTTACATCTACACTAAACATTATTATTTTTCTGCTCCTTTATAGCCACACATATATTATATTTAATATCTATAAATAATTTTTTATCATCCAAGTTATCTGTATTTATTTTGTCAGACTGTGGTTGGGTAATGTATTTTCTGCCTACACTGTCCAAATTTAAAAAAAAAGTTGTCCATCTTGCTAAAAACTTCAGTCAAGGTTTTCACATTTAATACATTTATGGCATGTCTATATTATATGCCATAGATGTAGATTAAATGTCTGTCTCAAGAATGGGCCCCCATTGTGCACAGTTGTCAGCAGATAAATTATCAGAATTCCTAGACAAATTAATGGTATATCAACTACCTCTACATTGACAGTAGCGTTCATCAGGACCCTGGTCTTGTAGATGTGGGGGTGGACCCGTTGGTGGGACCAGCATGTGCTATAAAATTATGGAGTATCTTGTTGATATGCTATAAATATATGAGATGGGATTACTCTTTTCAACTAAAAAGATAGAGAACATCCTCTTATTTTCTGAAAGGATTTAAACATGATTTTATAAAGCCGTATGTGACATTATGTAATTAATTATTTTCCAGAAAACATCTTAAATGATACCATTCCTTCAAATTTAGTAACCCATGGGACTCTACAAAATAAATTAAATCACAAATGAAAGCAGTACATGACAAATTCAGCTTTACTACATCTGAAAAGTGTAATGTATTCAATTTAATTTGTATTAAATTTACAAAGAGACTCCTCTATATGAGCCTTCAACAATTTGAGTTTCAGTTTGTTTAGGACCTGTCACATCACTGTATTACATAGACATCAAATTTATTTCATTGGGGGTATGTCATGCTTAATTTCTCTTGCATTGACAATTAAAGGGAATTGAACTCTTTTTGCATTTTTCTGTCACTTATTACAGCTAATATCTGGTGAACCAATACAGAAGTTAACCAGCAATGAATTATGTGCAGAATATTATGTTTAAGGATTATTTATTTAATATGGCAGTAAGGGCCTTCAGGGGCATCTGGACACATGGACAGACTTTGGGCAACAGTTTCAATAGTTTCCCAAATGTTTTTAAAATCTGACTGAAATTATGGCTTTTTATTGGAGCATTTGAAACCTTTACCTTAACATGTTGATCCAGAGGCAAGTAATAACCCATAAAGCAGATGCTATTTGGGTCATATTAAAAAAAAAAATTCCAGACTCCAAATATGGCACTCAGACTGTTTCCTTGGATCAGGATTCAATCTTTAGAATCAAATACTGATACTTTGCAACATATTTTTCAAGAAAGTCATCCGGGCCATCCTTGAGTTTGAAAACAGGAAGAAATCCAGCATCCGTAGTAAAAGTTTGAACAGGTAAAAAATGACATTAATTGCAACATTAAAACAAGGAATAAAAAACAATGAAAACAGAAAAAGGGGAAGGTGGAAAACCAAGGGGACATGGGTCTACGCGTTTCGAGCTAACACAGTTATCATTTGTCTCATTGCCCAGAAGTTGGTCTGGAGTCTCCATGCGCAGCATTCAATTAAGGATTTGGTGAGCTGATTGTCACGGGTGTGTCAGGTGTGACAGACAGTAATTCTGGATCTGGCTATTGGTCATTGCGATTAACTCTGCAAGCACCTTCTTGATTTTTGCATCTCTGTTAAGGAGTGATATCCTTCTCACTCTAGGACCTAACAGTTACCTCCACCTTCTGCTGCTAATTAACACACCCTTGCTGAAGATTTAAATACCTTCAGTCTCTTCAGCTCGGTGCTGGTATTAGCTCAATTTCCCTGTGTCTGGTTGGAAGTACTAGCAGTCGGCTGCTAGTGTCTTCTTGGAGTACTATATTAGGATAGCTGGCATGATATCTCGGTGGTCTTCTCAAGCTAAGTGCATCCCCTGTTTGTCCACCCTCTCTGTCTTTAGATGTAGTGTGGGCTGACTAATGCTCACCCCATTCCCTCCCTATCCAGTGCATCTTGCTACGGTCAGGCAGGGATTAGGTTCCTGCTTGGCGATAGGTGCGGAACCTATTTAGTGACGCCAGGCATGACAGGGTGTTGTTAGATCTGCCTAAGGGTCTGCACTCCCCCTTCCCTAGTGTTTGGGCTTCCCCTCCCTTTTCCCGTTGTTGTGCACCGTGCTTCTCCCTCACCCAGCGTGACACTGATATTCCTCTTTTTTCCTAGTTCCTCCTTGAGCTTTTTCAGTGAATAGACCATCACCAAATTGTGTGGCAGAGAGTTCTATAATTTCACGGCTCTTACGAGGATTGCTGCTTGTGATGATGATTAAACCTTCTTTCCTCTAGATATTGTTGCAAGTCTAGGTTTTAAAAGATCAGCAGACATATCTCTGTTCAGTCCATTAATATATTTGTACATTGTAAAAAGATTGCTTTTAAGTGTTAATTTTTCCAATGTGAGAATAGCTTAATAAACTTGACTGCTTAATAAACTTGACATTTTTTAATGCAGCACAGCTCTTCTTTGTCTGTCGGTAAAAAAAAATCAGAATCAAGATTTTTGCATGTGCTAGAAAGTCAATTATACTGTCAGAGTCCAATCCAATCAAAGGTTCACATTATCCACCCTTGTCACTGTAATCAACATCTATCTTCAAAATGGCACTGAACCAATAGAAAACTGTCAATTTTTTCCTTGCCTATTTAGTACCATTTGCAATGCCTCTAAATAGAGCACTGCACTAATCAGAGGATGAACTCTAGCCAGGTTGTGTCTTGTTCTAGAAAATCACAAACTTCAGGTCTTTCATACTGTATGAGAGTAAGGCTATGTTCACACGCGTTTTTGCAGCATTTTTTTCTGCAAGCAAAATCTGCTCTCTTGGTATTAAAGAAGCTGCTTACAAAAAGCAGGTTCTCCTGTGTATTTGCTGCATTTTTATTGTACATACTGGTAAAGTTTAGTGTCCCATCAAAAAACACGATTCAACTTCTTTAAGTTTTTGCACCAAAAATGATGCCTGCTTTTTTGCTGCATTTTTGCACTTGCTCATTGCTTTCTGTGCATTAAAAAACGCTGCAAAAATGCTGAAAAAGTGATATCCTGCAGTTTGCAAAAACGCAGCATGTTTCCAATTCAGTCAGGAAAAATAGCTATGTATATGTATGAGATTTCTGAAATCACATAGCTTTCGCTGGTACTGTAAAACGCAGCTTAAAATTTGCATTAAAGAAACACAGCAAAAATGCAACATGTTTACATAGCTAACAATGGTTCATCAATAAGATGCACCAAATCTGGAGCTTAGCCTCTCTCTTCCCACTTGCCCTGATGCGATAGAAAGTGGGGTAATATGGTTGGGGTTGATAGCAGCTTTTTTATGGCTGCTAACATCAAGCCCATGGATAAGTAATGGAGAGGTGTCTATAAGACACCCCCATTACTAACCCCATAGACATTTTACAGTATAGAACTTGATTGATTTCATACTCTGTGATTAGATCAGAAGCAGAAACTGTTTTAATTGTAGAAGAGGCCCTATCAAGGGCCAAATTTGGAAACTGAAGAAACAAAAGCAAGGACACGCTCAGGCTCAGTCACGTCTTCCCTACGGTTCTCAAGCTTGTAGAAGATATCTGCAGAGTTCTGATACGAGGCAGAAATATTAAAGACAGCAGATACAGAACAGAGTTTCTGCAAAGTTTCTGCAGTTATGAAAATGAAATTGTTCCCACTGGCGATCTGGTGGAACTATCAGTCAATGACCGAAGCGCGTAGCTGTAGCCATGGAAGTCCGAAAAGCAGCAGTGCATCAGAATGTGGTAAAACAAAAAAGGATATACCATCATTGTGTAGTGCACCACTCCGAAGAGTTACCTTCACTGTCTGGATTTGGATGTGACCACCAGGAATTCTTGAGTCATTCACAGAGGCTGTCTTCAGCAAAGACAATAAAGGAATTGTGAGGTGGATCCTGTAAGCCCAGGTCCAGGTGAGCACATGGATCCCAGGCTTTGATGCAACAGCAGAAAGGCACATATGGGGCAAGAACTTGAAGCACTGGAGGGCTTAGGCAGACAGGGCACAATAAAGAAGGTATGGAGCAAGAAATTGTAGGAGGTACTGGTACACAGTCAAACATACAGAATTAAGAGTCTCAATACCAAGGCACTGGTGTGTGCCTTGATGGGTCTTATATAGGCCTATTCAGATGGTCACATGAGAACACATTAGACCACTTGCAAAATGCGGCAATGAACAAAGCAGAGGACAGTGACCCTAGTGGAAGGTGATGAAGTCCTGCTGAGCTGAGGCAGAAACACTGCCACTTGTGTTTTTGGACATGCCTGGTATTGCATCTAAACCCCTTTCTCCTCAGTGAGGGTAAGGTGCTGTAAAACACTGTCAGAAGACATTGTAGAAGAATGAGAAAATGAGTAAACTACTGGATGCAAGACATTAACGTTTTCTCTACCTTTACAACTGCTGTAAGGGCTGACATCAACACTTTACTGCCCCACACCAAGATTTTTACACTTAACATGTTCATTAACATCAATCGAATTAGGAGGATGTATTAAACCACAAATCATTTCTAACCACCATCAATATTAGTTATTAACTCTAAATACACAGTCAGCTACTTGGATATTGATATATCAATGATTATGTTTGAAGCAATGTGAAATGCATGAATGCTATATGCCCCATTATAGACTTTAGATTTAAATGTGATAAATAGAAAAATCCAATAATCTGCTAAAGATTTTACGTAAATTAGCTCAATTGCGCAGAATATAATTGAAATATAGATAATCTAGGGCTATGCACAAATCTTACTATGAAAAAAAAAACGGTTGATGGGCCACAATTAAGTTGATATAGAGGTTTAGATATAGAGACGTATCCTTCAATATTCAGTTGTAAGGTCCTTTGTGGTCTCTGCGCATAGTAAATTGTGTACAATTGTGCTCACGAACAGAGAAATTCTTTGTGAATCCATAACCACGGATCAATAAAAGTATAATTTACCTTGCATATCAGACATATCTAGAGAATAATTGAAAGAACAGACATCTATTATCAAATTATATTGTGATATCTTGCAATAGATAATTTTGGTGCATAACTTAATATTGTGCGGGCAACAAAAACCCCCACAAAAACATAAAAGGAACATGTAGACAAAAGTAAAATTGGTTCATACAGTATTAGTGCTCTGTAATTCAAAAGCTTTTATTCTTTATTTCAAATGCTACCATTAAGTTTGATGTTTTTTCTCATTTGTTATTTACAATACTATCAATTTGTAAAACAGTTGATATTCCAAATCTAATATAGAAGCATTCAATAACTGTTCAATAGCATCTGCTTACTCTAAGTGCTCTGACGTAGGCTGTGTATACTTCAAACCTCATAATAAAACACGCAATGGATTATCTGATTCAATATTCCCTACTCAACCCAAATAGGTTAAATGAAAATTAATAAAAAAATGTAATTAGAACTGTGACTGCTAAAAGATTTAAAGGGTTTCTCCATATTTTTTGTGCTTCTCACTTCACAATCCAGTGAACTTTAGGTGCTTTCAACAATATATCACAACCACTGTTTTTGCGTAGGTCAAAATTTCAGTGTGTAGGCTGCCATGAAATATTCATGTATTCATGGAAGAGAGCTGGAAACAGCATGTTGCCATTATTAATTAAAGTAATTGGAAAAAAAAGCCATTACTAACAACAGGTTACAGGATTTCTTTAAAATGACACACACACAAAAGGGGCCATCCGATCTTCAATGGGTTTAATTTCTAACTAATTTCCAGATATATGGTTCTTGTTCGAGATATTTTACAATTAGAATATTGTCTGTTAGGGTTTGTTCATATATGGTAAGTGTGTTGTAGTCATTTTTACCATTTATCTCATTAAAGATTGCAGAAACCCATATACATGCTTCAGCAACAGTGCCATGTATTAAAAAATACTGCTAAAAAAAAGGATCTCCTCCCAGACCTAGACGAAAGCATCCACCAACTCCTGGAAGTCTGTGGTGTAATGTGACATTGGTGGATGGTGCGAGACATGATGTCTCAGATGTGTTTAATCGGATTCAGGTCTGGGGAACGGGCGGGCCAGTCCATTGCTTCAATGCCTTCATTTTGCAGGAACTGCTGACACACTCCAGCCACATGAGGTCTGGCATTGTCCTGCCTTAGGAGGAACCCAGGGCCAACTGCACCAGCATATGGTCTCACAAGGGGTCTGAGGATCTCGGTACCTAATGGCAGTCAGGCTACCTCTGGCGAGCACATGGAGGGCTTTGCGGCCCTCCAAAGAAATGCCACCCCACACCATTACTGACCCACTGCCAAACCAGTCAGGCCGAAGGATATTGTAGGCAGCAGATCGCTATCCACGTCACATCTGTCACATGTGCTCAGTGTGAACCTGCTTTCATCTGTGAAGAGCACAGGGCTCCAGTGGCGAATTTACCAATCCTGGTGTTCTGTGGTAAATGCCAAGCATCCTGCACAGTGTTGGGCTTTGAGCACAACCCCCTTCTGTGGACGTCGGGCACTCAGACCATCCTCAAGGAGTCGGTTTCTAACTGTTTGTGCAGACACATGCCCATTTGTGGCCTGCTGGAGGTCATTTTGCAGGGCTGTGGCAGTGCCCCTCCTGTTCCTCCTTGCATAAAGGCTGAGGTAGCGGTCATGCTGCTGAGTTGTTGCCCTCCTATGGCCCCCTCCATGTTTCCTGGTGTACTGGCCTGTCACTTGGTAGCGCCTCCAGCCTCTGGACACTACACTTGCAGACACAGCAAACCTTCTTGCAACAACTCACATTGATGTGCCATCCTGGATGAACTGCACTACCTGAGCCACTAGTGTGGGTTGTAGAGTCTGTCTCATGCTACCATGAGTGTGAAAGCACAACCAACATTCAAATGTTACCAAAACATCAGCCAGAAAGCATTGGTACTGAGATGTGGCCTGTGGTCCCCACCTGCAGAACCACTCCTTTATTGAGTGTGTCTTGATAATTGCCAATAATTTGCATCTGTTGTCTATTCCATTTGTACAACAGCATGTGAAATTGATTGTCAAACAGTGTTGCTTCCTAAGTGTACAGTTTGATTTCACAGAAGTTTGATTTACTTGGAGTTAAATTCTGTTGTTTAAGTGTTCCCTTTTTTTGAGCGGTGTACGCACCTGTTGTTTGAGAAGGGGCAGGGCTTTTCAATAAAGCATCTGGATCTTCCTCCAAGGGAAAATGAGCAGTTTAATAAGATGTCCTCAGTGGTGGGAATTTTTTTTTGTTGCCACAAGAAAAGTCTTCCAGAGCTGGAGTATTGCTTTTGATAAATTTGCAAACATTTATACATCGTAACAACATACAGCAGGGAAGGATTTGTTTTTTTTTGTTCCATAGAAAAGCATAGCTTAATTGACCAAGAAAATATGGAAGCATGTTATCACATCTTGCTGGGTAAAAGCTGGAAGATGGTTTGTCTTCGGCTATCTGTGCTCTCTGTCTATGATGACGTCTCTTTTTGCTAGGTCTGGAGTTTTGCAAAACCTACTAAATATTGAGGTAGGTAAGAGTCCCATATGCCATGAAATTTTATGTAATACCATTTACTCTAGTCTGTTCTTGCTTCATATTCATCCATAGATACTGAATGTAATTGTTTAGAAAGATATTGCTGCATTAATTTACATACTGCTTACATAATGTCTGTTAGGTATTGTGTGATATCCTGTCCTGTTACTGGCAATACATTTATGGGATCATCGTCCTCACAATCTGATTTCATTTCGTCCAGTTGTTGAGTTTCTAAAGATTACCTGGGATGTTGTATCTCAGGCTAAAAAAAGAAGTTTGGAAGCAACTTCCATTTGGACAATTCCCCAGCTTCCCTTCCAGCGATAACGCGACTGACCTCACTGCTGAAAATGTCAATTTTTGAGGGTAAAAAGAATCAATAGCCATGAAGCAGGGTTCAAAAAGCAATCAGACGAACTCTATGGTAGATTTGAAAAACGCGGTTACCCCCAATCTATTCTTGACAAGGCTTTAAAAAGGGCAGTTGAAACTAATGTCCATAATGTGCCCCCTAGGAAAAAGATGGAAGATAAAAAAATTGTGTTTTCATTCAAGTTTGGCCCCATGGATTCTCAAATTAGGTCGGCCATTAGAAATAATTGGTATATCTTAGGACTAGTGTTGAGCGATACCGTCCGATACTTGAAAGTATCGGTATCGGATAGTATCGGCCGATACCCGAAAAGTATCGGATATCGCCGATACTGATATCCGATACCAATACAAGTCAATGGGACACCAAGTATCGGAAGGTATTCTGATGGTTCCCAGGGTCTGAAGGAGAGGAAACTCTCCTTCAGGCCCTGGGATCCATATTAATGTGTAAAATAAAGAATTAAAATAAAAAATATTGATATATTCACCTCTCCGGCGGCCCCTGGACATCACGCAGGTAACCGGCAGGCTTCTTTGCTTAAAATGAGCGCGTTTAGGACCTGCGGAATGACGTCGCGGCTTCTGATTGGTCGCGTGCCGCCCATGTGACCGCCACGCGACCAATCAGAAGCCGTGACGTCATTCCTCAGGTCCTAAATTCCTAGAATGAGGAGTTTAGTGCCTGAGAATGACGTCGCGGCTTCTGATTGGTCGCATCGCGGTCAAATGGGCGGCACGCGACCAATCAGAAGCCACGACGTCATTCCTCAGGTCCTAAACGCGCTCATTCTAGGAATTTAGGGCCTGAGGAATGTTGTCGCGGCTTCTGATTGGTCACGTCGCGGTCACATGGGCGGCACGCGACCAATCAGAAGCCGCAACGTCATTCCGCAGGTCCTAAACGCGCTCATTTTAAACAAAGAAGCCTGCCGGTTACCCGCGTGATGTCCAGGGGCCGCCGGAGAGGTGAATATATCAATATTTTTTATTTTAATTCTTTATTTTACACCTCACTATGGATCCGATACCGATACCCGATACCACAAAGGTATCGGATCTCGGTATCGGAATTCCGATACCGCAAGTATCGGCCGATACCCGATACTTGCGGTATCGGAATGCTCAACACTACTTAGGACAGGATAGTGATCTAAGAGATATGGTAGAGAAAGGTCCATTATTTGCGTGCCGTAGGAGCAAAAATATCAGAGATTGTTTAGAACGAAATCGGGTTACATCTAATCGTGAGAATTCGCTTAGTGATAGCGTCCCAAAAGGGAATTTTAAATGCGGCCACTGTAATTTTTGTATATACCTTACAGGGAATAATATTAAAATCGGCCCGATCCATCATAAGGTATGTGATTTTATTTCATGTAGAACAACCCACGTAGTGTATGCAATTTTCTGCCCATGTGGCTTGTTCAATATTGGTAAGATGATTCGGCCCCTTTTTATGAGAGTGAGGGAACATCTTATCTCTGTTCGTACTGGAAAACGTGTCCCCAGATTGATAAATCATGTAAGAGAGCAGCACGACAGTGACATCCAAGGTCTGCGATTTGCAGGATTAGAAAAAGTCTCCCTACCTAGGCAAGGGGGAAATTTACATCGCCTCCTGTTGCAGAGAGAGGCGAGATGGATAATGCGCGCAGGCAAATTGGGACCTCTCGGTCTCAATGAAAAGCTAGATATGTCGGTATTCCTTTGAACGTAAAATATAAGGTTTTAAAGTTCCAGTTTATAGAGGTACTGTACTGTTTTTAAATGTATATGTCTTGAATGTTCACAATTTTTCGAAAATATAGGTATTGCACCTGCTATGACGTTACAGGTCTGGGAGGAGCAATAAGAACTGCACAGAGTAAAGAACCCTCCCTGTTTCCTGTTAATGTCAGGACCCATTGAAGTGCTAGTTACGCACGAAACGGCCGTCGTCCGTCTGTCTCCACTGTTCTCCCTGCTGGATTTTTTGTATGTCCGAATAAAAGATTGATGCTTTTTACTCCGGTGAGTGCGCTCTACTTTCTTCTATCAGACTGTTTTATGGACTTGTATTTTTTGAGCTGCACCCGAAGGATTTATGGGGCTATAGTAATACGGCTTAGTGTGGATTGGTAAGGGTTGGAGGTATTTGGATTTGACGTATAACAGCTGTGCGGTAGTGCTTTCCTTCTTTTTTTACATAGACTGTGTGCACTCTCCTATTATGTCCCCAGCCTATTGCTAGGAAGAATCAGGTACATAAGGCATCTCCATTCACTGGCAGAAGCCTGAGCAACTTTCTCCCTCAGTTAGTGTCTTGCTACTGAGCTGCCATGTCCTGTCATGTCCTGTATTTGTTCTCATGTCTGTCCCTGTCTGAACTCTGATCTATACCTTTACCTGTTTGTATCCTCATCTGTTTGCCTTTCCCACTCAGCTGTGTGTACCCTTGTGTTCACTCCCTCTGCTCTGCTCGCCACAACTTGGGGCTCTGCCCTGTTCTGCTCTGCTCTCTGCCACCTGTGACTGTATTCTGCTTGCCGCAACATATGGCTTTGCTCTTTGCTCCGCATCCTGCAGCTCTGCCCTGGCTCTGCATCCTGTGGCTCTGCTCTTTGCTCTGCATCCTGTGGCTCTGCTCTTTTCTCTGCTACCAGCGATGCTATTCTTTGCTCCGCCACCAGCGGCTCTGCTCTATGCTCTGAATCCTTGGGCTCTGCTCTTTGCTCCGCATCCTGTGGCTCTGCTCGTTGCTCCGCATTCCTGCAGCTCTGTTTTTCTCCCGCTCCGCTCCCTGCGGTTTCTGCCCTGTTGGTCTGTACTGGCTCCTACCGGTTCCTGTCCCTCCAGTCTGAACTGGTTCCTACCTGCTCCCTTATCCTACTGATTCCGGCCTGTGTTCCCGTGTCTCCTGAAGCAGTTCCTGTCCCTCAAGTCTGAACTGGTTCCCAACAGTCCATGCCCCTTGAGTCTGAACTGGTTCTTATCTATTCGCTACTCGTACCTGCCTGTGTTCCTGCCCTACCCATTATCATCCCATTTCCTTCAGTGTATTCTGTGTCCGCCTGCCTGCCAGAGTGCCAGCCATGCCTGCCAGAGTGCCAGCCATGCCTGCCTGCCAGAGTGCCTGCTGAGCCCACCAGAGTACTAGTTATGCCCATCTGTACTAACCCGCACTTGTCTATAGACTTTCTTTCCCCAATGGGATCAGTTGCTACAGCCAGACACCGCCCTGGAGAGGTACCTGGTAGCTACCTGCTGCACAAGCTTGAACTCACCGCTAGAGGCTCCAGTGAACACCAAGGTAGCTGCTTAGTCACGCCCCTCCAGGGTAGTCTGGTTTGTGGCACAGTGTGGCAACAACCCTTGCTCACACCTCCCAATTTGGGCGTGAGCGTTACAGATGGTATGAGATAATTTATCAAATGCTTTGCTGAAGTCGAGATGTACTATATCTACAGCATCTCCCTAGTCCACCCAGTCAGTGATTCCATCATAGAAGGAAATTAGATTAGTCTGGCATGACTTGTTTATTACAAACTCGTGTTGGCTCTGGCTAATTACTGTATTTTTATTCAAGTACTTACATGTTGTTTAATAATTTGTTCAAAGATCTTTCCTGGTATAGAAGTAAGGATCACTGGCCTTTTCCTGGCTCCATCTTCTTTCCTTTTTTGAAAATAGGGACAACTTTTGCCCCTCTCCAATAGTCTGGGACTTCTCCTGTTTTACAGGATTTTTCAAAGATTCTGGCTAGTGGTTCTGCAATTTCATGTGCTAACGCTTTCAGTACCCTAGAATGTATTTCATCTGGACCTGGAGATTTAAATTAATTTAAATTAGCTAAGTGTTCCCTCACCAGCTCTCTGGAATTTAAAATCTCGGCCTTCTCAACATAATATTTGACCACTTCAACCTTTTAATTCTGTAAAAATCCTATAGAATCTTTGACTTTTCTTACGCTTTTGACATAACTCCCAAATCCTTTTTATTGCTTTTTGTCTCTTTGGCAAGCCTCACTTCATTACTGACTTTAGCTCTTCTAACGCTTGCTCTGCATTTCCTGTAGACAGCATTATATTCAGATTTTATATGTACCCCCCCCCCTTTTATTTGATATACTGTACATTTCTTTTTTCCTTTTTAAGTGTTTAAGTTTTGTGTTCATCCATCCTGGTGTCTTTAAATGCTTCAATTTTTTCCTTTTTTCAGGAATGTTATTGATTGTGCAGGGAGAATTTCATTTAGCAAAATCTCCCATCTTTCTTTGACATCTCTGTCCTTTGGAACATCCAGCTATTGGTCCTTTCCTACCCTCTTCTGAGTCCACTAAAATCTGCCTTTCTGAAGTCCAATCTTAAAGTCTGATTCCTCACTGGTCTTCCTCTTCTTGTAGTCAAAAGTTCTAGGATAGCATGATCGCTGCCTCGTAAATTCCTGGCCACCTTTACTTCCTAAACCATTTCCTCCCTGTTGGTAAGAATTGGATCCAAGATTGCAGATTCTCTTGTTTTCTCTTCTACCTTTTGAAAGATAAAGTTGTCAGCAACAGAAGATAAGAATTTTCTGGACCCAATACTTTTGCCTGAGAGAGTTTCCCAACAAATATCTGGATAGTTAAAATCTCCCAGGATCACTATGTCATACTTTTTTGAGAACAGAGACAACTGATGTAAAAAGAGTTCATCCATATCTTCAGTCAGTCTAGGTGGCCTATAGTAAATACCTACAATAGTGTCCTTTCTGTTCTTCTCTCCTTTTATTCTTGCCCAAACAGTTTCTGCAGACCATCATTCTCTGAAGCTTGGAGATATACATTTTCCTACGAAACAATGTAACGCCTCCTCCCCTCTTTTTAATTGTGTTTCTTATAAATACGTTGTAGCCTTCAAGGTTAGTATTCCAATCAGTGATGCCTATGACATCATATCTTTCTTGCATTAGCAGCTCCAATTCTCCTTGTTTATTTCCCTTGCTCTGTGCATTTGTATAGACACATTTTACTCTGTAGTCAGTTTCTCTTGTCCCTTTGTTTTCATTCAGAATTTGTTGTTTTTGTTCTTTATTTCCACTTCTAATTGCAGGGTTCTCAAAGGACTTTATTGGCTTCATATTCTAGTCTAGCCGTATATTTCACATCACATTTTTCTGTAGTTTAAAGCTCTCCTGATGAGTGTTGCAAAATGTCTACCAAGTATATGTTTTTCTGTTTTCATAAAATGCAACTCATCTGTAGTCCATCATACAGGTACTTCACTCCATGGTCAAGAAACCCAAAATGTTGCTCACGTCACCTTCGATGTAGCCATTTCACATGTAGAATACTGTTCAAACATTTTGGTCCATGTCCATCTCAGAATGGACGAGAAGATGACCTGCGCTCCTAGTTCCTTCAATTTCTGGTCTAGGTCTTCAAAGTCTCTGCATATAGCCTCCCGGTCCTTTTTGGCTGTGTCATTTGTTCCTACATGTATTAGTAGACATGGTTAGTCATCTGTAGCACTGAAAAGTCCAAGTGTGCACCTGGAACACAGCACACTTTTCCTAAGGTAATGTCCGGTCATCGGATAGCGACTACTTTTCCTCTCAGTAGGGAATCTCTCATGACTACAACTCTCCTTTTCTTCTTCAGCACAGTGCTTCTTTTTCTCCCTTCAAGAGGCTTCTGATTTCTTACTGGAGTGTTCTTTTTCGTAAAATAACTTTTTGATGTATATCTTTATGATTGTCCTGCGTAGTGGTTCTTTATCGGTTCTTTATGCTGACTGCTCCTCATTCTTCTTCTTTGGATCACATGCTTCCATTTCTCTACTTCTGCAGGTACATTGAAATGTGCTTCTCTTCGAACAGTCTGAATAATTATTTCTACTCTGTCATTAGCTTCTGCAGGAATACTGAAAAGTTTTTCTCTTGCAACATTCTTAAGAGATTCTTCTGCTCTGTCAAGGAAATCCCCATCTTCTTTGATGAGCTTCACTGTAGCTATTCTCTCCTGAAGACTGTGCACCATTTCCTCTAACAGCATCACAAGCTTGCATTTTTGACACGTAAAGTTTGTCTTTTCCTCTGACAATTATGTAAACATATAGCACACATTGCAGCAAACCATATGGGTAACCTCTTTCTCCATACTGAACATAATGAATTTCTATGGAATCAGTGTAAAAATTTAGAGGTTTGCCGATTTCTTTCAAGCAGCCTGATCCAGCTACACCCAAAGATCCTTAGCCTTGCGGCAACTCTTTCCAATTCCCAGAATGAATCAGGGATATGCAAATTATGTCTGTCAAGGTCTTATCACACAAATTCCCAATATCACAGGCCAGGAAGCAGAAGCAGAACCACCCATTGTGATCTTTATTTCGAACAACTCTCTGCTGCCCCCTATCTTCTAACCAATTACACGATTGGCCGGTGAATAACGGAGGAGGCTGCAGCTGTTTGCACTAACAGGCCAGTTATCAGGAACCTAACAGTGAGCATATGGTTTGCACACCTCTGAATTCCAGTGCATGTAATATGTGTATATACCCTCGTATGGTCACCGCTTACTTTGCAAACTCCCCAACAACCCCAGACTACTCATCACCACCACCAATCATTTATACAGGCCGATTGGATGCTTAAGAGGTAGCGTATGGCTTTAAAGCATGGTTTGCAGAATAAAAGGAACAGAACTATGACATTTTATATTTAATCCAAAGGGAGGCAGTGTTTATGAAAAATATACACACGATTTTACAAGGGGGACAAAACAATACAGCATATACAGTTACATAAAAATAAAAGTGATAAAACAAATGAAAATTACTACACCAGTCGAATAGACAACTCAGTTTTGCAGAAGGAAAGCACTTTGATTGGCTGTTCAGTGAATGGGATCCATGCATACATGATATGTATCTCTCTACTCAAACCTTCATCATAATTAAGATTGCTGTTTTATCACACCCTGAGTGCCACCCACACACCTCCACATGATAACCTCATGTGGGCAGGGTTGTAATCTGTTCTCAGCTTCAATCCTTCAGGATTTTATTAAATCCCAACCTATGAGATAACTCTTCTTCCGGATAATCGCAAAAGTTCAAAATTGATACCATATTTTTTATCGGGAGTTTATCTGTACTTAGATACCAAATATGGCATAGCTGTTGGCAGTTATCTGGCCCCTATAGATTTGGGGCCTTTTTGCAGGGGGGTTTTAGTTGCGAGAATATGTGTATTTTTCTTTGGTTACCCCGGCACTGAAAATATATGCCTCATTAATATCAAATTTATACAAATTTCCATATTCTATATTTTTTTCAGAGACATACTGTCTGACTTGGCTTATTATAACATCTTCCCCAGAAGGAACCCAGTGTCACCTGAATCCAACATGCATTTCTTGTAGACAAAAGGGCTTCCGCTGTTTATTTGTAAGCTGGGTGACCATCGCTATTTTTAAAGGGTGTGAGATATTCTCTTTAATCCTCTCAAAACTTAAAAAGCTTTTTCATGTCTAAACTATTTGTCCAATCTGTACTCTTTCTCTATGCACAGTATACATCCTCGTTCAGTCACCTGGGCATAAAGAGGACTCCATGCATTTAAGTTAAGATGTTTCAGATCTCTTTGTACACTGCCATTTTACATAAAATCTGCTTTAGATCACTGACCCGTTTCCTTACTGCAAATGGAAGAGAGGAGGAGGAAGAGGGGTTTGGAATCAGGTCCTCTTTTACCCTTACTGTAAATTGATGTGAGAGAAAAGGGAGGGAGGATGTGAGGGACTTCAGAGATGTTTTACATTTTCAATGACAATCCCCATCAAGCTTCAATTCCTGATTTGATGATTTCCTTCAAGCAGCACGATCCAGCTACACCCAAAGATCCTCAGACTCACGGCGACTCTTCACTCTTTCCACAATGCACCAGGAATATGCAAATTGTCTCCCTCAAGCTTCAATTCCTTGTTTTCATGCCTCAGACCCTCTTTTCTTCTAGCTGGTTTGGACATATTTAGGCTAGTTTCACACATCAGTTTTTTGGTGTTAGGCAGGATCCAGCAAATTTAAAATAAATGGATCCGTTTCAAATTGTGAAAAACAGATGCAACGGATCCATTTTTTTTTTTGCTGGATCCGTTTTGTTTTTTTTTAAACAATGAAGCCGGGGTTAGAGTTTGAACTTCCTTTTCCGGGGGAAAAGAGGAGAGAGAGAGAGAGAGATTCAGAGGCCGGATTCATCCTTTCACATTTCAGTTTCATACATTTTTCACCAGATCAGTCGTTGGGCGTTTTTTTGGAAAAACATACCTCTGTACATATTCTCCATCCGCCGGAAAGAGCTGGTTTGACGGATCCAGCAAAAAACGGATGAAGCGTGTGGCAATCAGGCAGAATCCGGGGCTAATACAACACTATGAGAAAAATATGGATCCGGCAGAAAAAAAAAAAAACGGATCCATTTTTTTCAAAACTCACTGGTTTGTGCCTGACGGCAAAATCCTGATGTGTGAAAGTGGACTTAGTTAGAAATAATTTCCTTCAAACAAAAAGTAGTAAAAAGCTTTCTTTTTTATTTTCTGTATTTGTAGCGTGGAGACTAGATAAAATGGAGATCTTAGAAAGACATGATTCAGCTGTCATTCAGGTCATGCACCTATACTCATCTATTGATCCCTTGCCACATCTCCATATTGGTGCCCCAAGTAATAATGATAATTATAATCTTTGTTTCTAGATAGCGCTAACATATTCCGCAGCGCTTTACAGTTTGCACACATTATCTTTGCTGTCCCGATGGGGCTCACAATCTAGATTCCTTATCAATATGTCTTTGGAATGTGGGAGGAAACTGGAGTAACCGGAGGAAACCCACGCAAACACGGAGAGAACATACAAACTCCTTGCAGATGTCCTTGGTGGGATTTGAATCCAGGACTCCAGCGCTGCAAGGCTGCAGTGCTATCCACTGAGCCAGCGTGCTGCCCTTAGTCTCCTTGCATCCTCCTCTCCAGGACTCAGTGGAGAATATAAGGATACTGACAGAACTATACTAGAGTCTCTACTGATAAGTTGGTAAGTATGCTTTTTCAGATCACGCCAGGGCAGGTTTTTTTTGCTATTATGTTTCATGAAAAGGGTGAACAATATTTTTAAGCAAAAACTTTAATTCAGTTAAAGGATTTAATTTACCATTATTAAATAAAAGTCACAAGTCACAGACAAGCAATAACTCATCCTTTTGTTGGTTTGTAGAACACATAATTATTAACCAGGGATTCAAGCTTCAGGAGGCTAATTTGCATATTCCAGGTGCCTTCTGGGAGAAGCGAAGTCTCCCTAAGCTAGAAGATCGTTGGGTACAGCCGGGACCAGCTGCTTCGAAAGCATCACCAAACCAGGGATTCAAGCTTCAGGAGGCTAATTTGCATATTCCAGGTGCCTTCTGGGAGAAGCGAAGTCTCCCTAAGCTAGAAGATCGTTGGGTACAGCCGGGACCAGCTGCTTCGAAAGCATCACCAAACCAGGGATTCAAGCTTCAGGAGGCTAATTTGCATATTCCAGGTGCCTTCTGGGAGAAGCGAAGTCTCCCTAAGCTAGAAGATCGTTGGGTACAGCCGGGACCAGCTGCTTCGAAAGCATCACCAAACCACGCGCCGTAAGAATTTTTGCCTGTAGGACATTATTGCAAGAGAGCTTGGCTGAGTAGATTACACAAGAAGGAAAACACACAGCAAGTCAGCAGGATCTAGGAGCAACATGGCAGATGTGACAACCTACATGGTGAGCTGCAGCATGTGCTACATGTTCACAGATCGACCAGAAGAAGAATCCAATTTCACCTGTCAGAAGTGTAGACTAGTGGCCCTTTTAGAAGAAAAGGTGCTGGGTCTGGAAGAAAGAATAGCAACTTTGAAACTCATCAAAGAGAATGAAGACTTTCTAGACAGAACAGAAGCATCTCTACTGGTCACAGAAGGTGCAAAAAGTGTCAGAGAACCTCCAAAAGCAGATGAGTGGAAGCATGTGACCAAAAGAAGCAAGAAGACCATGGAGAAATCACCAACCACACAACTGAAGAACCGATATCAAATCTTTGTAGAGGATGAAGATGGCACACCTAAGAATGAAGCAATACCAGCAAGCAAAAAAGAAAAGGGCACACAGCAACAAGTGACAGCAAAAAGTACAGCCAAGAAGCAACGAAGAGTGGTGGTGGTGGGAGACTCACTACTGAGAGGCACCGAAGCAGCCATCTGCAGACCGGACATAACTGCAAGAGAAGTATGCTGCCTTCCAGGTGCGATGATCAAGGATGTGACCGATAGGATACCAAAGCTCTTCAGCTCCAAGGACGTCCACCCATTTCTTCTGATACATGTTGGCACCAATGACACGGCAAGGAAGGACCTACCGACAATCTGCAAGGACTTTGAAGAGTTGGGGAAGAAAGTAAAGGAACTGGATGCACAGGTAGTTTTTTCTTCTATCCTTCCAGTAGACGGGCATGGCACCAGGAGATGGAACAGGATCCTTGATGCAAACAACTGGCTAAGACGATGGTGCAGACAACAAGGATTTGGATTCCTGGACCACGGTGTGAATTACTGGTATGATGGACTCCTCGCCAGAGACGGACTACACCTCAACAAACCTGGGAAACACACATTCGCCAGAAGACTCGCTACACTCATCAGGAGGGCGTTAAACTAGAAGAAGAGGGGACGGGAAGAAAAACATTAGACTCGAACAAAGACGACCCAGGAAAACATACTCAGAAGGGAGGTAAGAACATTTCTAAAACAATCCACAGTGAGGAGATTGGAACAAAACAAAATCCTCTAAACTGCATGCTCGCAAACGCCAGAAGCCTGACAAACAAGATGGAAGAACTAGAAGCAGAAATATCTACAGGTAACTTTGACATAGTGGGAATAACCGAGACATGGTTAGATGAAAGCTATGACTGGGCAGTTAACTTACAGGGTTACAGTCTGTTTAGAAAGGATCGTAAAAATCGGAGAGGAGGAGGGGTTTGTCTCTATGTAAAGTCTTGTCTAAAGTCCACTTTAAGGGAGGATATTAGTGAAGGGAATGAGGATGTCGAGTCCATATGGGTCGAAATTCATGGAGGGAAAAATGGTAACAAAATTCTCATTGGGGTCTGTTACAAACCCCCAAATATAACAGAAACCATGGAAAGTCTACTTCTAAAGCAGATAGATGAAGCTGCAACCCATAATGAGGTCCTGGTTATGGGGGACTTTAACTACCCGGATATTAACTGGGAAACAGAAACCTGTGAAACCCATAAAGGCAACAGGTTTCTGCTAATAACCAAGAAAAATTATCTTTCACAATTGGTGCAGAATCCAACCAGAGGAGCAGCACTTTTAGACCTAATACTATCTAATAGACCTGACAGAATAACAAATCTGCAGGTGGTTGGGCATTTAGGAAATAGCGACCACAATATTGTGCAGTTTCACCTGTCTTTCACTAGGGGGACTTGTCAGGGAGTCACAAAAACATTGAACTTTAGGAAGGCAAAGTTTGAACAGCTTAGAGATGCCCTTAATCTGGTAGACTGGGACAATATCCTCAGAAATGAGAATACAGATAATAAATGGGAAATGTTTAAGAACATCCTAAATAGGCAGTGTAAGCGGTTTATACCTTGTGGGAATAAAAGGACTAGAAATAGGAAAAACCCAATGTGGCTAAACAAAGAAGTAAGACAGGCAATTAACAGTAAAAAGAAAGCATTTGCACTACTAAAGCAGGATGGCACCATTGAAGCTCTAAAAAACTATAGGGAGAAAAATACTTTATCTAAAAAACTAATTAAAGCTGCCAAAAAGGAAACAGAGAAGCACATTGCTAAGGAGAGTAAAACTAATCCCAAACTGTTCTTCAACTATATCAATAGTAAAAGAATAAAAACTGAAAATGTAGGCCCCTTAAAAAATAGTGAGGAAAGAATGGTTGTAGATGACGAGGAAAAAGCTAACATATTAAACACCTTCTTCTCCACGGTATTCACGGTGGAAAATGAAATGCTAGGTGAAATCCCAAGAAACAATGAAAACCCTATATTAAGGGTCACCAATCTAACCCAAGAAGAGGTGCGAAACCGGCTAAATAAGATTAAAATAGATAAATCTCCGGGTCCGGATGGCATACACCCACGAGTACTAAGAGAACTAAGTAATGTAATAGATAAACCATTATTTCTTATTTTTAGGGACTCTATAGCGACAGGGTCTGTTCCGCAGGATTGGCGCATAGCAAATGTGGTGCCAATATTCAAAAAGGGCTCTAAAAGTGAACCTGGAAATTATAGGCCAGTAAGTCTAACCTCTATTGTTGGTAAAATATTTGAAGGGTTTCTGTGGGATGTTATTCTGGATTATCTCAATGAGAATAACTGTTTAACTCCATATCAGCATGGGTTTATGAGAAATCGCTCCTGTCAAACCAATCTAATCAGTTTTTATGAAGAGGTAAGCTATAGGCTGGACCACGGTGAGTCATTGGACGTGGTATATCTCGATTTTTCCAAAGCGTTTGATACCGTGCCGCACAAGAGGTTGGTACACAAAATGAGAATGCTTGGTCTGGGGGAAAATGTGTGTAAATGGGTTAGTAACTGGCTTAGTGATAGAAAGCAGAGGGTGGTTATAAATGGTATAGTCTCTAACTGGGTCGCTGTGACCAGTGGGGTACCGCAGGGGTCAGTATTGGGACCTGTTCTCTTCAACATATTCATTAATGATCTGGTAGAAGGTTTACACAGTAAAATATCGATATTTGCAGATGATACAAAACTATGTAAAGCAGTTAATACAAGAGAAGATAGTATTCTGCTACAGATGGATCTGGATAAGTTGGAAACTTGGGCTGAAAGGTGGCAGATGAGGTTTAACAATGATAAATGTAAGGTTATACACATGGGAAGAGGGAATCAATATCACCATTACACACTGAACGGGAAACCACTGGGTAAATCTGACAGGGAGAAGGACTTGGGGATCCTAGTTAATGATAAACTTACCTGGAGCAGCCAGTGCCAGGCAGCAGCTGCCAAGGCAAACAGGATCATGGGGTGCATTAAAAGAGGTCTGGATACACATGATGAGAGCATTATACTGCCTCTGTACAAATCCCTAGTTAGACCGCACATGGAGTACTGTGTCCAGTTTTGGGCACCGGTGCTCAGGAAGGATATAATGGAAATAGAGAGAGTACAAAGGAGGGCAACAAAATTAATAAAGGGGATGGGAGAACTACAATACCCAGATAGATTAGCGAAATTAGGATTATTTAGTCTAGAAAAAAGACGACTGAGGGGCGATCTAATAACCATGTATAAGTATATAAGGGGACAATACAAATATCTCGCTGAGGATCTGTTTATACCAAGGAAGGTGACGGGCACAAGGGGGCATTCTTTGCGTCTGGAGGAGAGAAGGTTTTTCCACCAACATAGAAGAGGATTCTTTACTGTTAGGGCAGTGAGAATCTGGAATTGCTTGCCTGAGGAGGTGGTGATGGCGAACTCAGTCGAGGGGTTCAAGAGAGGCCTGGATGTCTTCCTGGAGCAGAACAATATTGTATCATACAATTATTAGGTTCTGTAGAAGGACGTAGATCTGGGTATTTATTATGATGGAATATAGGCTGAACTGGATGGACAAATGTCTTTTTTCGGCCTTACTAACTATGTTACTATGTTACTATATTAAGACTATGTAAATAGAAAATATTTCAACCTGTAGGGCATGTATAGGGAGATCATTTATTTGGTTTACCACAGCTGACTTAGTCCTAAAGTGAGTGTAAAGGCGCATTCACTGACTGGCCTCTGGCCCCCTGATGCAAGTGTGACAGAGTAATAAAAATATATGAAGCTGTCATATTCGGGTCAGGAGAGCCGTGGCTAGTCTGTGCATTGTGGTCTGACCTCAAATTGATTTGTATGGATGTCTGAATGTACCCTGAATGCATATGTGTGTGTGATTTTTGCCACCTTTTTACTGCCTTAGGCAAAGAACAGTAATGGAAACTACTACCAGGAGGAGAGTGATGCCATTTTGATTTGACTATTTGGCCCATTCTTTTATCTATATATCTGTTCAGCATTTCTTTATATTCTGTGATAAAATGAATGTATGGTTGATCTATTAACTTCATATATTCTTGAACAGTGTAAAAATAACAATACAAAAACCTGCACTTTACAGCTTTGCGGATAACCACTGGATCATTTATTCAGACATTTGGAAGTTAAGGAAGCACTACCATCAAAATTTGTATCATCTAAATATATTGCAATTATCATATTATATAGCACTGTGCACTTACAATTGCTCATTTTGCCCTTCTACCCAGCTAATTCTTCTCTTTGTAGAAACAGGAGGTAAATTTTCCCTCTATGAGTCATAAATCACTGTAAAAGTTCCAGGCAGGGGGGAGAAGGGAGCAGCTAGGTCAGGTGTTAAAGATGGGATTGGTAAATACAAAGAGACTTACTCTTTCTACATAGAGCAAAGAAAAGAACAGAATTAACTGGGTAGAAGGGCAAAATGAGCAATTTTAAGTACATGGTACTACCTTATTTTTCAGACTATAGAAAGCACTTTTTTCCTCCCAAAAGGTGGAGAAAAATGGGGGGTGCATCTTATAGTCTGGATATATTGGCTCTGGCTGTGGTGGGGAGATGAGGGAGTGGTATCAGAGGAGCAGTGGGCACAGAGGCAGAAGCCGGCGGCTCCGGCTAACTCCGGCAGAGGAAGGTAAGAGTAAAGGTTTGCTTTTTTAATCTTTTCTGATGTGGCCATGGATACCAGGACTGAGATGAGGCCAGTCATGCCAGCAATGGGATGGGGCCAATCAATCATATCAGGAACTGGATGGGGCCAATCAATCATACCAGGAACTGGATGGTGCCAATCAATCATACCAGGAACTGGATGGAGCCAGTTAATCATACCAGGAACGGGATGGGGCCAATCAATCATACTAGGAACAGGATGGGCAAATCAATCATATCAGAATAAGAATGGGACCATGCATACCAGGACTGGGATGGGGCCAATCATACCAGAATAATGATGGGGCCATGCATACTAGGATAGGGATGAGGAGACCAGGCATACCAGGAGAGGGATGAGGAGATCATGCATACCAGGATGGGAATGAGGGCCATGCATACCAGAATAGGAATGAGGGGACCATATTTCCTCCTCTAAAACCTAGGTGCATCTTATAGTCCGAAAAAATATGGTCTATAATATGATGATTGCAATATGTTAAGAGGATAAAAACTTTGATGGCATCTTTAACCCCTATCTGACCTCGGATGGGATAGTACGTCCGAGGTCAGATCCCCTGCTTTGATGCAGGGCTCCGCGGTGAGCCCGCATCAAAGCCGGGACATGTCAGCTGTTTTGAACAGCTGACATGTGCCCGCAATAGGTGCGGGCAGAATCGCGATCTGCCCGCACCTATTAACTAGTTAAATGCCGCTGTCAATCGCAGACAGCGGCATTTAACTACCGCATCCGGCCGGGCGGCCGGAAATGACGTCATCGCCGACCCCCGTCACATGATCGGGGGTCGGCAATGCGTCTCCATTGTAACCATAGAGGTCCTTGAGACTTCTATGGTTACTGATGACCGGTGGCTGTGAGCGCCACCCTGTGGTCGGCGCTCACAGCACACCTCCATTTCTGCTACATAGCAGCGATCAGCAGATCGCTGCTATGTAGCAGAGCTGATCGCGTTGTGCCTGCTTCTAGCCTCCCATGGAGGCTATTGAAGCATGGCAAAAGTAAAAAAAAAAAGTTAAAAAAAATGTGAAAAAAATATAAAAGTTTAAATCACCCCCCCTTTCGCCCCAATCAAAATAAATCAATAAAAAAAAATCAAATCTACACATATTTGGTATCGCCGCGCTCAGAATCGCCCGATCTATCAATTAAAAAAAAGCATTAACCTGATCGCTAAACGGCGTAGCGAGAAAAAAATTCAAAACGCCAGAATTACGTTTTTTAGGTCGCCGCGACATTGCATTAAAATGCAATAATGGGCGATCAAAGGAACATATCTGCACCAAAATGCTATCATTAAAAACGTCATCTCAGCACGCAAAAAATAAGCCCTCAACCGACCCCAGATCACGAAAAATAGAGACGCTACGAGTATCGGAAAATGGCGCCATTTTTTTTTTTGCAATTTTTTTGGGAATTTTTTTTCACCACTTAGATAAAAAATAACCTAGTCATGTTAGGTGTCTATGAACTCATACTGACCTGTAGAATCATAATGTCAAGTCAGTTTTAGCATTTAGTGAACCTAGCAAAAAAGCCAAACAAAAAACAAGTGTGGGATTGCACTTTTTTTGCAATTTCACCGCACTTGGAATTTTTTTCCTGTTTTCTAGTACACGACATGCTAAAACCAATGATGTCGTTCAAAAGTACAACTCGTCCCGCAAAAAATAAGCCCTCACATGGCTAAATTCACGGAAAAATAAAAAAGTTATGGCTCTGGGAAGGAGGGGAGTGAAAAACGAACACGGAAAAATGAAAAATCCCAAGGTCATGAAGGGGTTAATAGCACTGAGAAAATGTTTGATTTAATTATTTGCTACAGTAACATTGAAAAACTCCCTTTTTGCTTTAAAACAATTAATGAAGAATGAAACTGGTTGACACCAAACCTTCTAAATACATTTGAGTAACTTGAAATACAGAAACTTTTATGTCCATGGAACAAGCATCATTTTACATGCTGTATCTATGAATCTTTATTTATTGGAAATTCCCTCTCTGTGATAATGTGTGTATCTATCATGTAGGTTGATATAAAACTGCAGGTCTGAAGTATTTCTCTGTCTGTTCAATGTTAAAGCTATAAAGCGTTAGTGCTCCTGAATTGAAGCCAGATTAGGTTAAAGCAAATGTTAGGTAATTAAGTTTCCCATTAGCGCTGACTCATGGCACTTTCTATGTTTTACAATTATACAAGATAACCTAAAAGCTTTATTTGTTCTTCCTATGGTTTATTGTCTTGTCAGTGATTGCCTGGGTCTCCTGACTCCCATCTACACATCTGGATAATAGCAGATGTCTACTGCCATGTTATGTAAAAGATATGTACACTTATGAATATTGTATTACATTCCACGCATTTCAGGGAAATTGAGAAAGAATGTTAAATAGAAAACAATCTTATAATAACCCAGGACCTCAACAACAAAACAAAAAAAAATATTTCAGTCTCATTTCTCAAAAGTGTCCAAGAGAAAACTACCCTCTTTGCCCACAGCAACCAATCATATGTCATACACTACATACAGCAGCTAAATTCTATCCATTACAGTAAAGTTTACAGTAATAGACTTACCGGAATTCTTCCAGTTAGTAGAGCAAGGCAGAAAACGCAAGCGCTCTAACCTATAATAATACTATATATAGTTTCAGTCAAAGTTATTCAACCCACCCCATACCCAGGGGTATCTGCGCTGTGGCTATCGGCATCCGATGGGTAGGATATGCTTGTCTTTGCAATATATGCACTGTTTGCACTTTATCTTCAGCTTCTGAGTTATATGGTTAAATCCCATGTTGACAGGCATTGTACTGTTTCTTGCCCATCTATACATGTTGGTATATGAGGTCACTCTTCCTTTTTTATACACACACGTGTGAGGTTATTATGAGTGCCTTCTATTTATGGATTGCCTGCCACGCCAGTTTTGTATCATTAGCTATTAGACCTGTCAAGTAATTTTTGTAATTATGTGCACTTGTTTGCCTTGTTTGTATTATACTATTAATAAAGAGAGATACATTTTCTATAGTACTCTTCTAGGCATCCGTTATTGTATCTTTTATCCAACACATTTGGGAATTTAAAAGCTCCTGTTTTTTTCATATGTCTTCCACCCCATACTTTGCAGAAAATAAAAAAAAATGTTTGTAATGAAACTGTACACACTTTCTGATGTTTTCAAGAAACCAATTAAATAAGAACAATGTAAAAACCTCAATACAACTAACATAATACGTCAGCTGATGCTGAGGGGCCATACCGTGAGAAAGAAGGACTGAGTCCTTCAAAATGCAACGGTGATTGGCCCATACACGAGTCTAACTTGTGACATCACCGCTAA
This sequence comes from Ranitomeya imitator, assembly GCF_032444005.1. Classification (NCBI taxonomy): domain Eukaryota; kingdom Metazoa; phylum Chordata; class Amphibia; order Anura; family Dendrobatidae; genus Ranitomeya; species Ranitomeya imitator. The sequence continues at coordinate 268,979,920 of NC_091282.1, read as the reverse complement.
ACATGCCCCCCACTCACCTCGCTACTTCATGGCGGCACTTCAGGCTGGAGCCCACTGCTACTTCATGTTTGTACGTGCACAAGGGGATTACCCAGCAACTTGAGGACGCTCCCCACCGCTGCTCACTATATCCAAGCTCTGTGCCTTCTTTGGGACAACAAGACGGTCAGCATTTCCAGGCACTATAGAGGAAGTGCTACATTATATATATACAGTGGGTCCATAAAGTCATGGTGCACTTTTGACCAGTCACTGGAAAGCAACAAAAAACTATAGAAATGTGAAATCTGCTCCAAATAAAAGAAAAACTCTCCCAGTTTCATACCTATTCAGTGCAGTTCGATTTGGGCTCCATTTGTTGCCTTACACACATCCAAACGATAGTGAAGTTCTTGCCACACACGAGTAAGGGCGTCTGGTGTAAGAGAGTGAATAACATCTGTAATTCTCTGTTCTATGTGATTAATGTCATTGATACATTCAATGTACACATGTTGCTTCACATAATCCCAAAAGTAAAAGTTTAAGGGCATCAGATCCGGGGATCGTGGTGGCCATGGCTTGACAGAACCCCTGCCTATCTAGCTCCGGGGGAATGTTCTATCCAAAAACTCACGAACAATGGTGGTGTAGTGTGGAGGAGCATTGTCCTGTTGAAAGATGATACCTTCTGGAAATTGTGGCACTGCATACAACTCCAACATGTCAAGATACGTGTTTGCCGTCACCGACCGCTCCGTGAAAAAAAATGGGCCTATGACCTTATCATGCATCAGGCCACACCACACATTCACTTTAGGGCTATTACGTTCCTACTCAATGTAGGCATGAGGATGTTCAGTAGTGTTGAGCCACCTCCCTAGTGTTCGGGTTCAGTTCGGTTCATCGAACAGGGACGTGTTCGTCGAATGTTTGTCGAATGTTCGACGAACACAGTCAAACCCCATTGATACCAATGGCAGGCAAGCACAAACACATACAAACACATAGAAAACACATAGAAAACACCTTAAAAGGTGTCCAGAAGCTGACAAACTGCTCAGAAGATGCAACAAACACATGGAAAAGTCACAACTACATATAGTCATGTGAAAAGAAAAGAAGTGGAGGAGTAAAAGGAGGAGGAGACACAGATATAGGCATGTTATGCCCTTCTAAAATCAAGAAAGGCTGGAGTAAAAATCTAATATCACTCTACCAACACCCAGACGTCTTGACAGCAAAAATAAAAAAATAAATATCTTTAGGTAGAATGGCTGTGGGTCCATTCAGAACACTTTCCTTAGAAGACGTAGTGGTACACCTGTAGGGAGTTGTGCCAAAAAATGAACCCAATACATTCAGACAAATCCACCATTTGTCATATCCAAGGGGCAGGTCAGTAAATGACAACATCGATGCGGAACCAAGTACAGTACTATGTACTGTACCTCCTTTGACGAGGCAATCAGGCGGGTCAAGAAGTTGGTAAGGGGCACCCTAATGGCCAAAACAGACATGGAGGGGGCGTTCCAGTTACTACCTGTGCCTCCGAATAGTGTCCTCCCATTGGGCAGCTTCTGTGAAGGAGCATACAACATAGATTTTTTTTTTCTTTTGCTTTTGAATACAACATAGATCGCTGTTTGCCCATGGGGTGCTACATATCCTGCTCACTATTTGAGGCATTTAGTTGCATCCTCGAATGTGTCGTCATGGACGTTTGTAAGGCGGCACATATTATCCATTACCTTGATGACTTCTTATGCCTGGCCCAAAAGATTCGCAACAGTGTGAAAACACGTGGTAGTCCACCTGTGAGAAGGAGAGAGCTGGAGGGAGAGTGGACACCCCAGAGCTTAGGGGTTAGATTGAGAAAGGAAGAAGGCGGTGTAGCTTGCTTCATGGGTGGGGTACGCTGCTGAGTAGCACTAAATTCTTCTAGGCCCAAAAGGATTTCCTGGGCCAGATGCCGTTAAAAAATAGTACTTAAGTAAACAGGTGGTGTAGCTTGCTTCATGGGTGGGGTACGCTGCTGAGTAACACTAAATTCTACTAGGCCCAAAAGGATTCCCTGGGCTAGATGCCGTTACAAAGTAGTACTTAGGTAAACAGGCAGTGTAGCTTGCTTCATGGGTGGGGTACTCTGCTGAGTAGCACAAAATGCTATTAGGTACAAAATGATTTCCTGGGCTAGATGCAGTTAAAAATTAATAATTAGATCAACAGGTGGTGTTGGTTGCTTCATGGGTGGGGTACTCTGCTGAGTAGCACAAAATGCTATTAGGTAAAAAACAATTTCCTGGGCTATATGCAGTTAAAAAATAGTATTTAGATCAACAAGTGGTGTAGCTTGCTTCATGGGTGGGGTACGCTGCTGAGTAGCACCAAATTCTACTAGGCCCAAAAGGATTTCCTGGGTTAGATGCCGTTAAAAAAATAGTATTTAGGTAAACAGGCGGTGAAGCTTGCTTCATGGGTGGGGTACGCTGCTGAGTAGCACTAAATTCTACTAGGCCCAAAAGGATTTCCTTGGCTAGATGCCATTGCAAAATAGTAGTTAGGTAAACAGGCGGTGTAGCTTGCTTCATGGGTGAAGTACGCTGCTGAGTATCACCAAATTCTACAAGGCCCAAAAGCATTTCCTGGGCTAGATTCCGTTACAAAATAGTATTTAGGTAAACAGGCGGTGTAGCTTGCTTCATGGGTGGAGTACTCTGCTGAGTAGCACCAAATTCTACTAGGCCCAAAAGGATTTCCTGGGCTACTTGCCGTTACAAAATAGTAGTTTGGTAAACAGGCGGTGCAGCTTGCTTCATGGTTGGGGTATGCTGCTGAGTAGCACTAAAATCTACTAGGCCCAAAAGGATTTTCTGGGCTAGATGCCATTACAAAATAGTAGTTAGGTAAACAGGCGGTGTAGCTTGCTTCATGGGTGGGGTACGCTGCTGAGTAGCAATAAATTCTACTAGGCCCAAAAGGATTTCCTGGGCCAGATGCCATTAAAAATATTACTTAGGTAAACAGGCGGTGGGTGGCTGTGCTACTCTGCTGACTAGCAGACACTGAAGCTTTGGAGCAGACCTCTGAATCCCAGGCCATAGTATGAGTAAACAACTCTGCAAACAACCCTACCCACCTGGAATTGATGATGGCAACGTCATGTAAAACTCAGCAAGGGGACTAAATAAAGAGTCTCCATTTTTTCCATAAATTCGGCCACAGACACCACTTAAGTGGCATCAATTTCACCAGAGATTTTTAAAACGGTTGGTGAGGTGATTTTCAAAAATCATCAAGATTTTAGTCTCCCCAAGATGACACAGGGGTAGAGAAGTCCTTGCGGATCCAGGACTTTTTCATCTTGATGAAAGTTAGTCTGTCTACATTGTCACTGGACAGCCGCGTGCACTTATCTGTCAGCACACCACCAGCAGCGCTGAACACACGTTCAGAGAGAACGCTGGCTGTGGGGCACGACAAGATCTCCAAGGCGTGATTGGCGAGCTCAGGCCATTTTTCAAGATCGGAAGCCCAAAATGAGCAAGGGTCCAGTTCCACAGTCATGGCATCGATGTTAACTTGGAGATAATCTTGTACCATCCTCTCTAGGCATTGGCTGTGCATCAGACTTCTTGTCTCCTGTGGCCTTGCAAAGGATGGTCGAAAAAAATCTTGAAACGATTGGAAAAAATTGCTGTTACCACCAGATACGATGTTACTGTTACGGTTTGAGTGATGACTCCATAGTCCCACGGTTGGCAAGTTAGAACTCAGAGATTCACTACATGCACCACTGCTGATTTGTGGAAAAGCAGATGTTAGATTCTGTAACAGTCTCTGCTTATACTCCTGCATGCGTGAATCCCTTTCTATGGCAGGAATTATTTTGCCAAATTTGCTTTTGTACCGGGGATCTAAGAGTGTGGCAACTCAGTAGTCAGCATTACTTCAGATTCTGACAGTCCATGGGTCATGTTGCAGGTAGTACAGCAAGAAGGCACTCATGTGGCTTGCTCATCCAGGAGGACCAAGTCCTTGTTGTCTTGGTGGTGGCAAGGTGAGAATCATGCTTCCTTCGTCTGCCCTCTCCCCCCAACCTCGCACAACAGAAATTTGATCAAGGTCTCCCTAATCTGATGAGTCTTCCATACCCAGCGCCAGTTCGTCCTCCACTTCTTCCTCGCCTCCTGCACCTTCCTCAACAGTTTGGCTGCTATCATGCACCCTTGGTAACCCCTCTACCCCAGCCTCCAATGCCAGCCGCCTTGGTGCTGCCAGCCTTCTTGACCTTGGAGATATTATTCCTTCCACATACGACTCTCCCTGTTCCTCCTCCTCCTCCTCCTCTTGTTCCACCACCTGACTCCGAACACTGTGTAAGGTGTGCTCCAGCATGTAAATCACTGGAATGGTCATGCTGATAATGGCATCGTCAGCACTAAACATCTTCGTTGCTATTTCAAAACTGTGCAGAAGGGTGCATAGGTCCATGATCTGGGATCACTCCTGCAGCGTGATTTGCCTCTTGATCTCGTTGGCCCAGGCTATACGTCATAACTTATTGCACCAGGGCTCATCAGTGCTGCCACAGTCGCTGCAACATGTGCAGAGTTGAATTCCACCATGTGGGCACATCGCATTTCAGCCGGTGAACTGGCGGGCCCAACGACTTCTGTAGAGATGTGAGTCATTGAGCTGCAGGATGCGAGCGGCGAAAGTGAGCACACAGTGATCGTATCCTTTGCAGAAGCCGATCTAGTCCGGAATAGTGGGATAAAAATTGTTGGACAACCAGGTTCACAACGTGAGCCATACAAGGCACGTGTGTGACATTGCCCCGGCGAAGGGCCGCACCCAGGTTTGCAGCATTGTCGCACAAAGCCTTCCCTGGCTGCAGGTTGAGTGGAGACAACAATTGATGGAACACGGTCTCCAGAGCTGACCAGAACTCCTCAGCTGTGTGACTCACATTTCCCAGACATTTCCATGTAAACACTGCCTGATGCCGTTGAGCCCGGTGACAGCATAGTGAGGAGGTGTGCAGGATTCCTTCTGGCATTACCAGACAGGTTTTGGGTGCAGGTTGAGGACCAAGAGGAGGTTGAGGAGGCAGAAGCAGTGGAGCAACTCATGGGGACGGCAAGACTTGGACCACAGTCCCTTCTCCTGATGTTGCCGTAGTTACCCAGTGCCCAGTCACCGACATGTAACGCCCCTGTCCATGTCTACTCGTCCAAGTGTCTGTGGTGAAATGCACCCTGTCACCCACAGAGTTTCTCAAGGAAGTGGTGATGTTGTGTGTGACATGCTGGTGTAGCGCAGGCACAGCTTTCTTTGAGAAGTAGTGGCGACTGGGCATGTGGTACTGGGGCACTGCGACGGACATAAGGTCTCGAATATCCTCTGTGTCCACCAGGCGGAAAGGCAGCATTTCTGTAGCCAACAGCTTGCAGATGGAGAAATTCAACCTCTTAGCTTTGTCATGGCTAGGAGGAAATGGTCTTTTACTTGTCCACATCTGAGGAACTGAGGGCTGGCTGCCGTGCTTAGACGGAGTTGAGTAGGGTGTCCCCGGCAAACTGCTGGTCTGTGAGGAAGGTTCAGGCGGAGATGTTATGTTGCCTTGATCAAAATGTGGTGTCGATATCGGAGAGCGCTCAAAAACAGCAGGTGTTTCCACTTGCAAATGTCCTGACGACCTGCCAATCACACTGGCTGTTGCGGGTAAAAAGGTGTAAGGTCTGCATCCAAAACCATGTGCAACTGCTGTCCCCACAGTCACAGAGGATGAAGAGGATGCGGATGCACTTAATGGGGCAGACAGTGGTTGACCCGGCCCACTAGGCCGCATTGTAGCACAGTGAGCTTCCCACTACAACTTATGCCTCATATCCATGTGACGGTTCATGCTAGTCATTTTTTGTCCTCTACTGAGATTTTGTTGACAAATCTTACAGACAACATGAGTTGGGTCATCCTTTGCAATGTCAAAAAATGCCTGGGCTATGCAAGGCTTAGAGCCCATGTGACCTGAAGAGCCACCACGACTTCTGGTCTGAGGCACAGATGGGGTTGAGGATGCAGTTGTTGACGTGCTTCCAGTACTCCATCTCTGTCCAGGAAGGCGCAACGTTACCTCGTCATCAGACTCGTCACTAGCATCCTCCTCCACCTCCTCTGCTGACCTCATTGACTGGTGGACTGGGGGTTGACAGTAAGTGGGGTCTACAACCTCGTCATCATCATCCTGTGTGTTCTCACAACCATCATCCTCAGAGCCAACCTCTTCCTGCCCTGACTGAAAACTCAAGTTTTCGTTCCAATCACGTATCTCACTCTCATCAACATCCTCCTCATTGTCTCCACCAACAGGAGTTACAGTTTGGGAATGAGTGTCTACATTATGCTCAGAACCTTCTTCATCTGGGCCTGGATCCAACTCACAAAGATTCTGGGCATCAGTGCAGATCATTTCCTCGTCTGGATTCCCAGAAGCTCTGGAGCAGACCTCTGATTCCCAGGCTATAGTATGTGTAAACAGCTCTACAGACTCAACCATGTGTGTTACCCCATGCTCAGACGGGCTGTCACGATATTGTATGAAATATAATATGATGGTGTAGCTTTGTCCTTCAGCTCATGCTGGGGGCTAAACCACCCCTTCTCTCGGTGGCTCTCTTTGTCTCTTTGTGTTGGAATGTATGGGGGAAGAGGGTTTTATTGCCGAAAAGTATTTACGACTAGGCTCAAATCTCCCTCTAGCAGAACTGTCTAGAAGTTTCCAGAAATCCATGAGAGTCCTTTGTTCCAATATGATAAGATATTGGGCCAACTACTTTGCGTAAGAGAATATTAATTAGATATTGCTAAAGTCCATCGGAGCCTCTATCCATCACGGTAAACCTGAGCTTCTAACTCCATCAGGTAAAAAAGTAGGGATTTCTCTGTAATGACGCATCACACATATGACATATTTGATCTCATTAGAATGCCAATGTTAATACGAGATGAATGCTGGGTTTGTTATGACCATGACATCATCGGTAGCGGAGTTACAAGACTTAGACAAATTTAGCTTACATTTAGTTAGACTGTAAAGGTAGGAGGGTCTGGGATAGCCAGCCCTTTTGGTGATGTCACCAAGCTGAGCTATAACTGTTTTGCCAGACTCCAGCAGTCAGTCTTCTGCTGGAGCCTATGTGAGTCTGAGTTCTACCTGGGAAGCCATGACTGCCAGTCCCCATGCATTGGGACATCTGGGCTGTGCATGCAGCATGTTTTTTTTGCCTGATATGAACTGAGAACATGTGAGTTGTACCTTTTATTTAATCCTTTTATTTTATAATTACCTTGTACATATTTTCAATTGTCTCTTATTGTAACATCTTTATATGATCGTTTATAAACACTGCCTGAAAATCACTTACGGAGTATTTTATTTAATATACTAGAGTCGTTCTCCTCTTCTAAAACGTACCCTGTCTCCTGAAGGGAATTACGCTACTGTTTTGGGTTAGCTTTGGACCCGTTTAATCGAAGCTGGTGGCAGCAATACCATGTGCCGGCCTTTGGGTGTTGTTGTAGCGACTGCAGCGTTGATAATTATTGTTCCTGCCTGAGTAGGAGTAGTTTATCGCGTCGCTGCAGTGTGCCCAATAGCCAGTACATAGCAGGCAGCCTTTCTGGTGACTAATTACCCTAGGTGCAGTACCTAATCTGACCTGAGAGTAAGGGGGCGCCAGAGAGTTGCAAGTTTTAAGTGGAACTGTAAGCGGGATATACATAAATCCCTGCAGTTCATGGTATATTGAAGAGCAGTGGGATACCTAGAATAAGCCCCTGCTGTAAACTAAGAGGTCAATAGCCTTGTGTGTGTTTTTCATCACATTGTGGAGTGGAGGGATAACTAAGATAAGCCCCCCTGCACATGTGATAGCCGTCTGTTGTCCTAAAGTCACCCCGACCCGTGACGTAGGGGTGACGGTCACGGTGTGGATCGTGACACGGGCGGCTGGAGACTTGGCAGCTGTGAGGAAGCAAGTGCGATTGGGGTGACAACTCTGAGGACTGGAGAAGTTGTGATTTTGAAGTTGACATGGAGGAGAGCTCACTTGAACAAGCACTTGATATCCGTTCAAGCACCTGCTGTTTTTGTGCCTTATCTGGAATTTTTGGCGATGCTTGTAGCGATGGTCGTAGGAAAGGGATCATATCAGATTGTCCACGAAAAGAAGTAGACATCTTACTTTGGCTGGAAGATGGTCTTTCTTCTGCAGATGTTACTGTTGCTTTACCACCTACTCCACGGACACAACCTTTTTTCCCTTTCCAACAAGCCTATTCCCCTTTCCACCAGCAGCAGGCCTTTTGCCACTCATTTTAGTGCTTAACTAATTGGCAACTCTGTATCTGTAGTTGTTGGCACAACAACTGATGGATGAAAACCGAGCAGAACTGAGTGGCCAAACTGTGGTACTAGGCCCAAAACGAATAACTGGATTAGATGCAGTGAAAACAGAGATACACAGGTGGTATAGTTTGTTTCACAGGTGGGCTACTCTGCTAACGTGCAGACACTGCTCCTAGGCCCTAAACTAATAACTGGATTAGATGCAGTGAAAACAGAGATACACAGGCCGTATAGTTTGTTTCACAGGCGGGCTACTCTGCTGACATGCAGACACTGCTCCTAGGCCCTAAACTAATAACTGGATTAGATGCAGTGAAAATAGAGATACACAGGTGGTATAGTTTGTTTCACAGGCGGGCTACTCTGCTGACGTGTAGACACTGCTCCTAGGCCCTAAGCTAATAACTGGATTAGATGCAGTGAAAATAGAGATACACAGGCGGTATAGTTTGTTTCACAGGCGGGCTACTCTGCTGACGTGCAGACACTGCTGCTAGGCCCTAAACTAATAACTGGATCAGATGCAGTGAAAATAGACATCCACAGGTGGTATAGTTTGTTTCACAGGCGGGTTACTCTGCTGATTGTTATGACCTGGTGGTTAAGAGGCCACACTGAAATGACCTGGTGGCTAAAACGCAACATGGAACGAGCTCTGAGAAGGTGGTGTCTCTACTGACCGCAGTCCCTAATCCTAACAACACAGCTAGAAATAGCCGTGGGATGTTCCTGACACTCCCTAGACACCTCGTCACAGCCTCAGATATAACTACCCCTAAAGAAGGAAATAGAAAGCTATCTTGCCTCAGAGAAAACTCCAAAAGGAAAGATAGCTCCCCACAAATATTGACTGTGAAAGGAGAGGGAAATGACGAACACAGGAATGAAATTAGATTTCAGCAAAGGGAGGCCAAAACTAAACTAGATAGACAGAGAGCAAAGGATACTGTGCGGTCAGTATAAAAAACTACAAAATCCACGCAGAGTTTACAAAAAATGAACTCCACACCGACTCACAGTGTGGAGGGGCAAATCTGCTTTCCCAGAGCTTCCAGCTAGCCTGAATACGACATAGTGACAAGCTGGACAAAAGAGACAAAATGCAAAGCAATAGAGTCCACACAAATGGACAAACAAAAGTAGCAAAACTTATCTTTTGCAGACAAGGACTGGCCATATGAGAAATCCAAGGGAAGAATCAAATCCAACCAAGAACATTGACAGCAGGCATGGACTAACGCCCAGAGTAGGTTTAAATAACAAACCCAGGCAAGTCGATTAGTGAAGACAGCTGCTACAGCTACCTAACGGAGCAGCAGTTCCACTTGAAACCACCAGAGGGAGCCCAAGGGCAGAACTCGCAAAAATACCATTAGCAACCACAGGAGGGAGCTCCAGAACGGAACTCACATTAGTACTCCCCCCTTGAGGAGGGGTCACCGAACCCTCACCAGAGCTCCCAGGCCGATCAGGACGAGCCAAATGGAAAGCATGAACCAAATCGGGAGCATGAACATCGTAGGCAACAACCCAAGAATTATCCAACATGATACATAAAAAGAGACTGAAAGCGCACTCACCGGTATATGAACAATCAAAGCGGTTTATTCACATGAGATCATGCGGTGCAAGGAGGGTATGTGAATACAAAAGAGGATGACAGCTGTTTCGTGCTAGGTGAGCACTTCAACAGATCCAATGGCGAGTGAAGAGAGAGAGGGCCTTATAACTAAGTAGTCTTCCGGTCCCTCCCATTATTCACTTCGTCATAATGAACTTATTAGTCACTATTCGGAGGAAAAAAAGGGCCCTCTCTCTCTTCACTCGCCATTGGATCTGTTGAAGTGCTCACCTAGCACGAAACAGCTGTCATCCTCTTTTGTATTCACATACCCTCCTTGCACCGCATGATCTCATGTGAATAAACCGCTTTGATTGTTCATATACCGGTGAGTGCGCTTTCAGTCTCTTCTTATGTATCATGTTGGATCTGTTTTTCTTAAGCAGCACCAAGGTATAATCTTTTTAGCGGTTTTTTTGTTTAGTTTGTTTTCTGACAAAAGGCTCTAATAGTGCATTTTTCTGCCCCTGGAGCAGTAAGGGTCTAGCGTATAGCGGCTGTGCGATTGCATTTTTTTCTCTTTTTTTTCTCTTTATTCTGGACCAAGAATTATCCTCCTGGCCATAACCCTTCCACTTGACCAGATACTGAAGCTTCCGCCTCGAAAAACGAGAATCCAAAATCTTCTCTACCACATATTCCAATTCCCCCTCAACCAACACCGGAGCAGGAGGATCAACGGAAGGAACCATAGGTACCACATATCTCCGCAACAAGGATCTATGGAACACATTATGAATGGAAAAGGAAGCTGGAAGGGCCAAACGAAAAGACACTGGATTGATAATTTCAGAAATCTTATAAGGCCCAATAAAGCGAGGCTTGAACTTAGGGGAAGAAACCTTCATAGAAACATGACGAGAAGACAACCAGACCAAATCCCCAACACAAAGCCGGGGACCAACACACCGACGACGGTTAGCAAAACGCTGAGCCTTCTCCTGAGACAACGTCAAATTGTCCACCACATGAGTCCAAATTTGCTGCAACCTGTCCACCACGGAATCCACACTAGGACAGTCAGAAGGCTCAAACTGCCCTGAAGAAAAACGAGGATGAAAACCAAAGTTACAAAAAAAAGGCGAAACCAAGGTAGCCGAACTAGCCCAATTATTAAGGGCAAACTCGGCCAACAGCAAAAAGGTCACCCAATCATCCTGATCAGCAGACACTAAGCATCTCAAATAGGTTTCCAAGGTCTGATTGGTTCGCTCCGTTTGGCCATTTGTCTGAGGATGGAATGCAGAAGAAAAAGACAAATCAATGCCCATTCTAGCACAAAAGGACCGCCAAAACCTAGAAACGAACTGGGAACCTCTGTCAGACACAATATTCTCCGGAATACCATGCAAACGAACCACATGCTGAAAAAACAATGGAACCAAATCAGAAGAGGAAGGCAACTTAGGCAACGGCACCAAATGGACCATCTTAGAAAACCGGTCACAAACCACCCAGATGACAAACATCTTTTGAGAAACAGGAAGATCAGAAATAAAATCCATGGAAATATGTGTCCAGGGCCTCTCAGGAATAGGCAAAGGCAAAAGCAACCCGCTGGCACGGGAACAGCAAGGCTTAGCCCGAGTACAGGTCCCACAGGACTGCACAAACGAACGCACATCCCGCAACAAGGAAGGCCACCAAAAGGACATAGCCACCAAATCTCTGGTACTGAAAATCCCAGGGTGACCAGCCAACACCGAACAATGAACCTCAGAAATTACCCTACTAGTCCATCTATCAGGAACAAACAATTTCCCCACAGGACAGCGGTCAGGTTTATCAGCCTGAAATTCCTGAAGTACCCACCGTAAATCAGGAGAGATGGCAGAAAGAATCACCCCCTCCTTGAGGATCCCAGCCGGCTCAAGAACTCCCGGAGAATCAGGCAAAAAACTCCTAGAAAGGGCATCAGCCTTCACATTCTTAGATCCAGGAATATACGAGACCACAAAATCGAAACATGAGAAAAACAAAGACCACCGAGCCTGTCTAGGATTCAACCGCTTAGCAGACTCGAGGTAAATCAAATTCTTGTGATCAGTCAAGACCACCACGCGATGCTTGGCTCCCTCAAGCCAATGTCGCCACTCCTCAAATGCCCACTTCATAGCCAACAACTCCCGATTGCCGACATCATAATTCCGCTCAGAAGACGAAAATTTTCTGGAGAAGAAGGCACAAGGTTTCATCAAAGAGCCATCAGAATTTCTCTGAGACAAAACGGCCCCTGCCCCAATCTCAGAAGCATCAACCTCAACCTGAAAAGGGAGAGAAACATCTGGCTGACGCAACACAAGGGCAGAGGTAAAACGACGTTTAAGCTCCGGAAAGGCCTCAACAGCCGCAGAGGACCAATTCACCACATCAGCGCCCTTCCTCGTCAAATCGGTCAGAGGCTTCACCAAACTAGAAAAATTAGCAATAAAGCGACGATAAAAATTGGCAAAGCCCAAAAATTTCTGAAGGCTCTTTACAGATGTAGGGTGAGTCCAATCATGAATGGCCTGGACTTTAACAGGGTCCATTTCAATAGCCGAGGGAGAAAAAATGAAACCCAAAAAAGAAACCTTCTGAACTCCAAAGAGGCACTTAGACCCCTTCACAAACAACGCATTAGTACGAAGGACCTGAAACACCATCCTAACCTGCTTCACATGAGACTCCCAATCATCGGAGAAAACCAAAATATCATCCAAATACACAATCATAAATTTATCCAGATAATTCCGGAAGATATCATGCATAAAAGGACTGAAATACCGATGGAGCATTAGAGAGCCCGAATGGCATTACAAGATATTCAAAATGGCCTTCAGGCGTATTAAAGGGAACCTGTCATCTGAATTTGGCGGGACTGGTTTTGGGTCATATGGGCGGAGTTTACGGGTGTTTGATTCACCCTTTCCTTACCTGCTGGCTGCATGCTGGCTGCAATATTGGATTGAAGGTCATTCTCTGTCCTCCATAGTACACACCTGCACAAGGCAAGATAGCTTTGCGCAGGCGTGTACTATGGAGGACAGAGAATGAACTTCAATCCAATATTGCAGCCAGCATGCAGTCAGCGGGTAAGGAAAGGGTGAATCAAACACCCAAAACCTCCGCCCATATGACCCAAAACCAGTCCCGCCAAATTCAGGTGACAGAGTCCCTTTAAATGCTATTTTCCATTCATCACCTTGTTTAATACGCACAAGATTATACGCCCCTCGGAGGTCGATTTTAGTAAACTAACTAGCACCCTTAATCCGAGCAAACAAATCAGAAAGCAAAGGTAACGGATACTGGAATTTGACAGTGATCTTATTGAGAAGGCGATAATCTATACAGGGTCTCAAGAAGCCATCCTTCTTGGCAACAAAAAAAAATCCCGCTCCCAACGGTGACGAAGACGGGCGAATATGCCCTTTCTCCAAGGACTCCTTTACATAACTCCGCATAGCGGCATGCTCTGGCACAGACAGATTGAAAAGTCGGCCCTTAGGGAGCTTACAGCCAGGAATCAAATCAATGGCACAATCGCAGTCCCTATGAGGAGGCAGGGAACTGGGCTTGGGCTCATCAAATACATCCTGGAAATCCGACAAAAACTCAGGAACTTCAGAAGAAGGAGACGAGGAAATGGACATCAAAGGAATATCATTATGTATCCCCTGACAACCCCAACCAGTCACAGACATAGATCCCCAATCCAGCACTGGATTATGTACCTGTAACCATAGAAAACCCAGCACAACAACATCATGCAAATTATGCAACACCAAAAAACGAATATTTTCCTGATGTGCTGGAGCCATGCACATGGTTAACTGTGTCCAGTACTGAGGTTTATTCTTGGCCAATGGCGTAGCATCGATCCCCCTTAAGGGAATAGGACTCTGCAAAGGTTCCAAGGAAAAACCACAGCGCTTGGCAAATTCTAAGTCCATTAAGTTCAGGGCAGCGCCAGAATCCACAAATGCCATAACAGAAAAGGACGACAATGAGCAAATCAGTCTAACAGACAAGAGAAATTTAGGCTGCACAGTGTTAGGTCTCGAGTTCCCGCTTCTGCACAGGGGGAATCTCGAGCCATCTCCGCTGCGGTCTCCCATTCTTATCCAGCCGCAGTGGAGTCTGCTCAGCAGGGACGTCGGTCCCAGCGTCTTGCTCACTCTCACTCTGTACAGAGAGTTACTGCTGCTTCTTCAGCTTCTGCCATTAAAGCCAGTGCTGGTCAGCAGCGAGCGGACTTCTCTGGGACTAAGTCCTTGTCTGCACACACTGAGCATGCCCAGGGCAAGATCTCCCGTTGGAGATCGAGGGTCATGTGCTCAGGCTCTGCAGCACATTCCATTGGTCCTCTTGGCAGGTCTTGGAAGGGCAAAGTTTCTGTGGCCACTTCCTGTGCTGCAACTATATAAACTGCGCATGACCGCATGGCCATGCGCTAGTGTACAATTGTTAATGTGTGTATGTTGTGGTGTGTGGTGCAAGTCGTCCTTGGATACCCCTACCCTATTGAATGTCTGTTCGCGGAAGGTGTATGGTTGCTATCTAGCGCCCGACTTATCCTACAGCACGAATCACACATTACAGCGTCCAGTTTTTGTGACCGCCAGTACGGCGCCGTGCACTTCCTCTGTGCTTTCCTTACCCAAGCCTGGGTGGTTAGTGGCGTTCGTCAGTGCGGCACCGCATGCACTCTTGTGCCTTAATATTGTTAATTAGTTTCCTTACACACCCAGTTGCGGTGTTGTGCCAGCAAGGGTCTAATCGGACTTCAATCCTAGTTGGGGTTGAGTTCGCTGACTACTTGCTCGCGCTCTATGTGCGGTACCGCGGTCCTGTGACGCAACAGGATCGCTTCCTTCACGCTGGGTGAAGTTTAACCCACGTGTGTATACTTATGAGTACCGCCATATAGTCCGTCATTACTTGGCAGCAGGTTCCATCTCTGCACGGTGGACCCCGGGCTGCGAACGCACCATACTCTATCTGTCTTATTATTTGGTGCGTTCCGCTAGCCCTAATATTACACTAGCGCCAGGGTCTGGCTAGTAATGACGGACAAACAGCAATCCTTGCGGTATATCCAGCAGCTGGAGGGTAGGTTGCCGGCTCTTGAGAGCGCAACCTCAGCTGTGGATGTTACCGCAGTTGCTGTACAGGCTGCTAGCGTGGCTGCATCAACCCTGTCGATTGCCACCCCTGTTCCGACATTTTCTTGCCTCCCGCTGCCAGAAAAATTTTCTGGAGATAGCAAATTTTGTAGGGGATTTGTGAGTCAGTGCTCTATTCACCTCGAGCTCCTGGCTGCACGTTTTCGAACAGAGCGGGCTAAGGTGGGATTTATAGTGTCTCTCTTGTCGGACAGGGCGTTGGAATGGGCTACGCCGCTGTGGGAGCGTGGCGATCATGTGAGTGCTCCGATGTTTCTGAGCACTCTGAAACAGGTCTTTTTAGGACCTCAAGTCACCCATGATACTGCGCTCCAACTGCTGGCATTAACTCAGGGTGAGTCCTTGGTCAGTCATTTTGCCATCCAATTCCGCACCTTAGCTTCTGAGCTGGATTGGTCGGATAAAGCTCTTATCCCCATATTTTGGAGGGGCCTGGCTGACCACGTTAAGGACGCTCTGGCCACTAGGGAGATTCCTGCCACACTGGAGGCGTTAATAACTGTCTCCACTCGAATTGACCTCCGTTTTAACGAGCGGAGGTTAGAGCGAGCCCAGTGTAGGCAGAGGTTTCGGCTGGCTCCTACCTTCCCCAAACCTCTGGAATCTCCGGTCCTGGTTCCTGAGTCACATGAGGCCAGGGAAGTATCACAAGCAGGATCTAAGTCCCGGACCGCTTGTGCACTCAAGGTCTGTCATGTTTGCCAGCAGTCAGGACATCTAGCCACCAGATGTTCTCAGCGGTCGAGGAAACGTCAGCGTCTAGTGGTAGTAGGTGGAGGTACACTAGACACGGCGACGTTTGCCTCTAAATTGTCCTTTAAGGGGACAATTACTATAGGCTCATTCTCCCACTCAGTAGAGCTCTGCGTGGATTCTGGGGCGGAGGGCAATTTTATGTCTTCTGCCTTCGCCTAACGTCACGCAATACCCCTGGTTATGCTAGCTCAACCAGTAATGGTACGAGTGGTGAATGGGTCGACACTGCCCTCACAGATAACACACCAGACCATCCCTTTTACTCTGTCCATGTCGCCATCTCATCAGGAGATTATATCTCTGCTCGTCATTCCTGAGGGAATTGATGAGGTCCTGTTGGGAATACCTTGGCTACGGTACCACTCTCCTCATATCGAGTGGTCCTCTGGCAGAATCCTGGGATGGGGCGAATCTTGTGGGGGTAGGTGTCAGAGGGAGTGCGTTCAGGTTGCTACTACAGAGGTACCCGCAGATCTTTCCTCTTTCCCCAAGCAGTATTGGTCTTATGCAGATGTGTTCTCCAAAAAGGCGGCGGAGATCCTTCCGCCCCATCGCCCCTATGACTGTCCTATTGATCTCTTGCCTGGTGCTGAGCCTCCCCGGGGTCGAGTCTATCCGCTATCTCTCCCGGGTACGGAGGCAATGTCACAGTACATCCAGGAAAATCTGGCAAGAGGATTCATTAGGAAGTCAGTGTCACCTGCTGGGGCAGAGTTCTTCTTCGTGCAGAAGAAGAATGGGGAATTGCGTCCATGCATAGACTACAGGGGTCTTAATGCCATCACCGTTAAAAATAAGTATCCTTTGCCCTTGATATCTGAGCTCTTCGATAGGCTTCGGGGAGCAAGGGTATTTACTAAACTAGATCTGCGGGGTGCTTACAACCTGATTCGCATCCGTGAGGGGGACGAATGGAAGACGGCTTTTAACACCAGGGATGGGCACTATGAATATCTGGTGATGCCCTTCGGGCTCTGTAATGCCCCAGCCGTTTTCCAAGACTTTGTGAACGATATCTTCCGGGATATGCTTTCCACCTCGGTCGTAGTCTATCTGGATGATATTCTCATCTACTCTCCAGATATTGACTCCCACCGGAGAGATGTTTGCAAAGTCTTCGACCTCCTACGGGCAAACTCCCTCTATGCCAAGTTGGAGAAGTGTATGTTTGAGCAGGAGTCCTTACCTTTCCTAGGCTACATCATCTCTGCCCAGGGATTGGCTATGGATCCTGCCAAACTACAGGCTGTGATGGACTGGCAGGAACCCCATTCTCTTAAAGCGGTGCAGCGCTTTATGGGGTTCATTAATTATTATCGCCAGTTCATTCCGCACTTCTCAACTTTGGTAGCCCCCTTGGTTGCCCTCACCAAGAAGGGGGCGAATCCCAAATTGTGGTCTGAGGAGGTCTCCAAGGCCTTTAACTCTATAAAGTCACACTTCGCTAGTGCTCACATCCTACATCGCCCCGATGTTGATAAGCCATTTATCATGGAGGTGGATGCCTCTTCTGTTGGTGCTGGAGCAGTCCTCTTCCAAAAGGATGCTCAAGGTCGGAAGCATCCTTGCTTCTTTTTCTCCAAGACCTTCTCACCAGCAGAGAGGAATTATTCCATCGGGGACAGGGAGTTGCTAGCCATGAAGTTGGCTTTCTCGGAGTGGAGACATCTCTTGGAGGGAGCACGTTTTCCCTTCCAAGTCTTCACAGACCATAAAAATTTGGTGTACCTGCAGACAGCCCAGCGGTTGAATTCTCGCCAGGCCAGATGGTCCTTATTCTTCTCCCGGTTTCATTTCACCCTCCATTTTCTTTCTGGGGAGAAGAACATTCGGGCCGACGCTCTCTCTCGCTCCGTTGTGTCATCTGCGGAGGAGGAGGAGCCTCGGCTTATTGTCCCCACAGAGAGCTTGAGAACTGTGGCCCCGGTTTCACTAGAGTCTGTGCCCCCGGGCAAGACTTTTGTTCCATCCAGTTTGCGACCGGAGGTTCTCTCTTGGGCACACTCGTCCAGGGTGGGTGGACATTTTGGTACCAAAAGGACATCTGAGTTACTGGCGAGGACATACTGGTGGCCGCATATGGCTCGTGATGTCGCAGAGTATGTTCGGGCATGTGTCTCTTGCGCCAAGAACAAGACTCCTCGGCAACGGCCAGCTGGTTTGCTTTATCCTCTGCCGGTGGCGGACAGGCCCTGGGAGATGGTCGGGATGGACTTTGTGGTGGGCTTACCCAAGTCTCGTAACTGCACCATTATCTAGGTGATCACCGACCATTTTTCCAAAATGGTGCACTTGGTGCCTCTTCCACGGCTACCTTCTGCACGGGCGTTGGCTGTCTTGTTCGTCAAGCATATCTTTCGCCTACACGGTATGCCAGACAAAATTGTTAGTGACTGGGGTCCCCAGTTTGCGTCTCGATTCTGGAGAGAGCTTTGTCGTCTACTCAGTATTGAGTTGAATCTCTCTTCGGCATATCATCCCGAGACGAATGGGTTGGTAGAGAGGGCCAACCAGACCTTGGTCACATATTTACGACATTTTGTTTCTGCCAGGCAGGATGACTGGGCATCCTTGCTACCGTGGGCAGAGTTTGCACTTAACAATGCCGTAGCCGATTTCACCGGTCAGACTCCATTCCTCCTAAATTACGGCCAGCATCCGCGTGTTCCTGTGCCCATGCCTGTGTCTTCTGCTGACTCCAGGGTGGCAGACTGGGCTGTGGAGGCACGGGACATTTGGGACCGCACGCAGGATGCCATTCGGGCCTCCAAGGAGAGAATGAGGTCCTCCGCCGATGTTCATCGGCGTCCCGCTCCGACCTTTGCTCCTGGCGACTTGGTGTGGCTCTCCGTCCGTAACATCAGGCTGCGAGTTGAGTCCACTAAGTTTGCTCCTCGCTACTTGGGTCCCTTCAAGGTTCTCGAACGGGTTAATCCTGTGGTCTACCATTTGGCTCTTCCTCCATGCTTGGGTATCACCGACACCTTTCATGTGTCCCTTTTGAAACCCGTATACTTGTCCCGGTTTTCCGAGTCATCTGCCGGGACATCGGGTTCGTCTACGGACGATTACAAGGTGAACGCTATTTTGGGGTGCAAGGTGGTACGCGGCAAAAAGTTCTATCTGGTGGATTGGAAGGGTTTTGGCCCAGAGGACAGGTCATGGGAGCCTGCTGAAAACATTTGGGCCCCACAGCTCATTGCTGCCTTCGAGCGTAGCGAGGCCCAAGGAGGGGGGAGTCCTAGGAGGGGGGGTAATGTTAGGTCTCGAGTTCCCGCTTCTGCACAGGGGGAATCTCGAGCCATCTCCGCTGTGGTCTCCCATTCTTATCCAGCCGCAGTAGAGTCTGCTCAGCAGGGACGTCGGTCCCAGCGTCTTGCTCACTCTCACTCTGTACAGAGAGTTACTGCTGCTTCTTCAGCTTCTGCCATTAAAGCCAGTGCTGGTCAGCACTTCTCTGGGACTAAGTCCTTGTCTGCACACACTGAGCATGCCCAGGGCAAGATCTCCCGTTGGAGATCGAGGGTCATGTGCTCAGGCTCTGCAGCACATTCCATTGGTCCTCTTGGCAGGTCTTGGAAGGGCAAAGTTTCTGTGGCCACTTCCTGTGCTGCAACTATATAAACTGCGCATGACCGCACGGCCATGCGCTAGTGTACAATTGTTAATGTGTGTATGTTGTGAGTGCAAGTCGTCCTTGGATACCCCTACCCTATTGAATGTCTGTTCGCGGAAGGTGTATGGTTGCTATCTAGCTCCCGACTTATCCTACAGCATGAATCACACATTACAGCGTCCAGTTGCTGTGACCGCCAGTACGGCGCCGTGCACTTCCTCTGTGCTTTCCTTACCCAAGCCTGGGTGGTTAGTGGCGTTCGTCACCGCATGCACTCTTGTGCCTTAATATTGTTAATTAGTTTCCTTACACACCCAGTTGCGGTGTTGTGCCAGCAAGGGTCTAATCGGACTTCAATCCTAGTTGGGGTTGAGTTCGCTGACTACTTGCTCGCGTTCTATGTGCGGTACCGTGGTCCTGTGACGCAACAGGATCGCTTCCTTCACGCTGGGTGAAGTTTAACCCACGTGTGTATACTTATGAGTACCGCCTTATAGTCCGTCATTACTTGGCAGCAGGTTCCATCTCTGCACGGTGGACCCCGGGCTGCGAACGCACCATACTCTTTCTGTCTTATTATTTGGTGCGTTCCGCTAGCCCTAACACACAGTACTAATGGTAACAGACCTAGGGACCCTCCTAGTACGCTTAGGGCAGTCAGAAATACCATGAGCTGAATCACCACAGTAAAAACACAGGTCATTCTGACGTCTGAATTTCTGCCTTTCTGCTCTAGTCAAAATCCTATCACATTGCATTGGCTCAGGACTTTGCTCAGAGGACACTGCCATATGGTGCACCGCCTTGCGCTCACGCAAGCGCCGATCAATCTGAATAGCTAGAGACATAGATTCACTCAAACCGGTAGGCGTAGGAAAGCCCACCATAACATCTTTAAGGGTTTCAGAAAGACCTTTTCTGAAAATAGCAGCCAGCGCCTCTTCATTCCATTTAGTGAGCACAGACCATTTTCTAAATTTCTGGCAATATAACTCTGCCGCTTCCTGACCCTGACACAGGGCCTGCTGTTCTGTTATGACCTGGTGGTTAAGAGGCCACACTGAAATGACCTGGTGGCTAAAACGCAACATGGAACGAGCTCTGAGAAGGTGGTATCTCTACTGACCGCAGTCCCTAATCCTAACAACACAACTAGAAATAGCCGTGGGATGTTCCTGACACTCCCTAGACACCTCGTCACAGCCTCAGATATAACTACCCCTAAAGAAGGAAATAGAAAGCTATCTTGCCTCAGAGAAACCCCCAAAAGGAAAGATAGCCCCCCACAAATATTGACTGTGAAAGGAGAGGGAAATGACGAACACAGAAATGAAATTAGATTTCAGCAAAGGGTAGCCAAAACTAAACTAGATAGACAGAGAGCAAAGGATACTGTGCGGTCAGTATAAAAAACTACAAAATCCACGCAGAGTTTACAAAAAATGAACTCCATACCGACTCACTGTGTGGAGGGGCAAATCTGCTTTCCCAGAGCTTCCAGCTAGCCTGAATACGACATAGTGACAAGCTGGACAAAAGAGACAAAATGCAAAGCAATAGAGTCCACACAAATGGACAAACAAAAGTAGCAAAACTTATCTTTTGTAGACAAGGACTGGCCATATGAGAAATCCAAGGGAAGAATCAAATCCAACCAAGAACATTGACAGCAGGCATGGACTAACGCCCAGAGCAGGTTTAAATAACAAACCCAGGCAAGGCGATTAGTGAAGACAGCTGTTACAGCTACCTAACGGAGCAGCAGTTCCACTTGAAACCACCAGAGGGAGCCCAAGGGCAGAACTCGCAAAAATACCATTAGCAACCACAGGAGGGAGCTCCAGAACGGAACTCACAACAGCTGATGTGCAGACACTGCTCCTAGGCCCAAAACTATTAACTGGATTAGATGCTGTAAAAATTGAGATACACAAGCGGTATAGTTAATTTCACAGATGGGCTACTCTGCTGACGTGCAGACACTACTCCTAGGCCCAAAACTATTAACTGGGTTAGATGCAGTAAAAATTGAGATACACAGGCGGTGTAGTTAGTTTCACAGGCGGGCTACTCTGCTGATGTGCAGACACTGCTACTAGGCCCAAAAATATTAACTGGATTAGATGCAGTAAAAATTTAGATACACAGGCGGTATAGTTAGTTTCACAGGCGGGCTACTCTGCTGACGTGCAGACACTGCTCCTAGGCCCAAAAATGTTAGCTGGATTAGATGCAGTTAAAATAGAGATACACGGGCGGTGTAGTTAGTTTCACAGGCGGGCTACTCTGCTGATGTGCAGACACCGCTCCTAGGCCCAAAAGTAATAACTGGATTAGCTGCAGTAAAAATTGAGATACACAGGCGGTATAGTTAGTTTCACAGGCGGGCTACTCTGCTGACGTGCAGACACTGCTCCTAGGCCCTAAACTAATAACTGGATTAGATGCAGTGAAAATAGAGATCCACAGGTGGTATAGTTTGTTTCACAGGTGGGTTACTCTGCTGATGTGCAGACACTGCTCCTAGGCCCAAAGTTATTAACTGGATTAGATGCTGTAAAAATTGAGATACACAAGCGGTATAGTTAGTTTCACAGACGGGCTACTCTGCTGACGTGCAGACACTGCTCCTAGTCCCAAAACTATTAACTGGGTTAGATGCAGTAAAAATTGAGATACACAGGCGGTGTAGTTTCACAGGCGGGCTACTCTGCTGATGTGCAGACACTGCTATTAGGCCCAAAAATATTAACTGGATTAGATGCAGTAAAAATTTAGATACACAGGCGGTATAGTTAGTCTCACATGCGGACTACTCTGCTATCGTGCAGACACTGCTCCTAGGCCCAAAAATGTTAGCTGGATTAGATGCAGTAAAAATAGAGATACACAGGCGGTGTAGTTAGTTTCACAGGCGGGCTACTCTGCTGACGTGCAGACACCGCTCCTAGGCCCAAAAGTATTAACTGGATTAGCTGCAGTAAAAATTGAGATACACAGGCGGTATAGTTAGTTTCACAGGCGGGCTACTCTGCTGACGTGCAGACACTGCTCCTAGGCCCTAAACTAATAACTGGATTAGATGCAGTGAAAATAGAGATCCACAGGTGGTATAGTTTGTTTCACAGGCGGGTTACTCTGCTGATGTGCAGACACAGCTCCTAGGCCCAAAACTATTAACTGGATTAGATGCTGTAAAAATTGAGATACACAAGCGGTATAGTTAGTTTCACAGACGGGCTACTCTTCTGACGTGCAGACACTGCTCCTAGGCCCAAAATTATTAACTGGGTTAGATGCAGTAAAAATTGAGATACACAGGCGGTGTAGTTAGTTTCACAGGCGGGCTACTCTGCTGATGTGCAGACACTGCTACTAGGCCCAAAAATATTAACTGGATTAGATGCAGTAAAAATTTAGATACACAGGCGGTATAGTTAGTTTCACAGGCGGGCTACTCTGCTGACGTGCAGACACTGCTCCTAGGCCCAAAAATGTTAGCTGGATTAGATGCAGTAAAAATAGAGATACACAGGTGGTGTAGTTAGTTTCACAGGCGGGCTACTCTGCTGACGTGCAGACACTGCTCCTAGGCTCAAAAGTATTAACTGGATTAGCTGCAGTAAAAATTGAGATACACAGGCGGTATAGTTAGTTTCACAGGCGGGCTACTCTGCTGACGTGCAGTCACTGCTCCTAGGCCCAAAAATATTAAATGGGTTAGATGCAATAAAAATTGAGATACACAGGCGGTGTAGCTAGCTTCACAGGCGGGCTACTCAGATGACTATCAGACAATGCTACTAGCCCAAAAGGATTGGCTGAGCTAGATTACACCAAATGCTGTGACAAACACTTGCACAGCACTGGCACACACCTGCCTGGCAAACAGTGCTATGAACTGCTGTAACCTACCCTGAAAAGGGCTGATATTACAACTAGTCCTGACTCCTCCCAACTCCCTAAACCTATTTCTCTGAAAATTTGCTCCAAAAAAGCACTCTTAGACTGTATAGCGCCCACAGCAGCAGCGGTGCCGTCTAACACTAAGCTGCAGCAGTGAGGAAATGGTGGCGACGGAGCAAATGGCTGGTTCTTATAGGGCAAGGACATGTGACATACACAGGCAATGACACATGCCCTTGCTTGTGTGCATCACATGCACATTGCTGTGTGTGTGTGCACTGCTGATAGGCTAAGAGACTGCACCGCCCCACTATAAATGCAGGAAAGAAAAAAAAAATGGAGATCAGCATTATTTCAGCACAGATCTATCCTCCCTCCCACCCACTATACACTGAAACAGTTTGTTAACAATGATAAACAGTTTTAATGTGCAAATCAAGTTAGGCTTTTGGTGAACTAACAGTTATCGAACAGAAACTTGAACAGCTGAATTTTAAGCAAATTGTTCGAGTTTGTCGAACGACTCGAACACCGTCCAAAACAGGCCGAATTTGAAATTGGCGAACAGTTTGACTCGAACACTGTTCATGTCTATTGTTCAGCAGCCCATATTCGGATGTTATGGGGATGTACATGTCCACAGAAGGTTGCCTCATCGCTAAACACAATCCTCTGCAAAAATCTTGCATCGCTGTCGATCTCTTGAAGCATATCTGTAGCAAACACGCATTGTTTGGGTCTATCCGCCAGTTTGATAGTGTGCAACAGCTGCAATTTGTACCCCATAAAACAGAGATGTTTCTTTAACACCTATCGTCTTGCTTAGGTGTAATTGTCAATAACACGCACGCACAGATTTTTAAGGTCTCCTTAGGTAGCTATCCTGTATAGCCTCTACAGACGCGCCACTGACTGATGGCCTACCAGAATGGGGTTTCCCCACCAAACTGCTGGTTTCCTTCAAATGCTTATCCCACCAAGTAATTTTATTCCTATGTGGTTGTGCTTCGTTATAAATGTGCCGATATTCAAGTAGCACTTTTTTCACAGATTAGAATTTAGCGAGCCACAGAACACACTGAACTTTCCTCTGTACCATCCACATCTCGACTGGCATGGAAAACCACACAGCTGGCATAAGTTTGTGGTTGCATGATGTCACAGACCAGGCAGTGTATTAATCAGAATTCAGTTTGTCAGGCGTTAATCTGACTGTGGGCTCAGCAACACCTTAAATGAGCTTGTGTTTGATTGGTTTTTGTTATCTCTCCTCATGAACAGGTCTGATATGATTGGGCCAGATAAAGGGCGCCAAAATGTAAACTATAAATAGATCCTGTGACTGGTCAAAAGTGCACCATGACTTTTCGGCACACTGTATAAATATGTATATGTAAATATATTTTTTTTCCATCTTTTATATTTTTAAAAATAACAAACAGGAAAAAGGGCCCATGCAAAAGTTCTTGGACCCTGTATGGTTAGTACCTATTAGCACCCCCTTTTGAAAGAATCACAGCGTGTAAATGATTTTTGTAGCCAGACACAAGAGTCTTTAAATTCTTGTTTGAGGAAAAGGTGAAGGAATTACGAGACGTGAACAGAAGCTTAGGGATGTGAACAGAAATTTGAAACTTTTCTCTCCCGCAGTGTTAGCTATTGATCAACAGGAAACAGGAGTCACAAGACAAGGTGGATAGTCAGAGACAACATGGAGAATGCTCTTTCATATAGATGTGTTCTTCATTACCTTTTTTCTTAGTTTGAGCCATCCAGAAAGGTAAGGCCGACAGTTTCTATATTTTGACATATTCTGTCAAGAGATGTCTATGAAATATATATATATATACAGTATATACATATATATGTACATTATATACTATATAATATGTCACCCTGCAGTTCACATCACCAGAATAGTTATATATATAACTATTCTGGTGATGTGAACTGCAGGGTGACATATTATCTAGTATATAACTGTTGTATGTGTTGAACTTGTTTTGTGAGGAAATGGAGCTGTTACAAAAATTCATGGATTGATAATGGTAGATCCACATCTTTATTAAAAGCACTGTAGGACACCTAAAGGCACTACTTGTTTTGCATTCCCTGTAGCCTGGCACTGATTGATGCTTACAATAGAAATGGTATCAATTTATCCATTTTCCTTCCATGCCATTTGAATGTCAGACTGTAGCAGATGACACACAACCAAAGAGCCAATGTTGGTTATGTTGTTTAGTTCAGCACTTCTGTGACTAAGTCCGTGTTATTTTTCTTTTTGAGCACATGACTATAACAACTCCTTCATAAATGACGTGCACAAACCTGTAAAACCATGGTGCTAGCAGGGGCTATAATGAAGATGAACCTTTGACCAAATGTGATGTCAGCAATGAAGGGTTTGTCGATGGCAATGGATAGTGCCACATCAGTCCAAGATGTATGCTTAGTATTGCAGTTTATTGGAATTTGCATTAATAAGATTCAAACATACAGTGGGGAAATTAAGTATTTGATACGCTGCCGATTTTGTAAGTTTTCTGACAAAGAATAGAGAGGTCTGTAATTATTTATGGTAAGTACACTTCAACTGTGAGAGACAATAAAAAAACAGAAAATCACATTGTATGATTTTTAAATAATTAAATTGCATTTCATTGAATGAAATAAGCATTTTATCACCTACCAACCAGCAAGACAGCTAGCTCTCACAGATGTTATATTTTCTTTTAGAAGCCCTCCTACTCTGCACTCATTACCTGTATTAATTGCACCTGTTTGAACTTGTTGCCTGTATAAAACACAGCTGTCCACACACTCAATCAATCACATGCCAACCTCACCACCATGGTCAAGACCAAAGAGATGTCCATGGACACCAGTGAATAAAACTGTGGACCTGCACAAGTCTGGGATAGGCTACAGGACAAGAGGCAATCAGCTTGGCGAGAGGGCAACAACTGTTGGCAAAATTATTAGAAAGTGGAAGAAACACAAAATGACTGTCGATCTTCCTTGGTGTGAGGTTCAATGCAAGATCTCACATTTTGTGGTAAAGATGATTCTGAGAAGGTCAGGAATCAGCCCAGAACTACACAGGAGGACCTTGTCAATGACTTGAAGAGATCAGGCACCACAGTCTCAAACATTATCATTAGTAACACAGTAACCATCATGGATTAAAATTAAGCAAGGTCCCCCTGCTCATGCCAGCACATGCTAGGACCATTTGAAGTTTGCAAATGGCCACCTGGATGATCCAGAGGAGGAATTCTCGTGGGGAATCTTTTCTGCAAAAGCGACAGGACGGCTACATTGCATTGAAGGGAGGATGAATGGGTTCATGTATCGTGAGATTTTGACCAACAACCTCATACCCTCAGTAAGGGCATTGAAGATGGGTCATGGCTGGGACTTCCAGCATGACAATGACCCAAAAGACACAGCCAGGCAACAAAGGAGGGGCTCTGTAAGAAGCATTTCAAGGTCCGGAGTTGCCTAGCCTGTCTACAGGCCTGAACCCAATAAAAAAATCTTTGAAGCGAGCTAGAAACCTCAAAGTTGCACAGTGACAGCACTGAAACCTGACAGATCTGGATAAGATCTGTATGGAGGTGTGGGCCAAAGTCATCTTCTATATATAGCATATACCTGTATGTCATCTCCTCCTGTATATAGTATATACCTGTAGGTAATCTGCTCCTGTATATAGTATATACCTGTGTGTCATCTCCTCCTGTATATAGTATATACCTGTATGTCATCTCCTCCTGTATATAGTATGTACCTGTAGGTAATCTGCTCCTTTATATAGTATATACCTGTGTGTCATCTCCCCTGTATATAGTATATACCTGTGTGATCTCCTGTATTAGACCTCGTTAACACGTTATTTGCTCAGTATTTTTACCTCAGTATTTGTAAGATAAATTGGCAGCCTGATAAATCCCCAGCCAACAGGAAGCCCTCCCCCTGGCAGTATATATTAGCTCACACATACACATAATAGACAGGTTATGTGACTGACAGCTGCCGTATTTACTATATGGTACATTTGTTGCTCTTGTAGTTTGTCTGCTTATTAATCAGAATTTTATTTTTGAAGGCTAATACCAGACTTGTGTGTGTTTTAGGGCGAGTTTCGTTTGTCAAGTTGTGTGTGTTGAGTTGTGTGTGGCGACATGCATGTAGCGACTTTTGTGAGATGAGTTTTGTGTGGCAACATGCGTGTAGCAACTTTTTGTGTGTCGAGTTGCATGTGACAGGTTAGTGTAGCAAGTTGTGTGCAGCAAGTTTTGCGCATGGTGAGTTTTGCACGTGGTGAGTTTTATGTCTGGTGCCTTTTGAGTATGTGCAAGTTTTGTGTGAGGCAACTTTTGCATGTGTTGCAAATTTTGCGCATCTGGCAATTTTTCCGCATGTGCAAGGTTTGCGTGTGGCGAGTTTTCCATGAGGTGAGTTTTGCACTTGTGGCGAGTTTTGCGTGAGCCTAGTTTTTGCATGTGGCGAGTTTTGCGCGTGGCGAGTTTTGAGCGGCGACTTTTGTGTTTCGACTTTTATGTGGCGAGGTTGGTGTATGTGTGGTGAAATGTGTGCTGAGGGTGGTATATGTGTTCAAGCTCGTGGTAGTGTGTGGCGCATTTTGTGTGTGTGTTCATATCCCCGTGTGTGGTGAGTATCCCATGTCGGGGTCCCACCTTAGCAACTGTACGGTATATACTCTTTGGCGCCATCGCTCTCATTCTTTAAGTCCCCCTTGTTCACATCTGGCAGCTGTCAATTTGCCTCCAACACTTTTCCTTTCACTTTTCCCCATTATGTAGATAGGGGAAAAATAGTTTGGTGAATTGGAAAGCGCGGAGCTAAAATTTCACCTCACAACATAGCCTATGACGCTCTCAGGGTCCAGACGTGTGACTGTGCAAAATTTTGTTTCTGTACCTGCGACGCCTCCAACACTTTTCCTTTCACTTTTTTCCCCATTATGTAGATAGGGGCAAATTTGTTTGGTGAATTGGAAAGCGCGGGGTTAAAATTTCACCTCACAACGTAGCCTATGACGCTCTCAGGGTCCAGACGTGTGACTGTGCAAAATTTTGTGGCTGTAGCTGCGACGGTGCAGATGCCAATCCCGGACATACACACATACACACACACACACACATACACACACATTCAGCTTTATATAGTAGATTTTTTATCAAAGCATTTTCAGTATGTCCCATATATCATCGATGACTTCTCCGCATCAAAGATTTTCACTGTATTCTGTATTCTTCACGGTATTTCAGAGAAATCTTGCACTGCTGTCTAGAAAAGTTAAATATTTATATCTTTTAGAATATAATTAAATGTTTTACTCATTTTCTTCTCTCAAAATAGTATTTAGATTTTTTATTTACTCTTATTAGATATAATATTCCTAAGGAAACAATACAAATTATGGAGGGGGTGAAGGTCTCATGTTACATCCAGGCTGTGAGAGTCAAGGATACAAGCAGAATGATATGCATTTCAAATTGGTTTCTTCAAGGCTGTGACTATACTGACGCTGTCACAAACTTGTCTTCTTTCTGGGCTGTGCTCCAACATGTTGATATCACAGCAGTTCTTTATTAAATTCTTTAGCTGTTTTCTGCTATGGTGCTGTCATAACAGTGTTTTTATTTATTCTTAAAATTAACTTTATTATAGTGATGCCACAATATTGTTTATTTTCATCCTAAGGCTGTTTTCTATTCTGATAATTCTTTATATATTTTATTTTGCTAAAATAGTAGCTCTCTCTGATAATACTGATGATTAAGATGTTACAGTAATGTTTTTTTTTTCTATACCGAATTCAATATTAAAGAAGTTGTCCGGTCCAAATCAATAAGACTGCAGTCATTCAGTGAATACCCCCAGTGCACACAATATGCGCTACAGGGATTCGCCAGTTTCTGAGCTGTGATCGGAGGGTATGTGTGTATATATATATATATATATATATATATATATATATATATATATATATATATATATATATACTAGATGGCAGCCCGATTCTAAAGAATCGGGAGTCTAGAATCCATATATACTTTATTTATTCAAATGTAAAAATAATACAATTAATAAATAATAGTAAGAAAGAACAAAAAATGGCTGCACTCACCAGCTCTTGACAATTCTTGTTATTTAAGGTACAGTTACACAGGATCCATGAACATGCTTATGAGGGGAGGGATGAAAGACATCAGACGACAACTTTGCGTGTTGTGGCAAATGCCACAACAACGGTTCTTTGCTTAAGAACAATGTCAGGTAGTAGGAAAATACCCAGTTAATAATAGGCAATAGTTCTTTGCAGGAATGCAGATATTAATAAATAGGCAGTTTATATTGCAGAGAAATTGCTGGGCAATAATGGACAATGTCCTTATGTGGCAAATAATAGAGCAATATACCCAATGTGGCAAAGAAGAGGTTAATAAACGGCAGTCTCTCAGTATAAAAGTCAGTGAATAATAGGCAGTATATGGAGAAAACACCAAACAAAAGTTCAAAATTGGTGTGAAAATGTCACTGAACCACTTCACAACTAAATATATATAGTTTTGGTAAATGGTATTATCATTTTTTTGACGAAATTCGGCAGGAGCTTGAAGAGCAACGTCACTGGGCCCGCCTCCACGCAGTAGAAACTTGCTGTGAGGTAAAAATTCAAAAATCACACCAAAATGGCGGGCGGAGTGTGTCACAGTACGGCACGTTTCTGATTGGTCACTCGCAGCAGGCGGCAACCAATCAGACACTGGACACTGTTGACATCACTTATCTCCGGACATTAGCTCCGGACATTAGCTCCGGACAGGAAGTTGGCACAAATTGCAGGAAGTAGTATTCTAGGCAATTATATATTAGATACTAGATGGCAGCCCGATTCTAAAGAATCGGGAGTCTAGAATCCATATATACTTTATTTATTCAAATGTAAGAATAATACAATTAATAAATAATAGTAAGAAAGAACAAAAAATGGCTGCACTCACCAGCTCTTGACAATTCTTGTTATTTAAGGTACAGTTACACAGGATCCATGAACATGCTTATGAGGGGAGGGATGAAAGACATCAGACGACAACTTTGCGTGTTGTGGCAAATGCCACAACAAAATTCGGCAGGAGCTTGAAGAGCAACGTCACTGGGCCCGCCTCCACGCAGTAGAAACTTGCTGTGAGGTAAAAAATCAAAAATCACACCAAAATGGCAGGCGGAGTGTGTCACAGTACGGCACGTTTCTGATTGGTCGCTCGCAGCAGGCGGCATCCAATCAGACACTGGACACTGTTGACGTCACTTATCTCCGGACATTAGCTCCGGACATTATCTCCGCACATTAGCTCTGGACATTAGCTCCGGACAAAGCCACGGAAGTTGGCACAAATTGCAGGAAGTAGTATTCTAGGCAATTAATCTCCAGACATTAGCTCCGGACATTAGCTCCGGACATTAGCTCCGGACAAAGCCACGGAAGTTGGCACAAATTGCAGGAAGTAGTATTCTAGGCAATTATATATTAGATATATATATATATATAGAGAGAGAGAGAGAGAGTTATACATACTCTTGTCCCATGAGTTGGGGGGATTCATAAGTCTGCAGTCACACAGAGTACCTGCAGACTTATCGATTTGGACCGGACAACCCTTTTAAAGGGCTTGTCAACCCAAGAGTTGTCCTAATAGGACCTATTCTGCAGTACCCAGCAGCTGGAACAAATTGCTGATTGCCAATTGTTGGACCACCATTGATTTCATATTGATGATTTATCTATCCTACTAGATGGTGGCCTGATTTTAACGCATCGGGTATTCTAGAATATGCATGTCCACGCAGTATATTGCACAGCCCACGTAGTATATTGCCCAGTCACGTAGTATATTGCCCAGCCACGTAGTATATTGCCCAGCCACGTAGTATATTGCCCAGCCACGTAGTATATTGCCAAGCCACGTAGTATATTGCCCAGTCACGTAGTATATTGCCCAGCCACGTAGTATATTGCCCAGTCACGTAGTATATTGCCCAGCCACATAGTATATAGCAGAGCCATGTAGTATATTGCCCAGTTACGTAGTATATTGCCCAGTTACGGAGTATATTGTCCAGCCACGTAGTATATTGCCAGCACAGAGCCACGTAGTATATTGCCCAGCCACGTAGTATATTGCCCAGCACAGAGCCACGTAGTATAGAGACGTAAAAAAAAACATATACTCACCTTCCGAAGGCCCGTTGGAAGTCCTGCTATACTTACCATCCACCGCCTTTGCCGCTTCTCGCCACACTCCCAGGACTGCTCCATTGCAAGCGGCAAGGTCCTTGTTGTGCAGGACCTGCCGTGACGTCGCGGTCACATGACCGTGTAGCGGTCACATGACCGTGACGTCACGGCAGGTCCTTTTCGTGCAGGCGCAACAGGACTTGTGATGACGTCACGGTCACATGACCATGACGTCATGGCAGGTCCTTCTGCCACACCATCCGTGCGACCGGAACGTGCCGGTTGCATCGCGAGGAGCGGGAAAGGCGGCGTAAGTGAGTATATAATCATTTTTTATTTTTTTTATTATTTTTATCATTCAATGTTTTTACTATTGGCGCTGCATAGGCTGCGTCAATAGTAAAAAACTTGGTCACACAGGGTTAATAGCAGCGGTAACGGACTGCATTACAGAGCAGCATAACGCGGTCCGTTACCACTCTCATTAACCCTGTGTGAGGGCAGACTGGAGGGGTGTATGCGGGCGCCGGGCAGTGAGTGCGGGGAGTAAGGAGCGGCCATTTTCTTACGGACTGTGCGCGTCGCTGATTGGTCGTGGCAGCCATGACAGGCAGCTGCCGCGACCAATCAGCGAACGAATAACCGTTACAGACAGACAGAAGAACAGACGGAAGTACCCCTTAGACAATTATATAGTAGATTGCACAGGTCATCAATATGTTACTGGACAACCCTTTTAGTGATTTCACCAGAATTTTTTTTTTATTCTGAGTCTGTGATGTACTATGATTATGGCACAATAAGGGGATGATGTGACATTCTGCTTTGATAATTATGATTTCAAATGAATGTCTTTATTCTTACTTTGGATTCTATTGTGATGATACCACAATAGTGTTGGCTGTGCTTGTGTTCTTTTGTAATAATAATGTCAAAAAAGCCTATTTTTTACAAGTTTAATTGTAGTTCAATGCTATGTGATGGTGTCACAAAAGGCATTAGCTTGATTTAAGGAGAACTTGTCAGGAACTTTAGTGCTATCAAACCAATTACATTGTTGCATCAGAAAGAGACAAGTTCAAGCTCACCTACCTGGGTCTTCATGTAAATGAGGCTATATGGGGGTGGAAATAAATGTATATGTTTATTTTGTTCTGCCATGTTGGCACTGATCTTTATTGAATATGTCATCCCTGTTATTTTTGGCATATTGTATTGCCCTTATGTTATATATATATATATATATATATATATATATATACGTTATTGATGAGAAAATACATGGAGATTGGGAAGTTTATTGTATGTGGGAAGGGCGCCCAGATGGTGACTGCTGGCAGTGTACCTGTTTGAAATTATCAATGATCTTGTAAGAATTAGGGTCACATGATGGATGCAAAATTGCTTGTTTAGATAGAGTATATGGAGCACTGGATGTATTTAAGTGTGAGCTTTTATGCCTTTTAGGGTCAGTCTTGGGTGGCAGCAATGAGCGTAGCAGAGGGAAGAGCAATCTTGAAAGGAGCAATATGCTAACATGGCTCACTCGAGGAGAAGTGGCCTTCGTAGCTGTCCCAAGCTTGAAAGACTGGATGGCAGTAAAGTGAAATCATCATTGTGGAGGATTACGAGTAGTGGAAAACTATGGCTGAAGAAGTCTAGTCTGCAAATGAGTCTACATGTGCAATTATAATGAAAAATTGGTACATGAGAAGAAGAGTGAGACTGCTTGTCAGCTACAAATGGAGAGAATGGGATGAAGCCAAAGAAAGAAAAGTGGAGAGGTCTACAGTATCCACCCAGAAGCAATAGGGCACATTCAGTGGGAAAAGTATTGCCTTTGCTAGGAGATGGGAGAGCACAAAAGGAGATTAAGTCTATGGGAGATGTTAAATGTGAGTGGGTAACATGAGTGACAGCTACTCATTAAAACATGAAGTCATTTTTTAGTTGAACTACATTAAATCCTTCTGTTGAACTGTTACTGTTCATGGCTTCTTGTTGGGAGCTCCACTGCAATCTTAAGTCCTGAACACAAAGGGCATTTATTTTTCTGGTATACATCTTATGAAGTTGTAAGTACACCCAAGAACAGGCTGATTTCTGGCATTTCTATACCATCAGCCACCCTCCATACAGCCACACACTCGTGGGCATGATTTTTTCAGTGCTACTAATAAGTGACATAGTTAGCTTATGATCTAAAAGATGTCACAATAGATAGCCTTCACAATAGGGGGTCTACACTTACAGAATGTTTTCTAATTGAATGGTCTTAAAGTGCCTCTGAACTCTGCAGCTTTGTGCTTTTTTTTGGTGTGCATAAAGAGACGAGTTGGTTTGGCTGGTAAAGCAGATACATCTAGCCCCAGAAACTAAAAGCAGAAGACTGAAGAAGAAAATGCTGAGCTTTTATTGGAAAGAACACATTTCCTGCACATAAGGGTTCAGGTGCACATTCAAGTATTTCTTTAATACTTTGCAATCGACTCTACTTTTTCAATCCTGAAACCATATTAATGGCAAGTCTGTGAAAATAAAACCTAGTAATAAAATCTATTTTTTATAAACTGCAAATTTTTTGCTTATTTTATTATGCATAGATCTTGTCTGTAATTTTATTCTGTAATTCATTAAAACTTTTATTCTGGTGTAAAAAGCATTTAAAGTTGTAGAAAGTGGGTACATCTGAGCCAGGATGTGGATGTGGGGATTAAATTAATGACAAGCGGCAGTGTTCGTTACACCACAAATCTTACTCCAGTAGGGCCTGATGAAGGATTTGTGGCTTGGCACACACAGAGGTGTATGCCATCTGTTTGATGCACCTGATCCAAGAAGCATATACCTCTTTATTAATCAGGAATGAATCAAGAGCATCTGACTCAAGGACATCTACTCATCAAGACTGGCATGAATAAAGCTACCCTTGATCAATTGAGCCCGTAATCTTAAACATAGTCATAACCCCTTTTTTCGGTTTTGCGTTTTCATTTTTTGCTCTCCTCCTTCTCAAAGTCATAACTTTTTTATTTTTCCAGCAATATGGCCATGTGAGGGCTTATTTTTTGTGGGACAAGTTGTAATTTTGAATAACACCTTTTTTATCATGTTGTGTACTAGAAAACAGGAAAAAAAATCCAAGTGCGGTGAAATTGCAAAAAAAGTTTATTGCTAGGTTCACTAAATGCTAAAACTGACCTGCCATTATGATTATCCAGGTCATTATGAGTTCATAGACATCAAACATATCTAGGTTCTTTTTTTATCTAAGTGGTGGAAAAAAATTCAAAACCAAACTAATTAGCGGCATTTAACTAATTAATAGCCATAGGTGGATCGCGATTCCACCCGTGACTATTGCGGGCACATGTCAGCTGTTCAAAACAGCTGACATGTCCCTGGAAAGATGTGGATTCACCTGCCGGAGCCCACTTCAGAGCGGAGGGCACTGACATCGGCGTACTAATACGTCCGATGTCAGTAAGGGGTTAAACAAGCTCCAAGTTGTCCACAGAGTAATTAGTTACATTTTTACATTTGTAGTTATAATTCCATAGTAGATGCTTGCTCACATGGGAAGATGATCATATTGTAAGGCTCGGTTCAGACAGACGTATGCAAAATTGTAAATTTTTCATCCAGAAAAAAATGGAGCATTTTACTTCTGTATTATTATGCATATGATATCCATATGGCATTTTTTTCATAAAAACATGCCATCTATATGTATGTTTTTTTAAACTATAAGATATCTGTAGTGATTTTGACATGAACAATTTCATAAAATAATAAAAGGCCAGATCCAGTTTTCTATGTTAATAATTGTAATGGATTCGAGAAAAACAAATGACATACGGATGCGCACACATTAACGTATAATGGGCAAGTATGGTCCAAAATTAAGGTCAAAGTAGTGCATAGTACAATTTTTTTATACACATACCATTAGTCCAAGTGTAAAAATGATCATGAGATTTCCCACTTTGACTTGCAGTGGTCAGTTTGTTATCCATATATTACCTGTTTTGCATGGGGGCAGCACACAAACGTTTAATAAGCTTTTCCAAATGACCCCTAATAAAGACATATCAAAATGATTGGTGCTCATGTACTTTCATTATTATGTAACAATGGTCTTTAAAGGGTTTGTATGAACATTTGGTCTCACTATTGTTCCTTCCCTTTCATTTTTTATTATTGTTGGCAGCACATCCACAGTTTA
Organism: Ranitomeya imitator; assembly: GCF_032444005.1. Lineage (NCBI taxonomy): Eukaryota > Metazoa > Chordata > Amphibia > Anura > Dendrobatidae > Ranitomeya > Ranitomeya imitator. The sequence continues at coordinate 268,943,964 of NC_091282.1, read as the reverse complement.
CATACAAGAATATGCTGCTGACCAACAAGGAACATATAAGGTGTAATCAATGACAAATGAAAATTTTTTCAATTGGTGTTTGATCACCTCCCATGTTTTCATGGGGCTATAATTAAAAGCTATTATTGTCCCTAGGTTTAGGCCTTTGATAGATCACCATAATGTAACAAACTTAGCATAAATCAATAGTACAAGTGAATATACACCAGCTCATTGAAGTATCATATCACAGCTGCCTATTTAAGTCCGTAGACAGAAGAAGGGGATGGAGCACTCAATGAAGTTAGATATTAGGCAGAGTTAGAGGCAGCTTCTAGTGAGTTATCTCACTTTAGGGCTGGAATCACAGCTAAACTGCTCAGTACTGCAGTAAAATGTCCTTCCTGCTGCTGCTTCTGAACAGGGACTATAAAAAAAGAACAGCAGGAATCCCTCATGTCTGACAATTTGAGATAAACACTGCATAAGGTAATGCTGGTGAAAAAAGGATGCAAGTCTTATAATGACCAGAAAAAGTGTTGTCCCTTTTGTACATGACAGACTATTCTGAAATGGTTCCTGAAATTACATGTACACTTTAATACAAATAGTATCATTTTGTTTCCTCTTTTTGTATTTGAACAGTACTTGGCAAAGCTACAAATACCAAAATGTTAGTTGGCTGTGGGGACAAATCAAGCACAATAGGGTTTTATCCAATATACAGTATACAAGGTATAGCAATACTGTTCACATAGTATGGTTGCGTGTGACACGACACTAGTTAGGTTTGACATCAAGGTTTTCCATTATGGTAAAGAGGTAGTAAGTAATGTGGTTGTGTGTCCACGAATAAATTCAGTATGCTGCATAAGAAATATCAGTGTGGTTTATTCTCAATGGATTTCAAAGTTCTCCAACTTCTTCTTGAGGAGACCACAAAGATATACTGTATGTGTGGTTTATTCCTGAATACACAACCAGCAGAGCATGTTACCCATATCACCTTCTACTTTAAATGCCAAAATGTGTAATTTTCCCTTAGAGTCTGTTAGACAAAATTGACAATATAATCTAAGTCCATATCCTTGCAGGAAATGCAACCCCAATAAAAATCACACCTTTAGTGTTTTAATTGCTGCCTTGATCTGCAGATACTAACGTTTAATGAAATTTGCAAATTGGGATGTTTCGGGGCACAGCTCAGTGCAGTCTTCCACCCACTGGTTTTACATGTCCCTGCTCCTCTCAGAGGTGATTCACCATGTTGGTTTGCCTGAACCTCCTCAGCTGACAATGCTTGCTTCAGATAAGCCAGTTCTGTCAATCAAGGTACGGTTAGAAGCTAAATTCTTGACGTGGGTATGTGCTTTGTTTGTACTGTCCATTTAGTCTGACAGACTCCCTTTAAAGAATAATTCCTGCATTCATCTCTGTATAGTATAAACTACCACATTTCCTAAGGTTTTGAGGGATTTTTTTTGACTGTATATCCATTAAATAGCAATTTCTGCATAAATCGGCCATGTGTCAATATACTCCTACCAGATATAAGCTAAAAAGCTAAAAATTTAAACAGAATTATAACATAAAGTATTTCAAAGATCACATTCAGGGAAGTCATGTTGAACCACCTTGCTGTTAAATTTTTTTCACAAACAGCCCTCTACTATCTCCTATTGTCAGGACAATTACATGATTGGCCAACAATTAACCAGTTATTAGAGAGCTAACAGTGAGCGTATGGCATATCCACCTCTGATTCCAATGCATGGAATATATATGTATACCCCAGTACTGTTACTGCTAAATCCACGATAGCCAAAGAACTACTCACTGCTACCACCAGTCGTTTACACCGGCAGACTGGCCACCTGATTTCTGGTGGCATATGGCTTTTTGGAGTGTGGTTTACAGAACAAAAGGAACAGAACTAATACATTTTATATTTATTCCAGAAAGATAGGCAGTGTTTATAAAAAAAATACAGAAGATTTTGCAAAGGGGACAAAACATTGCAGCATATATAATTACATAAAATAAAAGGAGAAACAAAAGAAATGGCTCAGCTAGGGAGGAACAGCACTTCGACTCAAAATGTCCAGTGGGTGGGAACCATTCATACACTGATATGTATGTCTCTGAGGAACACCAATCATAATTTTCCTTGTCCTTTCATCAGCACCTAAGTCAAACCCACACACCTCCCCTTGATGTCTCACAACAGTGCTGGTTATGGGATGTGGCTTCAGTTTCAGAAAATTATAATATTTCCAATTTCCAGAATATCTATGCCCCTGGGTATCACAGGTGGGCTATATTACCATCATATTTTTTATCATGATTCAGAGACAAACATGACCTGGTTCACACCATCTATCAAGAGGTTATTTAATTGGAGGGATTCTAGTGAACCCACAGGGAAGTGTTGTGAATTCTGTGGTCAAGCTCCCTCCTGTGGTCATGAGTGGTACTTCGGCTGGTTCTGTCCATGAGCTTCCTCTGGTGGATGTGAGTGGGGCTGCGGCTTCTGAGTTTCCTTCCTCAGGTGACTAGGTTAAGTCGTTAGGTGCTGCTCTATTTAACTCCACCTAGTTCTTTGTTCCTGGCCTCCAGTCAATGTTCCAGTATTGGTCTTGCTCTCTCCTGGATCGTTCTTGAGGCCTGTCTGCCCTGCATAAGCTAAGTTCTGCTTGTGTTACTTTTGTTGCTATTTTTTCTGTCCAGCTTGCTATATTGGTTTGTCTTGCTTGCTGGAAGCTCTGGGACGCAGAGGGAGCACCTCCGTACCGTTAGTCGGTGCGGAGGGTCTTTTTGCGCCCTCTGCGTGGTTGTTTGTAGGTTTTTGTGCTGACCGCAAAGCTATCTTTCCTATCCTCGGTCTGTTCAGTAAGTCGGGCCTCACTTTGCTAAAATCTATTTCATCTCTGTTTTTGTATTTTCATCTTTACTCACAGTCATTATATGTGGGGGGCTGCCTTTTCCTTTGGGGAATTTCTCTGAGGCAAGGTAGGCTTATTTTTCTATCTTCAGGGCTAGCTAGTTTCTCAGGCTGTGCCCGAGGCGCCTAGGTCTGGTCAGGAGCGCTCCACGGCTACCTCTAGTGTGGTGTGATAGGATTAGGGATTGCGGTCAGCAGAGTTCCCACGTCTCAGAGCTCGTCCTATGTTATTAGTAACTATCAGGTCATTTTCTGTGCTCTTAACCACCAGGTCCATTGTGGTTCTAAATCACCAGTTTATAACAGGGAAGTGAGTGAGTGTGCCACATCCATACCCTCGCTACGACTCCGAAAATGTATATCTTATAAATATTTGATCTATTCAAACCCCAATATTCATAACTTCCCATCGACACCAAACCGACTAGTTGCAGACATCCAGTTTCCTCTGAGATAACAATCATTACTTCTAAAGGTGTTAGATATTCACTTCTCTTCCTAACAAATCTTTGTATCTTAGTCTTCCTCACAATAGACATCCTGCTTGGCACTGCTGGAGTCCTGGGCTTCATAAGGAGTTTTAATTAGTTTGGTCCCTTTTCAGCTATACCTAATTTTCTCGCATCCCGTAGGTCAAGTGTGCAATTTTATTTCAAAGAGATTCTTAGATTGCCAGCTCTTTCTCTTTGAAATTTTATGCACAAAAAAAGGGTGGGTGACTGCCCCCTCACTGGAGCTTTGTTATGAATCTTAATGTGGTCTATGAAAAAGTACATCAGTTATTGATGTGATTGTTTAACACCCTCAATTGAGCCAGACATCTAGCCAATACCTGAAGAAGAAACATCTGCCTCCATTATTTGAAATTAATAGCATACAAAAATATAGAAGAGCCCCTTAGAAGTCTCTGGGTGTTCTGTAATGTTGTACAGAGCTCTAACCCAGCCATGTGTTTGAGGCTTTACACCGTATACTTTCTTCTACATTGCTTTGTTAAACAATTCAAATTATGTTGCATTAACCCCTTCAAGACCCAGCCTATTTTGACCTTAAAGACCTTGCCGTTTTTTGCAATTCTGACCAGTGTCCCTTTATGAGGTAATAACTCAGGAACGCTTCAACGGATCCTAGCGGTTCTGAGATTGTTTTTTCGTGACATATTGGGCTTCATGTTAGTGGTAAATTTAGGTCAATAAATTCTGCATTTATTTGTGATAAACACGGAAATTTGGCGAAAATTTTGAAAATTTCGCAATTTTCACATTTTGAATTTTTATTCTGTTAAACCAGAGAGATATGTGACACAAAATAGTTAATAAATAACATTTCCCACATGTTTACTTTACATCAGCACAATTTTGGAAACAAAATTTTTTTTTGTTAGGAAGTTATAAGGGTTAAAATTCGACCAGCGATTTGTCATTTTTACAACGAAATTTACAAAACCATTTTTTTTAGGGACCACCTCACATTTGAAGTCAGTTTGAGGGGTCTATATGGCTGAAAATACCCAAAAGTGACACCATTCTAAAAACTGCACCCCTCAAGGTACTCAAAACCACATTCAAGAAGTTTATTAACCCTTCAGGTGCTTCACAGCAGCAGAAGCAACATGGAAGGAAAAAATGAACATTTAACTTTTTAGTCACAAAAATTATCTTTTAGCAACAATTTTTTTATTTTCCCAATGGTAAAAGGAGAAACTGAACCACGAAAGTTGTTGTCCAATTTGTCCTGAGTACGCTGATACCTCATATGTGGGGGTAAACCACTGTTTTGGCGCACGGCAGGGCTTGGAAGGGAAGGAGCGCCATTTGACTTTTTGAATCAAAAATTGGCTCCACTCTTTAGCGGACACCATGTCACGTTTGGAGAGCCCCCGTGTGCCTAAAAATTGGAGCTCCCCCACAAGTGACCCCATTTTGGAAACTAGACGCCCCAAGGAACTTATCTAGATGCATAGTGAGCACTTTGAACCCCCAGGTGCTTCACAAATTGATCCGTAAAAATGAAAAAGTACTTTTTTTTCACAAAAAAATTCTTTTAGCCTCAATTTTTTCATTTTCACATGGGCAACAGGATAAAATGGATCCTAAAATGTGTTGGGCAATTTCTCCTGAGTACACCAATACCTCACATGTGGAGGTAAACCACTGTTTGGGCACATGGTAAGGCTCGGAAGGGAAGGAGCGCCATTTGACTTTTTGAATGAAAAATTATTTCCATCGTTAGCGGACACCATGTCGCGTTTGGATACCTCCTGTGTGCCTAAACATTGGCGCTCCCCCACAAGTGACCCCATTTTGGAAACTAGACCCCCCAAGGAACTAATTTAGATGCCTAGTGAGCACTTTAAACCCTCAGGTGCTTCACAAATTGATCTGTAAAAATGAAAAAGTACTTTTTTTTCACAAAAAAATTCTTTTCGCCTCAATTTTTTCATTTTCACATGGGCAGTAGGATAAAATGGATCATAAAATTTGTTGGGCAATTTCTCCCGAGTACGCCGATACCTCATATGTGGGGGTAAACCACTGTTTGGGCACTCGGCAGGGCTCGGAAGAGAAGGCGCGCCATTTGACTTTTTGAATGGAAAATTAGCTCCAATTGTTAGCGGACACCATGTCGCGTTTGGAGAGCCCCTGTGTGCCTAAACATTGGAGCTCCCGCACAAGTGACCCCATTTTGGAAACTAGACCCCCCAAGGAACTTATCTAGATGCATATTGAGCACTTTAAACCCCCAGGTGCTTCACAGAAGTTTATAACGCAGAGCCATGAAAATAAAAAATAATTTTTCTTTCCTCAAAAATGATTTTTTAGCCTGGAATTTCCTATTTTGCCAAGGATAATAGGAGAAATTGGACCCCAAATATTGTTGTCCAGTTTGTCCTGAGTACGCTGATACCCCATATGTGGGGGTAAACCACTGTTTGGGCGCACGGCAGGGCTCGGAAGGGATGGCACGCCATTTGGCTTTTTAAATGGAAAATTAGCTCCAATCATTAGCGGACACCATGTCACGTTTGGAGAGCCCCTGTGTGCCTAAACATTGGAGATCCCCCAGAAATGACACCATTTTAGAAACTAGACCCCCAAAGGAACTAATCTAGATGTGTGGTGAGGACTTTGAACCCCCAAGTGCTTCACAGAAGTTTATAACGCAGAGCCATGAAAAAAAAAAAAAAATTATTTTCTCAAAAATGATCTTTTAGCCTGCAATTTTTTATTTTCCCAAGGGTAACAGGAGAAATTTGACCCCAAAAGTTGTTGTCCAGTTTCTCCTGAGTACGCTGATACCCCATATGTGGGGGTAAATCACTGTTTGGGCACATGCCGGGGCTCGGAAGTGAAGTAGTGACGTTTTGAAATGCAGACTTTGATGGAATGCTCTGTGGGCGTCACGTTGCGTTTGCAGAGCCCCTGATGTGGCTTAACAGTAGAAACCCCCCACAAGTGACCCCATTTTGGAAACTAGACCCCCAAAGGAACTTATCTAGATGTGTGGTGAGCACTTTGAACCCCCAAGTGCTTCATAGAAGTTTATAATGCAGAGCCGTGAAAATAATAAATACGTTTTCTTTCCTCAAAAATAATTATTTAGCCCAGAGTTTTTTATTTTTCCCAAGGGTAACAGGAGAAATTTGACCCCAATATTTGTTGTCCAGTTTCTCCTGAGTACGGTGATACCCCATATGTGGGGGTAAACTACTGTTTGGGCACATGCCGGGGCTTGGAATTGAAGTAGTGACGTTTTGAAATGCAGACTTTGATGGAATGCTCTGCGGGCGTCACGTTGCGTTTGCAGAGCCCCTGATGTGCCTAAACAGTAGAAACCCCCCACAAGTGACCCCATTTTGGAAACTAGACCCTGAAAGGAACTTATCTAGATGTGTGGTGAGCACTTTGAACCCCCAAGTGCTTCATAGAAGTTTATAATGCAGAGCCGTGAAAATAATAAATACGTTTTCTTTCCTCAAAAATAATTATTTAGCCCAGAATTTTTTATTTTCCCAAGGGTAACAGGAGAAATTGGACCCCAAAAGTTGTTGTCCAGTTTCTCCTGAGTACGCTGATACCCCATATGTGGGGGTAAACCACTGTTTGGGCACACGTCGGGGCTCAGAAGGGGAGTAGTGACTTTTGAAATGCAGACTTTGATGGAATGGTCTGCGGGTGTCACGTTGCGTTTGCAGAGCCCCTGGTGTGCCTAAACAGTAGAAACCCCCCACAAGTGACCCCATTTTAGAAACTAGACCCCCCAAGGAACTTATCTAGATATGTGGTGAGCACTTTGAACCCCCAAGTGCTTCACAGACGTTTACAACACAGATCCGTGAAAATAAAAAATCATTTTTCTTTCCTCAAAAATTATGTTTTAGCAAGCATTTTTTTAGATTCACAAGGGTAACAGGAGAAATTGGACCCCAGTAATTGTTGCGCAGTTTGTCCTGAGTATGCTGGTACCCCATATGTGGGGGTAAACCACTGTTTGGGCACACGTCAGGGCTCGGAAGTGAGGGAGCACCATTTGACTTTTTGAATACGAGATTGGCTCGAATCAATGGTGGCGCCATGTTGCGTTTGGAGACCCCTGATGTGCCTAAACAGTGGTAACCCCTCAATTCTAACTCCAACACTAACCCCAACACACCCCTAACCCTAATCCCAACTGTAGCCATAATCCTAATCACAACCCTAACCACAACACACCCCTAACCACAACACTAACCCCAACACACCCCTAACCACAACCCTAACCCCAACACACCCCTAACCACAACACTAATTCCAACCCTAACCCTAAGGCTATGTGCCCACGTTGCGGATTCGTGTGAGATATTTCCGCACCATTTTTGAAAAATCCGCGGGTAAAAGGCACTGTGTTTTACCTGCGGATTTTCCGCGGATTTCCAGTGTTTTTTGTGCGGATTTCACCTGCGGATTTCTATTGAGGAACAGGTGTAAAACGCTGCGGAATCCGCACAAAGAATTCACATGCTGCGGAAAATACAACGCAGCGTTCCCGCGCGGTATTTTCCGCATCACGGGCACAGCGGATTTGGTTTTTCATATGTTTACATGGTACTGTAAACCTGATGGAACACTGCTGCGAATCCGCAGCCAAATCCGCACCGTGTGCACATAGCCTAATTCTAAAGGTATGTGCACACGCTGCGGAAAACGCTGCGGATCCGCAGCAGTTTCCCATGAGTGTACAGTTCAATGTAAACCTATGGGAAACAAAAATCGCTGTACACATGCTGCGGAAAAACTGCACGGAAACGCAGCGGTTTACATTCCGCAGCATGTCACTTCTTTGTGCGGATTCCGCAGCGGTTTTACAACTGCTCCAATAGAAAATCGCAATTGTAAAACCGCAGTGAAATGCGCAGAAAAAAACGCGGTAAATCCGCCATAAATCCGCAGCGGTTTAGCACTGCGGATTTATCAAATCCGCAGCGGAAAAATCCGCAGAGGACCAGAATACGTGTGCACATTCCTAACCCTAACCCTAGCCCTAACCCTAGCCCTAACCCTAACCCTACCCCTAACCCTACCCCTACCCCTAACCCTACCCCTACCCCTAACCCTAACCCTACCCCTAACCCTACCCCTAACCCTAACCCTACCCCTAACCCTAACCCTATTCTAACATTAGTGGAAAAAAAAAATTTCTTTATTTTTTTATTGTCCCTACCTATGGGGGTGACAAAGGGGGGGGGTCATTTATTATTTTTTTTATTTTGATCACTGAGATAGATTATATCTCAGTGATCAAAATGCACTTTGGAACGAATCTGCCGGCCGGCAGATTCGGCGGGCGCACTGCGCATGCGCCCGCCATTTTGGAAGATGGCGGCGCCCGGGAGAAGACGGACGGGACCACGGCTGGATCGGTAAGTATGATAGGGTGGGGGGGGACCACGGGGGGGGGGATCGGAGCACGGGGGGGGGGATCGGAGCACGGGGGGGGGAATCGGAGCGCGGGAGGGGTGGAACGGAGCGCGGGGGGCGTGGAACGGAGCACGGGGGGGCTGGAATGGAGCACGGGGGGGTGGAACGGAGCACGGGGGGGGTGGATCGGAGTGCAGGGGGGGTGATTGGAGCACGGGGGGGTGATTGGAGCACGGGGGGAGCGGACACGAGCACGGGGGGGAGCGGAGCACAGGGCGGAGGGGAGCCGGAGCAGTGTACCGGCCAGATCGGGGGGGTGGGGGGGGCGATCGGAGGGGTGGGGTGGGGGCACACTAGTATTTCCAGCCATGGCCGATGATATTTCAGCATCGGCCATGGCTGGATTGTAATATTTCACCCGTTATAATGGGTGAAATATTACAAATCGCTCTGATTGGCAGTTTCACTTTCAACAGCCAATCAGAGCGATCGTAGCCACGAGGGGGTGAAGCCACCCCCCCTGGGCTAAACTACCACTCCCCCTGTCCCTGCAGATCGGGTGAAATGGGAGTTAACCCTTTCACCCGATCTGCAGGGACGCGATCTTTCCATGACGCCGCATAGGCGTCATGGGTCGGATTGGCACCGACTTTCATGACGCCTACGTGGCGTCAAAGGTCGGGAAGGGGTTAAAACATATGTATTTCATCTTTAAAAGTGTTGTGTTGTGCATTTTATTACCACATCGGTTAAAATTAATGTATGTAATGCTTATTAGTGATAAATATAATAGCTCAACCATTATAATTATCACTAAATTAAGATTTATAGAAAATAGAATATTAGCACATTTTACACTTTGTAAAGTGAGTGTGCAAACATTTTATTTAATGATTTTAATACTTACTAGTAAAAACCTAATTGCTAGAAAATGTATTCAATCTAATTTCACTGTGCATAAAAGTTGGTGAATTAATTGTCTCTGGATTAATATTCTTTGATATAATATAATAGATGTTTTGCTGCATTATAAATAGGGACGGGAAATGGAAGAACAATTAGAAAGAACATTAACAGATTAAATTTGACTTTAAATAGGGTATTTTGAATTAAAATGATGAGTTTGTAATGCCTCATGCTCTTAAAGTTCATACTGTTCTGTATAACCTGTAAGTTGCACAGAGGTGTAATAAAACGCTAATAGATTTTTGTTGATCTGTAAATCCCTATGTGTTAGTTAGGTTACCAGAACATGTTAATGGTGACCAGCAATTCATATCTCCATAGTGGATACATTGAATTAGTGTTTCCCAAACTTCAGTCTTCACAGCCCCAACATATCATCTTTTGAGGTTTTCCTCAGTATTGTATATATGATGGAATTATGAACAATACATCAGAAATTGTGCAACACTAATAAAATCCTGAAAACATGATCTGTTAGGGGCCATGAGGACAGAGGTTTAGGAAAAAGTGCACAGGATCCATGTGAATTTCCACTGTTCTTACAGTCATGATTTTGCCAGAACTGTCCTATTTTTGTAAATAAATACTGTAAATTTGGATATGTCCCTGGCATAAGGGATGAAATTTATTGTTAGGGCTAGCGGAACGCACCAAATAATAAGATGGAATAAGGTGCGTTCGCAGCCCGGGGTCCACCGTGCAGAGATGGAACCTGCTGCCAAGTAATGACGGACTATATGGCGGTACAATGTGAATACACACACGGGTTAACTTCACCCTATGTGAAGGAAGCGGACCCTGTTGCGTCACAGGGCCGCAGTACCGCACGTAACAAAACTAATAATTAAATAGCACGAGAGTGCGAACTGTGCCGTACTGGCGGACGCCACTAACCACCCTGACTTGGGTTAAAGAAGCGCTCTAATGGCGTGTGTCATCGTACTGGCGGTCACAGCAGTAGGCGCTGTTTCGTGTGTTAACGCTGTGAGTTCAGCCGGGCACTAGATTACAGCCATACACCTTACGCGAACAGTCATACACAAGGGATGGGTTTTTTAAGGAACGACTTGCACTCATCAACACACACACAATTACAATTGTCCACTAGGGCATGGCTGTGCAGTCATGCGAAGCTTATATAGCTGCAGCATGTATAGGACCTTCCAATAAAGGACCAATGGGAAGCTGCCACAGAAGTTTAGCACCTTCAGGCCCTTCCTGGAAGACCAATGGGAACCGATGCAGCATCTGAGCATGTGACCCTCGATTTCCAACAGGAGATCTCACCCTGTGCATGCTCAGAAGGGAAAAAGCAGGACTTAGTCCCAAAAGCTTCTACTTGCCGCTGCCCAGCACTGGCTTCAATAGCAGAAGCAGGAAAAGCAGCAGTAACCCTATGTACAGAGTGAGACTGAGCAAGACACTGGGACTGACATCTCCGCTGAGCAGACTCCACTGTGACTGGAGAAGAATGGGAGACCGCAGCAGAGACGACTCGAGATTCCCCCTGTGCAGAGGCTGGAACTCGACACCTAACATTTATTGCCGCTAAACAGTAACCTTTTCCATCTAGCATGGAGCATTGGTGGTTCTAAAGGTGTTGATTAAAGGCTTTAATGGAGTTTCTGGGTGTGAACATGTAACATGATGAATTTGCAAAACAAACCTATATTGGTCTTTGTTTTATGAATATGCTATGATCTTTTTAATACTTTTTAATGGTTTATCTGTTAAAGGGACTCTGTCAGCAAGTTTTTGCTATGTGATTTGAGCACAGCAGGAGATAGAGACTGAGACACAGAATTCAGGGATGTGAGTTTTGTCAAAAGTGTGTGCTGTTGTTTACTAAATGTGAAGGGTTAATCACTAAAAGATTAACTTTGCAGGATTAGTCCATCAAGTAAGCACCTCACTATCTATGAACTTTATAGATAGAGGGCCTGGTGTGGGCAGGATTAGCTTTCCCAGCTGTGCTTCAATCTAAATCTAAAAGCTCTGATTATATCAGAATGGCTGCACCCAGTAATGTAAGTGATACATCGTTGGATTCAGCTACTCTTTGCTTACATCAGGCTGCTCTGACATAAGGTAGCAAAAACCTGCTGACATATTCCCTTTAAGCACAGCATTTTCCATTTTTTAATTATTTATATCCAGTGATTTTCCTTTGCATACAAAAAATTAAGACTGCAGATCTGGTCCTTTGGCATTAACTCTATTCACTTTCTCCAGTCTTTGTTAATATGTCTACAGTGGTGACATAATGTGACCGCTGCAGACAATTATTTGGCTGAGAGATTTGACTCCATCAAAATTTGAGCCCAAATGATTGGCTCCATTGGTCACATGATGTCACCAGTGAAGCCATATTAACAAACACTCGAGACAGCAGCATAGAGACTATTTTGTTTCACCAATGCAATCCTTGTTATTTTATGCGCAGGAAGACAATAGATAAAAAAAAGTTATATAAAATAAAATGGATATCGCTGTTACAGAACCCCCCAGCACCAAGAATGTTATGCAGTATATGTATGTATAATAGTTTCCATGTGAAATGCATCAGTCCACAGGCTGCGCCCCTGGACAAGATATTCTCTTTCTGACCTCCCCCCACATTTGTAATTCCCACAGTAAATATCGGCAGGCTCCGGCCCCCTGCGGCTATTGTAATGTATGTCTGGCCTGCTGTTTTCCCATTGGCCTGCCCTGTGTATCTGTGTTATATATTCTGTGTGCTGTAAATAAAGGGTGTTCTTAGACAGGAAATACGTGGAGAAGCAGTCAGCTTTTATATGCTCTCATGTAATCAAGAAATTCCTGCCAGCGTCCTTCATTCAGAATCTAGCAAAAGCAGAGTGGACCTCCTGAAACACGGGGGGTGCTGAATGAAGTACTCCAGCACAATAGACCCCGTTACACTGGTGGCAGACAGTGGGATGTGATACCCCTTCTACAGGAGGAAAGGAATGAATGGAAGACTACTACCAGAAGTTAAAGAGGACTACATTAAAAGATCTGGTGGAAGCCCGAGGGTTAATCGCCAGCAACAAAACAAAAGCGGATTTGACAGCAGCCATCATGGAACACGACAGTGCAGCGCCCCCCAATGTGAATGTGGAGGAGACTGAATTCCAGAGGGAGGTAAAGAACAGACTGGCGTTCTATGGCCCAAACCCTGCAGTAGAGATCATACGAGAGGTGATGGCTGATGTGCATACTGATCGGAAGGAAGAGATGGCCGAGCGGACCAGGATAGAGCTAACCAAGATGGAGATGGCAGAGCGGACCAAAGTGGAGCTGGCCAAGATGGAGATGGCAGAGCGGAGAGAGGAGAGTCAGCGAGCAAGGGGAGCTCTGGCCTCCGCCCAGGTACCTTCAACAGTAAGCCACAAAAAGATCCAGTATAATGCCTTCCGACAGTTGGGGGAGGCAGAGGAAGACATTGATGGCTTTCTGCAGGACTTTGAGCGGCAGTGTGCCCTTCATCAAGTGAAGCCGGAGGAACGGGTTCAGATTCTGGCCAGCAAGCTGACAGGCCAGGTAGCAGACGCCTATCGCACGGTACCCGATGAGGACTGTATGGACTATGAGCAGATCAAAGAAGTGATCTTGGCCTGGAATGGGCCTGTAAATTACGGCAGTCACTGCTACAGTGGGTACAAGGGAGCCAAGCAACCACTAAGGAGGACGTCCTCCAGCTCTTCTTGTTAGAATGATTCTTTAATGGAGTAAACCCCGAGACACAGGAATGGCTTCGGGACAGGCGGCCAATGACTCTTGAGGAAGCCGCTCGTCCGGGCGATGAACATCATGACACCAGGAGGCCTCAGTTGTCCGGATCAAAGATGGTCACTAAGGGTCCACCCATGGACCTGGAGGGCCCCAAACCACCGAAGATTGTAGGGGGACCAGCTAGAAATCCGGCCTACCACAGTTCCCCTGGGGCGCGATGCCACACCAGCCGTCAGCTGGGCCACCTGCAAAGACAATGTCCCAACCGGACTCAGCATACCCAGTGGTCAATGGCGGGAACAGCTACCTTCCGCCGGGCCGCTGTACCCTGCTACCAAGGCAAAGCTGACCCGGCATTGGGGGCTACAACTAACCAAGGGGTGGAAGACATGGAGGAAGTGCTGCATGAAGTAGACCCCGTGCAGGCAGCCCGGGCAGATAATCGACAACAGCATCGACAGGTCGTGTGGGTTAATGGAAAATGCATGCAGGGACTAAGAGATTCCGGAGCAACTTTGACCCTTGTGAAGCCTCATCTTGTCTGGGACCAAGAGAAGATGGACCGGACAGTGGCAGTCCGTGTAGCAGGGGGAGCCATACATCGACTGCCCACTGCCAGGATTCACCTGAACTGGGGAGTTGGGGATGGCCTTGTTGAGGTCGGCTTGATGGAGGATTTGCCTGCAGACGTTTTGCTGGGAAATGACTTGGGGCCCAATTTGTCTGCCTTCTCGGTTGCCCCTCTGGCTGAGACATATCCTGTGACCACCTAGAGACAAGCTCGAGCTGCGGAGGTGGAATCACACTCAGAGGAGGCCCAGGTAAGACATCCCAGCCCTACACGTATTCCCATAGCCAGACACATTTCTTGGGCCACCCCAGATGAATTTAAGAGGGAGTTACTTGAGGATCCTTCATTGGAGGGATATCGTGGGAAGGCACAGGAGGGGAGAGGGGTACTGGAAGGGGAACAGTTTATATGGAAGCAGGGACTCCTCTACCGGATCACAGAGCAGCACCACACAGGGACGAGCCCCACTATAAAACGATAGCTGGTAGTTCCCAAGAACTATAGGCAGGAGTTACTGCGAATCTCTCATGACATACCCTTGGCCGGGCACTTCCGCGTCAGTTGCACCAGACATCGTCTGACACAAAACTTCTTTTGGCCGGGGGTAACCTATGATGTTCGTCAATACTGCCAGACCTGTGACAGTTGCCAGCGGCATTGGCAAGAGGGGAGATCAATGCAAGGCCAAATTACACGCCCTCCCCATTGTGGAGGAACCATTTAGCCGAGTAGCGGTCGATCTCATAGGGCCATTAGCCAAACCCAGTCCGTCAGGGAAAAGGTATATATTGACAGTGGTAGATTATGCCACACGGTATCCAGAGGCGGTTGCATTACCTAACATACTGGCAGATACGGTGGCGGCTGCCCTGCTCCAGGTTTTCTCACGGGTTGGATTTCCCCGGGGGAGTATCTCAGACCAGGGTACCCAGTTTACAGCAGAGGTGACCAACCAACTGTGGAAGCTGTGCGGCGTAAAGTCCATTAGAAGCGCCCCGTACCACCCACAAACCAATGGGTTGTGTGAACGCTTTAACGGGACGTTAAAACAACTCATTGGGACTTTTACCAGGACCTACAGGGACTGGGAGAAATTCTTGCCTCACCTCCTGTTTGCCTATCGAGAGGTGCCCCAAAAATCCACGGGGTTCTTCCCATTCGAACTGGTATACGGGAGACGGGTAAGGGGACCCCTAGACTTAGTGCTAGAACACTGGGAAGGGGAGGGCACCATAGAAGGGGTACCTATTGTACCCTATGTGCTGGAATTCCGGGACCGCCTACAGAAGCTGACCCAGGCTGTACGTGGGAACATGCAGGTGGCCCAGCGGCGCCAGCGCGTATGGTACGATCGGAAGGCCAGAGAGCGCACCTTGGAAATAGGGCAGAAGGTCCTGGTGTTAGAGCCCACTAGGCAGAACAAGTTCCAAGCTGCATGGCAGGGGCCCTACCTAATGTTGCCGATTGTGACAACCCCAGGGTTATTCGCATGTTCCACGTGAATATGCTGAAGAACGGTCGGGAGCGCCCTGAAGAGGAAGTGGCCATCTGTGCACCTGAAGCAGAGGATTTAGCCGGACTTCCCTTGCCTGATGTCTTAGGGGAGAGGACTCAGTCTAAAACATGGGACCAGGTACACTGGGGTGAAGACTTAGGTCCCCGGGAGAGACAGCAGGCGGAGGAGTTGTTGAGGCAGCGACAGAGGATGTTTTCGGGGAAACCCGGGTACACTCACCTGGCACAACACAAGGTTGAGACCCAGGATCAGACCCCCCCTTCCGCGTCCTTGAGTCTGTATGAGAAGGGATGCAACAAGAGATACAAGAGATGTTGCGTTTAGGGGTCATTGAAGAGTCAGATAGTCCCTGGGCATCCCCTGTAGTGTTAGTGCCCAAGAAGGATGGGACTACACGATTTTGTGTAGACTATCGTAAGCTCAATGAGAAAACAGTGACGGATGCGTATCCCATGCCGCATGTGGATGACTTGTTAGACCGGCTGGCAGGGGCAAAGTATTTGACCACCATCGATCTATGCAAAGGCTACTGGCAGATTCCCCTTAGTCCTGATGCTATTCCCAAGTCGGCATTTGTCACCCCGTTTGGCTTATTCCAGTTTCGAGTTATGCCATTTGGGATGAAGACTGCCTGTTATGACCTGGTGGTTAGGAGCACCCGGAAAGACCTGATAGTTAAACCTCATACAGGACGAGCTCTGGGATGTGGGAGCTCTGCTGACCGCAAGCCCTAATCCTATCACACACACTAAAAATAGCCGTGGAGCGCTCCTGACCAGACCTAGGTGCCTCGTCACAGCCTAAGAGCTATCTAGCCCTAGAGATAGAAAATAAAGCCTACCTTGCCTTCCCCAAAGGTAAAGGAAGCCCCCCACATATATTGACTGTGAGTAAAGATGGAAGTCACAAACGCAGAGATGAAACAGGTTTCAGCAAAGGGAGGTCAGACTTACTAAATAGACAGAGGTTAGGAAAGGTAACTTTGCGATCAGCACAAAAACCTACAAAAGACCACGCAGAGTGTGCAAAAAAGACCTCCGCACCGACTCACGGTGCGGAGGGGCCACTCTGCATCCCAGAGCTTCCAGCTAGCAAGACAAAATCATGATAACCAGCTGGACAAGAAAACAGTGAACAAATAATGACTATAAGGAACTTAGCTTCTGCAGGAGAAGGCAGGTCACCAGAGAGATCCATGAGTGAACTGAACCAAAGCAAAAACATTGACAGCTGGCATGGAGTAACGATCTGAGAGGAGTTAAATAGAGCAGCCAACCAAAGGATAAACCACGTCACCTGTGTAAGGAACCTCAGAAGCAGCAGCTTCACTCATAGCCACCAGAGGGAGCCCATAGACAGAACTCGCCGAAGTACCATTCACGACCACAGGAGGGAGTTCGACAACAGAATTCACAACAACTGCCCCGGCGACCTTCCAGAGGCTGGCTGACCGGCTTCTGGATGGTCTCCAGGACTATGCGTGTGCCTACCTGGATGACATCGCCATCTACAGCGCGACATGGGAAGAGCATCTAAATCACCTAGAGACAGTACTAGACAGGATCCACAAGGCTGGAATTACCCTGAACCCAAACAAGTGTCACGTGGGCAAAGCAGAGGTTCAGTATTTAGGGCATTGGGTGGGAAGTGGGAAACAGAGACCAGAACCAGCCAAGATTGAGGCCATAGCCAAATGGCCCACCCCACACACTAAAACCCAGGTCATGGCGTTTCTAGGGACAGCGGGGTATTACAGGAAATTCGTTCCCAATTACAGCAGCGTAGCCAAGCCACTCACTGATCTGACCCGTAAGAACCAACCCCGCCAGGTAACCTGGACCCCAGAGTGTGAGGAAGCCTTCCGCCAGCTAAAGGACGCCCTCACCAATACCCCTGTATTGGCCGCACCCGATCCAACTAAACATTTCCTTTTCCACACAGACGCTTCTATGTTTGGATTGGGGGCAGTACTAAGCCAAGTCAGGCCGGATGGCCAAGAACACCTGGAGGCTTACCTGAGTCAGAAACTACTGCCCCGTGAAGTGAGCTATGCGGCCATCGAGAAGGAGTGCCTGGCAATAGTATGGGCACTCAAAAAGTTACAACCATATTTGTATGGATGACAGTTTTCCCTCCTAACGGACCATAATCCCCTAGTCTGGCTTAATCGGGTCTCCGGAGACAACGCCAGATTACTTCGGTGGAGTTAAGCCCTACAACCTCTGGACTTCACCATCCACTACAGACCCGGCAAACAAAACGGTAACGCCGATGGACTAAGTCGACAAACGGAACTCGTACCAACCCCATAAACTTCGGTCATCCCCAAACCGATCCGTTAAGGATCAGACTGTGTATGCCGATCGCGTCGCTGAAAAGGGGAGCAGTGTTACAGAACCCCCCAGCACCAAGAATGTTATGCAGTATATGTATGTATAATAGTTTCCATGTGAAATGCATCAGTCCACAGGCTGCGCCCCTGGACAAGATATTCTCTTTCTGACCTCCCCCCACATTTGTAATTCCCACAGTAAATATCGGCAGGCTCCGGCCCCCTGTGGCTATTGTAATGTATGTCTGACCTGCTGTTTTCCGATTGGCCTGCCCTGTGTATCTGTGTTATATATTCTGTGTGCTG
Organism: Ranitomeya imitator; assembly: GCF_032444005.1. Taxonomy (NCBI): domain Eukaryota; kingdom Metazoa; phylum Chordata; class Amphibia; order Anura; family Dendrobatidae; genus Ranitomeya; species Ranitomeya imitator. The sequence goes on along the minus strand of NC_091282.1, from coordinate 268,925,721 downwards.
TAAATAAAGGGTGTTCTTAGACTGGAAATACGTGGAGAAGCAGTCAGCTTTTATATGCTCTCATATAATCAAGAAATTTCTGCCAGCATCCTTCATTCAGAATCTAGCAAAAGCAGAGTGGACCTCCTGAAACACGGGGGTGCTGAAAGAGGTACTCCAGAACAGTAGACCCCGTTACAATCGCTTTAAGACCATGATCATATATCCAGTATTTAGTCAGTATTTTACATCATTAAAATGGCCACAAAACATTAAAACCTACAAGAGAAAAAAGTAAATATAAACCCTGATATAACTAAGTAAAAAAAGCAAAAATGCATTTAAATAACACAGAGTTTTTAGTAATACTGTTTTTTGATCAAAAAATAGCACAAAAGCCATCCCACCTCGTCACGGTAACTCTGATCGGGACAGTCCTAAACTATTTAATATTAAAACCTTACCATGTGTCATTGTTGACCTCAGTGTGAATAAGGGCAGATGCAAGGACTGAGCTCAAACAGTGAAACACTAGACTAGGGAAGCCTTATATAATTTCTAGCTCAGAAACAGGGAGGCCACACCCCGGATTGCACAGAATGCAACAATACACAGAAAAAAAACACAAAATTGAGCTTAACTTAAGTTGGTAAACATGCAGAGGTAAAACGCATGTTCAAAATGGCCACAAAACATTAAAACCTACAAGAGAAAATAGTAAATGAAAACCCTGATATAACTAAGTAAAAAAAGCAAAAATGCATTTAAATAACACAGAGTTTTTAGTAATACTGTTTTTTGATCAAAAAATAGCACAAAAGCCATCCCACCTCGTCACGGTAACTCTGATCAGGACAGTCCTAAACTATCAAATATTAAAACCTTACCATGTGTCATTGTTGACCTCAGTGTGAATAAGGGCAGATGCAAGGACTGAGCTCAAACAGTGAAACACTAGACTAGGGAAGCCTTATATAGTTTCTAGCTCAGAAACAGGGAGGCCACACCCCGGATTGCACAGAATGCAACAATACACAGAAAAAAACACAAAATTGAGCTTAACTTAAGTTGGTATACATGCAGAGGTAAAACGCATGTTCAAAATGGCCACAAAACATTAAAACCTACAAGAGAAAAAAGTAAATAAAAACCCTGATATAACTAAGTAAAAAAAGCAAAAATGCATTTAAATAACACAGAGTTTTTAGTAATACTGTTTTTTGATCAAAAAATAGCACAAAAGCCACCCCACCTCGTCACGGTAACTCTGATCGGGACAGTCCTAAACTATCTAATATTAAAACCTTACCATGTGTCATTGTTGACCTCAGTGTGAATAAGGGCAGATGCAAGGACTGAGCTCAAACAGTGAAACACTAGACTAGGGAAGCCTTATATAGTTTCTAGCTCAGAAACAGGGAGGCCACACCCCGGATTGCACAGAATGCAACAATACACAGAAAAAAAACACAAAATTGAGCTTAACTTAAGTTGGTATACATGCAGAGGTAAAACGCATGTTCAAAATGGCCACAAAACATTAAAACCTACAAGAGAAAAAAGTAAATGAAAACCCTGATATAACTAAGTAAAAAAAGCAAAAATGCATTTTTTTGGCAGTACTAAGCCAAGTCGGGCCGGATGGCCAAGAACACCTGGAGGCTTACCTGAGTCGGAAACTACTGCCCCGTGAAGTGAGCTATGCGGCCATCGAGAAGGAGTGCCTGGCAATAGTATGGGCACTCAAAAAGTTACAACCATATTTGTATGGATGACAGTTTTCCCTCCTAACGGACCATAATCCCCTAGTCTGGCTTAATCGGGTCTCCGGAGACAACGCCAGATTACTTCGGTGGAGTTTAGCCCTACAACCTCTGGACTTCACCATCCACTACAGACCCGGCAAACAAAACGGTAACATCGATGGACTAAGTCGACAAACGGAACTCGTACCAACCCCATATACTTCGGTCATCCCCAAACCAATCCGTTAAGGATCAGACTGTGTATGCCGATCGCGTCGCTGAAAAGGGGAGCCGTGTTACAGAACCCCCCAGCACCAAGAATGTTATGCAGTATATGTATGTATAATAGTTTCCATGTGAAATGCATCAGTCCACAGGCTGCGCCCCTGGACAAGATATTCTCTTTCTGACCTCCCCCCACATTTGTAATTCCCACAGTAAATATCGGCAGGCTCCGGCCCCCTGTGGCTATTGTAATGTATGTCTGACCTGCTGTTTTCCTATTGGCCTGCCCTGTGTATCTGTGTTATATATTCTGTGTGCTGTAAATAAAGGGTGTTCTTAGACTGGAAATTCGTGGAGAAGCAGTCAGCTTTTATATGCTCTCATATAATCAAGAAATTTCTGCCAGCATCCTTCATTCAGAATCTAGCAAAAGCAGAGTGACCTCCTGAAACACGGGGGTGCTGAAAGAGGTACTCCAGCACAGTAGACCCCGTTACAATCGCTTTAAGGCCATGATCATATATCCAGTATTTAGTCAGTATTTTACATCAGTATATGTAAGCCAAACTCAGGAGTGAAACAATCAGAGGAAAAGTATGATAAAAACACATCACCACTTCTGTATTTTTCTCCCCCTCGTGGTTTTGGCTTACAATTACTGATTTAAAATACTGACCAAATACTGAACGAATGAATGTGGCCCAAAAGTGTCATCTATGCACACTTCAGCCACATCAGCAGAGAGCATAGGCAGTGGCATAGAGTTTGTGCTGGAGCGACTGTGATCAAGGACAGTTATATTTGTTACTTTTGTATACAGGAAAACAAGTGATAAAAAAATATTTTTGCAGATAATCCCTACCTAACTATGCATCCGTGCCATCCTTCAGCCATAAGCTGTAATAATAATAATAATAATAATAATAATAATAATAATAATGATAAATAAAAGCTATTCAAAAGCTTATATCATATTCCTAAACAGATGCCTGTGATAAATATAGTGAGGAATCCATCATCCTTTTCTTTCCATTAAAAAAAAAAAACTGTTTAGTATATATAACCAAACATTAGCAGGATTTCTAGCAATGTACGTTCCCGTATAAGGGGCTGGACCAGGGCCGTAGTCATGGCCGAAGACTCTGGTACATCAGTGCCCTTGTCTTCCAATACATGAAAACATTGTACATTACTTTGTGTACCTTTGGCTCCATTCTCTGCACCGTCAGGGTCACCTCTGTTTTGCTGCGGGTTCCCATCAGTCAGTGTAATAAAGATTGAGACACAGTCGTTTTCAACTTTCAAGTCAACAACTTTACACAGCACATCTAGACTCTTCACAGCAATTACAACAGGATCAGCATTACACATTTCCTCTTCTCTTCCTGTACCTTCCTTCCTTTCACATAATGCATACCAGGGTTGGACCATGCCGCACAGGTCCTCAGTGTCCTCCCAATTCAGCTCAGCCATGGTTAGGCCTTCCTTAGTCTGTTTCGCACCAAACAAGAGAGTTTCCATTTCCAAAGCTAGTTGCCACCTGGAGAGTAACCTGCCCTTCAGCATTGTGCTCTATGATGTCCCAGCGCTGTCCTGCTCCAAGCTCACTGCTTCTGGGATCTGCCCCAGCCACCGCTTCACTTCACCCCAGTACTGGGGACATCTGCCCAAGCTATCAGGGTGGATAAAAATCTTGATTTTTTTAAAAAAATCAAAAAAATCAGATTTTTTTGATTTAAATCAGATTTTTTTGATTTAAATCATTTGATTTAAATCAGATTTTTTAATCAAGTTGTACACAAGCAAAACTTTGTCTTTTTGCAAATCTAATTGTTTTACACAAATAAAAATATTAAAACAGTTGATTATGAAACCTAATAATTTTTATTTGCACTATTAAACACTCAGAATTGAACTACAGAGAGTTAAGGCCCCTTCACATTAAGCGACTCTGCAGCGATACCGACAACGATCCGGATCGCTGCAGCGTCGCTGTTTGGTCGCTGGAGAGCTGTCACACAGACCGCTCTCCAGCGACCAACGATGCCGGTAACCAGGGTAAACATCGGGTAACTAAGCGCAAGGCCGCGCTTAGTAACCCGATGTTTACCCTGGTTACCATGCTAAAAGTAAAAAAAAACAAACACTACATACTTACCTACCGCTGTCTGTCCTCCAGCGCTGCGCTCTGCTTCTCTGCTCTCCTCCTGTACTGTCTGTGAGCCGGAAAGCAGAGCGGTGACGTCACCGCTCTGCTTTCCGGCTCACAGCCAGTACAGGAGGAGTGCAGAGCGCAGCGCTGGAGGACAGACGGCTGTAGGTAAGTATGTAGTGTTTGTTTTTTTTTACTTTTAGCATGGTAACCAGGGTAAACATCGGGTTACTAAGCGCGGCCCTGCGCTTAGTTACCCGATGTTTACCCTGGTTACCAGTGAAGACATCGCTGGATCGGTGTCACACACGCCGATCCAGTGATGTCAGCGGGAGATCCAGCGACGAAATAAAGTTCTGGACTTTCTTCAGCGACCAACGATCTCCCAGCAGGGGCCTGATCGTTGGTCGCTGTCACACATAACGATTTCATTAACGATATCGTTGCTACGTCACAAATAGCAACGATATCGTTAACAATATCGTTATGTGTGAAGGTACCTTAAGTACTTTTTAACAATAGCCTATCTCTAACGTTTGAAGTAAGCAAACATCTTCAGTGAATACATCAGTCCTTTAAGCCTACTGTTTATTTAGGACTTTTAATAGGAAAACCAGTTGTCCTGCTTTAGCAGTTCCTAAGCAGTTTCGGACTGTTGTGTGCACAAAACCAAATGAAGAAAACAATCTCTCTACTCCTGCGGATGAAGCCGATGCAGTCAGTAGCTGAGTAGCTAGATTTATTATCTTTGCTGGAAGAACAAGTGATTGCGACTTCCACCAGTCCAGTGGTTTTAGTTCATTAACGACGTTATCTGCAAACATGTATTTTTGAAATGGTGCAGATTCACACTTCAATTTCAGCACAGTTGCCACAATGTCATGGTTAGTATTGGCGAGCCACTCCATTGCAGAGTTGATTTCCGCCTCAGATAATTTTTTCCCTCTGTAGATGGGATGCAAGATATTGGCTAAATAGTGTTCTTCTTTTAATGCTTGGTCCTTGCGGTGCTGTATTGCAACCTTTACATTGTTTGAGAGGTTCAAGCGATCTAGAGAACCTTCTAAATCTTTCCAAACTTCTGTGGCATCAGCTATGGTTGCAGTATCTTTCTGCATTTTATCCAACGCAATCGATATTGGCTTTAACCTTTCCAAAAGGTCCTCGGCATTTCTCTTCACACCAAGATTTAATACTTTGCTTCGTATATTAGCATCAATTTTATCCCGATGTGTTTCGCAAATGGACAGTAATTTTGACCAGTTGTTAATAAACATTTCCAAGCAGTCAGCCAAGGTATTCCATCTAACATCTTGTGGTAGAACCAACTTCAGTCCTCCCATTTCCTTGTAGGTTGCATGTGCAAAATGATTATTGCGGAAATATTTAACAATTTCTACAACATGTTCCTTGACACCCGAAATATGCAGGTCTTTTGCCAAAAGATGCAACAAATGGGCAGAACAACCGTATGTAATGACATTTGTGTCATCCTCATGTGCCAGTTCCGCTCGCATTTTTGCCACATTGCTTGCGTTATCAGTAACTAAGCTCCTTACTTTACATCCAAACTGTTCTTGGCATTGGTGAATTGAGTTCTTAGCAATTTCAAGTAAATATTCAGCAGTATGTGAATTTCCAGATGTGTCGATTGTGTCTGTAAGGTAAGTTTCACCATCTTCTGTTGTGACACAAGTGCAAATTATGGGGTCGTTGTGGATGTTGCTCCAACCATCCAAGCTCATGTTAACAACCTTGTCTTTCAAATATTTTGTACAAGCCGCTCTTTCTATGTCGTATACAGCCTGAAGATGTTTTCCTGAGATATCAAATCTACTTGGTGGTTTGTAGCCTGGTCTAATTCCTTCGATCATTTGTACAAACAATGGGTGCTCAACTAGTCGGAAAGAAGAATTGGTTGCAAATATGAATTTAGCAATTAATTCATCAAAATGTTCTTTCTGGCTCGTCGTAGTCTTTAAGATGAATTTTTCTACACTTTGCACGCAAAGTTTTATTTTGGGCTGCTTTGTTGAAGTTGTACCCAGATATTGATTGTCACGTGCAGCACAAGCCATATTTGACCCTGAAAGCACAGAAATTAAAAATATAAATCGACTGCGTATTTGAAGAAATATAACGAAAATATTTTGAAACAAACTTTTTGAACAATGTAATGGTCCTCGTCCTATAAGGGCTGTCTCAAAAGTTATGCTACTCAAGTTTTCCGGTGAAGTTGCTGTAATACTGGTAACTAATATCAGAGCAACTGAAAAAAATTATGTCACAAAAGTTTTAAAAATGTTTTTTTTAAAAAATGGTCAATTTGGCAGACTTCAAAAGTGAATTGCAGCCTACAATAAAAAAAAAATAGGCGTATACACACTTTATTTTTACTTAAAGGACATGTGCACCTTTATTTTTTAAGGTGCAGTGTGCACATGTCCTCCCCCCGCAGCTCTCTTACCTCCGATGTCAGCGCTGTGGGGATCCGTGGCTTCGTTCTGCCCGTCCGCGAGTGCGCCTCCATTCATTTCAATGGAGCGTGCGGCCCGCTGACGTCACGCCGCTGGATCACTGCGAGTAGGCTGCAACCGGAGGACGGGAGGCGGACGGTCAAAACGAAGCCACGGATCTCAGCGCTGCGGGGATCGGAGGTAAGAGCGCTGCGGGGGGGGAGGACATGTGCACCTTAAAAAAATAAAGGTGCACATGTCCTTTAGCGTTAATTTTCTGTGAAATATTGCCTTAACATAAATTTAAATTCTATACTCCAGAACTACTAGTGCTAGAAATTTCTCTTTTCATAGACTTTAACCATCCCAGTAAAATGTCTGTTAAAAAAATAGGTTGTAATTGCCAGACTTACTAGTACTAGGCTCCTGGTGCATAAGAAGCTGTGGGGGTTCATTGACATTAGTTGTATCACTATCAACATCTTCATTTCCCTTCTGGTTGCAGTTTTCATAATGTGATTTCAAACGGCAAACAAGTCCTTGGATATCCTTTTGACAGTATTTGCACTTTGCTCTTGCACCTTTCTTTCCAAGATCTGCTGCTGGCATCTCAACAAAATGAACCCAAATAGGGTCTCTCTTACGACCTGCCATGGCTCACACAGATCACTTATGAAGTTTGATTGTTACTACAGCCAAGTACTGCTGACTATCCAACAAGTTTGGGCATGTCAACTGAATGGAAAAAGAAACTAAACCAAAAGTGAAACAAAGCTAGAAGTGTGGAATTAAAGGGGCAGTATGAACAAAATGTGGAGGCTATTAATAGTTTATACAATTAAGACATGCTGCTTTTAAACACCTACCTATTGCCATATAGTAAAACAAAAAAGATTTTTACTTACTTTGGGGTCCCCCCCTCACCCTGGCGTTAGATCGTTGCCCCTAGTTTCGTCCGTGTAACTATGGGCGCACATGTGCACTGCTCTCACTTCTCATTTTAATCGTGATTTATATTAAAAAAAACCTTTTGATTTAAATCAGTGATTTAAATCATGATTAAAATCATGATTTAAATCGATCCGATTTAAATAGAAAAAAATCTTTTGATTTAAATCGTGATTTAAATCATGATTTAAATCGGCGTGATTTAAATCAATCCACCCTGCAAGCTATAAGCTTCTTTTCTCCTTTCCTACTGCTGTGATCGCCTCCGCTTTTCTGGCCTGATGCTGTGGATAGCTGGGTTCTCTCCTTTTGGTCAAACAACGTTGCGTGGTATGTTGTAAATTCCGCTCTTGGGCTCCCTCCGGTGGTTGTAAGTGGCACTTTTGTGAGTTCTGCTCTTGGGCTCCCTCTTGTGGTTTCTAGTGGTATGGCTGCTCCTTGGAGTTAGCTGTCATCAGCTGCCTCCACTTATCGTCTCTTCTGCTCGGCTATTTAAGTCTGGCTCTATCTTCAGCCAGTGCCACTTGTAAATGGTTCCTGGTTGGATTCACATCTCTTTGGAGTTCCCTGTTATCCTGACCAGTTCAGCTAAGCTAAGTTTTTGCTTGCCCTTTTCTGTCTGTAGATTGTGGACTTTTCCTTTCTGTGCTTTCTATGTTTGTCCAGCTTATCAGTGTGAATTAATTCTGTCTTGCTGGAAGCTCTGGGAGGCAGATTTGCCCTCCACACCTTTAGTCAGGTGTGGAGATTTTTTGTAAACTCTGCGTGGATTTTTGTAGTGTTTTATACTGACCGCACAGTATTCCATCCTGTCCTATCTATTTAGTTAGACTGGCCTCCTGTGCTCATCCTGGTTTCATTCTGTGTATGTCTTTTCCCTCTCCACTCACAGTCATTATTTGTGGGGGGCTAATCTATCATTTGGGGATTTTCTCTGAGGCAAGATAGCTTTCCTGCTTCTATCTTTGGGGATTTTTCCTCTCTGAACCCTGTTCACACAGGTTATATACAGATGATCAGGTTTTTAAATACATCAGATAGGGATTGCATACATTAGTTAGGACTGCTCTGATAAGGGTATACCGTGAAGATTGGTAGAGCAGCTTAGTATACATTTTTTGCAAAAAACGTATCGACCAAATACCCTGTTTTTTACATCTTTTACTAGCACTTGCGGATTACTGCAACATTTTTTCAAACTGAGTGTTTTTGGTTTTACTATTCTCTTTTGTGTCTTCAGGTTTCTTGGTGGTGTGTGAACATGTTCATACAGACTTGTTCACTGTGCAAGTAGCCCATGTGTTCCTGTTTCTATCTTTGGGGGTAGTTGGCTCTTAGGCTGTGACGAGATGCCTAGGGAGAGTTAGGAGCATTCCACGGCTACTTCTAGTGTTGTGTTGAGCTTAGGGACTGCGGTCAGTACAGTTACCACTTCCTTCAGAGCTCGTTCCATGTTGCTCCTAGACCACCGTATCATAACAGTACAAGTGGCCAAAAATGAATTAAATGCATCTCAAAAGAAGGAAAAGAAAGTTCTGAACCATTTTTTTTTCTGTGCTCTAGTTTGTCTTTTTTTTTTCTTTTCCTCTTGATATCTGGGTGGTTCAGGATATATGCTTTGGCATGGATGTTCAGGGTTTGTTTTCTCGTGTGGATCAACTTGCTGCAAGAGTACAGAGTATCCAGGAATATGTTGTCCAGACTCCGGCTTTAGAGCCCAGAATTCCTACTCCTGATTTGTTTTTTGGGGACAGATCCAAGTTTTTGAACTTTAAAAATAACTGCAAATTGCTTTTTGCTTTGAAACCCCGTTCTTCTGGTGATCCCATTCAGCAAGTAAAAATCATCATATCCTTGCTGCGTGGTGACCCTCAAGACTGGGCTTTTTCTCTTGAAACAGGGGATGCGGCATTATTGAATGCAGATGCATTTTGTCAAGCACTCAGATTATTGTATGACGAACCTAATTCTGTGGATCATCCAGAAAAAACCCTGTTGGCCTTGTGTCAAGGTCAGGAAGCGGCAGAGTTATACTGCCAGAAATTTAGAAAATGGTCTGTGCTCACTAAATGGAATGAAGAGGCTCTGGCTGCTATTTTCAGAAAAGGTCTTTCTGAAACCCTTAAAGATGAAATGGTGGGCTTTCCTACGGTTTGAGCGAATCTATGTCTCTAGCCATTCAGATTGATCGGCGTCTGCGCGAGCGCAAAGCTGTGCACCATATGGCAGTATCCTCTGAGCAAAGTCCTGAACCTATGCAATGTGATAGGATTTTTACTAGAATAGAACGGCAGGAATTCAGACGTCAGAATAGGCTGTGTTTTTACTGTGGTGATTCGGCTCATGTTATCTCTGATTGCCCTAAGCGTACTAAGAGAGTCGCTAGGTCTGTTACCATTAGTACTATACAGCCTAAATTTCTCTTATCTGTGACCCTGATTTGCTCATTGTCGTCCTTTTTTGTCATGGCATTTGTGGATTCAGGCGCTGCCCTGAACTTAATGGACTTAGAATTCGCCAGGCACTGTGGTTTATCCTTGCAGCCTTTGCAGAGCCCTATTCCTTTGAGGGGCATTGATACTACACCCTTGGCCAAGGATAAACCTCAGTACTGGACACAGATGACTATGTACATGGCTCCTGCACATCAGGAAGATTGCCGTTTTCTGGTGTTGCATAACCTGCATGATGTTGTTGTACTGGGATTTCCATGGTTACAGGAACATAATCCGGTGCTGGATTGGAAAACTATGTCGGTGACTAGTTGGGGTTGTCGAGGAGTACATAGTGACGTTCCTTTGATGTCAATTTCCTCTTCCCCCTCTTCTGAGGTCCCTGAGTTTTTGTCGGATTTCCAGGATGTATTTGATGAACCCAAGTCCAGTTCCCTTGCTCCGCACAGGGACTGTGATTGTGCTATTAACTTGATTCCTGGTTGTAAGTTCCCTAAGGGCTGACTTTTCAATCTGTCTGTGCCAGAGCATGCCGCTATGCGGAGCTATGTTGAGGAATCTTTGGAGAAAGGGCATATTCGGCCCTCTTCGCTACCATTGGGAGCGGGTTTCTTTTTTGTTGCTAAGAAGGATGGCTCCTTGAGACCCTGTATTGATTATCGTCTTCTTAATAAGATCACGGTCAAATTCCAATACCCCTTGCCTTTGCTTACTGATTTGTTTGCTCAGATTAAGGGGGCTAGTTGGTTTACTAAGATTGACCTCCGAGGGGCATATAATCTTGTTCGTATTAAACAGGGTGACGAATGGAAAACTGCATTTAATACGCCCGAAGGCCATTTTGAATACCTTGTGATGCCATTCGGGCTCTCTAATGCTCCACCTGTGTTCCAGTCTTTGATGCATGATATTTTCCGCAATTATCTTGATAAATTCATGGTCGTATATTTGGATGATATTTTGATTTTTTCCAATGATTGGGAGTCTCATGTGAAGCAGGTCAGGATGGTGTTCCAGATCCTTCGTGATAATGCTTTATTTGTGAAGGGGTCTAAGTGCCTATTCAGAGTTCAGAAGGTCTCTTTTTTGGGTTTTATTTTTTCTCCCTCGTCTATAGAAATGGATCCGGTTAAGGTCCAAGCTATTCATGACTGGACCCAACCCACATCTGTGAAGGGTCTTCAAAAATTTTTGGGTTTTGTTAATTTCTATCGCCGTTTCATTGCCAACTTTTCCAGTGTGGTTAAGCCCCTTACTGATTTGACGAAGAAAGGCGCTGATGTGACGAATTGGTCCTCTGAGGCTGTTGAGGCCTTTCAGGAGCTTAAACGCCGATTTACTTCTGCCCCTGTGTTGCGTCAACCGGATGTTTCTCTTCCTTTTCAGGTTGAGGTCGACGCTTCTGAGATTGGGGCAGGGGCCGTTTTGTCTCAGAGGGAATCTGATGGTTCTTTGATGAAACCGTGTGCTTTTTTTCCAGAAAGTTTTCACCTGCGGAGCGCAATTATGATGTCGGCAATCGGGAGTTGTTGGCTATGAAGTGGGCGTTTGAGGAGTGGCGACATTGGCTTGAGGGAGCTAAACACCGTGTTGTGGTCCTGACCGATCATAAGAATCTGATTTACCTCGAGTCGGCCAAGCGGCTGAATCCTAGACAGGCTCGATGGTCCCTGTTTTTCTCCCGTTTTGATTTTGTGGTCTCATATCTTCCGGGATCTAAGAATGTTAAGGCTGATGCCCTCTCTAGGAGTTTTTCGCCTGATTCTCCTGGAGTCCTTGAGCCGGTTGGCATTCTTAAGGAGGGGGTGATTCTTTCTGCTATCTCCCCTGATTTGCGGCGGGTGCTTCGGGAATTTCAGGCTGATAGGCCTGACTGCTGTCCAGTGGGGAAGCTGTTTGTTCCTGATAGATGGACAAGTAAGGTAATTTCTGAGGTTCATTGTTCAGTGTTGGCTGGGCATCCTGGGATTTTTGGTACCAGAGATTTGGTTGCTTGGTCCTTTTGGTGGCCTTCCTTGTCGCGCGATGTGCGTGCTTTTGTGCAGTCCTGTGGGACTTGCGCCCGGGCGAAGCCTTGCTGTTCCCGCGCTAGTGGGTTGCTTTTGCCTTTGCCTGAGAGGCCCTGGACGCATATTTCCATGGATTTTATTTCGGATCTTCCTGTTTCCCAGAAGATGTCTGTTATCTGGGTTGTTTGTGACCGGTTCTCTAAAATGGTCCATCTGGTACCTTTGCCTAAATTGCCTTCCTCCTCAGATCTGGTTCCATTATTTTTTCAGCATGTGGTTCGTTTGCATGGCATTCCGGAGAATATTGTGTCTGACAGAGGTTCTCAGTTTGTCTCTAGATTTTGGCGGGCCTTTTAATAATATATAATAATAATTTTTATTTATATAGCGCCAACATATTCCGCAGCGCTTTACAAATTATAGAGGGGACTTGTACAGACAATAGACATTACAGCATAACAGAAATCACAGTTCAAAATAGATACCAAGAGGAGTGAGGGCCCTGCTCGCAAGCTTACAAACTATGGGGAAAAGGGAAGATACGAGAGGTGGATGGTAACAATTGCTTTAGTTATTCGGACCAGCTATAGTGTAAGGCTCAGGTGTTCATGTAAAGCTGCATGAACCAGTTACCTGCCTAAGTATGTAGCAGTACAGACACAGAGGGCTAATACTGCATAAAGTGTATGAGAACATGATGCGAGGAACCTTTTTTTTTTTTTTTTTTTTTTTATTATAAATAGGCCACACAGGGATCGTTAGGTTAATGCATTGAGGCGGTAGGCCAGTCTGAACAAATGAGTTTTTAGGGCACGCTTAAAACTGTGGGGATTGGGGATTAATCGTATTAACCTAGGTAGTGCATTCCAAAGAATCGGCGCAGCACGTGTAAAGTCTTGGAGACGGGAGTGGGAGGTTCTGATTATTGAGGATGCTAACCTGAGGTCATTAGCGGAGCGGAGGGCACGGGTAGGGTGGTAGACTGATACCAGGGAGGAGATGTAGGGTGGTGCTGAGCCATGGAGTGCTTTGTGGATGAGGGTAGTAGTTTTGTACTGGATTCTGGAGTGGATGGGTAGCCAGTGTAATGACTGGCACAGGGTAGAGGCATCGGTGTAACGGTTGGTGAGGAATATGATCCTGGCTGCAGCATTCAGGACAGATTGGAGAGGGGAGAGTTTTGCAAGAGGGAGGCCGATTAGTAGAGAGTTACAATAGTCCAGACGAGAATGAATAAGTGAAACAGTCAGAGTTTTTGCAGAGTCGAAAGTAAGAAAAGGGCGAATTCTAGAAATGTTTTTGAGATGCAGGTAAGAAGAGCGAGCCAGTGATCGGATGTAGGGGGTGAATGAAAGGTCAGAATCAAGGATGACCCCAAGGCAGCGGGCATGTTGCTTTGGAGTAATGGTGGAACCGCATACGGAGATGGCAATGTCAGGCAAAGGTAGGTTAGTAGAGGAAGAGAATACGAGGAGTTCAGTTTTTGACAGGTTTAGTTTCAGATAGAGGGAGGACATGATGTTAGAGACAGCGGTAAGACAATCACTGGTGTTTTCTAAAAAGGTCGGTGTGATATCAGGAGAAGAAGTGTATAATTGGGTGTCGTCAGCATAGAGATGGTACTCGAAACCAAATCTACTGATTGTTTGTCCAATAGGGGCAGTATACAACGAGAAGAGAAGGGGGCCTAGGACTGATCCTTGAGGAACCCCAACAGTAAGGGGAAGGTGAGAGGAGGAGGAACCAGCAAAACATACAGTGAAGGATCGGTCAGAGAGATAGGAGGAGAACCAGGAGAGAACGGTGTCCTTGAGGCCGATGGAGCGGAGCATAGTGAGGAGGAGCTGATGATCCACAGTGTCGAATGCTGCAGAGAGATCCAAGAGAATTAGCATGGAGTAGTGACCATTAGATTTAGCTGTTAGTAGGTCATTAGAGACTTTAGTGAGGGCAGTTTCAGTAGAGTGTAAAGAGCGGAAGCCAGATTGAAGAGGGTCGAGAAGAGAGTTATCTGAGAGATAGCGGGTAAGACGGGAGTGGACCAGGCGTTCGAGGAGTTTAGAGATGAAGGGAAGATTAGAGACAGGTCTATAATTAGCGGCACAGTTTTGATCGAGGGATGGTTTTTAAGTAATGGATGTATGATGGCATGCTTAAATGAGGAGGGAAAAATACCGGAAGTGAGGGAAAGGTTGAATATTTTTGTTAGGTGAGAGGTGACAGCCGGGGAAAGGGACTGGAGGAGATGTGATGGAATGGGGTCACTGGTGCAAGTGGTCGGGTGAGAAGATGCAAGGAGCCTGCTTACTTCTTCTTCTGTAACTGCTTCAAAGTCAGAGAGTGAACTAGATGCAGTGGGGGAGGGAGGACAGTGCATGGTATGAAGAGATTGGGAGATGATTTCCTGTCGAATGTGGTCAATTTTTTCTTTGAAGTAATTGGCCAGATCGTCAGCACGGAGATCCGTGGTTGGGGCCTGCTCTCTTGGGTTGAGTAGGGACTGGAACGTGTCAAAGAGACGTTTAGGGTTATTGGACAGGGAGGTGATGAGGGTGTTGAAGTAGGTTTGTTTGGAGAGGTGAAGGGCAGAATTGTATGTCTTTAGCATGAACTTATAATGGATGAAATCTTCGGGTAGATTAGATTTTCTCCACAGACGTTCTGTGCACCTGGAGCACCGCTGCAGGAAACGTGTTTGCAGCGTGTGCCACGGTTGTTGCCGTCTGTGCCGAGTTGTTTTATGTATAGGAGGAGCAGCTTCATCCAGAGCACTTTGCAGGGTTTCATTGTAATGCTTCAATGCAGAATCAGGACATGAGATGGAGGAGATAGGGGCCAATGAGGACTGCAAGTTCTTCATAAGTTTCTGGGTGTTAATGGCCTGTATGTTTCTATAAGTGTGGAAAGTGGGGGTGACCTGAGCAGGATGGCAGTTCTTGATAGAGAATGAAAGAAGGTTGTGGTCAGAGAGCGGGAGAGGGGAGTTTGTGAAATCATCCACTGAGCAAAGTCGGGAGAAGACCAAGTCAAGGGAGTTTCCATCTTCATGTGTTGGAGAGTTAGTATGCTGCGAGAGGCCAAAAGAGGAGGATAGAGATAAAAGGTGAGAAGCAGATGGGGAGAGGGGAGAGGCAATGGGGATGTTGAAATCACCCATGATAAGGGTGGGGGTGTCACAAGAGAGAAAGTGTGGAAGCCAGGTGGCAAAGTGATCCAGGAACTGATGAGAGGGGCCGGGAGGACGATACACCACCGCCACTCGCATGGAGAAGGGGACGTAGAGTCTGACCACATGGACCTCAAAGGAAGGGAAGACAAGTGAGGGTACTTGGGGTATAACTTGGAAAGTACATTTGGGTGAAAGGAGCAGGCCAACGCCTCCACCTGCTCTGTTGTCTGATCTTGGGGTATGAGAAAAGTGTAGTCCACCATATGAAAGAGCAGCAGCAGCAGTGGTGTCTGACTGCTGGATCCAGGTTTCAGTAAGAGCCAGGAGATTAAGAGAATTAGAAAGGAAGAAATCATGAATGAAGGAGCGTTTATTACACACAGAGCGAGAATTCCAAAGGGCACAATTGAAAGAGACAGCAGGCATGCAGGCAATATTAATAAGGTTAGAGGGGTTTCTGGGTGTAGCAATTGGGAGGTTTGACTGGCTATAACATGGGGGGCCGGGGTTTGGAGATATGTCTCCAGCGACTAGGAGAAGGAGGATCGAAAGAGTGAGCAGATGGTGAAGTGATTTGTGAGAGCGTCTCTTGTGTTGGATGGTGGGACTGAATGGATCTGTGCTGTTAAGCAATGTGAATAGAGCATGAGTGCTATACATAGGAGAGGCAAGGACAGAGGGGCCGATATGGATGGAGTGTAGAGAGTTAATGCGAGGGCGGTGAATGTGAGTGAATGCAGCAGCCAGAATATAGATGATACAAATAAATATGGTGAGTATTTGTGCTGTTTCAAGTGAATATGGATTAGATTTAGTTTGTCTTACCTGTCTCCTGCCCTGTCTAACTGCCATGTTATAACTGCCGAGTACTTTGAATAAAAAATACACGAATAACAGTGCACGAATGCACCCCTGCACGAATGCATCCCCAAGCTAAGTCTACATTTATAGAAGGCTAGCCCTTAGATCTCTCTTTTTTTTTTTTTTTTTGGGTTAAAGCTCGTTAGCAATCAATCTAACTCAGTTGAGACAACAGGACACAATAAATGTAGTGATCAGATAAACAAATGTCCAGGTCTACATGGATCATAAACCACTTTTGTGCTAGGATGGGCATTGATTTGTCTTTTTCTTCGGTGTTTCATCCTCAGACTAATGGCCAAACTGAGTGAACTAATCAGACCTTGGAGACCTATTTGAGATGCTTTGTGTCTGCTGATCAGGATGATTGGGTGTCTTTCTTGCCGTTGGCCGAGTTTGCCCTTAATAATCGGGCTAGTTCGGCTACTTTGGTTTCACCTTTCTTTTGTAATTTTGGTTTTCATCCTCGTTTTTCTTCTGGGCAGGTTGAGCCTTCTGATTGTCCTGGTGTTGATTCTGTGGTGGACAGGCTGCAGCAGATTTGCACTCATGTGGTGGACAATTTGACGTTGTCTCAGGAAAGGGCTCAACGTTTTGCCAACCGCCGTCGGTGTGTTGGTCCCCGGCTTCGTGTGGGGGATTTGGTTTGGTTGTCTTCTCGTCATGTTCCTATGAAGGTTTCTTCTCCTAAGTTTAAGCCTCGGTTTATTGGTCCTTATAAAATTTCTGAAATTATTAATCTGGTGTCTTTTCGTTTGGCTCTTCCTGCCTCTTTTGCCATTCATAATGTTTTCCATAGATCTTTGTTGCGGAGATATGTGGTGCCCGTTGTTCCCTCGGTTGACCCTCCTGCCCCGGTGTTGGTTGAGGGAGAGTTGGAATATGAAGTTGAGAAGATTTTGGATTCTCGTTTTTCGAGGCAGAGGCTTCAGTATCTTGTCAAGTGGAAGGGTTATGGCCAGGAGGATAATTCTTGGGTTGTTGCCTCCGATGTCCATGCCACAGATTTGGTTCGTGCTTTTCGCTTGGCTCGTCCTGATCGGCCTGGGGGCTCTGGTGAGGGTTCGGTGACCCCTCCTCAAGGGGGTGGTACTGTTGTGAATTCCGCTCTTGGGCTGCCTCCGGTGGTTGTAAGTGGCACTTTTGTGAGTTCTGCTCTTGGGCTCCCTCTTGTGGTTTCTAGTGGTATGGCTGCTCCTTGGAGTTAGCTGTCATCAGCTGCCTCCACTTATCGTCTCTTCTGCTCGGTTATTTAAGTCTGGCTCTATCTTCAGCCAGTGCCACTTGTAAATGGTTCCTGGTTGGATTCACATCTCTTTGGAGTTCCCTGTTATCCTGACCAGTTCAGCTAAGCTAAGTTTTTACTTGTCCTTTTCTGTCTATAGATTGTGGACTTATCCTTTCTGTGCTTTCTATGTTTGTTCAGCTTATCAGTGTGAATTAATTCTGTCTTGCTGGAAGCTCTGGGAGGCAGATTTGCCCTCCACACCTTTAGTCAGGTGTGGAGATTTTTTGTAAACTCTGCGTGGATTTTTGTTGTGTTTTATACTGACCGAACAGTATTCCATCCTGTCCTATCTATTTAGTTAGACTGGCCTCCTGTGCTCTTCCTGGTTTCATTCTGTGTATGTCTTTTCCCTCTCCACTCACAGTCATTATTTGTGGGGGGCTAATCTATCCTTTGGGGATTTTCTCTGAGGCAAGATAGCTTTCCTGCTTCTATCTTTGGGGGTAGTTGGCTCTTAGGCTGTGACGAGATGCCTAGGGAGAGTTAGGAGCATTCCACTGCTACTTCTAGTGTTGTGTTGAGCTTAGGGACTTCCGTCAGTACAGTTACCACTTCCTTCAGAGCTCGTTCCATGTTGCTCCTAGACCACCGTATCATAACAGTGGTAGCTGCTATTGTCCTGGGCACTTAAGCCCATGTGGACTGTCTGGGCTCTCGGGTCCTTCTCCCTAGATTCAGGAAATGCTCCTTCTCAAACTGCAGTCAACCCCTCCTACCTTAACTAATAATATTTACACTGATCCACAACCATGCTAAGCTAGGTGTGCCAAAATGCCTCCATCTAGTGAACAAACTTCAGTACTATACTGTCCCTATATAACAGGCATACCAAATAGCAATATATATATACGTATATATATATATATATATATATATATATAAATATATACATTCAGCAGATTAACAATATAACATTATATCTATATATCTATATAGATATATATATACTATATATATATATATATATATATACACATATATATATATATATATATATATCGTGAACAAGACATGATAATACACCTGTTCGTGTAACAGTACCATTATATAAAAGTGGTAATACACTTAACCATATAGCAATACCATTATATGTTAATCTATACACAAACACTGAAAATGTATTTTATCATACCCCCTACACCCTGACAGTTCTAGGTGTACAGTAAGTGTCATTGTTGGTAGTTGGCATACATGGCCATGCTCTTGGAGCAGCGTACTCCTCAGCTCAGCTGTTTCTCCATTCCTCAGGGTTTGTGTGCACTATAGCCGGGGCTGAGAGTGGACTCACCAGGGTGCAGCTGCTGCTGAGTTCAGGTAGCATTATATAGATATTTCTGCAAATGCTGACAATTCAACTATCACTGTACCGATTAATTGACTATATGTATTATTCAAAAAACATTATTACTCACATTTTCTATTTGTATAATGCACAGTAGTAGTCCTTCTCTCCATCTCCAATGCTGTGATGTATGTGTAAGCAGGTTGCGGGATGCAGTGACACAAGAAAGGCAGAGTAAAGGTTAACAACTTACCATATATATTCGAGTATAAGCCGACCTGAGTATAAGCCGAGGCACCTAATTTTGCCACAAAAAACTGGGTAAGCTTATTGACTCGTGTATAAACTGGGTATGTATTGTCCCCTCATCCCAGTCCTGCTATGTGTGGCTCCCCCATCTTGTCCTGCTCTGTGTGCTCCCCCCATCCTGTTCTGCTCTGTGTGGCTCCCCCTGTGGTATTCATGGCACCCCCAGTCCCCTCATTGTATGCATGGCTCCCTCCCATCATGTATGCATGGCTGGGCTCCCCATCCCATCCTTGTATGCATGGCTGGGCTCCCCCATCCCATCAGTGTATGCATGGCTTGGCTCCACCGTCCCATCCTTATATGCATGGCTCCGCTCATCTGCCGCCATCCTCCCTCATTCTCCCCTGTCCTCCCCTGTCCTCACTTATCCTCCCCTGCACTCCCCGTCATACTCACCCTCCTTGCGCCGTCATTGCATGTCCCTTCATCTCCGTTGTCCTGGTCCAGCAGCGCTTCCTGTGCTTAGTGGTCACGTGGTACCACTCATTAAGGAAATGACATGCGCTCCACACCTATGGGAGTGGAGATGCATGCATATTCATTACCTTAATGAGCGGTACCACGTGACCGCTCAGCACAGGAAGCGCTGCAGCACCATGACAATGGAGATGCAGAGACGTTCAGCGACGGTGCAAGGAGGGTGAGTATGATGTCACCGGCGCCAGCTCCTGCCGCTGATTTGCCACTCCCCTCCCCCGCTGGCTTTCAGGACAATGACTCGTGTATAAGCCGAGGGGGGCGTTTTTAGCACAAAAAAAGTGCTGAAAATATCAGCTTATACAAGAGTATATACAGTGATTAAACAGTAAAGATACTCCTCGCAGGGAGATGAACAGTTACATTTCAAATGATAGGGAAATAAACAACAACAATGTGATAGCAGTGTTGGCCTAGGACAACTCATAAAGTCCCATGGCTTCCAGTATCACCTGTATGCGGACGACACTCAGATCTACCTCCCTGGCCCAGATATCACCTCTCTGCTGTCCAGAATCTCAGAGTGTCTATCAGCCATATCCTGCTTCTCGCTTCCTAAAACTCAATGTAGACAAAACCGAACTCATCATCTTTCCCCCATCTAGCATATCCCCCTACCTGATCTGTCTATTATGGTAAACGGCATCACGCTCTCTCCCACACCTGAAATCCCCTGCCTCGGGGTAACTCTTGACTCTGCCCTGTCCTTCAAACCGCACATCCAAACTCTTCCCACCTCCTGTCGCCTCCAACTCAAAAATATTGCTAGAATCCGTCCCTTCCTCAGCCCACAATCTACTAAAACTCTTCTGTATGCCCCCATCATCTCCCGCCTCGATTACTGCAACACCTTCCTCTGTGGCCTCCCCACTAACTCTCTTGCACCACTCCAGTCTGTCCTCAACTCTGCTGCCCCACTAATCCACCTCTTTCCTCACTACTCCCCTGCTTCTCCCCTCTGCAAATCCCTCCACTGGCTCCCAATTCCTCAACAAATCCAGTTCAAACTACTAACACTGATCTACAAAGCCATCCACAACCTGTCCCCTCCCTATATCTATGAACTAATCTCCCAATATCTTACCCACATAATCTTCGATCCTCTCAAGACCTCCTAATCTCCTCCACACTTATTCGTTCTAGGTGAAATCCCAAGAAACAATGAAAACCCTATATTAAGGGTCACCAATCTAACCCAAGAAGAGGTGCGAAACCGGCTAAATAAGATTAAAATAGATAAATCTCCGGGTCCGGATGGCATACACCCACGAGTACTAAGAGAACTAAGTAATGTAATAGATAAACCATTATTTCTTATTTTTAGTGACTCTATAGCGACAGGGTCTGTTCCGCAGGACTGGCGCATAGCAAATGTGGTGCCAATATTCAAAAAGGGCTCTAAAAGTGAACCTGGAAATTATAGGCCAGTAAGTCTAACCTCTATTGTTGGTAAAATATTTGAAGGGTTTCTGAGGGATGTTATTCTGGATTATCTCAATGAGAATAACTGTTTAACTCCATATCAGCATGGGTTTATGAGAAATCGCTCCTGTCAAACCAATCTAATCAGTTTTTATGAAGAGGTAAGCTATAGACTGGACCACGGTGAGTCATTGGACGTGGTATATCTCGATTTTTCCAAAGCGTTTGATACCGTGCCGCACAAGAGGTTGGTACACAAAATGAGAATGCTTGGTCTGGGGGAAAATGTGTGTAAATGGGTTAGTAACTGGCTTAGTGATAGAAAGCAGAGGGTGGTTATAAATGGTATAGTCTCTAACTGGGTCGCTGTGACCAGTGGGGTACCGCAGGGGTCAGTATTGGGACCTGTTCTCTTCAACATATTCATTAATGATCTGGTAGAAGGTTTACACAGTAAAATATCGATATTTGCAGATGATACAAAACTATGTAAAGCAGTTAATACAAGAGAAGATAGTATTCTGCTACAGATGGATCTGGATAAGTTGGAAACTTGGGCTGAAAGGTGGCAGATGAGGTTTAACAATGATAAATGTAAGGTTATACACATGGGAAGAGGGAATCAATATCACCATTACACACTGAACGGGAAACCACTGGGTAAATCTGACAGGAAGAAGGACTTGGGGATCCTAGTTAATGATAAACTTACCTGGAGCAGCCAGTGCCAGGCAGCAGCTGCCAAGGCAAACAGGATCATGGGGTGCATTAAAAGAGGTCTGGATACACATGATGAGAGCATTATACTGCCTCTGTACAAATCCCTAGTTAGACCGCACATGGAGTACTGTGTCCAGTTTTGGGCACCGGTGCTCAGGAAGGATATAATGGAACTAGAGAGAGTACAAAGGAGGGCAACAAAATTAATAAAGGGGATGGGAGAACTACAATACCCAGATAGATTAGCGAAATTAGGATTATTTAGTCTAGAAAAAAGACGACTGAGGGGCGATCTAATAACCATGTATAAGTATATAAGGGGACAATACAAATATCTCGCTGAGGATCTGTTTATACCAAGGAAGGTGACGGGCACAAGGGGGCATTCTTTGCGTCTGGAGGAGAGAAGGTTTTTCCACCAACATAGAAGAGGATTCTTTACTGTTAGGGCAGTGAGAATCTGGAATTGCTTGCCTGAGGAGGTGGTGATGGCGAACTCAGTCGAGGGGTTCAAGAGAGGCCTGGATGTCTTCCTGGAGCAGAACAATATTGTATCATACAATTATTAGGTTCTGTAGAAGGACGTAGATCTGGGTATTTATTATGATGGAATATAGGCTGAACTGGATGGACAAATGTCTTTTTTCGGCCTTACTAACTATGTTACTATGTTACTATGTTACTATGTTACTATGTTCTCATACAACCGCCTCCAACATTTCAACTGAATATCCCCCATCCTCCTTTAAGCCAATCTCTTCAGTAAAGCCTACAGCTTGCAATAACCATTCTGCCACCTCACCACCACCCAAGCTACCACCTCACCACCACCCGAGCTGCTGCCTCACCACCACCAGAGCTGCCGCACCCTCACATTCTGTCTCTTCCTCATTATCCCATAGAATGTAAGTCCATAAGGACAGTGTCCTCTCCCCTCTGTACCAGTCTGTCATTGTAAATTTGTTTACTGTAAATGATATCTACTCTGTACGTAACCCCTTTGTCAAGTACAGCACTATGGAATTAATGGTGCTATATAAATAAATAATAATAATAATAAGTCCACTCAATAAACTTATTGTGTTTGTGGCTTCCTCGCCTGCAGATGATATGGTGAGGGTTGTAGTCCCAGAAAAGGCTGGTGCAATGTCCTCAGAGGAGATTCCACAGCTCACAGTATGTCTTCTGGCAGCAACTGGCGGTCTCCGGTTTTACCCGTTGAGCCCCTAGTCCTTAAACTTGTGCAGCCAAAGTTAAGGGAGCTGTGTACAGTCTATTGTTGAGGGAAGTCTGCGGTGTGCTGTCCGGCAAAAAGAGCCACAACAACCAGTCCTGCACACGGCCCCCGTTCCTGTGTCTGCACGTGATACTGAGCTTAGCAGAGCCTACGGCCCTTCCTCTTCTGCTGGTCTCAGTGGCGTTCTCGTGTGTAGTGACCGCGATACGCTGCAGCTCTGCTGCCCATCTTTCCCCTGAACAACCTGGGATACATCCTCGACAGTTCTGGACCCAGCACAGTACATGTGCCCGCAGCCCGGTCTCCCTCCTTACATATGCTCTGATCTTCTGTCTCTAGGCTACCATATAATGACTGATACCTTAAAATGGCAGATGTGTTCTCTGCCACTGTTGTTATGTTGGTCTCTCCTGATCTTGTAACGTGATAGCAGTAAGGCATTAAGGCCAGTTTCACACGTCAGTGGCTCCGGTACATGAGGTGACAGTTTCCTCACGTACCGGAGCCACTGACACACGTAGACACATAAAAATCAATGCATCTTTTCAGGTGTCATTGATTTTTTGCGGACCGTGTCTCCGTGTGCCAAACACGGAGACATGTCAGTGTTCGTGGGAGCGCACGGATTACACGGACCCATTAAAGTCAATGGGTCCGTGTAAAACACGTACCGCACACGGACATTGTCCGTGTGCAGTCCGTGTTCCATGCAGGAGACAGAGCTACATTAAGCACTGGTGCTGAAGCCGCGATTCATATTTTCCCTGCAGCAGCGTTTGCTGCAGGGAAAATATGAATATTAGTGTTTAAAATGCAGATCCAGGTCCCCCCTCCCACCCCCTGTGCACCCCCCCCCCCCCGCTGTGATTAAAATACTCACCTAGCTTCCGGATCCCTCGCCGCAGCGTCCTCTTCTGGCCGAATCGCCTCCTGTATGCGGTCACGTGGGGGGGGACCTGGATCTGCATTTTAAACATTAATATTCATATTTTCCCTGCAGCAAATGCTGCTGCAGAGAAAATATGAATCGCGGCTTCAGCACTAGATGCTGGTACGTGTGGTACCCAGCACCGTGCGTGTGGTACCCAGTGGGCACACGGGCGGCACACGTGTGCCGCACGTGTGCCACACTGATGTACCACAGAAACGTAGGGCACACGGACACGGATAATTCCGGTACCGATTTTTTCCAGTACTGGAATTATCTGGACGTGTGGGACTGCCCAAAGGGGAAGCTCATGTGATCGCAACTGAGATCATGTGATCCTTCTATGGTCTATGCAGTCTTCTGCAGTGTGTAAAATGGCAGCACGCATTTCATAGTATCAAATTGTGAATTGTTCAAATTTATTGGGATTTATGAATATCATAAAATTTTATATAAATTCGATTAGCATCCAATCTCTAACACTAAGGCTGCATTGTGACTGCTAAATAACCATTGGTCAACTACATGTCTGCAGACCAGTGTTCGTTTAGGTTCCCTTTCAGACAGGTCGACCACACATCAATGCATACAGAGCTATCATTATTATAGTGGTTCTGTGTGCATAGAACATCATTGTTTTAGCAGCATATGCCTCATATAAATAGAATTTTCTGCTGCCGAAAGCAATGATAGTTAAGCAAACTTAAAAATTATTTCACCCTATAAACAAGCAGTTTGCTTGATTTCCAGTGGCTGGCCTGTTTAGAGATGCCGATAAAGCTACTTTCACATTGGCATCGTACGACGCACGTCGCAATGCATCGTTTTGGAGAAAAAGCGCATCCTGCAAAATTGCTTGCAGGATGCGTTTTTTCTCCTTAGACTAACATTGGCGATGCATTGCGACGCTTTGCCACACGTCGCAACCGTCGTGCAACGGTTGCGTTGGACCGTCAAAACCAAAAAAACGTTGCATGTAACGTTTTTTGGTGCGTCATGTCCACCATTTCCGACCGCACATGCATGGCCGGAACTCCGCCCCCTCCTCCTCGCAGCTCAGAATGGGGCAGCGGATGCGTTGAAAAACTGCATCCGCTGCCCCCTTTGTGCAGCGCTTTCACAGTATGAGTCGGTATGTCGCAACGTCGCATTGCGATGCACGTCGTACGACGCTAGTGTGAAAGTAGCCTAATGGGGAAATGAGCATTCCTAGAAATACTCATTCCTGATTATCTGTCAGTGTAAATAGGTCCTAAATGAGTATGTTTGTCCCTGTGAAGTACAAGTGTGGTAAAGTTTCCAAAGTGTTCGGCTTTCTGAATGTGAAACAGTATCCCACTTATCACATACACCAAACTAGCCGCATTGCTTAGTGGAAAAAATAAATTGATGCATGGAAAGCTGTTCTGTTTTCTGAGACAGTCAACATGTGAACAACATTAAATTCTTTTGGTAGCACTTCAAATTATTCCCTTCTACTTACTTGAAATATATTTTTCGTTCTTACAACTTAGAATGTTCTTTCTTTTCCGACCAGAAAAGCAACATAATCTTTGAATGTTGTACAGCTACCGGCAGACAGAGGCTAAAAGTAGTCAAGGTACACATTCAGAATTTTAGTTATTCACCTATTACACCTTTGACCTACTTTGAAGATCTTGCAGTAAGTTCATCTTCTGCAAAATTCAAAGAATAAAAAAAAACATTATTTTGAAGTAGTGGTTAATGCTGTCCTACTGTCAGTGACAGTATGTCAACAAACTAATTCAATATAACTTGAGCACTTGTATTAAAAAAAGTACTCCGCCACTCCCAACTTCACATTCTGTATTATAAATGTATTTAACCCATAAAATGTATATTTTATTTGTACACCAACAACATGAGTATCCAAAAAGTGATTTCAAATGCCTTAAAGGATTTTTTTGCTTTAAGCCCTGTATGACCTATGACGTATAAGGCTATATTCACACTTTGCGGATTTCACTGCGGATCCGCAGCGGATTTGACCGCTGCGGATCTGCAGCAGTTTCCCATGAGTTTACAGTACAATGTAAACCTATGGGAAACAAAAAACGCAGTGCACATGCTGCGGAAAAAAACGCGCGGAAACGCTGCGGATTACATTCCGCAGCATGTCACTTCTTTTCTGCGGATTTTCACCTGCTCCAATAGAAAACTGCAGATGAAAATCCGCAGAAGAAACCGCAGTAAAAACCGCGATAAATCCGCAGTAAAAACCGCGACAGGTTTTCACTGCGGATTTGGGAATTCTGCTGCGGAAAAATCCGCAGTGAAATCTGCAAAAGTGTGAACACAGCCTAAGTATGTCATAGGTTGCCTCCTCCATTTTGATGCTGGCTCTGGCAATGTGCCTGGACCTTTTCCTGCACATTTCAGCTGATCCCATCAGCTGACATGTGCTCCTAACAACCGTGGGTGGAATCTCTGACAGCAGAAATTAACATGATCACTCCAGAAGTGCGCATTACCTCAACCTATCAGTGTCCGCGTCACATGGCTGTGGCCGCCGATGGGTTGGCATGACAACCCCAGTGGTTGTTATTGCCGGATAGCTGTGAGCAGCACCCTGTGGCTGGCACTCAGCAGATGTATATTTTAGCTACATATAGCAGGGGTTAAGTCCTCCTATGTGTAGCACAGGCAACCAGATGATCACAGCTTGTAGTCTCCCATGGAGACTATTGAAGCCAGTAAAAAGTTTAAAAAAAAAGTTATGTAAAAAATGAAAGTTTAAACCACCCCCCTTTTGCCGCATTCAAAATAAAACCATTAAAAAAAATACACATTTGCTATCGCTGCTTTCAGAATCACCCGATCTATCAATATATAAAAAATAATTAATCTGATCGGTAAACAGCATAACGAGAAAAAATCAAAATGCCTGAATTACTTTTTTTTTGGTCACCATAACATTGCATTAAAATGCAATAGCGGAAGATCAAAACATTGTATCTGCCCCAAAATAGTATCAATAAAAATTTCAGCTAAGCATGCAGAACACAAGACCTCACCTAGTCTCAGATCATGAAAAATGGAGACACTTTTTGTCTCAGAAAATGATGATTTATTTTTTTCTTTTTTTACGTTTGTTTTTTTTTTCACCACTTAAATAAAAAAGAACCTATACATGTTTTGTATCTACAAATTTGTAATAACCTGGAGAATTATAGTGGCAGGTCATTTTTAGGGTTTAGTGAACATGAGAAAAAAAATTAATAAATAAAAATAGTGTCATATAAAAATAAAAAAGTAACGGCTTTGGGAAGAAAGTGGGCAAAAAACAGAAACTCAAAAACTGAAAAAGCCAAGGGGTTAATATATATTTACATGATGCAAAATTTAATTTTGCTACTGGAATCATATGAAAATTCTCATGATTTACTGTTATATGCTAGTTATGGCTTTTTTAAATGACTCTCAAAGCATCCTCTTAATATGTCCAGTACTAGTGGTCACAGCTGTTCAGTAGTTTAGTCTGGAACCCTCAATCTTCCTGTGCACAGATATTGATTCAGACAGGCCAGCCATCTTTTTCTCACCTGGTCAACCAGAGCCTGCAAAGGAACTATACATCATTCATTTCCCCAAGAGATCATGTACACAATAAACAGATAGCCTGCTACCGTATATTTAAGTAGTGGTGTCACTCACTATTTACATTTCTGCCGCTTAAAAAAGTGTACTTTCACAGAAGCTGCAGTGGCAGAGATAGAAGCAGTGTGCGTGGCAGCACTAACATCTCCCACAGTGTTCAGGATTCAGGACATCTTTAGGGGGAGCGGTGATGCAAGAAACTAGTAAGTAAGGCTACGTTCACATTAGCGTTTTGCGATGCTGCGTCGGCGATGCAATTCACAACGCATGCAAAAACGCATGCAAAATGCAGCTTTTTGTGACGCATGCGTTCATTTTTTCATGATTTTTGGCGCAGAAAAAACTGCATCATGCAGCGTTTTCTGTTGCGCCAAAAAAACGCATGCGTTACAAAATGCAAGACAACGCATGTCCATGCGCCCCCATGTTAAATATAGGGGCGCATGGTGCATGCGTTGCCGTGGCTGCGCCCGACGCAGCCCCGCAAAACACTAATGTGAACGTAGCCTAACTGCAGCGCTGCCCCCTGATAACATCCTGTTCCAGGAGGGGCAATGAACACTGTGGGGAGTGAGTGCAGCTTCAGCCTCCTGTGACCTCACATTTGAGGTTCCTCACAAATAAAAGAAAGTGCATTAAAAATAACATGTAAAAAATTAGCACTGCCGCTGGCACTCGGGACCAGAGCGTTCAGCTGCATAGAAATAAATGCAGTCACACTCTCCGGTCCCGACTGCCGGTGGCAGTGCCAGGTATTGAGGCGAGAGACTAGTGCGAAGCTATACAGAACCAGACACCACTGTGGTTCACATTCCGTCAAGTACATGGCGTTAAACGGATCCGTTAAACGCATGTACAGAAAAGGAACCAAATTTGTGTAAAAATCGTTGTCACGGTAACGCTTGCGTTAACACATGTGATCGCATTTTTCTCATTTGGATGTCCGTTAGCGAAGTATCCGTTTGTCTGCGTTTGTCACTGTCAATAAAATTGTACTCTTTTTTTTTTTTTTCCTTTTGTCAGTGTCGGGTGTGGGTGCATACACATTCTCTCTGCGTGCAACAAAGCAATACATTTTTAGTACACACACATCCGACGGACAATACAGACTCCCATGATGTATACAGAGATATATAATATATAGAAATGTACTTACATTTCCTGTGATCTCTTGCAAGACTCTGTCACGTGCAGTAGACCTCAGGAGAAATGTGTGGGTGGGATAGTCCTCCTTTAATGGCCTAAATCAGATTTCCTGTCACATGACCACATGGACCACCCTCAAACGCTAATAAAACGTGTGGTTCTATTTGGAAATTTTTCATGATTTGTGTCTGGCTGTGTTTGCCATAGCCTTGTATGGCAGAATGAACGCTTCCGTTAGTATTGCGCTAGCTTGGCCGGACCCGAAAATGCTGCAAGCCGCATTCCAAGGTCCATCAGAAAAAAACGTTATGTGACAAACGCATACCAATTTTGGCATGCGTCACGATGCGTCAGACAATGCAAGTCTATGGGCGCATTAGTATGTGCGTTATATTGCGTTTTCAGTACTTAAAAACGTGTCCGTTAGACGGACTCACCTAGCGCAATGTGAACCTAGCCTTAGTTTATCACATACACCTCTCCTACATGCTGCCTCTTTATCTGAAGAAGGTCTGAAGGTCTGAAGAAGTTGTTGACTGAAATGTCACCTCTATTTAATTACTGAATGCCTAATTCTTTATAGCTGTGATTTTTACTTTTTATCTGAGATGTACGAAACTAGAAATACAAAACTGAGCAGAGATAACTAAGGTTATGAGGTTTTTGTTTTGCTTTTGTGACTGTTTGATAAGGAACCCTTTCTAATCTGACACTTATTTGTGTATTTCTGTGTTACAGGGCTAAAGTCACCGAAGGTGTTAATTTATTCGGAATCAGGGGCAGTTCACATTTATGGGATGTGAAGGAGAGCATGGATTTTCCAGGCAAATTGTCACCGGTTATCATTGATTGTCAGAGGAAATATTCTATCCCTGATACAAGGTAACACATTTCTACAATGCTGAAAGTATTACTAGATAGTCTGCTGGGTAACGGTCTCATTTATTGCTGAATTACTCAATTGAAATCAAAATGACTTTGATGGTATTGGCAATTCCTGAAAAGTAACGACATCACCATGGCTTTCATTTATGCCAAGTATTTCCTATTGTAATCTGCATTACAAAATTACAATTAGAACCTACAAGGCCGCTATTTGACATACTGTATATCCATGTGTTATTTTACATGAATGACCTCCATGCAGCTCACTGTACATAATGCAATCCTTCAAGCAGTTAAGGGTTTTCGGTGTTCTTTTTTATTCTACGATATATGACATCTTTTCTGCTATTTGGCCAGGTGTTCATTACAAATTTAGAGCAAGCAATAAGAATAAATTTGCGTGCGTCTTATTTTAGTGATTTGATGTTGGACGAGTTCATATCGCAAAGCAGAATAATGTAGAGATATTATTTTATAAGGCATTTTTTACAAGCTCCTCAGCAGAACTGCAAAAGCTCTGGTAAAAAAAAAGTCACTAGACTAGATATTGACAAATTGCGGTCATTAACCAAATAGTATGTGATTTTAATGCATTTTTTGGCGCTCATATTCTAATGCTGTGAAATTACAGCAATTGAAAAGCCTAAGGCTATGCTCACACGTTGCGTTTTTCTCTGTCTTTTTTCTGCGTTTGTTTATTGCAAATTTTCAGCTGCGTTTTATACTACCAGCAAAGTCTAAGAGATCTCAGAAATCTCACGCAGACACCTTGGTTGTTTTATCCTTAGTATTTTGTGCAATATCTTGTTTTTCCCCAAATGCAGCATATCACTTCTTTCAGCATTTTTTTCAGTGTTTTTCACTCATTGAAAGCAATGGGGGTTGGAAAAAATGCTGAAGAAATGCTGCAAAAGCGCAGGTATCAGTTTTGGCTGCATTTTTTTGTGCCAAAACCTGATGAAGTAGAATCATATTTTTTCTGCACTAAACTTTATCAGCATGCTCAAGAGACAAATGAACCATGGCAAAAATGCAGGTCAAAAAAATCACCAAAAATGTAGCAAAAACCACAAGAAAAAATAAGCAAAACCGGCTTTTTTGAAGTTTCTTACTGCCAAGAGAGCAGGTTTTGGCTGCTGAAAACAATGCATAAAAAATGCAGCGTGTGAACATAGCATTAAATAGCAATACCTCAGCTGCTGCTCTGTTGGTTAGATATACCAATGTCGATATATTCTAAAAGGAGAAATGCCGGTGTTCTGCGCTGCTGAGAAGCAATTCGCAGGTTTCAGAAAATAGAAATTGATTGCAGTTTATTTCCAACGCGTTTCTAAGTTGAATGGACCTTTTCTTCAGGGAAATCACAAGTATCTTTGGTACTAATCAAAATCCTTAATTTATATTTGATTTGAAATAGGGACAAATTATTGGGTATGAAGGAGACCTAAAAGATCCAGAATTCATTGGTTTTCCACAATGGACCTTAATGCAAGTGCATATTAAGCAGCAAATACTGTTATTATTCCTGGACATGTATGGTTAAATTGTTAACTATTCTTTGTATTTGCTCATTATGCCAGATTGTAAATGACGGATCGTGCCATCCACATTAGCAGAGCAGTTGAGCTCAATGATTGGCTTCAGAAGTGATGTACCCTGTTGTGGATCACCGCCGCAGCCAATACACAGAGACAGGAGCCAAGGTGGAGAACCGATGCTGGATCTAACGCTGACTAGCATCTGATTTGTATCTGATTTGTTATATTACATGAATGCTATCATTCATGGATTTTTTTAAGTGGAAAATCCCTTTAATGATCTGTCATAGCAGAGGATTATTAAGCTCATGAATAGTAGCCCACCAGTAAAATTAGTTCTGAGGGCCCATTCTACTTCTTGATACAAGTATTACTTGACCCTCCACAGTAAATTCCTGGCCGACACATATATTTGAATTGAAAGGTGATTGTGTTTGCTTGTAGCCACATCTAAACTGAAGGATATGGAGAATGTAACTGGTGGAAATTGGAAGGCCTACGTTTACACCTAGAGGTAAAGAGTGGAGAGAAAGAAAAGAAAAGTCACCTACACATTTTTAAGGAATTATTTTGCTCTTCTGTTCTTGTCTCGAACTGTTTCTGTGATGGGCGCCCTTTCAGGAGGCTTATGCCTGCCCTTGTTTAGAACTGGTGCTCACACAGTGGCAGGACACAAACACTATCAGACCTGAAGGTGCAGCATTATTAGTGGTTAAAAGGCCATTAAGAAGATGAAAATAAGGTAAAGGCAAGGCAGGTGATGGTATTAATTCTCCTTTGTCATCTCAGCCAGCTTATGCTTCTATATAAAAATAAAGTTGGTATCTTTTTACCATTATCGTAAGTATCAGAATACTATATCCTTCATCTGCCTGTGTATATTACAGTACATTGAGTATATTGTGCCAAACACTGCTAATGTGGTGGACAGGAGGTCCGTTCCTGCACAAGGGTCCACTGGGAGATTTACCTGCTCCCTGTGGGTTAGTCCTAGCTACCCAGAAGTCCATCATTGTATTAGATAGCCTTTCCAAATCACTTCAGGAGCAGATCAATTTTAAAATGAACATCGCATGCCAACTAAGGTTCTCTGTACACAACTCCTTTTGAAAGTAAAGGGATTAGGGAAGGAGCAACATGGGCTGTTAGCAGGCGCTTGCTGCACACAAATAAATATATACTATGCATATATCAGTTCAACTCAGTATAATAATACTATAAAAAAAATGTTTAGGGTTAAAATTTGGTTTGTTGGCAAAAATATCTAAATAGCTTTGCATTTTGCAGAATGTGGCACAAAAATAATAGCAATTTCTTTTCAATTATACACACAATTGTACATATAACATTTAGGTAAAACTTTAGGTCTATTGAATGAAATGCAGGAAATTAGCAAAATAGCACAATGAAGACAAAAAAAGGGTCAATAAAAACTGGTGTTAAAATGCATTTCATGAAAGGAAAGGGCATTTTCTTTGTTTGTTTCGTTATTGAACTTTCATTTGTAATTTTTCATAATTTGTGGGACATTTAAACCGATATGTCTTTTTGCTATAGCTGATCTTTACCACTTACAATAAAACTTCATTGTGAAAAAGTTATGTAAGTGAAAATATGTAATGGTCTAATGAATCAAGACTTATATTTTGTACACATTTTCAACCTATTGTCCACTTGAGTAATGTGCACTAGTGATGAGTGAGTGTACTCGTTGCTCGGGTTTTCCAGGGCACGCTCGGGTGGTCTCCGAGTATTTATGACTGCTCAGAGATTAAGTTTTCATCGCCTCAGCAGCATGATTTACAGATATTAGCCAGCTTGATTACATGTGGGGATTCCCTAGCAACCAGGCAACCCCCACATGTACTCAACCTGGCTAGTAGCTGCAAATTATTCAGCTGCCGGGATGAAAACTAAATCTCCGAGCAGTCATAAATACTCGGAGACCACACGAGCAACGAGTACACTCACTCAGCACTAACGTGCACTTTTTTTTAAATGAGCCTGGGCAAGCAGATAAGGGCAAAAAATTGTAAACTATTGTAAAATATATATAACTTGTGACAATTGTTGGGACTTTTTGATGTCAGTGGATGATAGAGAAAATTACAGTCTGCAGTTGACTTTAAAATATACTGGCTAATACTAATTTTACAATACTGGCTAAAACCATGCCCTAACATGTTGATCCAGAGGAAGGCAAAAAAAAAACCCATGTGGCGAACAGGCCGACATTGGGGAAAAAAAATTCCTTCCCAACTCCACATAC
This sequence comes from Ranitomeya imitator, assembly GCF_032444005.1. Classification (NCBI taxonomy): domain Eukaryota; kingdom Metazoa; phylum Chordata; class Amphibia; order Anura; family Dendrobatidae; genus Ranitomeya; species Ranitomeya imitator. The sequence goes on along the minus strand of NC_091282.1, from coordinate 268,892,605 downwards.
GGCAATCAGACTAGTTCCCTGGATCAACGTCCTATCAAGGAATCTAGTGTATATACCCTGTAACATTATACTTTTCAAGAAAAGCATCCTGTCCCCTCTTAAATTTTAGTACGGAATCACTCATTACAACATCATACGGCAGAGAGTTCCACAGTCTCACTGCTCTTACAGTAAAGAATCCATGTCTGTTATTATGCTTAAACCTTCTTTCCTCCAGATGTAGAGGATGCCCCCTTGTCCCTGTCTCAGGTCTATGAGTAAAAAGATCATCAGAAAGGTCTTTGTACTGTCCCCTCATATATTTAAACATTAAAATAAGATCCCCCCTTAGCCTTCATTTTTCCAAACTAAATAGCCCCAAGTGTAATAACCTATCTTGGTATTGCAGACCCCCCAGTCCTCTAATAACCTTGGTCGCTCTTCTCTGCACCCGCTCTAGTTCAGCTATGTCTTTCTTATACACTGGAGACCAGAACTGTGCACAGTATTCTAAGTGTGGTCGAACTAGTGACTTGTATAGAGGTAAAATGATGTTCTCCTCATGAGCATCTATGCCTCTTTTAATGCATCCAATTATTTTATTTGCCTTTGCAGCAGCTGCCTGACACTGGCCACTAAATGTGAGTTTGTCGTCCACCCATACACCCAGGTCTTTCATTGACAGTTTTGCCCAGTTTTACAATTAAGCACATAATTATACATCTTATAGATGCCGCCATACTTCCTGCTGGATTAAGCAGGTGACATTTAATAGGGAATTTTTTTTGTCACTGATCATATTGTCTGCCATGGGATATTCTTGTGTAAATACTGATGAAAAAAAGTCATTTAGCATATTGGCTTTTTCCTCATCCTCATCCACCATTTCACCCAGATTATTTTTAAAGGGGCCAACACTATCATTTTTTTAGTTTCTTACTATTTATGTAGTTAAAGAATATTTTGGGATTATTTTTACTCTCCCTGACAATGAGTCTCTCTGTCTCAATCTTTGCTGCCTTGATTTGCTTTTTACAGAATTTATTAAATTTTTTGTATTTATTTAATGCCTCATCACTACCTACTTGCTTTAATTCTATAAATGTTTTCTTTTTGTCACTTATTGCGCCCTTACAGCTCTATTTAGCCATATTGGTTTCCTCCTATTTCTAGTATGTTTATTCCCATACGGTATATAATGTGCACAGGTCCTATCCAGGATGCTAATAAATGTCTCCCATTTTCTTTGTGTATTTTTATGTCTCAGGATATCGCCCCGGTTAATTGCACCAAGATCCTCTCTCATCAGTTGAAAATTTGCCTTCCTGAAGTTTAGTGTCCATGCAACCCCTCTACTACACATCTTATTAAAGGATACATGAAATCTTATTATTTTGTGATCACTATTCCCCAAGTGACCCCCAACCCTTATATTTGCTATGCAGTCTGGCCTGTTGGTTAATATTAGGTATAGCACGGCCCCCCTTCTTGTTGGATCCTGAACCAGTTGTGAAATCTAGTTGTCTCTCGTAGTTGTCAAAAATCGATTACCATTGCTGGAACTGCAGGTTTCTGTTCCCCAATCTATTTCAGGGTAGTTGAAGTCCCCCATAATAATGACTTCTCCTTGAGGCACAGCTTCATCTATTTGCTTTACAAGGATATTCACCATTGCTTCCATTATTTTTGGGGACATAACAAACCCCTATCAGTAATTTATTTTCCCTCTCCCCTTATCTCCACATATATTATCATGCAGGATGGGTTTTAAGGATGATTTTACACATAGACACACACCTCCCCCTGGCTTATCTGTTCGGTCATTTCTGAACAGACTATAGTCCTGTAAGTTAACAGCCCAGTCAAGGCTCTCGTCCACCCATGTCTCAGATATCCCCACCATGTCATAATTAACAACATTAATTCTAATTCATCTACTTTGTTGTCGAGGCTTCTGGCATTAATATACATGCACTTTATGTATCTCTCTGTACCTCTATTCTTTCCTAACTTATTAACTGCTTTAACCCCACCCCCCATGCCACCGCCACCCCCAACTTTTTTATTTGTGCCCATGTCACTATGTGCACTATCTTCCCCTCCTATAAAATGAATACCCTCCCCCCAATTCCTAGTTTAAACACTCCTCCACCCTTCTAGCCATTTTCTCCCCCAGCACAGCTGCACCTTCCCCATTGAGATGCAGCCCGTCCCTAGCATAGAACCTATAGCCAACTGAGAAGTCGGCCCAGTTCTCCAGGAACCCAAACCCCTCCTTCCTTCAACAATTTTTGAGCCACTTATTAACCTCCCTAATCTCTCGTTGCCTCTCTGCCGTGGCACGTGGTATAGGCAGTATTACGGAAAATGCCACCTTGGAGGTCCATGCTTTAAGCTTGCAGCCTAATTCCCTGAAATCATTTTTAAGGACCTTCCACCTTCCTCTAACTTTGTCATTTGTGCCAATGTGCACCATGATCGCTGGGTCCTCACCAGCCCCTCCCAGTAATCTGTCAACCCGATCAGCGATGTGTCGGACTCGAGCACCAGGTAGGCAGCTCACCGTTTGATGGTCCCTGTCTTTGTGACAGATTGCCCTATCTGTTCCCCTAATAATTCAATCCCCCACTACCAGCACCTTTCTGGCCTGCCCTGCGCTCTTATTTCCCTCCTTACTGGAGCAGACATTCCTCAGGCTTTCAGAGGATATGCCTTGCTGCAGCAGTGCTACCCCTGTACTGGCACCCCCCTCATCTGCCTACATAGCAAACTTATTGGGGTGTGCCAGATCAGGACCAGCCTCCCTGGCACTCTTCCCTGCTTTCTAACTGTCACCCAGCTTGCTGCTTTACTGTCCTGCAGCTCCATCCTACCATCCTCCCCCCCCCCCCCCCTCATCTATCCCATTCAGCGTCTGCTCAATGTGGGGAAAAATGTAAAAAAGAAGCAGAAAAAGCCCCTGGCAAACCTCTCACCAGTTCCTCCTTCCACCAAAAAAAAGGAAAACATGAAAAAATCTACTTTGCCAAGAGGGAAAGTTAATTAATATATAAAACAAAAAAGTGATGGAATTTACTATTTTCATTTCTGCCTGTTATAGATTTAGTCAGTACCATCTGTTTAAATCTTGGCATTTAGCTGTTGAAGTGGATTGCCCACCAGCTAAATGTCACTGGCAATGACTTACACTTATGTGCACTATGCTCGAAGTCTGATTAATCTATGATCTTCATTAGTATGTGACAGCCAAATCATTAGCATTATTGACTTTGTATTTTACTAGTTATAAATAGGTCTGTCTGGCTACAATTGTTCAGAAATGCTATGTTGTTCCATTAAAATTTGGAAGGAAACCTTCTAAAATGGTGCAAATTAAGGACTATATATTCATGAAGAATCAAGATACAACCTGCTGCAAAACAATAACAATTAAGATGACTATTAAGTAAGAAAGTTTTGCAGCACCCAGTCTATTAATGTTTTTTTTCTGCTAAAGATGTTGTACAATGTTTTTACTGTTTATAGGAAAAATATGAACAGCCATTTCAATACCATCCAATAGTTGGCAACATTGCTTAATCATGAAAAGCATATATTATTTCCCAAAGGTTTGTGTGTATTGAATATATGAGAGTATTACATAATGTATTTAATTAATATGACAGAAAGGAAGAAGTAACATAGTAACATAGTAACATAGTTAGTAAGGCCGAAAAAAGACATTTGTCCATCCAGTTCAGCCTATATTCCATCATAATAAATACCCAGATCTACGTCCTTCTACAGAACCTAATAATTGTATGATACAATATTGTTCTGCTCCAGGAAGACATCCAGGCCTCTCTTGAACCCCTCGACTGAGTTCGCCATCACCACCTCCTCAGGCAAGCAATTCCAGATTCTCACTGCCCTAACAGTAAAGAATCCTCTTCTATGTTGGTGGAAAAACCTTCTCTCCTCCAGACGCAAAGAATGCCCCCTTGTGCCCGTCACCTTCCTTGGTATAAACAGATCCTCAGCGAGATATTTGTATTGTCCCCTTATATACTTATACATGGTTATTAGATCGCCCCTCAGTCGTCTTTTTTCTAGACTAAATAATCCTAATTTCGCTAATCTATCTGGGTATTGTAGTTCTCCCATCCCCTTTATTAATTTTGTTGCCCTCCTTTGTACTCTCTCTAGTTCCAATATATCCTTCCTGAGCACCGGTGCCCAAAACTGGACACAGTACTCCATGTGCGGTCTAACTAGGGATTTGTACAGAGGCAGTATAATGCTCTCATCATGTGTATCCAGACCTCTTTTAATGCACCCCATGATCCTGTTTGCCTTGGCAGCTGCTGCCTGGCACTGGCTGCTCCAGGTAAGTTTATCATTAACTAGGATCCCCAAGTCCTTCTCCCTGTCAGATTTACCCAGTGGTTTCCCATTCAGTGTGTAATGGTGACATTGATTCCTTCTTCCCATGTGTATAACCTTACATTTATCATTGTTAAACCTCATCTGCCACCTTTCAGCCCAAGTTTCCAACTTATCCAGATCCATCTGTAGCAGAATACTATCTTCTATTGTATTAACTGCTTTACATAGTTTTGTATCATCTGCAAATATCGATATTTTACTGTGTAAACCTTCTACCAGATCATTAATGAATATGTTGAAGAGAACAGGTCCCAATACTGACCCCTGCGGTACCCCACTGGTCACAGCGACCCAGTTAGAGACTATACCATTTATAACCACCCTCTGCTTTCTATCACTAAGCCAGTTACTAACCCATTTACACACATTTTCCCCCAGACCAAGCATTCTCATTTTGTGTACCAACCTCTTGTGCGGCACGGTGTCAAACGCTTTGGAAAAATCGAGATATACCACGTCCAATGACTCACCGTGGTCCAGTCTATAGCTTACCTCTTCATAAAAACTGATTAGATTGGTTTGACAGGAGCGATTTCTCATAAACCCATGCTGATATGGAGTTAAACAGTTATTCTCATTGAGATAATCCAGAATAACATCCCTCAGAAACCCTTCAAATATTTTACCAACAATAGAGGTTAGACTTACTGGCCTATAATTTCCAGGTTCACTTTTAGAGCCCTTTTTGAATATTGGCACCACATTTGCTATGCGCCAGTCCTGCGGAACAGACCCTGTCGCTATAGAGTCACTAAAAATAAGAAATAATGGTTTATCTATTACATTACTTAGTTCTCTTAGTACTCGTGGGTGTATGCCATCCGGACCCGGAGATTTATCTATTTTAATCTTATTTAGCCGGTTTCGCACCTCTTCTTGGGTTAGATTGGTGACCCTTAATATAGGGTTTTCATTGTTTCTTGGGATTTCACCTAGCATTTCATTTTCCACCGTGAATACCGTGGAGAAGAAGGTGTTTAATATGTTAGCTTTTTCCTCGTCATCTACAACCATTCTTTCCTCACTATTTTTTAAGGGGCCTACATTTTCAGTTTTTATTCTTTTACTATTGATATAGTTGAAGAACAGTTTGGGATTAGTTTTACTCTCCTTAGCAATGTGCTTCTCTGTTTCCTTTTTGGCAGCTTTAATTAGTTTTTTAGATAAAGTATTTTTCTCCCTATAGTTTTTTAGAGCTTCAATGGTGCCATCCTGCTTTAGTAGTGCAAATGCTTTCTTTTTACTGTTAATTGCCTGTCTTACTTCTTTGTTTAGCCACATTGGGTTTTTCCTATTTCTAGTCCTTTTATTCCCACAAGGTATAAACCGCTTACACTGCCTATTTAGGATGTTCTTAAACATTTCCCATTTATTATCTGTATTCTCATTTCTGAGGATATTGTCCCAGTCTACCAGATTAAGGGCATCTCTAAGCTGTTCAAACTTTGCCTTCCTAAAGTTCAATGTTTTTGTGACTCCCTGACAAGTCCCCCTAGTGAAAGACAGGTGAAACTGCACAATATTGTGGTCGCTATTTCCTAAATGCCCAACCACCTGCAGATTTGTTATTCTGTCAGGTCTATTAGATAGTATTAGGTCTAAAAGTGCTGCTCCTCTGGTTGGATTCTGCACCAATTGTGAAAGATAATTTTTCTTGGTTATTAGCAAAAACCTGTTGCCTTTATGGGTTTCACAGGTTTCTGTTTCCCAGTTAATATCCGGGTAGTTAAAGTCCCCCATAACCAGGACCTCATTATGGGTTGCAGCTTCATCTATCTGCTTTAGAAGTAGACTTTCCATGCTTTCTGTTATATTTGGGGGTTTGTAACAGACCCCAATGAGAATTTTGTTACCATTTTTCCCTCCATGAATTTCAACCCATATGGACTCGACATCCTCATTCCCTTCGCTAATATCCTCCCTTAAAGTGGACTTTAGACAAGATTTTACATAGAGACAAACCCCTCCTCCTCTCCGATTTTTACGATCCTTTCTAAACAGACTGTAACCCTGTAAGTTAACTGCCCAGTCATAGCTTTCATCTAACCATGTCTCGGTTATTCCCACTATGTCAAAGTTACCTGTAGATATTTCTGCTTCTAGTTCTTCCATCTTGTTTGTCAGGCTTCTGGCGTTTGCGAGCATGCAGTTTAGAGGATTTTGTTTTGTTCCAATCTCCTCACTGTGGATTGTTTTAGAAATGTTCTTACCTCCCTTCTGAGTATGTTTTCCTGGGTCGTCTTTGTTCGAGTCTAATGTTTTTCTTCCCGTCCCCTCTTCTTCTAGTTTAACGCCCTCCTGATGAGTGTAGCGAGTCTTCTGGCGAATGTGTGTTTCCCAGGTTTGTTGAGGTGTAGTCCGTCTCTGGCGAGGAGTCCATCATACCAGTAATTCACACCGTGGTCCAGGAATCCAAATCCTTGTTGTCTGCACCATCGTCTTAGCCAGTTGTTTGCATCAAGGATCCTGTTCCATCTCCTGGTGCCATGCCCGTCTACTGGAAGGATAGAAGAAAAAACTACCTGTGCATCCAGTTCCTTTACTTTCTTCCCCAACTCTTCAAAGTCCTTGCAGATTGTCGGTAGGTCCTTCCTTGCCGTGTCATTGGTGCCAACATGTATCAGAAGAAATGGGTGGACGTCCTTGGAGCTGAAGAGCTTTGGTATCCTATCGGTCACATCCTTGATCATCGCACCTGGAAGGCAGCATACTTCTCTTGCAGTTATGTCCGGTCTGCAGATGGCTGCTTCGGTGCCTCTCAGTAGTGAGTCTCCCACCACCACCACTCTCCGTTGCTTCTTGGCTGTACTTTTTGCTGTCACTTGTTGCTGTGTGCCCTTTTCTTTTTTGCTTGCTGGTATTGCTTCATTCTTAGGTGTGCCATCTTCATCCTCTACAAAGATTTGATATCGGTTCTTCAGTTGTGTGGTTGGTGATTTCTCCATGGTCTTCTTGCTTCTTTTGGTCACATGCTTCCACTCATCTGCTTTTGGAGGTTCTCTGACACTTTTTGCACCTTCTGTGACCAGTAGAGATGCTTCTGTTCTGTCTAGAAAGTCTTCATTCTCTTTGATGAGTTTCAAAGTTGCTATTCTTTCTTCCAGACCCCGCACCTTTTCTTCTAAAAGGGCCACTAGTCTACACTTCTGACAGGTGAAATTGGATTCTTCTTCTGGTCGATCTGTGAACATGTAGCACATGCTGCAGCTCACCATGTAGGTTGTCACATCTGCCATGTTGCTCCTAGATCCTGCTGACTTGCTGTGTGTTTTCCTTCTTGTGTAATCTACTCAGCCAAGCTCTCTTGCAATAATGTCCTACAGGCAAAAATACGGCGCGCGGTTTGGTGATGCTTTCGAAGCAGCTGGTCCCGGCTGTACCCAACGATCTTCTAGCTTAGGGAGACTTCGCTTCTCCCAGAAGGCACCTGGAATATGCAAATTAGCCTCCTGAAGCTTGAATCCCTGGTTTGGTGATGCTTTCGAAGCAGCTGGTCCCGGCTGTACCCAACGATCTTCTAGCTTAGGGAGACTTCGCTTCTCCCAGAAGGCACCTGGAATATGCAAATTAGCCTCCTGAAGCTTGAATCCCTGGTTTGGTGATGCTTTCGAAGCAGCTGGTCCCGGCTGTACCCAACGATCTTCTAGCTTAGTGATGCGAGAGAGAATGTATAATTGCATTGTACTATTGGGCAGCACAGTGGCTCAGTGGTTAGCACTTTTCTTTGGCAGTGCTTGGGTCATGGGCTCAAATCAAGGACATTTTCTGTAAGGAATTTATATGTTCTCCCCCTGTGTTAGGTGTTGAGTTCCCACAGCTTCAAAGGGGGAATCTCTAACCATTTCCTCTGTGGTCTCCCATTCTTCCCCAGCCACAGAGGAGCCTTCTCAGCAGAGACATCGGTCCCAGCATCTTGCTCAAGCTGATGCTGTGCATCTGGTTACTGCTGCCGTCCCAGGTCCAGCTATTGTAACCAGCATTAATTAGCAAACGCTCCAGGGACTAAGGGTACCGTCACACAGTGAAATTTTGATCGCTACGACGGCACGATTCGTGACGTTCGAGCGATATATCCGTGACGTTCGAGCGATATCGCAATGTCTGACACGCTCCTGCGATCAGGAACCCCGCTGAGAATCGTACGTCGTAGCAGATCGTTTGAAACTTTCTTTCGTCGTCTAGTGTCCCGCTGTGGCGGCATGATCGCATGGTGTAACATATATCGTATACGATGTGTGCATAGTAACCAACGGCTTCTACATCGCACATACGTCATGAAATTATCGCTCCAGCGTTGTACATTGCAAAGTGTGACAGCAGTCTACGACGCTGGAGCGATATTGTTACGACGCTGGAGCGTCACGGATCGTACCGTTGTAGCGATCAAAATTTCACTGTGTGACGGTACCCTAAGTCCTGCTTTTTCCCTACTCAGCATGCCCGTGGGACGACCTCTCATTGGAGGTCGGAGGTCACATACTCAGGTCCTCAAGTGGCTCTGATTGGACCACTGGCAAGGTCCCTGAAGGCCACAACTATAAAAGGTTTGCATGGCCGCTTGCCCATGTGCTAGTATAAACTAAAATTGTGGAGGTGTGTTTGATATCTGGTGAAAGCTCCTAATCATTCCCCTCCCTAGCGTTGTTGTATGTGGTTTAGGTGTTGGAGCTGACTAGCACCAGTTTGTGCCATCCAGCACAAGGCATGATCAAACTGTGTCAATTTAGCAGCGTCTGCCAGTGCGGCGCCGTGCGCATCCAGTGTGCTTTCCGGTGCCTAGCTATGGTGGTTAGTGGCGTCCGCCAGAGCGGCGCTGCGCACACTTAGTGCGCTAAATCTTTATTACTTAGTTTTCTCCCTGGCACCGCTGTTGCAGCACCGAGCGCTAGTGGGTATAGAGGGACTCCAACCCCATGTCCTTGGGGCAGAGTCCTGTGTCCAAACACTAGCATTCACTCTGCGGTATTGCGGCCCTGTGACGCAACAGGGTTTGTCTCCATACATACCGGGTGAAGTTAACCTTTGTGTGTTCTCATTATACCGCCATATACTGTCCGCCATTATCGAGCAGCAGGTGTTATCTCTGCATGGTGGATGCGAATGCACCATATATCTTCCTTTATATTATTTGGTGTATTCCGCGAGCCCTAACACCCTGTTTGGGTGGGTTTCCTCTGTGTGCTCTGGTTTTCCCTCACACTCCAAAGATGTCCTGCTAGAAAATTTAGATGGTGAGCTCCCAATGGGGACAGGAATGATAATGACTGTAAAGTGATGTGGAATATGGTAGTGCTATATAAGCTAAATTAGGCTCTATGTCTCGATGCAGTGAGTGACAGTTCAGCTGCCCAATCTACAGTAGGAAAGGCGCGTGCTTAGCTGTGTTTATGGTGATGGACAGCTCAACCGTACAATCAACAAACCTGATAGAATCCTGGTCAGGGAGGCAAAGATCATGAACATGAAACGGGGGCCTCGCCACTGTTGACTATAGTACTACTGAGTTCTGGCAATGTTCCACTGACGTTCTGAGGAATGATGCAGCTTTCAGATGTCAGTTTTGCCGAGACCTTCTAGATACACTTAAGGACACTCTGGCACTGCATACTTCAAACAGTTCCTTGAGGGAGGCCATGACTTAGGTTGTTTGGTTGGATCACAGGATTCAGGAGAGTCGTGATGAGCGACAGAGGGTTTTGATAATTTTTCCCTTATCTGTTCACTTTCCTGAGGTAGTATAGGTGGAACTTAGAGCTGCCATCTCTCAGACCGTTGAGAGTAAACATCGGCACTATCTTGGATGGTACCTCTACTTTGGTCATGCTGGGCATTTTCTTAAGACCTGTTCTATATCCCCTCAAGCAAGCAAGCCAGCGGCAAAGACCTAAATCTGAGTGATTGTAGAGGAAGTCACCCAGACTTCTAAGTACCTTTTCACTCCTCATATAAAGTATTACTGAATGTGGAACTACTTTTGCAAAACCAGTCATTATCAGAGTTGGCTTTCATTGATTCTCAACTGGTTCTGAGATTAAGATTAAGGACAATTAGGTTGGAAAGACCTATTCAAATTGTAGGAATATTTCACTCTGAGTCCATGACCTCCTATGTTTTGCATAATTTGCCTGCTGGGTTGAAATTGGGGTTTCCAGGGCTGCATACTCACAATACTGTTATTGATTGGTGTCAGAAGTATATTGTTATGTGGAGCCCCAATTGTCATAAAAGATGTCTTCGTTCTATAAAAATTTTCTTTGTAAGTTTGAAGGGTCTACCACGGTAACAGAAACACTTTGGAGAGGTTTTCTATGAAAAAGAGGCATAGATATTACCTTCCTATTGTCCTTATGACTTTGTTATTAATCTAATTCCTAATGACAAATTAGCTAAAGCTCAACTTGAATGTACCGCCATAATTGAATATGTAAACAAAAGTTTAAGAAAGGGTCATCTGTACTTTCTCCTCGCCTGTACCTGATGAGTTTTTTTTTTGTTAAAATGAAAGATGAGGATCTTCATCCTTGCCTCCATTTCCGTGAATTAAACAAAATTATGGTTAAGAATACTTACACTCTTACACACTCATCCACTACCTACTGTATGTAATAAGCTTATGGGGGGGGGGGGGGGGCAAATAATTTTCTAAACTTCTAAGCTTAGAGGTGCTTCTGAATTGATAGGCATCCTGAAGGGTGATTCATGGAAAACGGCGTGTTTATCATCTTCGGATCTATTTAAAAATCTTGTCATGCTATTTGGGTTAAACAATGCGCCAACAGTTTTTCAAAACGTTATTAATGATATATTTTTTAATTATATTGAAAGGTTTATTGTGGTATACCTTGACATTATTCAAATGTTTTTGCCCAAAATGGATTTGCACTATAAACATGACTGTTTTTGTTTTAGAAAAGCTTTGGGAAAATTATTTGCTAATTTGGAGAAATGTACTTTTTCTGTTCAAGAAATATTGTTCCTGGGGTTTATTCTATTGGCTGAAGGGTATAAGGGTTTTACCTCATGACCTTAAAGCATTGCAATTTTTTCTAGGATTCACCAATTACTAGTGAAAATGTATTAGATGTTTTTCGTAGATCATGAAAAATCTTATGATATTGGGACCTTTAACAAATTTAACGAGTGATTCATGTCCGCTCCAGTTTTAATCCAACACAATCTCCAGAAACCATTCATTGTGGAGGTGGATGCTTCAGTGGTCAGGTTGGAGGCTGTACTATCACAAGGTTCCAAAACTCTGGCCAACTTGCGGCCATGTGCATTTTTATTTAGGATTTGTCCTTGGATTTCATCACATATTTGCCTTTTTCTGGAGTGAAAGCTGTTATTTGAGTGGTAGATCACCAATTCAGTAAACAGGCTCACTTTGTTCCATTATCAGGGTTAATCAGCACTTTTCAGGTTATCAATCATGTGCCAAGATTGCATGGCATCTCTCTGAATATTGTATTTGATAGGGGCGGGGGGGTGCAATTTGTCTCAAATTCTAGAAAGCATTTTATAGGAAATTGGGGTTTGATTTGTCAGTTTGCTCTACTTACCACCCTGATATCAATGATACAGAAAGGACAAATCTATAGTTGGAGCAAATTTTAAGGTGTTCCATTGTTGTTCAGTAAGAGGACTGTACCTCATTTTTACCTCCTGTTGAGTTTGCCTTTAACAGTCCCCCGAAACCTCTCCTTTTTTGCAGTTATGATTTTCATCCTCATTTTGGTGCAATTTCAACTATGAGTTCTGGATGTTCTAGAGTATAGGTTGCCATATGAAAGCTTGGGGATGTCTGGAGGGAGGTTCAGAAAAATATTGGGGTGGCTCAGCTTCACCAATAATAGAAGACCAATAGGAAACGCTTGGCAGGACTCATCTTCATAGTAGTTGATAAGTTTGGTTACCAGACAAAAATATTAATCTGAAAGCACCATCAGCAAAGTTGGGTCCTAAATTTGTTGGCCCATATGAGATTCTACAGGTAGTTAAACTGGAGGCCTTTAAATTAAGCTTTCCTCCTACTCTTCACATCCCAAATATGTTCCAGAAATCCCAGTTGAAAGAGTTTGTCCCATTAGCGTTGTCTGACTCGTCTCTGTCTCCTCTTATTTCTGTTTCTGGAAGTTTGGAGTATGGGGTATAGAGGATAGTGGATTCTCTTCAATAATTTGTTCATTGGAGGGGATATGGACCAGCGGTGAGATTTGGGGTTCTGGGTCTTTCATTGAAGGCTGATAGTCTGGTTAGGGCCTTCCACTGTAGGTTTCCTGGGAAACTTGGACATTCGGTGACCCCCCTAAAAGAGGAGGTACTATCATGTTTTCTGTTATCAATGTGTCTAGACTCAGTGAGTGACAGTTCAGCAGTCCAATGTAGAGAAGGGGTGTGTGGAACTATCATTATGTTTAGGGACAGCTCACTCACCATTCGGAGGCTGGGGTGTGCTGAGCTGTCAGTGTGTTGAGTGACAGTTTAGCCATCCAATCATGGCCAGGACAGGCAGGGGCTTACTCCGTGTGTCTCCTGTTTAGAGTAATTAACTGCCTATTTAGATGGCTCTCTGCCTCCAATTTCTGCCAATATTTTTCAATAAATAATGTATATACACATGCAAAAGATCATCACACAAAGGATCGCTGCCAAGATCCACCGGAAGTGACGTGGCTGCCAGCAGAGGCTCCACCCACTTGGGCCCATCTAATGCGCTTATCCCATACACCTGTGGAGACAGGTACTATATGTATATATAATTCTACAGGGCTATCCTTTGCACATTTACATATGGATAAGGTTTTTTGTATATTTTCCTATATACTTTACAATGGTCACTGTTCTCTCTTTGCAAGAATTCTTTTCCCACACTTGTGCCCTTTTCTAATATGGCCACCATGTAATGCAGACTGTGTATCATTTTCTCTTACTTTAAATATGGCAACCATTAGGTGTGCAAGCATGCTAATGCCCCTACTCACTGACTCCCCGTTACTGAAGGTGTCTATACGGAGTGATGTCTATCACCTGACACCACAGGAAGTTTTTTTGTGACAGGCAAAGCTGCTGAGATCCTCCAGAAGTGACGTGGTGGTCGACAGAGGCTCAGCCCACATGCACCCATCTAACGCGTCGCTTAACCCTTGCACCTTTGGAGACTGGTGCTATGTGTATATATAATCCACCTTACACACTCAATAGACAGGCCCCATGAGAAAGCCTCAGCGAAACGTGCATCGAGACTTTTTGACGTACACAGGCACATTGCACTTTACTAACATCTGCTAATAGCTTATTGCACTGTCATATATGTTGTGTCTTCACCGGTCTGACGGCCTACTAATATTTAAAATTGCGTACAATTCAAACCTAATTTTTAATGATTCTAATAAAATATAAATATTTTATGTGATTTAGGTTTCATTACCAGTTTTTGAACCCTATTGGGATATACATGCTCCATTTTTATAGTGTTCTATTGTATTGGATACCTGCAGTAGTCAATTGATAGATGGAGAGAGATATGAGAGTTGCTAGCAGCAGAAACAGACTCAATGTGATTGATGAGTGGTATGGCATAACTGGCATCTGCCTTTCTGCATATGAATTTTAATGACACTTTTTTTTTCTTCATTATTAATACACTAGACAGGATCAGCCATGCAGCGCAATATTTTCTACAGAAAAAGAAAAACTTGACTCAATGTCAGACATAGAAGGTGTACTTTCTTGTCATAAGTGACTGTACTGTTTGCATTTCTTGTGCAAACCATTTGTGAAAGGTGGAATTTTATTTTAAACAAACAGAAAAAAAATTCACCCGAATCCAGAAATTTATCTGACTGTCCATATCATAAAGTGTCTGCTTCACAAACACTTTTTTGCATATCTGTTAGGTTAGTCAAATTTCACATCTATACATGCCACACCAATACAGATCCCTGTTGTAGGTGCTGGCTTTTTAGACTTGTACCTACCTATCACATCACCTTCCCAAAAAGTGTTACTGCCAATGGCAGTGCATGGGGTAATGTAAAAGAATAATAATCCCTTACTACAGTTCAAAAATGTGGGAGTTGCTAGCAGCAACAGAAGTACCACCACCACTGGCACCAGCCGTCTGGTCAGTAGCACTACTAAACGCAGGCCACAATTGGCCTCCTTTGCCTCCATTAAGTGTTTTAGAGGGGAGGAGGCAAGGTGCATTATGGAGTACATAGCGCATTAACCTCAGTCACAGCCAGATGATGTTACCTCTGACAGCAACACAGTCAGTATAAATTATTATTCTACATAAAACAGTCTGCCCGATTATGAATGAGTAAGAGGGATACATATTGTACTTTTTTTTTTATTTTAAAAAACATGCATAGTCTGTTAGTATGCTGTGATATTAAGTGGGCTGGTGGTTACTACCTGGCTACCATCTGTTTTTATGGTGAGATCACTTTGACATTACTAAAGGTACCTTCACACTGAAGAATTTAACAACGATATCGCTAGTGATCCGTGACGTTGCAGCGTCCTGGATAGCGATATCGTTGTGTTTGACACGCAGCAGCGATCTGGATCCTGCTGTGACATCGTTGGTCGGAGCAGAAAGGCCAGAACTTTATTTCGTCGCTGGATCTCCCACAGACATCGCTGAATCGGCATGTGTGACGCCGATTCAGCGATGTCTTTACTGGTAACCAGGGTAAACATCGGGTTACTAAGCGCAGGGCCGCGCTTAGTAACCCGATGTTTACCCTGGTTACCAGTGTAAATGTAAAAAAAAAAAAACTACATACTTACATTCCGGTGTCTGTCGCATCCCTCGGCGTTCCGCTTCCCTGCACTGTCAGCGCCGGCCGGCCGTAAAGCACAGCGGTGACATCACCGCTCTGCTTTAGCCAGCCGGCGCTCACAGTGCAGGGAAGCAGAGCGCCGGGGGACAGACACCGGAATGTAAGTATGTAGTGTTTGTTTTTTTTTACATTTACACTGGTAACCAGGGTAAAAATCAGGATTCTAAGCGCGACCCTGCACTTAGTAACCCGATGTTTACCCTGGTTACCAGGGGACTTCGCATAGTTGGTCGCTGGAGAGCTGTCTGTGTGACAGCTCTCCAGCGACCACACAGCGACGCTGCAGCGATCGGCATCGTTGTCTAGATCGCTGCAGCGTCGCTAAATGTGACGGTACTTTAAGACTGTGTTTGTGTTAAGCTTTTAATTGGTTGTGTACAATCCTAGGAGACCTTAGAGTGTTGTACATGATGTTTTTTAGTCAATTCAAGGCTTATAAATTGCAATGTGCAGCAAATCGATTATCTGCTAATCAAATTTTGGTGATTTAAAATTTCAAAAGATTCAAAATTTTACTGTTAGCAAGCAGAAAAAAATATTAGTGCTTAAAGTTTCTACTAAAGAGTGTTTGCGTAGCCCAGTCTAACCAGATTACAGTTTAACATGAAATTGAAGATGTATTTTCTCTGCGAACAGAGACAGTTAGTAGCTCAATAAAGATTGTGTCAAGGCTTTAGGCCTCTTGGGACATAAGTCTTACTCTATTGTGCCCTTCTATCATACTTTAATACATAATATCTGTGCTGAATTATGACTCCAACTGTCAAATTATGACACTACTGTCAAATAGAAAGCCAAATCATATTTTCATCTCAATGCTTCCAGCATCATTTGGAAGCTACGTTATCTAATGGAATAAATAAGCACAGAGAATATTTATTTATGTATGATTACTTCCCAGAATCATGTGCTTCCAGTTTATTATGTTTCAAGTTATTTATGGGCTATTTGCATATTGTTTAATTACTCTTAAAACTAAAATTCCTCACTTGAATGCTGAAGGTATATTTGTTAAGCAATTTGAGATTCTCTTCTTGATGGCTTAACATGGATCAGAAAATATTATTAATAAAACTAACTTAGTGTGAAAAGTGTAATTTTCTGCAGTGAGCAGACACTCACGGGACTCTCACATCAAAATAAGACACATAAACATAGTCATCTAGATGCAGTTTTTGCTTGAAAAACTCAGTGTAATACAATTAACATATTTTAAATATGAATGTGTTTTTTCAGTTCATCTGTTCCTTGAACTTTTTTCTACTGTTTGGTTTCTACATTTCATTCCACAAAATAGCCACTCATTGTGACTTCAATTTCTCTAGCTATTTAGCTTGTTTCATTTGATTTCATTCTTACCCAAGCTATTTAGTATTTTCAACAATTTTTGAACTAGCCAAAAACTTTAAATTTCTTAATGGACATTAACCCCGTAAGCCCCAAGGGGAGTTTGCAAGTTAATGACCGGGCCAATTTTTACAATTCTGACCACTGTCCCTTTATGAGGTTATAACTCGGGAATGCTTCTATGGATCCTGATGATTCTGACAATGTTTTCTCGTGATATATTGTACTTCATGGTGTTGGTAAAATTTCTTTGATATTACCTGCGTTTATTTGTGAAAAAACTGAATTTTCCAAATTTAAATATTTATGCCCTTAAATCACAGAGAAATGTCACACAAAATACTTAATAAGTAACATTTTCCTCATGTCTACTTTACATCAGCACAATTTTGGAACCAAATTTTTTTTTGTTATGGAGTTAAAAGGGTTAAAAGTTGACCAGCAATTTCTCATTTTTACAACAACATTGCTTTTAAGGGACCACATCACATTTGAAGTCATTTTGAGGGGTCTATATGATAGAAAATAAACAAGTGTGACACCATTCTAAAAGCAGCACCCCACAAGGTGCTCAAAACCACATTCAAGAAGTTTATTAACCCTTCAGGTGTTTCACAGGAATTTTTGGAATGTTTAAAAAAAAAATGAACATTTAACTTTTTTTCACAAAAAATTTACTTCAGCTCCAATTTGTTTTATTTTACCAAGGGTAACAGGAGGAAGTGGAACCCAAAAGTTGTTGTATAATTTGTCCTGAGTACGATACCCCATATTTGGGTGTAAACCACTGTTTGGGCGCATGGCAGAGCTCGGAAGGGAAGGAGCGCCGTTTGACTTTTCAATGCACAATTGACTGGAATTGAGATGGGACGCCATGTTGCGCTTGAAGAGCCCCTGATGTGCCTAAACATTGAAACCCAAAAAAAGTGACACCATTTTGGAAAGTAGACCCCCTAAGGAACTTATCTAGATGTGATGTGAGAGCTTTGAACACCGAAGTGTCTCACTACAGTTTATAACGCAGAGCCGTGAAAATAAAAATTCCTTTTTTTTTTACAAAAATTATTTTTTAGCCCTTAGTTTTGTATTTTCCCAAGGGTAACAGGAGAAATTGGACCCCAAAAGTTGTTTTCCAATTTGTCTGGAGTACGCTTATACCCCATATGTGGAAGGGAACCACCGTTTGGGCGCATGGCAGTGCTCGGAACGTAAGGAGTGCAGTTTGGAATGCAGACTTAGATGGATTGGTCTGCAGGCATCACATTGCATTTGCAGAGCCCTTGATGTACCTAAACAGTAGAAACCCCCCACAAGTGACTCCATATTGTAAATTAGACCCCCCAAGGAACTTGTCTAGTTGTGTTGTGAGAACTTTGAACCCCCAAGTGTTTCACTACAGTTTATAATGCAGAGCCGTGAAAATAAAAAAATAATTTTTTCCTCTCAAAAAGGTTTTTTTTAGCCCCCCCAATTTTTATTTTCCCAAGGGTAACAAGAGAAATTCGACAACAAAAGTTGTTTTCCAATTTGTCCTGATTATGCTGATACCCCATATGTTGGGGTAAACCCCTGCTTGGGCACACGGGAGAGCTCGGAAGGGAAGAAGCACTGTTTTACTTTTTCAATGCAGAATTGGCTGGAATTGAGATTGGATGCCATGTCGCATTGTGCCTAAACTGTGGAAACCCCCAATTCTAGCTGAAATCATAACCCAAACACACCCCTAACCCAAGCACACCCCTAACCCTAATCCCAACTCTAACCATAACCCTAACCACACCCCTAACCCGAACATGCCCCTAACCCTAATCCCAACTACACCCCTAACCCCAACCACACCTTTAATCCCAACACACCCCTAACTTTAATCCCAACCCTAACCACACCCCTAACACTAATCCCAACCATAACCCTAACCACACCCCTAACCCTGACACAACCCTAACTCTAATCCCAACCATAATGTAATCAAAACCCTAACCCTAACTTTAGCCCCAACCCTAACCCTAACTTTAGCACCAACCCTAACCCTAATTTTAGCCCCAACCCTAACTGTAGCCCTAACCCTAACCCTAACCCTAGCACCAACCCTAACCTAATCCCCAACCCTAGCCTTAACCCCAACCCTAACCCTAGCCCTAACCCTAGCCCCAACCCTAGCCCTAACCCTAACCCTAGCCCCAACCCTAGCCCTAACCCTAGCCCCTACTCACTCTAACCCTAACCCTAGCCCCAACCCTAACCCTAGCCCCAACCCTAGCCCGAGCCCTAGCCCTAACCCTAGCCCTAACCCTAACCCTAATGGGAAAATGGAAATAATTACTTTTTTTATTTTATTATTTTTCCCTAACTAAGGGGTGATGAATGGGGGTTTGATTTACTTTACAAGGCGGGTTTTTTATCAGATTTTTGTGCTTGGCAGCTGTCACACACCAAAAGACGCTTTTTATTGCAAAAAAAGTTTTTGCGTCTCCACATTTTGAGAGCTATAATTTTTCCATATTTTAGGACACAGAGTCATGTGAGGTCTTGTTTTATCGGGACAAGTTGATGTTTTTATTGGTACCATTTTCGGGCACATGATATTGTTTGATCGCTTTTTATTCCGATGTTTGTGAGGCAGAATGACCAAAAACCAGCTATTCATGAATTTCTTTTTGGGTGGAGTTTATACCGTTCCACGTTTGGTAAAATTGATAAAGCAGTTTTATTCTTTGGGTCAGTATGATTACAGTGATACCTCATTTATATATTTTTTTATGTTTTGGCGCTCTTAGAAAAAAACAATTATTTGTGCATCACTTTATTCTGGGGACTATAACTTTTTTATTTTTTCTTTGATGATGCTGTATGGCAACTCATTTTTTGCGGGACAAGATGACTTTTTCAGCGGTACCATGGTTATTTCTATCCATTTATTTGATCGCGTGTTATTCCACTTTTTGTTCGGCGGTATGATAATAAGGCGTTGTTTTTTGCCTCTTTTTTTACGGTGTTCACTGAAAGGGTTAAATAGTGGGACAGTTTTATAGGTTGGGTCGTTACGGACGCGGCAACACTAAATATGTGTACTTTTATTGTTTTTTTTATTTACATAAAGAAATGTATTTATGGGAACAATATATATATTTTTTCTTTATTTAGGATATTTTTTTTAACACGTGAATATTTTTTTTTACTTTATAACATTGTCTCAGGGAGAGTCACTTTGCAGAGCACTGGGTCAGATCAGCGATCTGACAGGCAGGGCTGCAGGCTTACCAGCGCTTTCTCTGAGCAGGCTCTGGTTAGCCACCTCCCTGCAGGACCCAGAAGCAGCCACGTGGCCATTTTGGATCTGGGGCCTGCAGGGAGAAGGAGGTAGGAGACCCTCAGAGCAACGTGATCACGCAGGGAGCCACCTCCCTGCACAATGCTTCTCTATGCCGCTGGAATGCTGCGATCATGTTTGATCGCAGTGTTCCAGGGGTTAATGTGCCAGGAGCAGTCCATGACTGCTCCTGGCACATAGTGCCAGATGTCAGCTGCGATAATCAGCTGACACCTGGCCGATCGCATATGACGTACTATGCCGTCACTGGGAATTAAGTCCCAGGTAACCTTGACGGGATAGTACGTCATATGGGATTAAGGGGTTAACCCCTTAAATGGCTGTCAGAAATAAGTGAATAATGCCCTCCGCGGGTGCAATTCCCATGCGTGACAGCTAAACATAACAGCTGACCTCCTGCAATATCAGCCTCAGCCAGTTTTGGAACCGATTCGGGCTGATTAACTCCTTAAATACAGCTGCAATTTGTGACAGCAGTATCTAAGCGGTTAAAAAAAGGTTAAAAGATCCACTATGGCAGGATCGACACCCATAAATCGCAAACACAGGTGCCGATCATTGCCACGGTACACTGATGTCATCTGATGATGCCAGGGTATGGTGGTTTGTGAGATCCAGATCATAAGCAGGGTCCCATAGGCTCTGTCAGTGACTCACTGACAGGTCTCAGGCACTGCAGTACACAAGTATTGCAATGCATGAGATCAGTGATCAAAGTAAGAAATATTTATGTCCGACAGTGGGTCTAAGTAAAAAAAGTAAAATAGAATTACATGAAATGTGTAAAAAGGTAAAAACACATGCAAAAAAGTGCACACTAATCATAAAAATAATTTTGTCACAAAAAAACGTAGCTTTTGCTTTAAAAAATAAACAAAGTACAGATAATTGGTATCACTGCGTCCAGAGCAACTTGATCTATAAAATTGGCACACTATTTATTCCATACGGTGAACAGTCAACACCCTATAAAAATAACACCCCAAAAATTACACTTTTTCATCTGTCAGACACACAAAAAATTGAATACAGTGCGATAAAGACATATTTAAAAAAAAATGGTAGAAAAAAGTATCGGTGCAAATTTTTCATTGTACTTTATATGTAAAAAAAAAATACACAAATTTGGTATCACTGCTTTCAGAAAAATCTTATATGGGTATGTGCACACGATGCAGATTTAGTGCAGATTTAGTGCAGAACTGCAGCAGAATTTTCTGCTGCAGAAACGCTGCAGATCCGCACTGTGATTTACAGTACAATGTAAATCAATGTGAAAAAAAAAAGCTGTGCACATGGTGCAGAAAAATCTGCGCAGAAACGCTGCAGATTTCAAAGAAGTACATGTCACTTCTTTTGTGCAGTTCTGCAGCGGTTCTGCAACCCTTTATTATAAAAATCCAAAGTGGTAAAATCTGCACAAAAACTGCACAAAAAAACGTATAAAAAAACGCACAAAAATGCATAAAAAATGCACCTGCGGATTCTGCCAGGAGATGCAGATTTAGTGCAGAAAATTCTGCACCACATTTCCTACGTGTGCACATAGCCTATATCAAAATAATTAACCTCATCGGTATAGACTACAAATGAGAAAAATTCTAGAACGCCAAAATTATGTGTTTTTGGTCACTGTAATACCACAAAATAATGGTGTAACAAGTGATTAAAATGTTATATCTATCCCAAAATGTAATTAACAAAAATTTTGTATCGCCACGCAAGAAATATGCCATTACAAAGCTCCATTGACAGAAAAAAGTAAATGTTATTTGACTTATAAAATGGTGTCACAATCCCTGCTGTGTGCTGTGTTGTGTATAAGTATGTGATTCTTCAGATTTTGCATTAGTCTTTGCCTGATGAGGAGACCTGTGTAGTCTCGAAAGCTTGCAATTTGTTACCATCTTTTCAGTTAGCCATTAAAAGGTATCAACCACTGAGGACTCTCAATTCTAAATATTTTTCGACACAACCCCAAAACATTTTTTTCACAACTAAAATAATTAAAAAAGCTGAACATGTTTGGTATCGCTGTAATCGTACAGATGAGCAGAATCATATTACGAGGTAGGTCATTTTTACCACAAAATACACACAATAAAGCAATTCAGAAAAAAAACAATCTCAGAATTGCCTTTTTTCCCACAATTTCTCCCCACTTAGATTTTTTTTCACATTTTCTAGTGTACAATGTGGTAAAATGAATGGTGTCATTCAACAGTAAAACTCGTCAAGCGAAAAACAATCCCTCATAAGTCTATATGGACGGAATAAAAGAGTTATGGCTTTAGGAAGAAGGGCAGGAGAAAGCAAAAATGCAAAAAAACAGAAATTGGCCATGTCATCAGAGAGTTAATCCCTAACAATGTTATGACTTTGTGACCCTGCATCACCTGCGATTTTGCCTGATCCACTCATCTGTAGCCCACTTCTCTGTAACTATATAGAATATTAGAAAATAAGACACAAAAGAAAGACTACTCAGGGGAATGGTGGGAATAAAATAACAGCAAAATAACAAAATATAACAAAATAACAGCAAAAACACTTTTGAACTGGTTAAGCCACAGTAAACACCAAAGGAAAACGCTCCTGGATTTGTTGACTACTTATGTGTATGCAGGTTATCTACTCTTTGGGAAATTAAAAAATACTATTATGCAGGGTTGTGCTTGTTAAGTAGAATGTTCGAGATTGGGAAGGAGGTTAGAGGAATAGTTGTCATCCAACTAAGTACCTCTGGTTCTAAGGTACTGCCTCTCTGGCACTGCCACCGGTCTTTGCTTTCAAGATGCAGTGGTAATGTTATGACTACAAAAGCACATGATGACTGCAAGCAATGACTGGGTTCATCAGCCTCATGGCTATTACCTTGGCATCACAACTAAGCCCACTAGTTGGCTGCAGCAATCATGGTCACAGTAGTTGTGAGTCATTAATGCGGTTTGTCAGCAAAGACCGTGGTCAACGGCAGTACGGCAGCTTTGGAGCACCAGTGAGTGAGAGTGGTTGAGTTTATTTGGTGTCTTTTACCATATCAAGCCTTATCACTGAAATAATTGTTAGAAAACCCTACATAGTAAACTAAAATTGATTTCTGTCAGAGTGGCAGCCACCTAATGTGCATTAGATGCCCTGCCATCATTCACCCTGTAGATGTTAGGTACA
Organism: Ranitomeya imitator; assembly: GCF_032444005.1. Classification (NCBI taxonomy): domain Eukaryota; kingdom Metazoa; phylum Chordata; class Amphibia; order Anura; family Dendrobatidae; genus Ranitomeya; species Ranitomeya imitator. Next base: position 268,869,505 of record NC_091282.1, on the reverse strand, counting down.
AAATAGATTAAAAAAATACAGGTAACCAGCTCGCCCTTGAAGACGTATCCAGATATATCATGGTGATGTGGAAGATGTAATCATGCCACTGGTGAGCATCGGCTGAGTATGCGAAGAAAAATGATCCAGCTTCTAGTTCAGAAATGCATAATCTTGTATCAGCCTTGTTAAAGTAGTTAACAAATTGAGGCCCACTGAGACACACTAAGATAAGTGGATATTTGGAAAAACATATAAGGGAACCACATGCGAACGTGCAAAGTGTTCTTTCAGACCTAGTCTAAGAAGGCATTTCATGTTCGAAACGCATTTGGCTTCCTTGTATGTCTTCCCCATATCCCCACTCACACTTTTATCTCAGTGTGTCTCACTGTGCCGTAATTTTTTCACTACTTTAATAAAGCTCATACAATTTTATGAATACCTGAACTAGACCATGTTCCTACCCAAAATAGATCAAGCATGGTGAATTTATATATTGCCGAATTTTTTGCTCAGAAGGGAGATACACAAGCATGCTCATTCAAACTCATTCTTTTTTTGTATAGGGAGGTCAGGAAGAACAGTTGTCTGCTACTGAAGGGTAAAAGTATAAAATCACCTTTCGTTTCATCAGAATTTAATCTGACAAGAAAGAAACCTGAAAATATATATTTTTTCAATTTCATAGAAACTGTCACCAGTTGTTTGATATGTAATCTCAGAGCAACATGACATAAGAACAGAGACCCTCATTCAAGTGATCCATCATTTACTGGGCTGCTTAGTGTAATTTTGATAAAGTCCCTTTTTTCCTGCTGCAGATCTTCCAGTTCTCTGAATGCTGAGCTCTATATTACCCCACCCACATTACTGATTGGCAGCTTTCTGTGTGCGCACTACGTAGGCAGAAAGCTGCTCATCAGTAGTGGGGGTGGGGTTACAGAGAGCAGGAGGACTTTATGGCTCGAGAGTCGAGACACTTAGTCCATTAGTGATAATTTCCTGCTAATAACACATTGATTTTATTGAAACTGCAACAAGCAGACACGTAAGTGGCACATCGTTGGACTCAGGATCTCTTCCCCAACATTTTGTTGCTCTCAGATTGAATAGTAGAAACCTGCTAACGGATTCCCTTTAACTGATGCTGCTATTCCCATGGAAAAATTGTACAATGTCGAAGCTTGATAAGTTAAAACCAATTTGCCCATGAATGCATAGTAAAGCGATCTGGGGACACCTGGATGTGACTCTTGTTTCATCAAACACAAGATTTTACAAATGGGTAATAAGGGAGATGATTGATAATATTTGGTAGATTTTTTCCTTATTATTTTTTTTTTAACGATGGCAGCGCATTTCTCACTTCTTTGGTACCGGTTTGCTTTTTCATATCTGTTTAAAAGATGAGGCCTATGTTTCACCAAATTTACTTGCCTTGAGGTCATCATTAGTGTTGAGCGATACCTTCCGATATTTGAAAGTATCGGTATTGGAGTGTATCGGCCGATATCCGAAAAATATCGGATATCGCCGATACCGATACCCGATACCAATACAAGTCAATGGGACACAAATATCGGAAGTGATCCTGGAATGGTTCCCAGGGTCTGAAAGAGAGGAAACTCTCCTTCAGGCCCTGAGATCCATATTCATGTAAAAAATAAAGAATAAAAATAAAAAATATGGATATACTCACCCCTCCAGCGGACCCTGGACCTTAGCGGTGTAACCGGCAGCCTCCGTTCCTAAGAATGCAGGGTGAAGGACCTTCGATGACGTCGCAGCTTGTGATTGGTCGCGTGACCACTCATGTGACCACTCACGCGACCAATCACAAGCCGCAACGTCATCGCGGGTCCTTCACTCGCTCATTCTTAGGAACGGAGGCTGCCGGTTGCAGCGGTTACAACCAGGGCGCATCCGAGGGTGAGTATATTCATATTTTTTATTTTTAATCTTTATTTTACACATGAATATTCATCCCAATCCCGATTCCCAATATCGCAAAAATATCGGAACTCGGTATCGGAATTCCGATACCGCAAATATCGGCCGATACCCGATACTTGCGGTATTGGAATGCTCAACACTAATCATCATGTTTGCAATTTTCTGTACCTCTTTAAACCTGTCACTGATTTTTTTTCTTAAGACAGACTCTCTCTATTACATCTGCACCGTGTAGGGATTGAATAACTGTTCACAGTAGAGAAGATAACTGGAGATGAGTGGCTCGCATTTCTAAAAAGCAGAGAATAAAAGTTAGAACTTGAGGAATTATTGCAAACAAGCCATATATTAAAACCAAAGCTGAAATAGAAGATTGTTTTTACATAAAACCAAGCAGAATCTACAATAGTTCATTTCAGTTGGTGGAATAGCTATTAACAGGTTTAATGTCCAGGTAATCAATCTTCATGTGGCCACCTTTCTTGAAATTGTTGTCCGGGTTTTTCTCAATTCTCTATTTCTTTACCAATTTATCCAAACATGATGTTACCATCACTTGGAATGTTACAATTAATTTTCCGTTTATGAAAACAAAATTGCCAGTATAGTAAAGGAATATCCATATTTGAAGGTGCAGTGAGCGAATGTTTTCTGTACCACGCAATTCGTATTTAACAACCAGAATTACGCTGTGCTCTTCTTTCCACTGCCCATTCATCCTACTATGAGCATTAATATAACACAGAACAAATGTAACATACAGTGACCTTTATATACTGTTCTTGACATCCAGTTGTTGCTTCTAAACATGGATAATGAGCGCTGTAGTCCAATACCATCCGAACACTATAGAGTGACCCCAGTGGCAATAATTTTGCTGTTGCTGCTGGCAGCTAATATGTTCAATGGCTGCAAATGCTCTTAACTTGAATGACTGGCAATAACTACAGTTTGATCCAGAGATGTTTCTAAGGTGACGTGAATTGTCCCATTAGTGTAGGAAAAATCTTTCAAACAGCTGCAGCCTGCACATGTAGAAATTACTGCAATTTATATGACTTAGACCAGGCAAAAAAAAATTGTATTTTTTTCTTGAAATATGTAATGAATCTTGAAATGTATGCCTTTCGTGGCTTTTGATAGAAAAGTGTTTTAATAATGTATATCACAGCAACAGAGTTTAAATATACAGTCATGGCCAAAAGTATTGACACCCCTGCAATTCTGTCAGATAACACTCATTTTCTTCCTGAAAATGATTGCAAACACAAATTACTTGGTGTTATTATCTTCATTTAATTTGTGTTCAATCAAAAAACACAAAAAGAATTGTCCTAAAGCCAAATTGGATATAGTTCCACACCAAACATAAAAAAGGGGGTGGACAAAAGTATTGGCACTGTTCGAAAAATCTTGTGATGCTTCTCTAATTTGTGTAATTAACAGCACCTGTAACTTACCTGTGGCACCTAACAGGTGTTGGCAATAACTAAATCACACTTGCAGCCAGTTGACATGGATTAAAGTTGACTCAACCTCTGTCCTGTGTCCTTGTGTGTACCACATTGAGTATGGAGAAAAGAAAGAAGACCAAAGAACTGTATGAGGACTTGAGAAACCAAATTGTGAGGAAGCATGAGCAATCTCAGGGCTACAAGTCCATCTCCAAAGACCTGAATGTTCCTGTGTCTACCGTGTGCAGTGTCATCAAGAAGTTTAAAGCACATGGCACTGTGGCTAACCTCCCTAGATGTGGATGGAAAAAAAAAATTGACAAGAGATTTCAACGCAAGATTGTGCGGATGTTGGGTAAAGAACCTCGACTAACATCCAAACAAGTTCAAGCTGCCCTGCAGTCCGAGGGTACAACAGTGTCAACCCGTACTATCCGTCGGCATCTGAATGAAAAAGGACTGTATGGTAGGAGACCCAAGAAGACGCCACTTCTTACCCTGAGACATAAAAAAGCCTGGCTGGAGTTTGCCGAAACTTACCTGAAAAAGCCTAAAACATTTTGGAAGAATGTTCTCTGGTCAGATGAGACAAAAGTAGAGCTTTTTGGGCAAAGGCATCAACATAGAGTTTACAGGAGAACAAAAGAACATGATCCCTACAGTCAAACATGGCGGAGGTTCCCTGATGTTTTGGGGTTCCTTTGCTGCCTCTGGCACTGGACTGCTTGACCGTGTGCATGGCATTATGAAGTCTGAAGGCTACCAACAAATTTTGCAGCATAATGTAGTGCCCAGTGTGAGAAATCTGGGTCTCCCTCAGAGGTCATGGGTCTTCCAGCAGGACAATGACCCAAAACACACTTCAAAAAGCACTAGAAAATGGTTTGAGAGAAAGCACTGGATAGTGGATACTTCTAAGGTGGCCAGCAATGAGTCCAGACCTGAATCCCATAGAACACCTGTGGAGAGATCTAAAAATGGCAGTTTGGAGAAGGCACCCTTCAAATATCAGGGACCTGGAGCAGTTTGCCAAAGAAGAATGGTCTAAAATTCCAGCAGAGCATTGTAAGAAACTCATTGATGGTTACCGGAAGCGGTTGGTCGCAGTTATTTTGGCTAAAGGTTGTGCAACCAAGTATTAGGCTGAGGGTGCCAATACTTTTGCCTGGCCCATTTTTGGAGTTTTGTGTGAAATGATCAATGTTTTGCTTTTTGCTTCATTCTATTTTGAGTTTTTTCATTTAAGACAAATTAAATGAAGATAATAATACCAAATAATTTGTGTTTGCAATCATTTTCAGGAAGAAAATGAGTATTATCTGACAGAATTGCAGGGGTGTCAATACTTTTGGCCATGACTGTATGATGAGCCGTTTAACATTTCTGGAAATCTATTTAATTTTTCTGTCTCTCTCTGCTCAGACATAATATCCACCCACAGTTAAGCTCTCTAAAGCATTTAATGACTACATTAGCATCAGATTCATAAAATTTCATGTATATATCTCTCCATACAGTGGGGAAAAAGTATTTAGTCAGCCACCAATTGTGCAAGTTCTACCACTTAAAAAGATGAGAGAGGCCTGTAATTGACATCATAGGTAGACCACAACTATGAGAGTCAAAATGAGAAAACAAAACGAGAAAATCGTCTTGTCTGATTTGGCAAGATTTATTTTGCAAATTAAGGTGGAAAATAAGTATTTGGTCATCCAAAAACATGCAAGATTTCTTACTCTCACTGTAATAGCACCTGTTTGAACCTGTTATCAGTATAAAAGACACCTGTCCACAACTTCAAATGGTCACACTCCAAACTCCACTATGGTGAAGACCAAAGAGCTGTCGAAGGACACCAGAAACAAAATTGTAGCCCTGCACCTGGCTGGGAAGACTGAATCTGCAATAGGCAATCAACTGTGGGAGCAATAATAAGTAAGTGGAAGATATACAAGACCACTGATAATCTACCTCGATCTGGGGTCAAAATGATCATAAGAACGGTGAGCAAAAATTCCAGAACCACACTTGGGGACCTAGTGAATGACCTGCATAGAGCTGGGATCACTGTAACAAAGGCTACCATCAGTAACACACTACACCGCCAGGGACTCAGATCCTGCATTGCCAGACATGTCCCTTGCTTAAGCCACTACATGTCTGGGCCTGTCTGAAGTTTGCTAGTGAGCATTTTGATTATCCAGAGGAGTATTGGGAGAATTTCATATGGTCTGATGAAACAAAATTTGTCTTGTTTGGAGGAGACAGAATGTTGAGTTGCATCCCAAGAACACTATACCTACTGTGAAGCATGGGGGTGGCAACATCATGCTTTGGGGCTGTTTCTCTGCAAAGGGACCAGGATGACTGATCCGTGTACATGGAAGAGCGAATGGGGCCATGTATCGTGATATTTTGAGTGCAAACCTCCTTCCATCAGCAAGGGCATTGAAGATGAAACGTGGATGGTCTTTCAGCATGATTATGATCCCAAGCACACCGCCAGGGCAGCAAATTAGTGGCTTCATAAGAAGTATATGAAGGTCCTGGACTGGACAAGCCAGTCTCCAGATCTCAACCCCATAGACAATTTTTGGAGGGAGTTGAAAGTCCATGTTGCCCAGCAACAGGCCCAAAACATCACTGCTCTAGAGGAGATCTGCATGGAGGAATGGGCCAACATGACACCAACAGTGTGTGCCAACCTTGTGAAGACTTACAGAAAATGTTTGACCTCTGTCATTGCCAACAAAGGATATGGATCAAAATATAGAGATGAACTTTTGTTAATGACCAAATACTTATTTTCCACCATAATTTGCAAAAGAAATCTTGTCAAATCAGACAAGGTGATTTTCTGGATTTGTTTTCTCATTCTGACTCTCATAGTTGTGGTCTACCTATGATGTCAATTACAGGCATCTCTCATCTTTTTAAGTGGGGGACTTGCACAATTGGTGGCTGACTAAATACTTTTTTCCCCATTGTATAATATATAGTCTGTCATATGCACGCCGATACCCCTTTGAAGCCACGTACAGGATGGCCACCTGAAAGCAATGTTCCCATTATTAGGAAGTTGGTACTCCCATACTGTTTGGTTGTGCATTGCATCCAAGGTCTGACCTGCATCAAAGTTACATCCACCCCAATAACTCTTTGAACAGACGTGCTGGATGGCCATCTGAAATCATTGTTCCCATTATTAGTAATTTGATACTCCCATACTGTTTGCCTATGCGGTGAATTGCAGTTTTGAGCCTGAAGAACCTGCATTGGAGATTTGCGGTGTTGAGGATGAAGACCCTGCAGTGGAGAATGTCAGTGTTGAGCCTGAACACCCGGCAGTGGAGCATTGCAGTGTTGAGCCAAAAGATCCTGCATTGAAGAATGTCAGTGTTGAAGCTGAAGACCCAGCATTGGAACATTGCAGTGTTGAGGATGCTGCTTACTGAGCAGACGCTCAATGGGATAGATGTGGGGGAGGATGGTAGTATGGAGCTGCAGGAAAGTGAGGCAGCTAGAGGGGTGACAGTCAGAAGGCGAGGTAGAGGGAAAAGTGCCAGGGAGGCTAGTCCTGATCTGGTACACCCCAATAAGTTTGCTAAGATGAGTGGGGTGTCAGTGCAAGGGTAGCACTGCTGTAGCAAGTCATGTCCTGTGAAAGCTGGAGGAGTGTCTGCTGGTAGTGGGGGACTCAATTATTAGGGGAACAAATAGGGCAATCTGTCATAAAGACAGGGATTGCCAAACAGTGTGCTGCCTACCTGGCGTTCGAGTCCAACACATCGCTGATCGGGTTGACAGATTATTGGGAGAGGCTGGTGAGGAACCAGTGGTCATGGTGCACATTGGCACAAATGACAAAGTTAGAGGTAGGTGGAAGGTCCTTAAAAACGATTTCTAAATACTGCCTGTACCACGTGCCATGCCAGAGAGGCAATGGGACATTAGGGAGTTAAATAAGTTTGCTCAGGAATTGGTGTAGGAAGGAAGGGTTTGGGATCCTGGAGAACTGGACTGACTTCTCAGTTGGCTACAGGTTGCAGGCTAGGGATGGACTGCACCTCAATGGGTTGGATACAGCTGTGCTGGGGGAGAAAATGGCTAGAAGGTTGGAGGAAGGTTTAAACTAGGGATTGGGGGGAGGGTATTCATTTTATAGGAGGGGAAGATAGTGCAGATAGTGACCTGAGTACAAATAAAGAAATTGGGGGTGGCATGGGGGTGGGGTTAGAACAGTTAATAATTTAAGAAAGAATAGAGGTACAGAGAGATACATAAAGTGCATGTATACTAATGCCAGGAGCCTAACCAAAAAATGGAGGAATTAGAATTAATTTTGTTAGAACATGATTATGTCATGATGGGAATATCTTAGAAATGGCTGAACCAGAGCCATGACTGGGCTGTTAATTTAAAGGGCTATAGTCTGTTCAGAAATGAACTGTAAGATTGCTCTTACTGAGTGTCTTGGGGGACACTCGCTTGGCACGGGATTAACGTAGTCAGGCACGATTTTTCACACAAAACACAGTCTATATGGTTTATTAAAGTGTCATAAGCCGGGTTGTGCACAGTTTATATTTACATTTCATAAAACACAACAGGCACCAACTGGTGATATTAACTTGCAGCTTTATCTTAAACACTTCATATACGGCTTTGTGTCACGGACACTAAACATGCTGGACCCCTCACTTCGCCCAGTTACCATGGGTGTCTGTACGGCGTACACTTCACCAATGTCCCAAGTCACATAGAGCGCATATGACACTGGGTCGCGGTCTCTAAACACGCTGAACCTCACTCCGTTCAGTCACCGTAGGAGACCACACAGTGTCATGATATGTACTTTTGCCCTGTCCTGTATTTGAATAATATGCCATTTGATGTATGTAACTGTTCTCTGGATTCTATTAGCTGTAATTTATGTATTCTCTTGTGCTGGGAGTTCACCTGTAACAATATGTCTCCTTCCCCCAATACTTGCAGCCCTAAGCTCTAATGTAATTAAGCTTTGTCAACATCACTAGTGGAGGAATAGCCATTCTTCCTCACAGCAGGTGCCAAGTCAAATGTACATACTACATAGATTAAGCGGAGCCCACCAGTCTAGAATCTTCTGGTGGACCCAACCATTGAATAGAAGGTGTGACCCCTTCATGGGCGGATCCCAGGAGCTCAGACAATCCATTCTTATTTTGAGATCAGATGTGAGTTGATCCTTGAAGGAGAAGGATTGGGGATTCTTAGCTGAGGCAAGACCCCATGTCTATCGGTGACTGCGGAGGCGAATGGGGCGAGACTTGAGCTGAGGACATATCTCGTCGCTCGTGGGATTGTTTTGGGATCCCTTGGACTCGTGTGGACTATTGCTTTGCTAGCTGGCACAAGGATTATCTGGAGGTGCCCCCGAACCTGTTCTGTTGGACTAATTGTGGACTCTGTAGATCTACCTGCATGTGTGGTTCCAGCGTTCTTGATAATAAATCTGTTGAATCATCCCTCGGCCTGTTGTCCCTTCTTGCTCTGCCATACACCCCGTCACAAACTGGTGGCAGCAGTGGGATCAGAGAAGAAGGAATGGAGGACAATGGCCCAACATCGGGAACCAACACCGCAGAGTACAAGAACTGGACTTTGGGGAGCCTACAATCAAAGGCCCGTGAAGTAGGAGTCCGTTTTAAGGGACTCTCCAAGGAGCAGCTTATTGAGGCTTTGGAAGGAGTTCGCCTGCAAGATGACGCTGAGGAAGGACCCTCACAGCAAATGGAGGAAAGACTGCAGCCGGAGGTAAATACCCAAAAAAGTCAGTGGGTTGTGTGGTACGAGGAGGAGTTGGCATTGCTGGGAGAAGAGGCCACCATAGACGATAAGAGGGAGGCCATTCACAGAGCTCAGGAGAGGGAGGCCATTCACAGAGCCGAGGAGCGGGAAGCCATTCACAGAGCCGAGGACAGAGCTCAGGAGATGGCATTGCTGGAGAGGCAGATCGCTTTGGAAGCAGCTAGAAGCTCCAGACAGACTGTAACCCCAGCACCTACATGAGGGAACTCCCCAGAGTGTCCCGCAAAGACTTCAAGCCCTTTAATGAGGCTGCAGGCGACATTGAGGGCTTCTTCCAGGACTTTGAGCATCAGTGTCGATTAATGGAAGTCCCGGAAAGGGACCAAGTCCGACATCTGGTGGGGCTCTTAGAGGGTGGAGCTGCCGCAGCCTATAGAGCTATGGACCCTCAGGGGAACTGTGAGTATGCGGAGATTAAACGGACTATTCTAGAACATTATGCTGTTACCCCAGACACTTACAGGACTCAGTTCCATACTTTAGCCTGTGATAAGGAAGTGTCTTTCAAGATGTATGCCCACAGACTCAAACAAATATATCATCGCTGGCTGGAGGCAGAGGAGGCCTTAACCTGGGAGACCTTCCTCCAGGTTATCCTAAAAGAGCAGTTTTACTTCAAGTGCCCTGCTGAGATCCGGGAATGGGTGCGTGAGAGGAGACCAGACTATAGGAATATACTCACCCTCGGACGCGCCCTGCTTCTTTCCGGCAGCCTTCCTTCCTAAGAATCAGCGCTTGCAGGACCTTCGGTGACGTCGCGGTGACGTCACGGCTTCTGATTGGTCGCGCGAGCGGTCACATGGGCGGCCGCGCGACCAATCACAAGCCGCGACGTCACCGCGACGTCACCGCAAGGTCCTGGAAGCGCTGATTCGAAGGAGGAAGGTTCCCGGTTAGTACCAGGGCGCGTCAGAGGGTAAGTATTGCGATATTTTTTATTTTAATTCTTTATTTTACACTAAAATATGGATCGCAGGGCCTGAAGGAGAGTTTCCGCTCCTTCAGACCCTGGGAACCATGGAAACCCAATGCACTGCATTGGGTTTCGGGTTTCGGCCGACCCCGACTTTTTTATAGGATCGGCCGATTTCACTCGACCCGACTTTTGAAAAAGTCGGGTTTCGTGAAACCCGACCCGATCCTATAAAAGTAAAGGTCGCTCAACCCTACTGTGCACTATTCAGGGATCCGGTCCTAGTCCCAGGACCTCCCAACACACCAGCATGTGCTCTTCAGGATTCCTACTCCCATGACATCCAACACATGAACCGCACATGTGACCTGTCCAGGTGCTATTCAGGACCTCGTCCAACACCCCAGGCATATGACCTGTCTGGGTGCTATTCAGGACCTCGTCCAACACCCCAGGCATATGACCTGTCCAAGTGCTATTCAGGACGTCAGTCCAACACCCCACCATGTGCTCTTCAGGACTCCTACTCCCAGGAAATCCAAAACAACAGCATGTGCTCTTCAGGACTCCTACTCCCAGGAAATCCAACAGATCAGCATGTGCTCTTCAGGACTCCTACTCCCTGGAAATCCAACACATCAGCATGTGCTCTTCAGGAAACCTACACCCAGGTCTTCCAACACAGGTTGCCCAGTGTGCTATTCAGGATTCCTACTCCCAGGAAATTCAACACACTGGCATCTCCTCCTCAGGATTCCTACTCCCAGGAAATCCAACACAGGAACCACACAGGAACATGTGACCCACACCCTGGTCACATTATATACCCCTAACTACTCCCCTGGATGGGAGTGTTAGTGTGTGGCTAGTTTGTCCACGCACACGCTCTCCATCCAGCCAAAAAGGACACAGTCATGCCTCGTCACTGATCGCCGCCCCTTTTTTTGGCTCTGCCCCTTTTGGGCCTCCATCCCCGTTTGGGTCACCGCCCTTTTTGGGACCCCGCACCCTTTTGAGCAACCATCCCTGTTTGGGTCACTGCCCACTTTTGGGTCACCACCCACTTTCAGGGACACCACCCCTTCCATGCGGTACACCCTGTGGACTCCCCCACAGCACTCAGGTCCCAGTTCGCACAGTACACACACACTATGTCCCTGGGCTTGTACTGGCCCTTTATGAGTCTGCACGACCTGGGAAAAAATTTTTTTTTTTTTTTTTTTTTTTATATATATGTCACTTTACCAGCTCCTGCTCGTACTGCCACAGCTTCCGCTGCAGTCACATATAACCGGCACCTCCGGCTGCCGACCACAAGCTGCTGCCACTGCAGCTCCGGCTGCAACTGCAGCTACGCTCCACAAGGCTCTGCACGGCTCCACCGCAAACTTCGTTGACCCGCCGATCCACAGCATGCCGCTTATCACCTTCATAACCCCGCCGAGTTACAGGCTAGACGCATTCTTCGTGGCCCCGCTGAGCCACAGCAATTAACTCCACACGTGCTTCCTTAGCCGTTGCCCGCATTCTCCACCATATGTAAGATTGCTCTTACTGAGTGTATTGGGGACACTCGCTTGGCACGGGATTAACGCAGTCAGGCATGATTTTTCACACAAAACACAGTCTATATGGTTTATTAAAGTGTCATAAACCGGGTGGTGCACAGTTCATATTTACATTTCATAAAACACAACAGGTACCAACTGGTGATATTAACTTGCAGCTTTATCTTAAACACTTCATATATGGCTTTGTGTCACGGACACTAAACATGCTGGACCTCTCACTTCGCCCAGTTACCATGGGTGTCTGTACGCCGTACACTTCACCAATGTCCCAAGTCACATACAGCACATATGACACTGGGTCGCTGTCTCTAAACACGCTGAACCTCACTCCATTCAGTCACCGTGGGAGACCACACAGTTCATAGAACATCACAAGCACCAACAGTCTGTATAGGTACCTGACGGGAGCTCCTGCTCCTCCTGCTGACTCCTTGTCAGTCCACTCCTCTGGGAAAGCTGCCTCACAGGGATCACCAACTTGCCTGGCAGCATACCTTAGTCAGTCCAGACTCACCGACGGACGGTAGCTTCCCTAACACAGACCATCCAGAACCATAGTCTTTCTGTGCGCTATTCAGGGATCCGGTTCTAGTCGCAGGACCTCTTAACTCACCAGCATGTGCTCTTCAGGATTCCTACTCCCATGACATCCAACACATGGACCGCACATGTGACCTGTCCAGGTGCTATTCAGGACCTCGTCCAACACCCCAGGCATATGACCTGTCCAAGTGCTATTCAGGACGTCAGTCCAACACCCCACCATGTGCTCTTCAGGACTCCTACTCCCAGGAAATCAAACACAACAGCATGTGCTCTTCAGGACTCCTACTCCCAGGAAATCCAACACATCAGCATGTGCTCTTCAGGACTCCTACTCCCAGGAAATCCAACACATCAGCATGTGCTCTTCGGGAAACCTACTCCCAGGTCTTCCAACACAGGTTGCCCAGTGTGCTATTCAGGATTCCTACTCCCAGGAAATACAACACAGGAACCACACAGGAACATGTGACCCACACCCTGGTCACATTATATACTCTTAACCACTCCCCTGGATGGGAGTGTTAGTGTGTGGCTAGTTTGTCCCGCCCATCTCACACAACTAGCCTAGTAAGTCTCCCTTACAACTACACCATACATATACACACTCTTGAGGGACTACAGGTCCCAGAACAACAACATTGCATCAGACTTACCACGCAGACTCCCTCTGTGACACATATCGGCCACTCACAATTCTGCCAATCACTGTTTCACCACCATTATAACAACAGATATGCCTCCATGCACATTCCAAGAAGCACGCACAGCGCCCCCTAGCTGCCACAGTGGTCACTGCATCACATAACGTATAAATAAGGGGAAGTGCCAGAAAATCCTGCATTGGAGAATGTCAGTGTTGATCATGAAGACCAGGTGCTAACTAGAGATAAGTGAATGTCATCAGCTTCCTCCTTATTTGGCAAGCTACAGCGCTTACCGAAGAAGCTGCAGCTGGAGCGCTCCCGATATTCAGTTGTTCGGCACCACAGGTGCATGTGTCATGGCTGTGTGACAGTCACATGACATGGATGGAGAGACTGTGTGATATGACTGTCATGAAAAAAAGATAAATTCAGCTCATCATTAGATGAATTTCCTTATGAGTCCAGGAAATCTTGAGCATGTGGTCGCGTCTCTGCCAGACGCCTAGAGATGCACATGTGGGAAAAAGAGAAAAAAGGGAATCCAGCTCCAAGAGATAAAATCACTTAACTTTAATAGTATTAATTTAAAACAGAAAAACGGATATTCCAGAAGGAGAGTGCCTGTACAAACTGCATGCGTTTCGAACACACAAGTGCTGATATGACTGTGATACAGTTGCGGCACATGCAGCTGTGGCGCCGGACACCTGATTATTGGGAGCGCTCCAGGTATCCAGGTTCCTGCAGCAGCTTCTTCGCTAAGTGCTATAGCTTGCTGAATAAGGAGGGAGCCGACGATATTTGCTTATCTCTAGTTAGCCTGTTGCTTCACAGAGCTGAGGTCCTGGGTTCAAATCCCAATGAGGACAACATCTGCAAAGTGTTTGTATGTTCTCTCTGTGTTTGCATGGGTTTCCTCCCATTCTCCAAAGACGTACTGATAGGGAATTTAGTTTCTGAGCCCCATTGGGGACAGTGATGATAATATCTGTAAAATGCTATGGAATATGATGGTGCTATATAAGCAAAGCATAGTAATGATAGACTGATGCTGGTGCCCTGGACCACTGACAGAGACCAAACTGCAAATATAATTTTGTTGCTCCTGTTGCAATAGCTATATTCCAAAATGTAGCTCAAAAAATAATTTCCACATGCCTCTCAACACTTTTACATTTGCTGCTCTTATTACTAAAGAGTGGATATATGCACTAGAGCAATGTTCCCCAACTCCGGTCCTCAAGAGCCACCAACAGGTCATGTTTTCAGGACTTCCTTAGCATTGCACAGGTGATTGAATGCTTGCCTGTCCAGGTGATGCAATTATCACCTTTGCAATACTAAGGAAATCCTGAAAACATGACCTGTTGGTGGCTCTTGAGGACCGGAGTTGGGGAACACTGCACTAGAAAAATCTAATTGTGACTTCATAACCTTCAAGTGTTATTCAGCCTTATTAAACTGTAATATAATTTATTGAATAATCAATAATTTAAACTGCAGAACTTAATTCTAAAAAAAAATATTAAAAAGTGTTGACTGATATTCAGATGATTTTCACTTTATTATTAATTGCTCCTAGTTATATGCAGTTAGAGGGTTTATTAATATAAAGATTACACGCAACAGGTTCAGACAAAACCTAACAGGTTAACGTGCTAGTAACAGCTTTAAGGTACCTTCACACTGAGCAACTTTAGAACGATAGCTATAGCGATCCGTGACGTTGCAGCGTCCTGGATAGCGATATCGTTGTGTTTGACATGCAGCAGCGATCAGGATCCTGCTGTGACATCGCATGTCGGGGGACGCAACAGACACCGGAATGTAAGTATGTAGTGTTTTTTTTTTTTACATTTACACTTGTAACCAGGATAAACATCGGGTTAATAAGCGCAGGGTCACGCTTAGTAACCCGATATTTACCCTGGTTACCATTGTAAATGTAAAAAAAAAAAACACTACATACTTACATTCCGGTGTCTGTTGCGTCCCCCGGTGTCAGCTTCCCTGCACTATGTCAGCGCCGGCCGGCTGTAAAGCAGAGCACAGCGGTGACGTCACCGCTCTGCTTTATGGCCGGCGCTTACACAGTGCAGGGAAGCTGACGCCGGGGGACGCGACAGACACCGGAATGTAAGTATGTAGTGTTTTTTTTTTTTACATTTACAATGGTAACCAGGGTAAACATCGGGTTACTAAGCGTGGCCCTGCGATTAGTAATCCGATGTGTACCCTGGTTACCCGGGGACTTCGGCATCGTTGGTCGCTGGAGAGCTGCCTGTGTGACAGCTCTCCAGCGACCACACAACGACTAAACAGCGACGCTGCAGCGATCGGCATCGTTGTCTATATCGCTGCAGCGTCGCTTAATGTGACGGTACCTTTAACCTTCTGGACCCTCATTTCTTAGTAACCTTTTGTTGGTTTTACAAACAGAAATGATTGAGACTTTATATGCCTGGCTTCCATCAGACTAGACCTGGCTCATAACATGAAGCGACTTCGATTTTTTTTTTCATGGTTAAATCTCCAAAGAATAGATCGGAACATAGGCTTTTATTGCAAAATGCCTTATCAACCATCAGGAAGAGCTCAGAGTGGGCTACAGGTTCAGCCATGTGGAAACAAAATGTTCCATTTGTGATTTGTCTTTGTGCTCACACCATTATTCGCTGCCATAGGCATCACATTTATAACAGTCTATGGCTGCAGCAATTAGCTCACATTAGACTTTACCAAGCCTTCCATAAGTGCATCGATTTTGAAATTGCTTTATCGTCAAAGGATCTGTTTATGACAGTGACACTTATGCTTTAAATGTCTAGCGGCAGAACTCACGACAGAATCCCTCAGCGGTAGTCTCTTACTTTTCAATGTTTATTAATGAATAGTTTGCCCCTAAGGTGGTTTTAATCAATATCGACCATGGTTATTATATTTTCTCACAACATTGCCCCTACAGATCAGTGACCACTACGACGTCCGCATATAAAGACAAGCTCCACTGCAAAATAATAATAAGAACATGCCATTCTGATCTTGTAGAACTAGGAATCTAAGGTGTTTCTCTTCATTTTCTGGCATATGGAGCAATGTTTCTTAATGCAGATGTTGCGCTGAAATATCTGTGAAATATTTTTTCTCTTTCACCCCGAGGATGTGATATTTCTTGCCGTTGAGTCCAGAGCTCTAATTACCTACAGTGTCGCCATATGTTCAGTACTGTGATGTCACTGTATATGATGATCTTTGCCTACAGTCCTGACAACGCCACTTCACATATCGGTGTAGTAAGTAAAGTGAGATCACATCAATTCCAAAGCACAGATGCCAAAAACATGTTTTTAAAGGTAATTGATAGTTACTATTAATAAATGTATCATTACTGAGGTCATTACTGAGATCTGTCTAATGATCTTGAATATTCAAAACCAATAATATAACAAGGCGACTTGGGCAACTGCTAGCAGAATGTAGGTTTCCACACCAACGTAGATGAAAGTATACTTTAATGTCTTCTTTGTGTTCTCGTTGCTCGGGTTTTCCCGGGCACGCTCGGGTGATCTCCGAGTATTTGTGACTGCTCGGAGATTTAGTTTTCGTTGCCTCATCTGCATGATTTACAGCTAATAGACAGCTTGAATACATGTGGGGATTCCCTAGCAACCAGGCAACCCCCACATGTACTCAGGCTGGCTAGCAGCCGTAAATCATGTAGCTGCATCAACAAAAACTAAATCTCCGCGCAGTTGCAAATACTCGGAGACCACCCGAGCGTGCTCAGGAAAACTCAAGCAATGAGTACACTGGCTCATTACTAATGACTACTAGATTACTTAAGATGTATCAACTGTAAGTGACACAGGAATTTATTCTCATTGCTATATTTTGAGCCAGGGATGAATTGCAGGGCATCGTACAAAATAATTCTGAAGATCCACTCTTCATCGGTACAGAAAATGTATTTGTGATTGTCTAATTGCCTTGTAAACTGCAGTTACCATTGTAAATTAACCCATAAAAATAAGGCATGAGGCAAATAAGTGACCTTTTCTTCTGCTGTACAATGTCAGAGTCTGAATCCAAGGCAGTATCCTCTTATAATCTACTGAGCAAGTTTGATCCTAGAGTTTCCTTATTTAACCAGTTCAGGACTAAGCCATTTTGCCTCATTCATGACCAAGCAAATTTTTGAATTTCATTAATAGATGTTCCTTTAACAGCTCTAAAAAAAAGTTCACTCTTGCATATCCAAATTATTTTTGCCTCATTTTTTCATGACACATAGGGACTACATTTTTTGTTACTGTTAATTGTTTTATTCCTTATTTTATATGGTGAAGGAATTGAAAAGAAGAAAAGGTAAAAATGTCTATTTTTTACAACCACGAGAATCCACTAAAATAATTTTAAATTGTTATTTCTTTTCTATAGAAAGTATTGTAATGTTGTAAACATGTGTTTTATTTTGACAGGGACGGGGCTAGAAAGAGCAATTTGGACTAGCAGTGTATTTTTTTATTTCTTCTTCTTCACACATTATGACCCTTATAAAGTCATAAAATGCCTTTGGAGCATTTCAACATCTAAATAAAGTATTTATATTGTTTATATTTTGATTTTACCTCTAACTACAGCTGGTAAAGTAGACTTGGTTGCAAGACAAATTCAACCTCCTGGCTGCACATTAGAGGTGCTTTGGATTTGTTAGGAAGCGTCTGTTCTCTCCTGGCAGCTAGTGATCACATGATCACTGGTCCAGAGGAGGCAGGAGTGTCAGTGCTCCATGGACTGTATACAGAACACTTGTTCAGTGATCAGAATAACAATAAGACATTTCAGCCTTCTCAATAGGGAGTCTGGCTGTGTCTGACAGCTGACTCCATGCTCCTGCAGCCACACGATCTTGTGCTGCTTACTTTATAGTGACTTTTTTTGAACATCTGTCATGCAACGTGTAGGAGAGGCTAAGTTCAACACAAAGGGATTTGGGAAAGGGAACCAAACACTAGGGAAGGGGGGAGTGGAGACCCCTAGACAGATCTAATGTCACCATGTCTGCCCTCTCATCCCCATATAGGTCCCGCCCCTCTCACCAAGCTGGATAACTAATCTCTGCCTGACCCTGGCAATAAGTACTGCATCTGGAGAACCAGTCAATCCACACTACCACTAAAGACAGATGGGTAAACAAGCAGGGGAAACACTTAGCTTGAGTAGACTCAGAGAGAAACACGGACATCCTCCAAACACCAGAGAGGAATATAGATGACTGCTAGAGCTCCAAGCCTCAACAGGGAAATGAAAATAGCTATATCACCTGCCTCTTAGTTTTCCTTTAAATGATGAAATATCTAGTTTTAAATTACATATTGCGTAATGGAGATGTTACATTTTATTGCGCAGCGGCCTCCAGTTCTATTCTTCTCATAGTAAGGTTAATAATATTCTATGTAGACCAATAGAAGGAATCAATTAATGCAGATTTCATTGCAGATGTTTATATGTTAGAAATTTAGCAGAAAGCCTTTACAGAAATAACTGCGGTTCTTCATTTACAATATCACAAGAAGGCCATATACTCGTCATGCTAATTTTTTTGCAAGTATGTTGGAAGCTGGCTTATCAATTTACATAAAAATCTCTGTAGGATGGAAATTAATGGAACTATTTTCTTTACCATGTATATTTCCTTCTTGCTATTACTGCATGATGAGAGGTCAGACCCCCAACATCTGATCTTATATTAACTCATAATTATTAATGTGAATTCAATGTTGTAAAGGTTTCCTTCAACTCAGTGTTTTTCACTAAACTATTTGCCAATTAGTGATAATTTAATAAATGCTATCTAATACTTTCATAGCGTAGAATACAACTGATGAATGAAGCCCAATATTCAACACAGTGAAGAACAAAAGGGTAACAGTGTTTTGAACTTTTGACTTTCAGGCTGTATATCTCATCATCCACTTCTGCTTTTAACTTGAGAGTGCTATCATTTTATAGACAATCATCTTGGATATTTCATACTTATATTTGACTTCCAACTATTTAGTATATGATTAGCTATGCTGATTCTGGTCATGTCACTGCATTACTGCGTTATTCTTTTGCCTAAAGATCTCAATTTTCTTTTTTTTAAATTTTGTTAGTATTTTGTAAATCCACATTTGCCTTTCATCACTGCCTGAATCCTTCTGGGTATGCTCTCTATAAGATTCAAGCGTGTGTTGACCGAAATTTGATCTCAGTTCTCTTATATACAGTACAGACCAAAAGTTTGGACACACCTTCTCATTTAAAGATTTTTCTGTTTTTTCATGACTATGAAAATTGTAAATTCACACTGAAGGCATTAAAAAACTATGCATTAAAACATGTGGAATTATATACTTAACAAAAAAGTGTGAAACAACTGAAAATATCGCTGCATGACCAGCTCTATCCTCACCTACTGTATTCTCACCCATCCCTTGTAGATTGTGAGCCCTCGCGGGCAGGGTCCTCACTCCTCCTGTACCAGTTATGACTTGTATTGTTTAAAGGGAGGGTGCCATGATTTTAGTTTTTGTATTAATAATTATTGATTATATAATCAATTATTTTTAATACAAAAGTAAATGTACTACTTTCATACTTTTTTATTTATTCATTTTTACTTTTACCACTGGAGGCCGCCATTTTCATTAGTGGGGGTGTGTGTGCCTGGGCACGACACTTGCACACCTCACTTACGGCAGCCATGGACATAGGAGCCAACGGTCGGACCCCGACCACATCTTTCATTGAGGCTGCTTCTCCTGCCTCTCAGCTCTGACCTGGGCACGCCCACTGAGCTGCTACGTCACAGCTGTGAGAGATCGCGGCCATTTTGTTTTTTATTTTCCTCTGTCATCGCACACACAGCTCAGTGTGTGCGATCATAGCAGGAGCTGCCAGGGAGAAGCTGCTGCTGGGAAGAGAGGTTCGGGGTGAGTATCTGCAGCCAGGAGCTGTGATTGCAGCCTGTACTTAGTATTACAGCACAGGCTGCAATCACTGCTCACTGCCGACCTGTTCTGAGCACAGCAGGAAGATCGTCACACTGCTCTGCCCTGAACAGGATTCAGCACTTCCTGGGAGAGGACTGAAGGTAAGTACAGGGTTTTTATATTCTTATGCATCTACCACTGCTACGTGACCCTATATACCACTGCTACCTGCCCCTATATACCACTGCTACCTGCCCCTATATACCACTGCTACCTGCTCCTATATACCACTGCTACCTGCCCCTATATACTACTGCTACCTGCCCCTATATACCACTGCAACCTGCCCCTATATACCACTGCTACCTCCCCCTATATACCACTGCTACCTGCCCCTATATACCACTGCTACCTGCCCCTATATACCACTGCTACCTGCCCCTATATACCACTGCTACCTGCCCCTATATACCACTGCTACCTGCCCCTATATACCACTGCTACCTGCCCCTATATACCACTGCTACCTGCCCCTATATACCACTGCTACCTGCCCCTATATACCACTGCTACCTGCTCCTATATACCACTGCTACCTGCCCCTATATACCACTGCTACCTGCCCCTATATACCACTGCTACCTGCCCCTATATACCACTGCTACCTGCCCCTATATACCACTGCTGCCTGCCTCTATATACCATCTACCACTGCTGCCTGCCTCTATATACCATCTACCACTGCTGCCTGCCTCTATATACCATCTACCACTGCTACCTCTGTCCTGTGTAGCTAATCCTGTCCTGTGTACAGTATCACACAAGATAGGATTAGATACACGACTCAGCACAGTATCACACAGGACAGGATTAGATACACGGCTCAGCAGTCAGTATCTAATCTTCTCCTATGCACTCCTCTCCCCCTTGCGTGTCTTTCCCCATTGTGGTTTATTATTTTTGTTGTGGGAGATGAGGGAGTCGAGGATTATGCGTTCTGTATGGTTTAAAAAAGATTAATAAAGGACTTTATTCCTGCCGAGTATTTACAATACATGTGAGATCTATGTGGCGGCATTATGGGTGATCTATATGGCGGTATTATGTGAGAAGTATATGGTGGTATGTGAGAACACTGGCGGTATTATGTGTGATCTATATGGCGGTATGTGAGAACACTGGCGGTATTATGTGTGATCTATATGGCGGTATGCGAGAACACTGGCGGTATTATGTGTGATCTATATGGTGGTATTATGTGAGAACTGTATGACAGTATTGTGTGATCTATTTGATAGTATCGTGTGTGATCTATATGGCGGTATTATGTGAGAACACTATGGCAGTATTATCTTCAGAAAGCGGACCCATTCTATGGTGGTTCTGGCTGAGCACCTGCACGCGGGTCTGGGGTAATAGAGGGGACAGCATGACCTCCAGTTAGGTGTAGTCAGGGGAAGGCTGGTGAGGTAGCTGAAGAGAGGGGTCTCATTTTTATCATTACTATATGGCTACATTTCCTTCCCAGTGTCACCCCAGACTGCGCCTGTCGCCTCGTTTTCACACATTGCCAGGACAGGATGGAGAAGACAGGATCTGAGGAGGGGAATGGGGTCTGTATGCAAAGTCTGGATCAGACCAGGCCATCAATCCGCAGAAATGTTTCCTGGATTTCTGTGGAGCAGACGGTCCATCCATGTGTATAAAGGACAGCGCTCTATGTACAATCCCTGGCTGCTCCGCGCACCAAACAGGGGGCCCCCATAGACCAGCACACTGCTCTCCTGAAATACTCTGTGCTGCTGTCACCCTGCTCCCTCCACCACATATCTCCCAGAATCCTTGGTGACTGTCTACTTGTCAGTATAAGGCTGCCTTCACACTATCAGTATTTGGTCAGTATTTTACCTCAGTATTTCTCAGCCAAAACCAGGAGTGAGTGATATATACAGAAGTGGTGCACATGTTTCTATTATACTTTTCCTCTAATTGTTCCACTCCTGGTTTTGGCTTACAAATACTGATGTAAAATACTGACCATACTCTGCAGTCACCAACAAAATGGCTGCTCACTGGGTTCCTGAATATCATCCTCTCTAATCACTTAGCAAACACCCAGAAGGGGAGGAGAGGAGACATCACACACATCAGCAGACTCCGCCCATAATTACTGCAGTGCAGTAATGTGAGCTATTTGTACACTAGGTTTTTCTGAAATTTCAGCAGCTGCTCCCCCTAGTGTTTAAAAGTGGAAATTCCAAAACTTTTCAAATTATTTTTCATATTTTACTAAATTATAAACAAATGATAATATTTTTTAAGAAAATGTAATCATTAATTCTTTACATTTCTACAATTTCTGAAAAAATTTTTTTTTGATGGCACCTTCCCTTTAAGATTATTGTACTTGTTTTTATTATGTATACCCCTCCTCACATGTAAAGCGCCATGGAATAAATGGCGCTATAACAAAAAATAATAATAATAATAAAATGTCTTATATTCTAGGTTCTTCAAAGTAGCCACCTTTTCCTTTGATGACTGCTTTGCACAATCTTGGCATTCTCTTGATAAGCTTCAAGGGGTAGTCACCAGAAATGGTCTTCCAACAATCTTGTAGGAGTTCCCAGAGAAGCTTAGCATTGTTTGCCCCTTTGCCTTCATTCTGCGGCACAGCTGACCCCAAACCATCTCGACTGTATTCAGGTCTGGTGACTGTGGTGGCCAGGTCATCTGGCGTAGCACCCCATCACTCTCCTTCTTAGTCAAATAGCCCTTACACAGCCTGGAGGTGTGTTTGAGGTCACTGCCCTGTTGAAAAATAAATGATGGTCCAACTAAGCGCAAACCGGATGGAATAGCATGCCACTGCAAGATGCTGTGGTAGCCATGCTGGTTCAGTATGCCTTCAGTTTTGAATAAATCCCCAACAGTGTCACCAGCAAAGCACCCCCAGATCATCACACCTCCTCCTCCATACTTCACGGTGGGAACCAGGCATCTAGAGTCTATCCGTTCACCATTTCCACGTCGCACAAAGACATGGTGGTTGGAACCAAAGATCTCAAATTTGGACTTATCAGACCAAAACACAGATTTTCACTGGTCTAACGTCCATTCCTTGTGTTCTTTAGCCCAAACAAGTCTCTTTTGCTTGTTGCCTGTCCTTAGCAGTGGTTTCCTAGCAGCTATTTTACCAGGAAGGCCTGCTGCACAAAGTCTCCTCTTAACAGTTGTTGTAGAGAAGTGTCTGCTGCTAGGACCCTGTGTGGCATTGACCTGGTCTCTAATCTGAGCTGCTGTTAACCTGCGATTTCTGAGGCTGGTGACTCGGATAAACTTATCCTCAGAAGCAGAGGTGACTCTTGTTCTTCCTTTCCTGGGGAGGTCCTCATGTGAGCCGGTTTCTTTGTAGCGCTTGATGATTTTTGCCACTGCACTTGGGGACACTTTAAAAGTATTCCCAATTTTTCGGGCTGACTGACCTTCATTTCTTAAAGCAATGATGGCCACTCGTTATTCTTTACTTAGCTGCTTTTTTCTTGCCATAATACAAATTCTAACAGTCTATTCAGTAGGACTATCAGCTGTGCATCCACCAAACATCCGCTCAACACAACTGATGGTCCCAACCCCATTTATAAGGCAAGAAATCCCACTTATTAAACCTGACAGGGCACACCTGTGAAGTGAAAACCATTTCCGGTGACTACCTCTTGAAGCTCATCAAGAGAATGTCAAGAGTGTGCAAAGCAGTCATCAAAGCAAAAGGTGGCTACTTTGAAGAACTTAGAATATAAGACATATTTTCAGTTGTTTCACACTTTTTTGTTAAGTATATAATTCCACATGTGTTAATTCATAGTTTTGATGCCTTCAGTGTGAATGTACAATTTTTATAGTCATGAAAATGCAGAAACATCTTTAAATGAGAAGGTGTGTCCAAACTTTTGGTATGTACTATACATATTCACTAAGTTGGTGCATACTGATACTGGTCGACTCATTTGGGTATGTATAACGTTTTCAATTCTACTCACAGGTGTTTGATTAGGTTCAGGTCTGGTGATTGTGAGGGCCATTCTAGCACTTAGGTGTCATTTTATACATCTATTCTGGGGAGAGCCTCAGCTCTTTAGCAAAGTTAGTTGATTAGAGATTGTCCACAATGCTATCCACTACATGGCTGTTCAGTATATTATTGCTAACCATTCTCTTACCCTTTACGGTGTGAAAAAGTAATTTGCAAGCCTCTGTCTCCTCAGTTATATTCCCTCCTTAGTGCCCCCTTCTCTTACTTGATTGGCAGCTCCTTTGCATCTTTTCTTAATGTTACACAGCAAAGGAGCTGTCCGTCACACAGGAGAAAACAGCGCAAAGGGTAGAATAGAGCAAGTGAGACAGAGGCTGGGGAAATGCTTTGTGATGCCCAATGATTCCTTATTTGCATACTGATGCAAATGGTGATTCCTCAGCAGTGGTGGAATAGACCAGCTAGCTGAAGATAAGAATGGACTTGACTTTGCGAGAGCTACATGCAAGTATAAATATTTTTGAGGGTGAAATGAATCTGACAGATTCCATTTATAAGTCTGAAATAGTTTGGAGGTATTGTCTGAAGTCTAGTTTTTGGCAGTTAGTTAACACTGGATAAAGATTAAATTTTTATATCTAAAAGGATATTGGGTCAGACTTCACTTTTGGTTTTGTAATGTTTTGTGATAGAGTTTCGATATCTAAGAATTTTGACAGTACACACTGAAGGCCTGTCGGGTTCTGGATTCCTTATAGTATGAAAATGATATTTATTACTAATAAAAACAGTAGGAAGACTGTCTTTGGGATTCCTTAGACTAGTTAAAATCTTATAGCCAGTGATTTTGAACACTTTGTCTTTCCTGTTAGACAGATGAATAGTACATTTAGGAGGACAAGCGTGAAGAATGTCCTGTCTGCCAGACAGGTGGAAATGTTGAGAGCACTTTCATTTGTTAATGACAGAGACTAGTTAACAGACAGCAAGTCACAATGACCCTCCTAAATGTCCTTTTCAACTGAACACCAGTTAATTATATACATGTGTAAATGGTCCAATATTTCAACCATGCCTGCAAACTTGCACCACAACTTATATTTAAGGTAAAATATTCTAGAGACCAATCAGGTATCAAAAGTTATATATTTACTTTTCATAATCATTAAAAAAAAATTACTCAGCTATTCTCCTGTAGGGGTTCATATACTTTTTGACTTCAGTTTTACCTTTCTACAGTGAGCTATGCTTTATATTGTGTATTATTGTCCTGTTACCTTTTACTTGCATTTACGTGAATGATAATATAGGGTGGGTTGGGTTTATATAGCATGAACTTGATTAATGCCAGACGAGGCAGAGCTGCAGGCAAATAGAATAAATACTGTATATATGTTTTGTATAATTTGTGTATTTTTATGTTATACAGGTGCTTCTCACAAAATTAGAATATCATCAAAAAGTTAATTTATTTCAGTTCTTAAATAAGAAAAAGAGAAACTCAGATATTATATAGAGTCATTACAAACAGAGTGATCTATTTCAAGTGTTTATTTCTGATAATGTTGATGATTATGGCTTACAGACAATGAAAACCCAAAAGTCCTCATTTCAGTAAATTAGAATACTTTATAACACCAGCTTAAAAAATGACTTCAAAATCTGAAATATTGGCCTACTGAAATGTATGTTCAGTAAATGCACTCAATACTTTGTTGGGGCTCATTTGGCATCAATTACTACATCAATGCAGCGTTGCATGGAGACGATCAGCCTGTGGTATGGCTGAGGTGTTATGGAAGCCCAGGTTGCTTTGATAGCAGCCTTCAGTTCATCTGCATTGTCTGGTGTCTCTTATCTTCCTCTTGACTGTACTCCATAGATTCTCTATGGAGTTAAGGTCAGGCGAGTTTGCTGGCCAATCAACTACAGTGATACTGTTGTTTTTAAACCAGATATTGGTATTTATGGCAGTGTGGACAGGTGCCAAGTACTGCTGGAGAATGAAATTTCCATCTCCAAAAGGCTTGTCGGTAGAAGGAAGCATGAAGTGCTCTAAAATTTCATGGTAGACGGCTGCGCTGACTTTGGTCTTCATACAACACAGTAGACCTACACCAGCAGATGACATGGCTTCCCAAATCATCACTGATTTTGGAAATTTCACTTTAGACCTCAATGCCTCTCCATTCTTCCTCCAGACTCTGGGACCTTGATTTCCAAATGAAATGCAAAATTCACTTTAATCTGAAAACAACCAGTTCTTTTTCTCCTTGGTCCACGTAAGATGCGTCTGGTGTTGTCTGGTGTTGTCTATTGGTCATGAGTGGCTTGACACAAGGAATGCGACACTTGTAGCCCATGTTCTGGATGCGTCTGTGTGTGGCGGCTCTTGAAGTCCACTCAAGTCCACCAGCAGCAGACCATTCTTTATGAATCTCCACCAACTTTTTGAATGGTCTTTTCTTAACAATCCATTCAAGGCTGCGGTTATCCCATTTGCTTGTGCACCTTTTTCTACCACACTTTTTCCTTCCACTCCATAAGTAAGCTTGGATACATCACTCTGTGAACAGCCAGCTTGTTTAGCAATGAATTTTTTTGTCTTACTCTCCTTGTGGACTGTGTCAATGACTGCCTTCTGGACATCTGTCAAGTCAGCAGTCTTCCCCATGATTGTGGAGCCTACTGAAACTGAGTAAAGGATCTTTTTAAACATTTAGGAAGCCTTTGCAGGTGTTTTTTGTTAATTATTCTAATTTACTGACATAATGACTTTGGAGTTTCCATTGGCTGTAAGCCATAATCATCAACATTAACAGAAATAAACACTTGAAATAGATCACTCTGTTCTTAATGACTCTATATAATATTAGTTTTGTATTAAAGAACTGAAATAAATTAACTTTTTGATGATATTCTAATGTTGTGAGCAGCACCTGTATATTTTAAAGCTGTAAGCTCCATTTTTCTTAAATAGGAAATATATTTTCAACAAATTATGCCTAAATTAAAAGTACAGGAAAAAAATAAAAAACTGCATAATAAAACAAACAAATTTACCTAATTCTAAATTCATCAGCTACTTGTTACTTTTCCTTCTGCCTTCTGAACTCACTATTCACTCTGAATAGAAACAGCTCAAATGCATCTTGATCAAGACAAGATGGCCTTCTAGCTCATTGTCATTGTGGTGTCATGCTATGGAGAAGGAAAGGAAGCAGTGTGAGAAAATAGGCAAATAGAGACAGAGATAACATATGGGAAAGAAATATGGAAATAACAGCTCACCTATCCAAGGTGTGGACGTATGTGAAACATGGCATAACACTGTCGTCATGTGTGTACAAATGTTAAGGAAAATGTTGCAAAATTATCCGGCTTCTGATCTATAAACTTCAGTAGCTAAAATCCATATAGTTTAGGTACAATTAAAACATAAGAATACAGTGTGCAATAAAAACTTAACATGTTTCAAACATCAGAGCATTGTTAGTCTTGTAGAGAAGACAAAGAACACGTTGACGTTTAAAACACGTTGGTTATTTTTATGTGTGCTGTATTGTTAGATTTTAATAGTACCAATAACTGTACCAAAAAATATGGATTTTATCTACTGAGGTTGTAAATCTGAAGCTGGATCTTTTTGTAACATTTCCCTGCAGACAGTTTATGCTCAAGTTTCTGACAATTTTTTTTTACCTCACCCCTTATCTGGATTAACATCTACACTGATCACTACTGCTTTGAAAATGTCCTATATGTCTCTACTCCTCCTGTCTGTGGGCTAAGGGATGAAGAGCAGTAGTCCCTCTTTCAGTGTCTGCTCAAAATTGTAGACTGGCCGCTAGTCTACACCACTTTAGAGTCAATTGTAAATTAAGAGATACATCTTACAGAGTGGAAAACTGGTGAAAATTCAGGATACCATTTTAGATCAGTGGATCGATCTGTGATGGATTGAGTTTGCGTCAAATTTCCTGAACACGAATAACCCGAATTTGAACATTTTAAAATTTGATTTGCAGTTCACAAAAATAAATACATACAAGACCAGAAACAGTGTTATTTCTGATATATACGCATGACAACTTATTCTAAAAACTTAATTGAAAATACAGTTACCTTTTACCAAAGGAGATAGCCATTATTCTTTAACGGTAACATTTGTGTTTTGAAATTTAAGTCTAACATGTGTACCTTTAAGACTGTGATTCTGAAAAACTAGAATGTTGTGTAATAAAGGCTGCTGGGGAACAACTTCAGGTCAGGGCATGTGATCTGAAGAATTTTGGCACTTCTTGATCCTAAGGTAGCTGCAATGTAATTCTTAATTAATGTATTTTTGTGTGTTTTGCTAAAAATACATGTAATAACAATTGCCAAAGCCCGAGTGAAGACTATTAATGGTAGTAAGAGTACCCACTCCTCAATAGGCCAATCTTCATTCAAATATGACTTTAAGTTTAAAGTTACCTTGGATGATTGAAGGGGAGAGCATTACAGTTGGGCAGATGGATTCTCAGGACTCCAATCCTTTGGCCAACTCAGTGGTCTATGGCCACTTACGAGAGACTCGTGGATCTCTTATCTTCTTGGATTCCCAGTGCAGCTTTTGATTAGCTGGACTTGTGTGACATTATCATTTTGGCATGATACACAGATCATGCCAGTCCAGCTAATCAAAAACCACACTGGAGATACTGGAAGGTAAGACACTTTCGAGCCTCCTAACCTATTTGATGAACAACAGACCTGCAATTCGATCCACTCAACTCTATAGAATAGTAATCACAAATTAAATTACAGGAAAAGCAAAGCCCCTCAAAGGAAAAATTAAAGACAAAAATAAGTTAATTGGGTCACAATTAGAGATGAGCAAACCTTTAAAGGTTCGGTTAACGTCTCGATGTTCACTGAACATATTTTATCAAACATATCTGACCCCCAACTAATTAAAGGGGAGGCAGAACCTTCACGTATGCCAAAAAGTTCAAACAGATTAAAAAGCTCCCAAAAAGCTAAAATTAGGTGCAGACACCAGGAAAAGTGGAATCAATTGACCCAGAGTGCAAATAGTATAATTGCGTAGCATAGATGCATGGGACAGCACCTGGGACAGGGCTTGGACCAGCAATTCTAACTGAAACAGGTGGATTAGTGACATGTGTAGGGCAGGTGCTCTGAGAGGCCTGCCAAATTCAGGCAACACACATGTAGAAGACACACTTGGAGTCCAAACATTTCCAAAAATTAGGGGCAGACAACAGGAAAAGTGGCATCAATTGACCCACAGTGTACATTTATTAATGGCAGAGCAGCAGTCAGCAATGGGCCATGCATGAGGTACCAGGGTCTGGGCCAGTATTTACAGCTTTGAATTGAAGGTTCAATTATGACAAGGTGGGTGAAGAACTGGAGTACGCCTGATTTGCTGGGAGCTCTGATACCTCATGCAACAGCTCAAACTGATTTTTTTCTCAGCAACACTCAGGTTGCGCAAATATGAGTTTGTAGACCACTAATCTTAGAAAAATGTAAGGATAGTAACACATGTAGTTGACTGCTGATCAATTCACTCACAGTAGTAATTTGATAATAGCTCAGCAGCAGCCAACAATTGACCATGCATGAGGTTTCAGGGTCTGGACCAGCATTTAGAGCTTTTAATTTAAGTTTAAATTAAGATGAGGTGTGTTAGGGACTGGTGTAAACCTTCTTTGCTGGGAGCCCTATTACCTCATGCAACAACTCAAACTGTTTTCTGCTCAGCCACTCTTTGTTGACACAAATATGAGCTTGGTATACCACTAAAGTTAGAAAAATGTAAGGATAGTAACACAGGTTGTTGACTATTGATCAATTTACCCACAGTAGAAATTTGATAATGGCTCAGCAGCAGTCAGTCTTGGACCATGCATAAGGTATCATGGTCTGGGCCCCCATTTATAGTTTTTAATTTAAGTTTAAATTAAGACGAGCTGGGTTATGGACTGGTGTAAACCTGCTGTGTTGGGAGCCATTATACCTCATGCAACAGCTCACACTGCTTCTCTGCTCCGCCATACTCAGGTGGCACAAATATGAGTTTAATAGACTTCTATTGTTAGTGGAGCGCCCCCAGATGCAGGGCCGCGGGTTACTCAGTACCAGTCCTTTCTGTCTCAGTACTGGGGTTCATGAAAAGAAGCTGCGGAGACACCATCACGTGTTTCTCGACGCAAGCAGTGAATAGCCAGGCCTTTCCCCGGGAAGAAACAACCATGGGAAGGGCAGCATCCTATGAAGGAAAGCCACCTATGCCAAGCATGGTATCCATCCACAGACAGCTGTTTCGGGGTTTTTGCCCCTCATCAGTGTGGAGTAGGAATCTGGCTATTAGGAGCAGTGCCTAGTAAAAAGGCTATAAGGGCACAGATGATTGGCCTCGGGGAGACCAAAACATCCAACACCGCAGAGACACCATCACGTGTTTCTCAACGAAGTGATTCCAGAACACTGCCCCCATCCCTTATGGGAAATATGCAGATGCATGAAAAGAAGCTGCGGAGACACCATCACGTGTTTCTCGATGCAAGCAGTGAATAGCCAGGCCTTTCCCCGGGAAGGAACAACCACGGGAAGGGCAGCATCCTATGAAGGAAAGCCACCTATGCCAAGCATGGTATCCATCCACAGACAGCTGTTTCGGGGTTTTTGCCCCTCATCAGTGTGGAGTAGGAATCTGGCTATTAGGAGCAGTGCCTAGTAAAAAGGCTATAAAGGCACAGATGATTGGCCTCGGGGAGACCAAAACATCCAACACCGCAGAGACACCATCACGTGTTTCTCAATGCAGTGATTCCAGAACACTGCCCCCATCCCTTATGGGAAATATGCAGATGCATGAAAAGAAGCTGCGGAGACACCATCAAAAGTTTCTCGACGCAAGCAGTGAATAGCCAGGCCTTTCCCCAGGAAGGAACAACCACGGGAAGGGCAGCATCCTATGAAGGAAAGCCACCTATGCCAAGCATGGTATCCATCCACAGACAGCTGTTTCGGGGTTTTTGCCCCTCATCAGTGTGGAGTAGGAATCTGGCTATTAGGAGCAGTGCCTAGTAAAAAGGCTATAAAGGCACAGATGATTGGCCTCGGGGAGACCAAAACATCCAACACCGCGGAGACACCATCACGTGTTTCTCAACGCAGTGATTCCAGAACACTGCCCCCATCCCTTATGGGAAATATGCAGATGCATGAAAAGAAGCTGCGGAGACACCATCACGTGTTTCTCGACGCAAGCAGTGAATAGCCAGGCCTTTCCCCGGGAAGGAACAACCACGGGAAGGGCAGCATCCTATGAAGGAAAGCCACCTATGCCAAGCATGGTATCCATCCACAGACAGCTGTTTCGGGGTGTTTGCCCCTCATCAGTGTGGAGTAGGAATCTGGCTATTAGGAGCAGTGCCTAGTAAAAAGGCTATAAAGGCACAGATGATTGGCCTCGGGGAGACCAAAACATCCAACACCGCGGAGACACCATCACGTGTTTCTCAACGCAGTCATTCCAGAACACTGCCCCCATCCCTTATGGGAAATATGCAGATGCATGAAAAGAAGCTGCGGAGACACCATCACGTGTTTCTCGATGCAAGCAGTGAATAGCCAGGCCTTTCCCCGGGAAGGAACAACCACGGGAAGGGCAGCAGCCTATGAAGGAAAGCCACCTATGCCAAGCATGGTATCCATCCACAGACAGGGATGGGGGCAGTGTTCATCTGTGCCTTTATAGCCTTTTTACTAGGCACTGCTCCTAATAGCCAGATTCCTACTCCACACTGATGAGGGGCAAAAACCCCGAAACAGCTGTCTGTGGATGGATACCATGCTTGGCATAGGTGGCTTTCCTTCATAGGATGCTGCCCTTCCCGTGGTTGCTCCTTCCCGGGGAAAGGCCTGGCTATTCACTGCTTGCATCGAGAAACACGTGATGGTGTCTCCGCAGCTTCTTTTCATGCATCTGCATATTTCCCATAAGGGATGGGTCAGTGTTCTGGAATCACTGCGTTGAGAAACACGTGATGGTGTCTCCGCGGTGTTGGATGTTTTGGTCTCCCCGAGGCCAATCATCTGTGCCTTTATAGCCTTTTTACTAGGCACTGCTCCTAATAGCCAGATTCCTACTCCACACTGATGAGGGGCAAAAACCCCGAAACAGCTGTCTGTGGATGGATACCATGCTTGGCATAGGTGGCTTTCCTTCATAGGATGCTGCCCTTCCCGTGGTTGCTCCTTCCCGGGGAAAGGCCTGGCTATTCACTGCTTGCATCGAGAAACACGTGATGGTGTCTCCGCAGCTTCTTTTCATGCATCTGCATATTTTTCATAAGGGATGGGGGCAGTGTTCTGGAATCACTGCGTTGAGAAACACGTGATGGTGTCTCCGCAGTGTTGGATGTTTTGGTCTCCCCGAGGCCAATCATCTGTGCCTTTATAGCCTTTTTACTAGGCACTGCTCCTAATAGCCAGATTCCTACTCCACACTGATGAGGGGCAAAAACCCCGAAACAGCTGTCTGTGGATGGATACCATGCTTGGCATAGGTGGCTTTCCTTCATAGGATGCTGCCCTTCCCGTGGTTGTTCCTTCCCGGGGAAAGGCCTGGCTATTCACTGCTTGCATCGAGAAACACGTGATGGTGTCTCCGCAGCTTCTTTTCATGCATCTGCATATTTCCCATAAGGGATGGGGGCAGTGTTCTGGAATCACTGCGTTGAGAAACACGTGATGGTGTCTCCGCGGTGTTGGATGTTTTGGTCTCCCCGAGGCCAATCATCTGTGCCTTTATATCAGTACTGGGGTTGTCACGGTGGCTTGATCCGGTCCGTGACCCTGCTAAGGGGCTTCCAATAAAAGGGGTGATGAAAGTCGGCTAAGGTTTCGTGACGCCATCTGTGGTATTCGGTCAGGGTGACCGACACTGCTTGGGGTCCACTGGGGTGATGTGATGGCAGCTAGATGGTATGCCTTCCCACAGGTGAAGTATGTCCCCAGGGCTTCCCAATAGTGTAGGTGGCGATGGTGTGAGGTGCAGTCAATAACGAGGACACAGGATTGCAGTCTCTTTACCTTTTACTGAAGGCTTCCGGATCCTCAATCCAGAGCACTGTCAACAGGGCTGTCTGAGACCGGCCGGTCCAAAGGCACATCCAGAGTTCCCTTTGCAGGTGGAAATCATTGCCTACCACTAGCGCCTGTGTGTTGTAGTTCTTCACTACTGAGCATTCGGGATAGTCCTCACAACTTCTGTTCTCGTTCTTTCTCGTTCTTTCTCTCCGTCCCCCAAGTTTATCTGGATAAGACGCACCCGTTTGACGGGAAGGCTCGGAGCTATTCTGGGACCCTAGAGACGCCCCTCTCCACGCTTGCCCCCTATGTCTGCTTAGGTGATGTATGGTAGACAGCCAACCTATAATTAACTGTCCTGCGGTATTTGAAGTAAGGCATAAAGTCAGTTACTTCCTCGGTGTTCCGGTCACCGGCTATGCGCCTCAGTAGGATGTTGCCATTCTTGGGGCACAACTCCTACTGGCTCTCCTTTGTGCTTGATCTCGTTTCTCACTGTCCACAATATCGCTTCGTGTCCTCTCTTAAGATGCCGCCGCAAGGTAGTGCAGGTGCGGCTCTGTAACGATCTGTCCTTGTCGATAAGTCCCTGCCAGGTTCCCACGCCTGACAGGGACACCTCTGAAGTCTCCCCCGCAACACCCCCTGTCACGGGATGTTGCCTGGGCAAAACCCAGTCAGCTTCTGCCTAACTTCCTATCCAACCCCTAGTTTTACCAGTGTGAGGAGTGACCTAGTAAATAGTGCCCTTTTGCTCCCCCTAGTGGCTGGAGTGTGAAGTGTAATGTGTGCTTGTGATACCTAGTCAGGTGAACTCCTTTAGTGCCATCAGACGTACCATCACTCCCCTTAGTGGCAGAGCAACACCAATGCAATGACCAGGTCTCTGGGGCGCTGCACTAGAACCATTTAAGGATAGTAACACAGGTAGTTGACTGAAATTAAGTGCAGGCCTGCCGGTCTGGGAGCCCTATTGCTACAGGCAACACTCATGAAGGAGACCCAACTTGGAGTCCAAACATTTCAAAAAATTATTGCCACAAACCACTAAAGTGGCATCAATTTTCCTAGAGTAGAAATAGTATAATGGGGCTCTGACACCCTTTCACTAAAGGCAACCCAACAGATGGAGACCCAACTTTGAGTATCCACATTTAAAAAAATTGTTTCTAACATCAGCAGCAGCAGAAACAGCAGGCATAGAAGCCACAATAAAGGAATCACAGACTTCAATAACACGAGATCAATGCATCACACTAAAAGCTACACCATCGCCAAGTCTTCCCAGACTGCGATTGAAGTCCAAAAGTCATTGGAGATCCATGACTTATTCATCTTGATTAAAGTTAGGCTGTCTACACTTTCAGGGGACAGCCAGATATGCTTATCCTTCAAGACACCACCAGCAGCACTGAAGACACGTTCTGAGAGAACGCTGGCTGCCGGGCATGACAAAACCTCCAAGGTGAGATAGGTGAGCTCAGGCCACGCTTCCATTTTTGAAGACCAAAATGTAAAAGTGTCCAAATTCGCCCTGATGGCATTGATATTGAGCTTGAGATACTCCTGCACCATCCTCTCCAGTCGTTCACAATGTGTCAGGCTTGTACACTGTTCTGCTGGTGCACGGACTGGCCTAAAAAACATGTGAAACAATTCACAGAAATTGTTTATGCCACTTACACTGCTGCTGCTAATGTTTTTGCATTGACAAATCAACATACCTGGGCTTGGAAGTCTATAACCGCAATGCACACTGTGTGTCTCACTTCAGTCTTTGGGAAAACCACTCTTAAGATTGTCTACAAGTATGGTTGAGCGAAACGGATCGTTCATTTTCAAAAGTCGCCGACTTTTGGCAAAGTCGGGGTTTCATGAAACCCGACCCGACCCCTGTGCGGGATCGGCCATACGGTACGCGACTTTCGCGCCAAAGTCGCGTTTCAATGACGCAAAAAGCGCCATTTCTCAGCCAATGAAGGTGGACGCAGAGTGTGGGCAGCGTGATGACATAGGTCCTGGTCCCCACCATCTTAGAGAAGGACATTGCAGTGATTGGCTTGCTGTCTGCGGCGTCACAGGGGCTATAAAGGGGCGTTCCCGCCGACCGCCATCTTACTGCTGCTGATCTGAGCATAGGGAGAGGTTGCTGCCGCTTCTTCAGAAGCAGGGATAGCGTTAGGCAGGGTCCATTAACCACCAAACCGCTTGTGCTGTAGCGATTTCCACTGTCCAACACCACCTTTGTTTGCAGGGACAGTGGAAGCTACATTTTTTTTTCCTCAGCGCTGTAGCTCATTGGGCTGCCCTAGAAGGCTCCATGATAGCTGCATTGCTGTGTGTACGCCGCTGTGCAAACCAACTGCTTTTTTCAAAGCACAAATCCTGTTGTTCCTTCCTTTCTGCACAGCTATCTTGTTTGTTTGTCCACACTTTTTATTTAATTTGTGCAGCAGTCCACTCCTTATTGCTGCCTGCCATACCTGGCTGAGATTACTGCAGGGAGATAGTAATTGTAGGACAGTCCCTGTGTGTTTGTTTTTTTTTTCTTTTAATTCTCCCTAAAAAAAAAAGCTGTGGGAGATTAAGATTGGCATTTCTGCTCGAGTGCCATCCCTGTGTGTGCCATCTCACATAGTGGGCAATAGAAAGCCTAATTTTTTTTCTGTTTTTTTTTGTGGGGTTTCTAAATTCTCCCTGAAAAAAAAAAAACAGTGGGAGATTAATATTGGCCTTTGGGCTTGTGTGCCAGTCCTGAGCGTGCCATCTCTCTGTCAAATAGTGGGCCATAGAAAGCCTATTTATTATTTTTTCATTGGTTTTATAAATTCTCCCTGAAAAAAAAAAAAACAGTGGGAGATTAATATTGCCCATTGGGCTTGTGTGCCAGTCCTGAGCGTGCCATCTCTCTCTCAAATAGTGGGCCATAGAAAGCCTATGTTAAGGACTGGCGGAACGCACCAAGTACAAGATGAAATGGAACTAGGTGCGTTCGCAGTCCGAGGTCCACCGTGCAGGTAAAAACCCTGCTGCTAGTAAAGACGGACTATATGGCGGTACTATAAGAATACACACATGGGTTAACTTCACCCTGTGTGAAGGAAGCGACCCTGTTGCGTCACAGGACCGCGGTACCGCACATAGAGCGCAAGCAAGGAGTCACTAATCTCAAACCCGAGACTGAGGATTTGAGTTCAGAAGACCCCATGCGCTCGACACCGCAACTGGGGTGTCAGAGGAACATAAATAATAATATAAAGGCACAAGAGTGCATGCGGTGCCGCACTGACGGACACCACTAACCACCCAGGCTTGGGTCAGGAAAGCACAGAGCAAGCGCACGGCGCCGTACTGGCGGACACAGCAACTGGTAGCTGTAATGTGTGTTACGTGCTGTAGGATAAGTCGGGCGCTAGATAGCAAACATACACCTTCCGCGAACAGTCATCCAATAGGGAGGGTTATTTAAAGAGCGACTTTCACTCACAACACACACACATATTTACAAGACAATACTAGCGCATGGCCGTGCGGTCTTGCGCAGTTTATATAGTTGCAGCACAGGAAGCTGCTACCGAAGTTTTGCCCTTTAAGGACCTTCCTGGAGGACCAATGGAATGTGCTGCAGTACCTGAGCATGTGACCCTCGATCTCCAACGGGAGATCCCGCCCTGGGCATGCTCAGTGTGTGAAAATAAGGACTTAGTCCCAGAGAAGCCTGCTTGCCGCAGATCAGTGCATGGTACAACAGGAGAGCCAGAAAAGGCAGTAGTAACCCTCTGCACAGAATCAGTCCCAGCAAGACGCTGGGAGCGGCGCCTCCGCTGAGCAGACCCCACTGCGGCCGATGCAGAATGGGAGACTGCAGCAGACACGGATCGAGATTCCTCCTGTGCAGCAGAGGAAACTCGACTCCTAACATTACCCCCCCTCCTAGGACCCCCCATCCTTGAGCCTCACTACGCTCAAAAGCTACAATAAGCAGCGAAGCCCGAATGTGCTCCACAGGCTCCCAGGTTCTATCCTCTGGGCCGTGACCCTTCCAGTCCACCAGATAAAATTTCTTGCCATGTACCACCTTGCACCCCACAATAGCATTCACCTCAAACTCATCCGTGGATGAACCCAATGTCCCAGCAGATGATTCAGAAAACCGGGACAAACGAACGGGCTTTAAGAGGGAAACATGAAAAGTATCGGTGATACCAAGGAGTGGAGGAATAGCCAAACGGTAGACCACAGGGTTGACCTGTTCCAGAACCTTAAACGGGCCAATGTAGCGAGGAGCAAACTTAGTGGACTCAACTCGCAGCTTGATGTTACGGGCGGAGAGCCACACCAAGTCGCCAGGAGCAAAGACCGGAGCGGGGCGCCAGTGTGTATCAGCCGAAACCCTCATTCTCTCCTTGGAGGCCCGGATGGCATCCTGTGTGCGGTCCCAGATGTCACGTGCCTCCACCGCCCAGTCTTCCACCCTAGAATCGGTGGATGACACGGGCATGGGCACAGGGACACGCAGATGCTGGCCGTAATTTAGGAGAAAAGGAGTCTGACCAGTGGAATCGGCTACGGCGTTGTTCAAGGCAAATTCCGCCCAAGGTAGCAAAGATGCCCAGTCGTCCTGCCTAGCAGAGACGAAATGACGCAAATATGTCACCAGAGTCTGGTTGGTTCTCTCCACCAACCCATTCGTCTCGGGATGGTATGTAGAGGAGAGGTTTAACTCTATGCTGAGTAAACGGCAGAGCTCTCTCCAAAACCGAGACGCGAACTGGGGACCCCGATCGCTGACAATCTTATCAGGCATACCATGCAATCGGAAAACGTGCTTAAAGAACAACACCGCCAAGGCCCGTGCTGAAGGTAACCGAGGAAGCGGCACCAAATGCACCATCTTAGAGAAATGGTCGTGACAACCCAAATAATGGAGCAGCCACGCGACTTGGGTAAGCCCACCACAAAGTCCATCCCGACCATCTCCCAGGGCCTGTCTGCCACCGGTAGAGGGTAAAGCAACCCAGCAGGCCATTGCCGAGGAGACCGATTCTGGGCGCAAGAAACACACGCCTGAATATAGTCCCTGACATCTCGGGCCATATGCGGCCACCAGTATGTTCTCGCCAAAAGCTCAGATGTCCTCTTGGTCCCAAAATGCCCACCCACTCTGGAGGAGTGAGCCCAAGAGAGAACCTCCAGTCGCAAGTTAGCTGGCACGAAAGTCTTGCCCGGGGGCACAGACTCTAGCGAAACCGGAGCTACAGTTCTCAGGCTCTCAGAAGGGATAATAAGCCGAGGTTCCTCCTCCTCCTCCTCAGATGACACTACGGAGCGGGAGAGAGCGTCGGCTTGAACGTTCTTCTCCCCGGAGAGAAAATGGAGAGTAAAATGGAACCGGGAGAAGAACAGGGACCATCTAGCCTGGCGAGAATTCAGCCGCTGGGCCGTTTGTAGATATAGCAAATTTTTGTGGTCTGTAAAAACTTGAAAGGGAAAACGAGCCCCCTCCAAGAGATGTCTCCACTCAGAGAAAGCCAATTTCATCGCTAGCAACTCCCTGTCCCCGATGGAATAATTCCTCTCCGCTGGTGTGAAAGTCTTGGAGAAGAAGAAGCACGGATGCTTCCGACCTTGAGCATCCTTTTGGAAGAGGACTGCTCCAGCACCAACGGAAGAGGCATCCACCTCCATTATAAATGGCTTATCAACATCGGGACGATGTAGTATGGGAGCGCTAGCAAAATGAGACTTAGTAGAAGAAAAGGCCCTGGAGACCTCTTCAGACCACACTTTGGGATTTGCTCCCTTCTTGGTGAGGGCTACCAAGGGAGCTACCAAAGTTGAGAAATGGGGAATGAACTGGCGGTAATAATTAATGAACCCCATAAAGCGCTGCACCGCTTTAAGTCAATGGGGCTCTTGCCAGTCCATCACAGCCTGTAGTTTGGCAGGATCCATAGCCAATCCCTGGGCAGAGATGATATAGCCCAGGAAAGGTAAAGAC
This sequence comes from Ranitomeya imitator, assembly GCF_032444005.1. Classification (NCBI taxonomy): domain Eukaryota; kingdom Metazoa; phylum Chordata; class Amphibia; order Anura; family Dendrobatidae; genus Ranitomeya; species Ranitomeya imitator. The sequence goes on along the minus strand of NC_091282.1, from coordinate 268,830,473 downwards.
TCCTGCTCAAACACACACTTCTCCAACTTTGCGTAAAGAGAGTTTGACCGTAAGACGTCGAAGACTCTGCCAACATCTCTCCGGTGGGAGTCAATATCTGGAGAGAAGATGAGAATATCATCCAGATAGACTACGACCGAGGTGGAAAGCATATCCCGGAAGATGTCGTTGACAAAGTCTTGGAAAACGGCTGGGGCATTACAGGGCCCGAAGGGCATCACCAGATACTCATAGTGCCCATCTCTGGTGTTAAACGCCGTCTTCCATTCGTCCCCCTCACGGATGCGAATCAGGTTATAAGCTCCCCGCAGGTCTAATTTGGTAAATACCCTAGCTCCCCGTAGCCTATCAAAAAGCTCAGAAATCAGGGGCAGGGGGTACTTATTCTTAACGGTGATGGCGTTAAGACCCCTGTAGTCTATGCAAGGACGCAACTCTCCATTCTTCTTCTGTACGAAGAAGAACCCTGCCCCTGCTGATGACACTGACTTCCTAATAAATCCTCTTGCCAAATTTTCCTGGATGTATTGGGACATAGCCTCCGTTTCCGGGAGAGAGAGGGGATAGACACGTCCCCGAGGAGGTTCTGCTCCAGGTAAGAGATCTATAGGACAGTCATAGGGACGGTGAGGCGGAAGGGTCTCCGCGGCCTTTTTGGAGAAGACGTCTGCATAAGACCAATAGTATTTGGGGAGAGTAGAGAGATCTGCGGGTATCTCAGTGGTGGAAACCTGAACGCACTCTTTCACACATCTGCCCTTACAGGATTCACTCCAACCCAATATCCTCCCAGAGGTCCACTCAATATGTGGGGAGTGGAAACGGAGCCAAGGTATTCCCAGCAGAATCTCATCCATTCCCTCGGGAAGGACAAGAAGGGAAATAATCTCCTGGTGGGATGGGGACATGGCTAACGTGAAAGGGACAGTCTGATGTGTGATCTGTAATGGAAGTGTCGACCCATTCACCACTCTAACGGTTACTGGTTTGGCAAGCATAACCAGAGGTATTGCGTGGCGCAGAGCAAAAGCAGAAGACATAAAATTTCCTTCTGCTCCTGAATCCACACAAAGCTCTACTGTAAGAGTGGATGTGCCTAACAGGATTGTCCCTTTAAAGGACAATTTGGAGGAAAATGCCGCTGTGTCCAGTGAACCTCCTCCAATGGTCACAAGACGCGATCGTTTTCCCGACCGCCGTGGACATTTATTAGCGTAATGTCCCGGTTGCTGGCAATTTTTACACACCAAAGGTACTCGAGCGGTCTGAGACCTAGGTCCCGCTCGAGAAACCTCCATGGCTTCATGGGAGTCGGACGCCATAACAGGAGATTTTAGAGGTTTGGCAAAGGTGGGAGCCAGCCGAAACCTCGGCCTACACTGGTCCGCTCCAATCTCCGCTCGTTAAAACGGAGATCGATGCGGGTAGCTATAGTAATAAGCTCCTCCAGTGTGGCGGGAATCTCCCTGGTGGCCAAGGCGTCCTTTACATGATCTGCCAGTCCTTTCCAGAACACCGGAATAAGGACTTTATCCGGCCATTCCAGCTCAGAAGCTAGAGTCCTGAATAGGATGGCGAACTGGCTGACCATGGACGAAGCCTGAGTAATTGCCAACAATTGGAGCGCGGTATCGTGGGTGACACGGGGTCCCAAAAAGACCTGCCTCAGAGCGTCCAGGAAGATAGGAGCACTCTGTACCACACGATCAGCACGTTCCCAAAGCGGCGTTGCCCACTCCAATGCCCTGCCCGACAAGAGAGATAAAATGAATCCCACTTTCGCCCGTTCCGTAGGAAAACATGCAGCCAGCAGCTCGAGATGTATGGAGCACTGGCTCACGAATCCCCGACATAGCTTACTGTCACCAGCAAACTTGTCTGGAAGCGGGAGACGGGATAAGGTCGGAGCAGGGGTGGCAGCGGACAAACTGGCTGCAGCTGCACTTGCAGCCTGAACAGCGACAGCAGTAACGTCCACAGCTGAGGTTGCACGCTCTAGAGCCGCCAACCTACCCTCCAACTGCTGGATGTACCGCTGTAGACGCTGACCGTCTGCCATTTACTAGCCAGACCTTGGCGCTAGTATTATGTTAAGGACTGGCGGAACGCACCAAGTACAAGATGAAATGGAACTAGGTGCGTTCGCAGTCCGAGGTCCACCGTGCAGGTAAAAACCCTGCTGCTAGTAAAGACGGACTATATGGCGGTACTATAAGAATACACACATGGGTTAACTTCACCCTGTGTGAAGGAAGCGACCCTGTTGCGTCACAGGACCGTGGTACCGCACATAGAGCGCAAGCAAGGAGTCACTAATCTCAAACCCGAGACTGAGGGTTTGAGTTCAGAAGACCCCATGCGCTCGACACCGCAACTGGGTGTCAGAGGAACATAAATAATAATATAAAGGCACAAGAGTGCGTGCGGTGCCGCACTGACGGATGCCACTAACCACCCAGGCTTGGGTCAGGAAAGCGCAGAGCAAGCGCACGGCGCCGTACTGGCGGACACAGCAACTGGTAGCTGTAATGTGTGTTACGTGCTGTTGGATAAGTCGGGCGCTAGATAGCAAACATACACCTTCCGCGAACAGACATCCAGTAGGGAGGGTTATTTAAAGAGCGACTTTCACTCAAAACACACACACATATTTACAAGACAATACTAGCGCATGGCCGTGCGGTCATGCGCAGTTTACAGTTAGGGCCAGAAATATTTGGACAGTGACACAAGTTTTGTTATTTTAGCTGTTTACAAAAACATGTTCAGAAATACAATTATATATATAATATGGGCTGAAAGTGCACACTCCCAGCTGCAATATGATAGTTTCCACATCCAAATCGGAGAAAGGGTTTAGGAATCATAGCTCTGTAATGCATAGCGTCCTCTTTTTCAAGGGACCAAAAGTAATTGGACAATGGACTCTAAGGGCTGAAATTAACTCTGAAGGCATCTCCCTCGTTAACCTGTAATCAATGAAGTAGTTAAAAGGTCAGGGGTGGATTCCAGGTGTGTGGTTTTGCATTTGGAAGCTGTTGCTGTGAGCAGACAACATGCGGTCAAAGGAACTCTCAATTGAGGTGAAGCAGAACATCCTGAGGCTGAAAAAAAAAGAAAAAATCCATCAGAGAGATAGCAGACATGCTTGGAGTAGCAAAATCAACAGTTGGGTACATTCTGAGAAAAAAGGAATTGACTGGTGAGCTTGGGAACTCAAAAAGGCCTGGGCGTCCACGGATGACAACAGTGGTGGATGATCGCCGCATACTTAATTTGGTGAAGAAGAACCCGTTCACAACATCAACTGAAGTCCAGAACACTCTCAGTGAAGTAGGTGTATCTGTCTCTAAGTCAACAGTAAAGAGAAGACTCCATGACAGTAAATACAAAGGGTTCACATCTAGATGCAAACCATTCATCAATACCAAAAATAGACAGGCCAGAGTTAAATTTGCAGAAAAACACCTCAAGAAGCCAGATCAGTTCTGGAAAAGTATTCTATGGACAGATGAGACAAAGATCAACCTGTACCAGAATGATGGGAAGAAAAAAGTTTGGAGAAGAAAGGGAACGGCACATGATCCAAGGCACACCACATCCTCTGTAAAACATGGTCGAGGCAACGTCATGGCATGGGCATGCATGGCTTTCAATGGCACTGGGTCACTTGTGTTTATTGATGACATAAGAGCAGACAAGAGTAGCCGGATGAATTCTGAAGTGTACCGGGATATACTTTCAGCCCAGATTCAGCCAAATGCTGCAAAGTTGATTGGACGGCGCTTCATAGTACAGATGGACAATGACCACAAGCATACAGCCAAAGCTACCCAGGAGTTCATGAGTGCCAAAAAGTGGAACATTCTGCAAAGGCCAAGTCAATCTCCAGATCTAAACCCAATTGAGCATGCATTTCACTTGCTCAAATCCAGACTTAAGACGGAAAGACCCACAAAAAAGCAAGACCTGAAGGCTGCGGCTGTAAAGGCCTGGCAAAGCATTAAGAAGGAGGAAACCCAGCGTTTGGTGATGTCCATGGGTTCCAGACTTAAGGCAGTGATTGCCTCCAAAGGATTTGCAACAAAATATTGAAAATAAAAATATTTTGTTTGGGTTATGTTTATTTGTCCAATTACTTTTGACCTCCTAAAATGTGGAGTGTTTGTAAAGAAATGTGTACAATTCCTACATTTTCTATCAGATATTTTTGTTCAACCCTTCAAATTAAACGTTACAATCTGCACTTGAATTCTGTTGTAGAGGTTTCATTTCAAATCCAATGTGGTGGCTGTCATGATCCCAATGGCAGGGGATCACAAAAGGACAAGCAGAAAAACAAAAACAAGCTCTAGGGTGATGGAACCTGAGCTGACCGCGATCCTGAACCTACACACACAACTAGCAGTAGCCGGGGAACGTGCCTACGATGATTCCTAGACGTCTCGCACCAGCCGAAGGACTAGCTTCCCCTATAAGAAGAAACACAGACCTCACTTGCCTCCAGAGAAACACCCCACAGAAATAGCAGCCCCCCACATGTAATAACGGTGAAATGAGAGGAAAGCACAAACGTAGAAATGAAAACAGAATCAGCAAAATGAGGCCCGCTAAAGCTAGATAGCAGAGGATACAAAAGTGAACTGCGCGGTCAGCGAAAAACCCTTCAAAAAACCATCCTGAAATTACTTGAACTCATGTGCCAACTCATGGAACATGAGGAGTAATTTCAGCCCACTAGAGCAACCAGCAGCAAGGAGTCACATAACAGCAAGCTGGACTAAGACAAAAAGTAAGCAAAACATAGAACAGGAAAATCAAAACTTAGCTTGTCCAGAAGAAAACAGACGCAGGGAGCAAAGGCAAACAGACACGCTGATTACATTGATAGCCGGCGAGGAAATGACAAAACAGCCAGGTTATATAGGAAACACCCATAACCTGATGGAACAGGTGGACACCAGAGACCGCAGAGAACACAAGTCACCCAGTACCATCAGTAACCACCAGAGGGAGCCCAAAAACAGAACTCACAACAGTACCCCCCCCTTGAGGAGGGGTCACCGAACCCTCACGAGAACCACCAGGGCGACCAGGATGAGCCCTATGAAACGCACGGACCAAATCGGCAGCATGAACATCAGAGGCAATCACCCAAGAATTATCCTCCTGACCATAACCCTTCCACTTGACCAAATACTGGAGTTTCCGTCTGGAAACACGAGAATCCAATATCTTCTCCACAACATACTCCAATTCACCCTCTACCAGCACCGGAGCAGGAGGCTCAAGCGAAGGAACGACAGGTACCTCATACTTCCGCAACAACGATCGATGGAACACATTATGAATAGCAAACGATGCCGGGAGATCCAAACGAAACGACACAGGGTTAAGAATTTCCAAGATCTTATAGGGACCGATGAACCGAGGCTTGAACTTAGGAGAAGAGACCTTCATAGGAACAAAACGAGAAGACAACCACACCAAGTCCCCAACAAGAAGTCGAGGACCCACGTGGCGACGGCGATTAGCAAACTGCTGAGCCTTCTCCTGGGACAACTTCAAATTGTCCACCACATGACTCCAAATCCGATGTAACCTATCCACCACCATGTCCACTCCAGGACAATCAGAAGGCTCCACCTGACCAGAGGAAAAACGAGGATGAAACCCCGAATTACAAAAGAAAGGAGAAACCAAGGTAGCAGAACTAGCCCGATTATTGAGGGCAAACTCGGCAAGCGGCAAAAAGGAAACCCAGTCATCCTGATCAGCCGAAACAAAACACCTTAAATAAGTTTCTAAAGTCTGATTAGTTCGTTCCGTCTGGCCATTCGTCTGGGGATGGAATGCAGACGAAAAGGACAAATCAATGCCCATCTTAGCACAGAACGTCCGCCAAAATCTAGACACAAACTGGGATCCCCTGTCAGAAACGATGTTCTCCGGAATGCCATGCAAACGGACCACGTTTTGAAAAAACAGAGGGACCAACTCAGAGGATGAAGGTAACTTAGGCAAGGGTACCAGATGAACCATCTTAGAAAAGCGGTCACACACAACCCATATGACGGACATTTTTTGAGAGACAGGGAGATCCGAAATAAAGTCCATGGAAATGTGCGTCCAAGGCCTCTTCGGGATAGGCAAAGGTAACAACAATCCACTGGCCCGAGAACAGCAAGGCTTAGCCCGAGCACAAACTCCACAAGACTGCACGAAAGAACGCACATCCCTCGACAAAGAAGGCCACCAAAAAGACCTGGCCACCAAGTCTCTAGTACCAAATATTCCAGGATGACCTGCCAACACAGAAGAATGGACCTCGGAGATGACTCTACTGGTCCAATTATCCGGAACAAACAGTCTTTCCGGCGGACAACGATCAGGTTTATCCGCCTGAAACTCCTGCAAAGCACGTCGCAAGTCTGGGGAGACAGCCGACAAAATCACCCCATCCCTAAGGATACCAGTGGGCTCAGAATTTCCAGGGGAGTCAGGCACAAAACTCCTAGAAAGAGCATCCGCCTTCATATTCTTTGAACCTGGCAGGTAGGAAACCACAAAATTGAAACGGGAGAAAAACAGTGACCAACGAGCCTGTCTAGGATTCAGATGCTTGGCAGACTCAAGATACATCAGATTTTTGTGATCAGTCAAGACCACCACACGATGTCTAGCACCCTCAAGCCAATGACGCCACTCCTCAAATGCCCACTTCATGGCCAAAAGCTCCCGATTACCAACATCATAATTCCGTTCAGCGGGCGAAAATTTTCTAGAAAAGAACGCACATGGCTTCATCACTGAGCCATCGGAGCTTCTCTGTGACAAAACCGCCCCCGCTCCGATCTCGGAAGCATCAACCTCAACCTGAAAAGGAAGCGACGTATCTGGCTGACGCAACACAGGAGCAGAAGAAAACCGGCGCTTAAGTTCCTGAAAGGCCTCCACAGCCGCAGGAGACCAATCAGTAACATCAGCACCCTTTTTAGTCAAATCCGTCAAAGGTTTAGCAACACTAGAAAAATTAGCTATGAAGCGACGATAAAAATTAGCAAAGCCCAAGAACTTCTGTAAACTCTTAAGAGATGTAGGCTGCGTCCAGTCACAAATAGCCTGAACCTTGACGGGATCCATCTCAATAGTAGAAGGGGAAAAAATATACCCCAAAAAAGAAATCTTCTGGACTCCAAAGAGACATTTAGAACCCTTTACAAACAAAGAATTGGCCCGCAGGACCTGAAACACCCTCCTGACCTGCTGAACATGAGACTCCCAGTCATCAGAAAAAACCAAAACATCATCCAGATACACGATAATAAATTTATCCAGATATTCACGGAAAATATCGTGCATAAAGGACTGGAAGACCGAAGGAGCATTAGAAAATCCGAAAGGCATCACCAAATACTCGAAATGGCCCTCAGGCGTATTAAATGCGGTTTTCCACTCATCACCCTGCCTTATCCGCACAAGATTATACGCACCCCTAAGATCAATCTTAGTGAACCATTTAGCCCCCTTAATGCGAGCAAATAAATCAGTCAACAATGGCAAAGGATACTGATATTTGACTGTAATCTTATTCAAAAGACGATAATCTATGCAAGGCCTCAAGGAACCATCTTTTTTAGCCACAAAAAAAACCCCTGCTCCCAAAGGGGACGAAGATGGACGGATATGTCCCTTTTCCAAGGACTCCTTAATATAATTCCGCATAGCAGTATGCTCTGGCACTGACAGATTGAACAAACGACCTTTCGGGAACTTACTGCCAGGAATCAAATCTATAGCACAATCGCAATCCCTGTGAGGAGGAAGCGAACTGAGCTTAGGCTCCTCAAAAACATCCCGATAATCAGACAAAAATACCGGAACCTCAGAAGGAGTAGATGAAGCGATAGAAATCGAAGATGCATCATCATGAACCCCCTGACATCCCCAGCTTAACACAGACATTGTTTTCCAGTCCAGGACTGGGTTATGAGTTTGTAACCATGGCAGACCAAGCACTAAGACATCATGTAAATTATACAGCACCAGGAAGCGAATCACCTCCTGATGAACGGGAGTCATACGCATGGTCACTTGTGTCCAGTACTGAGGTTTATTCATAGCCAAAGGTGTAGAGTCAATTCCTTTTAAAGGAATAGGAACTTCCAGAGGTTCCAGACTAAACCCACAGCGATTGGCAAATGACCAATCCATAAGACTCAGGGCAGCGCCTGAATCCACATAGGCATCGACGGAAATGGATGATAATGAACAAATCAGCGTCACAGACAGAATGAACTTAGACTGAAAAGTACCAATGGCAACAGACTTATCAACCTTTTTTGTGCGTTTAGAGCATGCTGATATAACATGAGCTGAATCACCACAATAAAAACACAAACCATTTTTCCGCCTATAATTTTGCCGTTCACTTCTGGACTGAATTCTATCACATTGCATTATCTCAGGTACCTGTTCAGAAGACACCGCCAAATGGTGCACACGTTTGCGCTCCCGTAAACGCCGATCAATCTGAATAGCCATAGTCATGGACTCATTCAGACCTGTAGGCGCCGGGAACCCCACCATAACATCTTTAATGGCCTCAGAAAGACCATCTCTGAATTTTGCAGCCAGAGCGCACTCATTCCACTGAGTAAGGACCGACCATTTCCGAAATTTCTGACAATATATTTCTGCTTCATCTTGCCCCTGAGAAAGAGCCAATAAAGCTTTTTCAGCCTGAATCTCTAGGTTAGGTTCCTCATAGAGCAAACCCAATGCCAGAAAAAATGCATCCACATTGAGCAACGCAGGATCCCCTGGTGCCAATGCAAATGCCCAATTCTGAGGATCACCCCGCAGGAAAGATATAATAATCTTGACCTGCTGAGCAGGGTCTCCAGAGGAGCGAGATTTCAAGGAAAGAAACAACTTACAATTATTCCTAAAATTCAGAAAACTAGATCTATCTCCAGAAAAAAACTCTGGGACAGGAATTCTAGGTTCAGACATAGGCGTATGTACAACAAAATCTTGTATATTTTGAACCTTAGCAGCAAGAATATTCAGGCTGGAAGCCAAACTCTGGACGTCCATGATTAACAGCTAAAGTCAGAGCCATTCAAGGATTAAGAGGAGGGAAAGAAAAAAAAAAAACCTCAGACTACTTTTCCTCCTACTTCAGCCAAAACGATGACCAATTTTTATTTTTTATGGCCGGCTATACTGTCATGATCCCAATGGCAGGGGATCACAAAAGGACAAGCAGAAAAACAAAAACAAGCTCTAGGGTGATGGAACCTGAGCTGACCGCGATCCTGAACCTACACACACAACTAGCAGTAGCCGGGAAACGTGCCTACGATGATTCCTAGACGTCTCGCACCAGCCGAAGGACTAGCTTCCCCTATAAGAAGAAACACAGACCTCACTTGCCTCCAGAGAAACACCCCACAGAAATAGCAGCCCCCCACATGTAATAACGGTGAAATGAGAGGAAAGCACAAACGTAGAAATGAAAACAGAATCAGCAAAATGAGGCCCGCTAAAGCTAGATAGCAGAGGATACAAAAGTGAACTGCGCGGTCAGCGAAAAACCCTTCAAAAAACCATCCTGAAATTACTTGAACTCATGTGCCAACTCATGGAACATGAGGAGTAATTTCAGCCCACTAGAGCAACCAGCAGCAAGGAGTCACATAACAGCAAGCTGGACTAAGACAAAAAGTAAGCAAAACATAGAACAGGAAAATCAAAACTTAGCTTGTCCAGAAGAAAACAGACGCAGGGAGCAAAGGCAAACAGACACGCTGATTACATTGATAGCCGGTGAGGAAATGACAAAACAGCCAGGTTAAATAGGAAACACCCATAACCTGATGGAACAGGTGGACACCAGAGACCGCAGAGAACACAAGTCACCCAGTACCATCAGTAACCACCAGAGGGAGCCCAAAAACAGAACTCACAACAGGTGGCATGCAGAGCCCAACTCGCGAAAATTGTGTCACTGTCCAAATATTTCTGACCCTAACTGTATATAGGTGCAGCACAGGAAGCTGCTACCGAAGTTTTGCCCTTTCAGGACCTTCCTGGAGGACCAATGGAATGTGCTGCAGTACCTGAGCATGTGACCCTCGATCTCCAACGGGAGATCCCGCCCTGGGCATGCTTAGTGTGTGAAAATAAGGACTTAGTCCCAGAGAAGCCCGCTTGCCGCAGGTCAGTGCAGGGTACAACAGGAGAGCCAGAAAAGGCAGTAGTAACCCTCTGCACAGAATCAGTCCCAGCAAGACGCTGGGAGTGACCCCTCCGCTGAGCAGACCCCACTGCGGCCGATGCAGAATGGGAGACTGCAGCAGACACGGATCGAGATTCCTCCTGTGCAGCAGAGGAAACTCGACTCCTAACAGCCTATTTATTATTTTTTCATTGGTTTTATAAATTCTCCCTGAAAAAAAAAAAAACAGTGGGAGATTAATATTGCCCTTTCGGCTTGTGTGCCAATCCTGAGCGTGCCATCTCTCTCTCAAATAGTGGGCCATAGAAAGCCTATTTATTTTTTTTTTATTGGTTTTATAAATTCTCCCTGAAAAAAAAAAACAGTGGGAGATTAATATTGCCCTTTGGGCTTGTGTGCCAGTCCTGAGCGTGCCATCTCTCTGTCAAATAGTGGGCCATAGAAAGCCTATGTATTATTTTATCATTGGTTTTATAAATTCTCCCTGAAAAAAAAAAAAACAGTGGGAGATTAATATTGCCCTTTGGGCTTGTGTGCCAGTCCTGAGCGTGCCATCTCTCTCTCTCAGATAGTGGGCCATAAAAAGCCTATTTGTTTTTTTTTTTATTTGGTTTCTAAATTCTCTCTGAAAAAATCACTTTTTTTTAATTTGTTTTCTAAATTCTTCCTTAAAAAATCATTTTTTGGGGGGGGTTTCTAAATTCTCCTTGAAAAAATAAAAAAAAACAGTGGGAGATTAATATTGGCCTTTCTGCTTGTGTGCCAGTCCTGACTCCTGGGTGTGCCATCTCTCTCTCTCAGATAGTGGGCCATAGAAAGCCTATTTGTTTTTTTTTTATTTGGTTTCTAAATTCTCTCTGAAAAAATCACTTTTTTTTATTTGTTTTCTAAATTCTTCCTTAAAAAAATCATTTTTTTGGGGGGGTTTCTAAATTCTCCCTGAAAAAATAAAAAAAACAGTGGGAGATTAATATTGGCCTTTCTGCTTGTGTGCCAGTCCTGACTCCTGGGTGTGCCATCTCTCTCTCTCAGATAGTGGGCCATAGAAAGCCTATTTGTTTTTTGTTTTTTTATTTGGTTTCTAAATTCTCTCTGAAAAAAATCACTTTTTTTTATTTGTTTTCTAAATTCTTCCTGAAAAAATCATTTTTTGGGGGGGTTTCTAAATTCTCCCTGAAAAAATAAAAACAAACAGTGGAGATTAATATTGACATTTGTGCTTGAGTGACAGTCCTGCGTGTGTGGCATCTCTCTCATTTGGTGCCACCAAAAACAGAGTGTGTAACATTGTGCCTGCTTTTCCTTGCGGTCTCACCCACCTGTAAAGGGGTATCTAAATCATACTGAAGTTATAGCTCACCGTGTAAGTTGTTTGACAGCAACAAATACCGTTAGTTTGGTTACGTTTTTAAAACAATGAGGAAGTCTGGTGGAAGAGGTCGTGGCCGGGGGCGTTCATTGTCAGCTGGTAATGAGGGTAGTGGTAGTGGTGGAGCATCAGGTGGTCGTGGGAAAAAAAATATTGCACCTAAGTCTGGAGCTGTGGAGCCAGGTTCATCGTCTAGCTACACAAGGCCTCGAACGCTCCCTTTTCTGGGAGTAGGAAAACCGCTTTTAAAGCCGGAGCAGCAACAGCAAGTTTTGGCTTACCTTGCTGACTCAGCCTCTAGCTCTTTTGCCTCCTCTTTTGAAACTGGTAAATGTAAAAGCAGCGCGTCGTTAGTGGATGTTCACGGTCAGGGACAAGTCGCTTCCTTGTCCTCTTCAGCAAAAACAACAACAGAGAAGGATGCAGCAGGCGACACAACGGGTTACTCCATGGAGCTCTTTACACATACCGTCCCTGGCTTAGAAAGTGAAGCAGTTAACAGGCCATGCCCATTACAAGTTGAATCTGACATGGAGTGCACTGATGCACAGCCACAGCCAGACTACTATGCTGGTCCTTGGACTCAGACCACAACATTGCCCTCGCAGGGTACTGATCCAGAATCAGACCCTGATGAGACTATGTTGCCCTGTCATGAACACTCTACCACCGACTTACACGGTGACACAGACAGAGTTGCGCACGAGCTAGAAGAGGAGGTTATAGATGACCCAGTTGTTGACCCCGATTGGCAGCCATTGGGGGAACAGGGTGCAGGCGGCAGTAGTTCTGAAGCGGAGGAGGAGGGGCCGCAGCAGGCATCAACATCGCAACAGGTTCCATCTGCCGGGCCCGTATCTGACCCAAAACGCGTGGCAAAGTCAAAACCTGTTGGAGGACAGCGTGGCCATCCGGTTAAAGCTCAGTCTGCAATGCCTGAAAAGGTATCCGATGCTAGAAAGAGTGCAGTCTGGCATTTTTTTAAACAACATCCAATTGATCAGCGCAAAGTCATCTGTCAAAAATGTTCAACTACCTTAAGCAGAGGTCAGAATCTGAAAAGTCTCAATACAAGTTGCATGCATAGACATTTAACCACCATGCATTTGCAAGCCTGGACTAACTACCAAACGTCCCTTAAGGTTGTAGCACCCTCGGCCAATGAAGCTAGTCAGCAACGCAACATCCCTTCCGGCAGTGTAGGGCCACCATTTTCCGCACCACATGCAGTATCTGTGCAGGTTTCTTTGCCAGGCCAAAGCAGTCAGGGTCAGGGAATCACCAGTTTCGTAGTAGGAAACACTGCATCTAGGGCACCGGCGGCAACAATACCATCTCCCACCGTCTCTCAGTCTGCCATGTCCACCGGCACCCCCGCTAGTTCCACGATCTCCAGCTCTCCAGTCCAGCTCACCCTACATGAGACTATGGTTAGAAAAAGGAAGTACTTAGCCTCGCATCCGCGTACACAGGGTTTGAAAGCCCACATAGCTAGACTAATCTCGTTAGAGATGATGTCCTACCAGTTAGTTGAAAGCGAAGCTTTCAAAGCCCTGATAGACTACGCTGTACCACGCTACGAGCTACCCAGTCGACACTTCTTTTCCAGAAAAGCCATCCCAGCCCTCCACCAGCATGTTAAAGAGCGCATCGTCCATGCACTCAGGCAATCTGTGAGCACAAAGGTGCACCTGACAACAGATGCATGGACCAGTAGGCATTGCCAGGGACGTTACGTGTCCATCACGGCACACTGGGTGAATGTTGTGGATGCAGGGTCCACAGGGGACAGCAATTTTGGGACAGTTCTGCCTAGCCCACGGTCTAGGAAACAGTTGGCTGTAGCCGTTTGCAACCCCTCCTCCTCCTCCTCGTCCTCCTGCAGAAGCGAGAGCTCGTCCACAGACCACAGTCGCACAACCACTCCATCCGCAGCTGCCACTGTTGCACACCAGGTCTCCCATTATGGGGCAGCAACTGGCAAGCGTCAGCAGGCTGTATTGGCTATGAAGTGTTTGGGTGACAACAGACACACCGCGGAAGTTCTGTCCGAGTTCTTGCAGAAAGAAACGCAGTCGTGGCTGGGCACTGTAGATCTTGAGGCAGGCAAGGTAGTGAGTGATAACGGAAGGAATTTCATGGCTGCCATCTCCCTTTCCCAACTGAAACACATTCCTTGCCTGGCTCACACCTTAAACCTGGTGGTGCAGTGCTTCCTGAAAAGTTATCCGGGGTTATCCGACCTGCTCCTCAAAGTGCGCGGACTTTGCTCGCATATCCGCCGTTCGCCCGTACACTCCAGCCGTATGCAGACCTGTCAGCGGTCTTTGAACCTTCCTCAGCATCGCCTAATCATAGACGTTGCAACAAGGTGGAACTCAACACTGCCCATGCTTCACAGACTGTGCGAACAGAGGCGGGCTGTTATGTTTTTGTGGAAGGATACACATACACGGGCAGGCAGTAGGATAGCAGACATGGAGTTGTCAGGTGTGCAGTGGTCGAAGATACAAGACATGTGTCAAGTCCTTCAGTGTTTTGAGGAATGCACATGGCTGGTTAGTGCAGACAACGCCATAATAAGCATGAGCATCCCCCTAATGCGTCTGCTGATGCAAAGTTTGACGCACATAAAGGATCAGGCGTCTGCAGCAGAGGAAGAGGAAAGCCTTGATGACAGTCAGCCATTGTCTGGCCAGGGCAGTGTACAGGACGAGGTAGCGGGCGAAGAGGAGGAGGAGGACGAGGAGGATGATGGGGATGATTATATTTTTAATGAGGAAGCTTTTCCGGGGCCACTGGAAATTGGTGGTGTGGCAAGGCCGGGTTCTGGTTTTTTGAGGGACACAAGTGACGTAGATTTGCCTGAAACTGCCCCTCAACCATGCACAACCGCAGATTTGACAACTGGAACTTTGGCCCACATGGCGGATTATGCCTTACGTATCCTCAAAAACGCATTACTAAAATGATGAACGATGACGATTACTGGTTGGCCTGCCTCCTTGATCCTCGCTATAAAGGCAAATTGCAAAATATAATGCCACATGAGAACTTGGAACTAATATTAGCAACCAAACAATCAACTCTTGTTGACGGTTTGCTTCAGGCATACCCAGCACACAGCGCCCGTGATCGTTCTCACACGAGCTGCAGGGGCCAGCAGACCAGAGGTGTTAGAGGGGCAGAAATCAGAAGTGGCGTTGGACAGAGGGGTTTTCTAACCAGGTTGTGGAGTGATTTTGCTATGACCGCAGACAGGACAGGTACTGCAGCATCAATTCAAAGTGACAGGAGACAACATTTGTCCAGTATGGTTACTAACTATTTTTCATCCCTTATCGACGTTCTCCCTCAACCGTCATTCCCATTTGATTACTGGGGATCCAAATTAGACACCTGGCCAGAATTGGCAGAATATGCATTGCAGGAGCTTGCTTGCCCGGCAGCTAGTGTCCTATCAGAAAGAGTATTCAGTGCTACAGGTTCAATATTAACCGAAAAAAGGACTCGTCTGGCTACCCAAAATGTAGATGATCTAACCTTCATTAAAATGAACCACAACTGGATTTCGAAATCTTTTGCCCCACCTTGCCCGGCCGACACCTAGCTTTCCTATGAAAAGGTCTTGCCTGTGGACTATTCTGAATGACTTTTCTCGTAATTTGCAGCACCTGATTGTCCAGCATACGACATGTTTACACCTCCCTAAATGGCAAACTCCCCACAGGGGGCCGTGGTATCGCCACTTGGCGCCAGCACCCGTGAGAGTGCTGTTTGTCTGAAGAGGTGGGTGTGCCCGCTTTTGGTCGACGGCACTGCCACTGGGTCCCTCATAGTACAATAAAGTGTCTCTGACGGTGGTGGTGCGCACCCAACGTCAGATACACTGTTGTAACATGAGGGGCCCTGGGCCTGTACCGCCGGCCATAAGAGAGTTCCCCCACCCCCAGCTCAAACATTGCTAAACCACTTGCACAATTATCTCTCACAGTTCCACCAATTTTAGTCTATGCGCTGACATCCTTAAATTCCAGCCACTGACAATACCATTGTATTGACATGTATGATGGTACTTAACATAGTCCGGGGCAGTGTCCTATATTTACCCAAGTAAATACTTTGCGTCAAATTACTAGGTCTGAAACTCCGCAGAGGAGCCCACCCCAGTACCGAATGATTGCACCCTTTGGTGGTTTCGTTTTGTTGTCATGCGAGAGATTAACATGTATTTATTGTTTGGGACTACTAACTGGCAGACACTCATTACAATCGGCCTCCGCTGACAACACCAATGCTGCCCGTGTACCCCTGGAACCAATTATAAAGTGCCTACAGCCCAATTTTTTTATGTTAGGCCTTCGAAGCCTGTCTGCGGTCCCTTCTTTCTACTACTCCTCCACTGACCAGACCACTGATGCCCGTGTACCCCTGGAACCTATTTAAAAGTGCCTACAGCCCAATATTTTTTATGTTAGGCCTTCGAAGCCTGTCTGCGGTCCCTTCTTTCTACTACTCCTCCACTGACCAGACCACTGCTGCTCGTTTACCCCTGGAACCTATTTAAAAGTGCCTACAGCCCAATTTTTTTTATGTTAGGCCTTCGAAGCCTGTCTGCAGTCCCTCCTTCCACTAGGCCTCCACTGACCTGTCTACTGCTGCCCGTGTACCCCTGGAACCAATTATAAAGTGCCTACAGCCCAATTTTATTATGTTAGGCCTTCGAAGCCTGTCTGCGGTCCCTTCTTTCTACTACTCCTCCACTGACCAGACCAATGCTGCCCGTGTACCCCTGGAACCAATTATAAAGTGCCTACAGCCCAATTTTTTTTATGTTAGGCCTTCGAAGCCTGTCTGCAGTCCCTTCTTTCTACTACTCCTCCACTGACCAGACCACTGCTGCCCGTGTACCCCTGGAACCTATTTAAAAGTGCCTAAAGCCCAATTTTTTTATGTTAGGCCTTCGAAGCCTGTCTGCAGTCCCTCCTTCCACTAGGCCTCCACTGACCTGTCTACTGCTGCCCGTGTACCCCTGGAACCAATTATAAAGTGCCTACAGCCCAATTTTATTATGTTAGGCCTTCGAAGCCTGTCTGCGGTCCCTTCTTTCTACTACTCCTCCACTGACCAGACCAATGCTGCCCGTGTACCCCTGGAACCAATTATAAAGTGCCTACAGCCCAATTTTTTTTATGTTAGGCCTTCGAAGCCTGTCTGCGGTCCCTTCTTTCTACTACTCCTCCACTGACCAGACCAATGCTGCCCATGTACCCCTGGAACCTATTTCAAAGTGCATACAGCCATATTTTATAATGTTAGGCCTTCGAAGCCTGTCTGCGGTCCCTCCTTCCACTAGTCCTCCACTGACCAGACCACTGCTGCCCGTGTACCCCTGGAACCACTTTTTTTCTTTAATTTATAATTATAAAGCCCAGATGGACTACGCTGTACCACGGTAAGAGCTACCCAGTCGTCACTTCTTTTGCGAGAAAAGCCATTCCAGCCCTCCACCATCATGTAAAAATCCGCATTGTCCATGCTCTCAGGCTATCTAATAGTAGAAAGGTGCACCTGACAACAGATGCATGCACCAGTAGGCATGTCCACAAAAGGTTACATGTCCATTACGGCGCACTGGGTTAATGTTGTGGATGCATGGTCCACAGGGGACAGCCTACTAAGTCTGTCTGCAGTCCCAAATAGAAATTGTCCTCCGCTTACCACACCAATGCTGCCTGTGTACCCCTGGAACATTTTATAAACTCCATTGACCAAAATTTTGGGTTTAAAGCCTACTACCAGTGTCTGCCGCTCCAAGGTGTTCTCCGGGTTGCCTTTTCTGAGCTTTGATCTTCAGGCTCTCGTTTAGTATTTTTTTGTAATTCTAACTGCAGTGGGGCTAGTACTTGGGTTGGGGCCTACTACCAGTGTCTGCCGCTCCAAGGTGTTCTCCAGGTTGCCTCTCCATTGCTTCAATCTTCTGGCTCTCATTTAGTAGTTGTTGAAAACAACACTGCATGCGGCCTACAAGTTGGGTCAGGGGTGTAGAGACGGTGTGTTCCACTCCAAGGTGTTCCCCAGGTTGCCTTTCCATTGCTTCAATCTTGAGGCTCTTCTTAAGTAGTTGTTGAAAACAACACTGCATTCGGCCTACAAGTTGGGTCTGGGTTGTAGAGACGGTGTCTTCCGCTCCAAGGTGTTCTCCAGGTTGCCTTTCCTGAGCTTCTATCTTCAGGCTCTTGTTAAATAGTTGTTAAATGGAACAACTGCATTTGGCCTACTAGTTGGGTTGGGGCCTACTAACAGTGTCTGCCGCTCCTTGCAGTTCTCCTGGTTTCCTGTCCGGAAATTCCATTTTCAGGCTCTCGTTAAGTAGTTGTTAATGTTAGACTGCATTTGGCCTACTAGTTGGGTTGGGGCCTACTATTGGTGTCTGCCGCTGCTTGCTGTTCTCCTCCACTGAACAAAGCTGTGCCGCCTGTTTACTACTGTTGCCAATTTCGAACTGCATTTAGACTAATTACTGATTTGGGCCTACTCTCTGTGTCAGCCTCTCATTACAGTTGTCCTCCACTGAACAAAGCAATGCCCCCTGGTTAGTCCTCTTACCAATTTTGAACTGCATTTAAACCACTTTATTCTTTGGGCCTATATCTGTGTTTCCTCCTCATCCTGCCCATTGCCCAGCCAGTGATAGAGGAGTCTGCTGGTACATTGACCCATAACGCAACATTCCCCGTGCACGCTACACAGCAAGATTGTGACCCTGCTGAAAGTCAGGTTCCTCTTCCCGCATACCATACCACCTTACACGGGGACAAAGAGGAAGGTGCAGATGAAAGTGCAGTTTCCTTCATCAGGTGGGGGGAGGAATACTCGTTGGCGACGTCACTGGCACAGGGCCCCTCATAGTACGCAAAAGTGTCGCTGCCGGTGGGAGGCGCCCCCACCGTGCAAACACACCGCCGTACTTTGAGGGGCCCTGTGCTAGTGCCAATGCCAACGAGTGGGCCCCCCCTGCTTGCTCAGGATCACAGCACTTGTAAAGTTTAAATACTTACCTTACCTTAACTATTATTATAAGGGAAATTAAGATTGACAAGCTTCATTAAGAAGAATGCATGGTTTTGGCATTAAAATGGGCACTCTAGGTGTTTTCCTGGCCCCCACTCACTGCCGACTATGCTGCCCCATTGACTTGCATTGGGTTTCGTGTTTCGGTCAATCCCGACTTTACGTCATAATCGGCCGATTTCACTCGACCCGACTATTGAGATAGTCGGGTTTTGCGAAACCCGATAATATAGTAAAGAAAAGGGTGCACTCAAGCCGTATATAGGAAATAGTCTAAGGCGTGACCCGACTCGACTCTAAAAAAGTCAAGGTCGCTCAACCCTATCTACAAGCATGTTTCAACACTACAGCATGTGCATGTCTCTTTTCAGGGGTGGAAGCATCTGACAAAATTTACTCTTGTACCATGGATCTAACAGAGTGGCAACCCAAAAGTCAGCACTATTTCTAATCCTAACAATACGGGCATCATGTTGCAGGTAGTGCAGCAAGAAGGTGCTCATGTGTCATGTGCTTCCATGAGGTCCAAGCCCATGGTGTGTATGTGTGGGGGTACCACTCAAGCTTGCTTCCTCCATCCTCTCCCACCAACCATAGACAACAGTGAGCATATCACTATCCTCTTCATCTCCTGATTGTGTTGCGCACCCATTACCTCTTCCTCCTCATCCTCCTCCATTCATTCCTCGGCTCCTGCACCTTCACTAACAGTTTATCTGGTACCATAAGCCCCCTCAATTGCTGTAATCCTCCCTCCCATGACATCTTCCTGTGTGACTACAGTCTGGAACTTCGAGATATTGCTATTACTTTTGCATCCTCCTTTGCTTCTATCTCTTCCTCTGGGATCACCAACCCCTCTCACAGACTATTCAAAGTGTGCTCCAGCATGTAGATGACCGGAAAGTGATGCTGGTGACTGCATCATCAGTGCTATTTATCTTAATAACAATTTTGAAACTGTACAGAAGAGTGCAGAGGTCCTTCATCTGTGCCCACTCCGTAAGTGTGATTTGCACCATGTCGGTTGGCCCAGGCTATGCAAAAGGACATACTGCACCAGGGCTCATCACTGCAACCACAGTTGCTGCATTATGTGGAGAGAGGAATCCCGCCATGTCGGCATTAGAGTTGAGCGACCTTGACCTTTTTAGAGTCGAGCCGGGTTTTGCGAAACCCGACTATGTCCAAAGTCGGGTCGAGTGAAATCGGCCGATTATGACGTAAAGTCGGGATCGACCGAAACACGAAACCCAATGCAAGTCAATGGGGCAGCATAGTCGGCAGTGAGTGGGGGCCAGGAAAACACCTAGAGTGCCCATTTTAATGTCAAAACCATCCATTCTTCTTAATGAAGCTTGTCAAGCGTAATTTACCTTATAATAATTGGAAGGCATTTGAAATTGGGGGTCATTTGGCTAAAGTTGTGGGGGGTAGGGCTGGTTCAAGTAATTAGTGGGCCCAGGAAATCTGGACCACGTCACGGCAGTGGAGCAGGGAGAGGTAAGTAAATCAACTTTGCAAGTGCTGTGAACCTGAGCAAGCAGGGGGGGCCCACTCGTTGGCATTGGCACTGGCACAGGGCCCCTCAAAGTACAGCGGTGTGTTTGCACGGCGGGGGCGCCTCCCACCGGCAGCAACACTTTTGCGTACTATGAGAGGCCCTGTGCCAGTGACGTCGCCAACTAGTATTCCTCCCCCCACCTGATGAAGGAACCTGCACTTTCATCTGCACCTTCCTCTTTGTCCCCGTGTAAGGTGGTATGGTATGCGGGAAGAGCAACCTGACTTTCAGCAGGGTCACAATGTTGTTGTGTAGCGTGCACGGGGAATGTTGCGTTATGGGTCAATGTACCAGCAGACTCATCTATCACTGGCTGGGCAATGGGCACGATGAAGTGGAAACACAGATATAGGCCCAAAGAAGAAAGTGGGCTAAATGCAGTTCAAAATTGGTAACACAGGAATAACCAGGGGGCATTGCAGTGGAGGACAACTGGAATGAGAGGCTGACACAGAGAGTAGGGCCAAATCAGTAAGTAGTCGAAATGCAGTTCAAAATTGGCAACCGTAGTAAACAGGCGGCACAGCTTTGTTCAGTGGAGGAGAACAGCAAGGAGTGGCAGACACCGATAGTAGGCCCCAAACCAACTAGTACGCCAAATGCAGTTGTTCCATTTAACCACAATTTAATGAGAGCCTGAAGATAGAAGCTCAGGAAAGGCAACCTGGGGAACACCTTGGAGTGTAACACACCATCTCTCTCCACCCCATACCCATTTTGTATGGCCTAATGCAGTGTACTTTTCTACAACTACTAAACGAGAGTCGGAAGACCGAAGCAATGGCAAGGAAACCTGGGGAACACCTTAGAGTGTAACACACCCTCTCTCTACACCCCATACCCAATTTGAAGGTCTAATGCAGTGTAGTTTCCAAGAACTACTAAACGAGAGCCGGAAGATCGAAGCTCAGGAAAGGCAACCTGGGGAACACCTTGGAGTGTAACACACCCTCTCGCTACACCCCATACCCAATTTGAAGGCCTAATGCAGCGTAGTTTCCAACAACTACTAAACGAGAGCCGGAAGATCGAAGCTCAGGAAAGGCAACCTGGGGAACACCTTGGAGTGTAACAAACCCTCTCTCTACACCCCATACCCAATTTGTAGGCCTAATGCAGCGTAGTTTCCGACAACTACTAAACGAGAGCATGAAGATCGAAGCTCAGGAAAGGCAACCTGGGGAACACCTTGGAGTGTAACACACCCTCTCTCTACACCCCATACCCAATTTGTAGGCCTAATGCAGCGTAGTTTCCGACAACTACTAAACGAGAGCCGGAATATCGAAGCTCAGGAAAGGCAACCTGGGGAACACCTTGGAGTGTAACACACCCTCTCTCTACACCCCATACCCAATTTGAAGGCCTAATGCAGTGTAGTTTCCAAGAACTACTAAACGAGAGCCGGAAGATCGAAGCTCAGGAAAGGCAACCTGGGGAACACCTTGGAGTGGAACACACCATCTCTCTACACCCCATACCCAATTTGAAGGCCTAATGCAGCGTAGTTTCCAACAACTACTAAACGAGAGCCGGTAGATCGAAGCTCAGGAAAGGCAACCTGGGGAACACCTTGGAGTGTAACACAACGTCTCTCTACACCACGGAAGGGATGATTCTTAGGAAGGAAGGCTGTTGGAAATAAGCATTGCGCGTCCGAGGGTGATTAGATTCTTATTAGGTATATACTCACCCTCGGACGCGCCCTGCTTCTTTATTTGGAATGAATGTTTATTTGCAATGTGGTGTTGACTTTCTCTATTATTTTGGTAATTAATGATTTTATTATTTTCATTATTTTGCATCTTCTCGGCAATAATATAAAGAAGACGCGACAGGACAACACTCGGTGGATGCCATATGTGTGTTTTCAATTTAAAAAAACTTTCAGTTAACTACTTGCAGGAGAAAGTAATTGTAGCTGGTGGCCATTTTTAGTACTGTACCAGATTTTAGTTGTGTGTTTGTTTTTAATGTTAAAATGTCTGCATTTGATATCTCACCAGTATTTTCTTTTTTATAAGCAAAATACTTATTTTTATATTTTCTGATGTTGGTTCCAGGGGTACACGGGCAGCAGTGACCTGGTCAGTGTAGTAGTAGTTGAAAGAATGGACCGCAGACAGGCATCGAAGGCCTAAAATAAAAAAATTGGGCTGGCTGTAGGCAATTTTAAATTGGTTCCAGGGGTACACGGGCAGCAGTGACCTGGTCAGTGTAGTAGTAGTTGAAAGAATGGACCGCAGACAGGCATTGAAGGCCTAAAATAAAAAAATTGGGCTGGCTGTAGGCAATTTTAAATTGGTTCCAGGGGTACACGGGCAGCAGTGGTGTGGTCAGTGGAGGCCTAGTGGAAGGAGTGACCGCAGACAGGCATCGAAGGCCTAAAATAATAACACATGGCTGTAGGCAATTTTAAATTGGTTCCAGGGGTACACGGGCAGCAGTGACCTGGTCAGTGTAGTAGTAGTTGAAAGAATGGACCGCAGACAGGCATCGAAGGCCTAAAATAAAAAAATTGGGCTGGCTGTAGGCAATTTTAAATTGGTTCCAGGGGTACACGGACAGCAGTGGTGTGGTCAGTGGAGGCCTAGTGGAAGGAGTGACCGCAGACAGGCATCGAAGGCCTAAAACAATAACACATGGCTGTAGGCAATTTTAAATTGGTTCCAGGGGTAGACGGGCAGCAGTGACCTGGTCAGTGTAGTAGTAGTTGAAAGAATGGACCGCAGACAGGCATCGAAGGCCTAAAATAAAAAAATTGGGCTGGCTGTAGGCAATTTTAAATTGGTTCCAGGGGTACACGGGCAGCAGTGACCTGGTCAGTGTAGTAGTAGTTGAAAGAATGGACCGCAGACAGGCATCGAAGGCCTAAAATAAAAAAATTGGGCTGGCTGTAGGCAATTTTAAATTGGTTCCAGGGGTACACGGGCAGCAGTGACCTGGTCAGTGTAGTAGTAGTTGAAAGAATGGACCGCAGACAGGCATCGAAGGCCTAAAATAAAAAAATTGGGCTGGCTGTAGGCACTTTTAAATTGGTTCCAGGGGTACACGGGCAGCAGTGGTCTGGTCAGTGGAAGTCTAGTGGAAGGAGTGACCGCAGACAGGCTTCGAAGGCCTAACATAACAAAATTGGGCTGGCTGTAGGCACTTTAAATTGGTTCCAGGGGTACATGGGCAGCAGTGTATGGTCAGTGGAAGTCTAGTGGAAGGAGTGACGGCAGACAGTCTTCGAAGGCCTAACATAACAAAATTGGGCTGACTGTAGGCACTTTTAAATTGGTTCCAGGGTAACACGGCCAGCAGTGGCCTGGTCAGTGTAGTAGTTGTAGAAAGAAGGGACCGCAGACAGGCTTCGAAGGCCTAACATAACTAAAATGTCAAAACAATGGTATTGTCAGTGCCAGGCATTGAAGGATGTCAGCGCCTAGACTACACATTGGTGAAGCTGTGAGAGATAATTTTGCTAGTGGTAGAGCACTGTTTGAGCTGGGGGGGGGAACTGTCTTGTGGCCGGCGTTACAGGCACAGGGCCCCTCATATTACAACGGTGTGTCTGACGTTGGGTGCGCACCACCACCGCCAGAGACACTTTATTGTACTATGAGGGACCCAGTGGCAGTGCCGTCGACCAAAAGCGGCCACACCCACCTCTTCAGACAAACAGCACTCTCAAGGGTCCAAGCGCAAAGTGGCGATAGCACGGCCCCGTGTGGGGAGTTTGGCCATTTCGTGAGGTGGAAACATGTCGTATGCTGGACAATCAGGTGAAGAAAATTACGAGATTGGAAAAGTCATTCAGAATAGTCCACAGGCAAGACCTTTTCATAGGAAAGCTAGGTGTCAGCCGGGCAGGGTGGGGCAAAAGATTTTGAAATCCAGTTGTGGTTCATTTTAATGAAGGTTAGATCATCTACATTTTGGGTAGCCAGACGAGTCCTTTTTTCTGTTAGTATTGAACCTGCAGCACTGAATACTCTTTCTGATAGGACACTAGCTGCCGGGCAAGCAAGCTCCTGCAATGCATATTCTGCCAATTCTGGCCAGGTGTCTAATTTGGATGCCCAGTAATCAAATGGGAATGACGGTTGAGGGAGAACGTCGATAAGGGATGAAAAATAGTTTGTAACCATACTGGACAAATGTTGTCTCCTGTCACTTTGAATTGATGCTGCAGTACCTGTCCTGTCTGCGGTCATAGAAAAATCACTCCACAACCTGGTCAGAAAACCCCTCTGGCCAACGCCACTTCTGATTTCTGCCCCTCTAACACCTCTGGTCTGCTGGCCCCTGGAGCTCGTGTGAGAACGATCACGGGCGCTGTGTGCAGGGAATGCCAGAAGCAAACGGTCAACAAGAGTTGATTGTTTTGTTGCTAATATTAGTTCCAAGTTCTCATGTGGCATAATATTTTGCAATTTGCCTTTATAGCGAGGATCAAGGAGGCAGGCCAACCAGTAATCGTCATCGTTCATCATTTTTGTAATGCGTGTGTCCCTTTTGAGGATACGCAAGGCATAATCCGCCATGTGGGCCAAAGTTCCCGTTGTCAAATCTGCGGTTGTGCTTGGTTGAGGGGCAGTTGCAGGCAAATCTACGTCACTTGTGTCCCTCAAAAAACCAGAACCCGGCCTTGCCACGCCACCAATTTCCCGTGCCCCCGGGAAAGCTTCCTCATTAAAAATATACTCATCCCCATCATCCTCCTCATCCTCCACCTCCTCTTCGCCCGGTACCTCGTCATGTACACTGCCCTGACCAGACAATCGCTGACTGTCATCAAGGCTTTCCTCTTCCTCTGGTGCAGACGCCTGATCCTTTATGTGCGTCAAACTTTGCATCAGCAGACGCATTAGGGGGATGCTCATGCTTATTATGGCGTTGTCTGCACTAACCAGCCGTGTGCATTCCTCAAAACACTGAAGGACTTGACACATGTCTTGAATCTTCGACCACTGCACACCTGACAACTCCATGTCTGCCATCCTACTGCCTGCCCGTGTATGTGTATCCTCCCACAAAAACATAACAGCCCGCCTCTGTTCGCACAGTCTCTGAAGCATGTGCAGTGTTGAGTTCCACCTTGTTGCAACGTCTATGATTAGGCGATGCTGGGGAAGGTTCAAAGAACGCTGATAGGTCTGCATACGGCTGGAGTGTACAGGCGAACGGCGGATATGTGCGCAAAGTCCACGCACTTTGAGGAGCAGGTCGGATAACCCCGGATAACTTTTCAGGAAGCACTGCACCACCAGGTTTAAGGTGTGAGCCAGGCAAGGAATGTGTTTCAGTTGGGAAAGGGAGATGGCAGCCATGAAATTCCTTCCGTTATCACTCACTACCTTGCCTGCCTCAAGATCTACAGTGCCCAGCCACGACTGCGTTTCTTGCTGCAAGAACTCGGACAGAACTTCCGCGGTGTGTCTATTGTCGCCCAAACACTTCATAGCCAATACAGCCTGCTGACGTATGCCAGTAGCTGCCCCATAATGGGAGACCTGGTGTGCAACAGTGGCAGGTGCGGATGGAGTGTTTGTGCGACTGCGGTCTGTGGACGAGCTCTTGCTTCTGCAGGAGGACGAGGAGGAGGAGGAGGAGGAGGAGGGGGTGCGAACGGCTACAGACAACTGTTTACTAGACCGTGGGCTAGGCAGAACTGTCCCAAACTTGCTGTCCCCTGTGGACCCTGAATCCACCACATTTACCCAGTGTGCCGTGATGGACACGTAACGTCCCTGGCCATGCCTACTGGTCCATGCATCTGTTGTCAGGTGCACCTTTGTGCTCACAGATTGCCTGAGTGCATGGACGATGCGCTCTTTAACATGCTGGTGGAGGGCTGGGATGGCTTTTCTGGAAAAAAAGTGTCGACTGGGTAGCTCGTAGCGTGGTACAGCGTAGTCCATCAGGTCTTTGAAAGCTTCGCTTTCAACTAACCGGTAGGGCATCATCTCTAACGAGATTAGTCTAGCTATGTGGGCGTTCAAACCCTGTGTACGCGGATGCGAGGCTAAGTATTTCCTTTTTCTAACCATAGTCTCATGTAGGGTGAGCTGGACTGGAGAGCTGGAGATCGTGGAACTAGCGGGGGTGCCGGTGGACATGGCAGACTGAGAGACGGTGGGAGATGGTATTGTTGCCGCCGGTGCCCTAGATGCAGTGTTTCCTACTACGAAACTGGTGATTCCCTGACCCTGACTGCTTTGGCCTGGCAAAGATACCTGCACAGATACAGCAGGTGGTGCGCTAAATGGTGGTCCTACACTGCCGGAAGGGATGTTGCGTTGATGACTAGCTTCATTGGCCGAGGGTGCAACAACCTTAAGGGACGTTTGGTAGTTAGTCCAAGCTTTCAAATGCATGGTGGTTAAATGTCTATGCATGCAACTAGTATTGAGACTTTTCAGATTCTGACCTCTGCTTAAGGAAGTAGAACATTTTTGACAGATGACTTTGCGCTGATCAATTGGATGTTGTTTAAAAAAATGCCAGACTGCACTCTTTCTAGCATCGGATACCTTTTCAGGCATTGCAGACTGAGCTTTAACCGGATGGCCACGCTGTCCTCCACCAGGTTTTGGCTTTGCCACGCGTTTTGGGCAAGATACGGGCCCGGCAGATGGAACCTGTGGCGATGTTGATGCCTGCTGCGGCCCCTCCTCCTCCTCTGCTTCAGAACTGCTGCCGCCTGCACCCTGTTCCCCCAATGGCTGCCAATCGGGGTCAAGAACTGGGTCATCTAATAACTCTTCTTGTACCTCCTGCGCAACTTCGTCTGTGTCACCGTGTCGTTCGGTGGTATAGCGTTCGTGATGGGGCAACATAGTCTCATCAGGGTCTGATTCTTGATCAGCACCCTGCGAGGGCAATGTTGTGGTCTGAGTCAAAGGACCAGCATAGTAGTCTGGCTGTGGCTGTGCGTCAGTGCACTCCATGTCAGATTCAATTTGTAATGGGCATGGACTGTTAACTGCTTCACTTTCTAAGCCAGGGACGGTATGTGTAAAGAGCTCCATGGAGTAACCCGTTGTGTCGCCTGCTGCATTCTTCTCTGTTGTTGTTTTTGCTGAAGAGGACAAGGAAGTGACTTGTCCCTGACCGTGAACATCCACTAACGACGCGCTGCTTTTACTTTTACCAGTTTCACGAGATGAGGCAAAAGAGCTAGAGGCTGAGTCAGCAAGATAAGCCAAAACTTGCTCTTGCTGCGTCGGCTTTAAAAGCGGTTTTCCTAATCCCAGAAAAGGGAGCGTTCGAGGCCTTGTGTAGCCGGACGACGAACCTGGCTCCACAGCTCCAGACTTAGGTGCAATATTTTTTCCCCCACGACCACCTGATGCTCCACCACTACCACTACCCTCATTACCAGCTGACAATGAACGCCCCCGGCCACGACCTCTTCCACTAGACTTCCTCATTGTTTTAAAAACGTAACCAAACTAACGTTATTTGTTGCAGTCACACAACTTACACGGTGAGCTATAACTTCAGTATGATTTAGCTACCCCTTTACAGGTTGGTGAGACCACAGCGAAAATCAGGCCCAATGTTACACACTCTTTTTTTGGTGGCTGCAAATTAGAGAGATGCCCCACACGCAGGACTGTCACTGAAGCACAAATGTTAATATTAATGTCACACTATTATTTTTTTTTTATTTTTTTTTTTTTCAGGAACACTTTAGAAACCCCCCAAAAAAAAAAAAAAAGATTTTTGCAGGGAGAATTTAGAAAACAAATGTAACAAACTATATGCTTTCTATGGGCCACTGAGTGAGAGATGACGCACACAGGAATCAGGAGTGGCACACAAGCCCAGAGGCCAATATTTTTCTACCAATGATTGATGGAGTTATTTTCTCTGGTAGATTTTGGAACCCAAATCAAGGAAAAAAAATGTAGGCTTTCTATGGACCACAATTGGAGAGAGAGAGAGAGAGAGAGAGAGATGGCACACCCAGGAGTCAAGACTGGCACACAAGCAGAAAGGCCAATATTAATCTCCCACTGTTTTTTTTTTTTTTTTTTTTTTTTTTTTTCAGGGAGACTTTAGAAAAAAAAATAATAAAAAAAATATGATTTTATCAGGAAGAATTTAGAAACCAAATAAAATAAAATGATTTTTTCAGGGAGAATTTATAAAACAAATAAAAACAAAAATAGGCGTTCTATGGCCCACTGACTGAGAGATGACGCACACAGGAGTCAGGAGTGGCACACAAACCCAGAGGCCAATATTTTTCTACCAATGATTGATGTAGTTATTTTCTCTGGTAGATTTTAGAACCCAAATCAAGGAAAAAAAATATAGGCTTTCTATGGACCACAATTGGAGAGAGAGAGAGAGAGAGAGAGAGAGAGAGAGAGAGAGATGGCACACCCAGGAGTCAAGACTGGCACACAAGCAGAAAGGCCAATATTAATCTCCCACTGTTTTTTTTGGTTGTTTTTTTTTTTTTTTTTTCAGGGAGACTTTAGAAAAAAAAATAATAAAAAAAATATGATTTTATCAGGAAGAATTTAGAAACCAAATAAAATAAAATGATTTTTTCAGGGAGAATTTATAAAACAAATAAAACCAAAAATAGGCGTTCTATGGCCCACTGACTGAGAGAGAGAGAGAGAGAGATGGAACGCTTAGTACTGGCACACAAGCCCAAAGGGCAATATTAATCTCCCTTTTTTTTTCCAGGGAGAATTTCTAAAACCCAAAAAAAAAATAAAATAGGCTTTCTATGGCCCACTATTTGTGAGAGAGATGGGACGCTCAGGACTGGCACAGATGGCACGCTCAGGACTGGCACAGAAGCCCAGAGGCCAATATTAATCTCCCTTTTTTTCTGGGAGAATTTATAAAACCAAAAAAAAATTTAAATAGGCTTTCTATGGCCCACTATTTGTGAGAGAGATGGCACGCTCAGGACTGGCACAGATGGCACGCTCACAACTGGCACACAAGCCCAGAGGCCAATATTAATCTCCCTTTTTTCAGGGAAAATTTATAAAACAAAAAAAAAAAAAAAAATAGGCTTTCTATGGCCCACTATTTGTGAGAGAGATGGCACGCTCAGGGCTGGCACAGATGGCACGCTCAGGACTGGCACACAAGCCCAGAGGCCAATATTAATCTCCCTTTTTTTCAGGGAGAAATTATAAAACCCCCAAAAAAAATAAAATTGGCTTTCTATGGCCCACTATTTGTGAGAGAGATGGGACGCTCAGGACTGGCACAGATGGCACGCTCAGGACTGGCACAGAAGCCCAGAGGCCAATATTAATCTCCCTTTTTTTCTGGGAGAATTTATAAAACCAAAAAAAAATTTAAATAGGCTTTCTATGGCCCACTATTTGTGAGAGAGATGGCACGCTCAGGACTGGCACAGATGGCACGCTCACAACTGGCACACAAGCCCAGAGGCCAATATTAATCTCCCTTTTTTCAGGGAAAATTTATAAAACAAAAAAAAAAATTAAATAGGCTTTCTATGGCCCACTATTTGTGAGAGAGATGGCACGCTCAGGGCTGGCACAGATGGCACGCTCAGGACTGGCACACAAGCCCAGAGGCCAATATTAATCTCCCTTTTTTTCAAGGAGAATTTATAAAACCAAAAAAAAAAATAAATAGGCTTTCTATGGCCCACTATTTGTGAGAGAGATGGCACGCTCAGGGCTGGCACAGATGGCACGCTCAGGACTGGCACACAAGCCCAGAGGCCAATATTAATCTCCCTTTTTTTCAGGGAGAATTTATAAAACCCCAAAAAAAATAAAATAGGCTTTCTATGGCCCACTATTTGTGAGAGAGATGGCACACTCAGGACTGGCACACAAGCCCAAAGGCCAATATTAATCTCCCACTGTATTTTTATCAGGGAGAATTTATACACCCCACAAAAAAAAATACAGAAAAATGAAAAGGCTTTCTATGGCCCACTATGTGAGAGAGATGGCACACACAGGGATGGCACTCTAGCAGAAATGCCAAATTGCCAATCTTAATCTCCCACCAAAAAAAAAACAAAAAAAAAAACAGGGACTGTCCTACAATTACTATCTCCCTGCCTGCAGTAATCTCAGCCAGGTATGGCAGGCAGCTACTATCTCCCTGCCTGCAGTAATCTCAGCCAGGTATGGCAGGCAGCAATAAGGAGTGGACTGATGCACAAATGAAATAAAAAGTGTGGACAAACAAAAAAGATAGCTGTGCAGAAAGGAAGGAACAAGAGGATTTGTGCTTTGAAAAAAGCAGTTGGTTTGCACAGCGGCGTACACACAGCAATGCAGCTATCAGGGAGCCTTCTAGGGCAGCCCAATGAGCTACAGCGCTGAGGGGAAAAAAAAAAAAAAAAAAACTTCCACTGTCCCTGCACACCGAGGGTGGTGTTGGACAGTGCAAATCGCTGCAGCACAAGTGGTTTTGTGGTTAATGGACCCTGCCTAACGCTATCCCTGCTTCTGACAAAGCGGCAGCAACCTCTCCCTAAGCTCAGATCAGCAGCAGTAAGATGGCGGTCGGCGGGAACGCCTCTTTATAGCCCCTGTGACGTCGCAGACAGCAAGCCAATCACTGCAATGCCCTTCTCTAAGATGGTGGGGACCAGGACCTATGTCATCACGCTGCCCACACTCTGCGTTTACCTTCATTGGCTGAGAAATGGCGCTTTTCGCGTCATTGAAACGCGACTTTGGCGCGAAAGTCGCGTACCGCATGGCCGACCCCGCACAGGGGTCGGATCGGGTTTCATGAAACCCCGACTTAGCCAAAAGTCGGCGACTTTTGAAAATGTTCGACCCGTTTCGCTCAACCCTAGTCGGCATATTGCATATCAAATGGTTAACCGGTAGGCCGAAAGACCTCTGTAGCGATGCAAATTAATGGCCTGCGATGTGTGAGTGGCGGAAATAAGCACACAGCGATCATGATTTTGCAGCACTGCATACAGGTTGAGACAGCGGAGGTGAAATTGCTGTACCACCAAGTTGAGGACATGAACTATACAAGTTGCATATGTAAGGTTGCCCTTACATGTGTAAGGTTGGCCGGAAATAAGTCATTAATGCCGCCAATCGGAACCCGTGTCACATGACCGCAGGTTGCCGATGGGTTGACATGACAACCTGGGGTTTGCAGGTATGAACACCCAGCAATGTGCGCTCATAGTAAGTGAGCATTTCTGCTACATACAACAGGGCTGAAGCCCTGCTGTGCATAGCAAAGGCGATCGGATGATCGTAGCCTATAGACTCCCATGGAGACTATTGAAGCAAGTGTAAAGTAAAAAAAAAGTTTTAAAAAATATTTAAAAAACAGAAAAAATAAAAGTTTAAATTGCCCCCCAATGGCCCCATTCAAAATCGCCACATTCAAAATAAACCAATAAAAAAATAAAAAATAAAAATATTTGGTATTGTCGCGTCCAGAAACACTCGATCTATCAATATTTAAAATTGCATAACGATATTCGGTAAACTGTAGAACAAAAAAAAAATTTAAACTCCAGAATCATGTTTTTTTGGTCACCGCAGCATTGCATAAAATGCAATAACAGGCAATCAAAAAATCATATCTACACCATAATGCTATCAATAAAAACATCAGCTCGGCATGCAAAAAATAAGCCCTCATCCAGCACCAGAGCACAAAAAAAGGAGATGCTACAGGTCTCGGAAAATGGCAAGTTTTTTTTACAAATTTGGATTTTTCTTTCAACACTTAAATAAACATGCACCTATACATGTTTGGTGTCTATGAACTCGAAATGACCTGGAGAGCTATAATGGCACCATTTAGTGAACATGGTAAAAAAAAACATGTGAAATTGCACTTTTTTTGCAATTTCACCACACTTTAATTTTTTTTCCCCATTTTCCAGTACACTGTGTGTCATTCAAAAGTACACTCATCTTGCAAAAATAAACCCTCACATGGCTATATTGACAGAAAAAATAAAAAAAAGTTATGGCTCTAGGAAGAAGGGGAGCAAAAATCGAAACTCAAAAATGGAAAAACACAAGGTGGTGAAGGGGTTAACAGCTTAGCAATAAAGTAATATACAATATAGCAGCATCAATCTGGACAGAGCAACTGGATGAGACTAATACTATCGCTTAATAACCCATTTACTAATTACTTAGGTACCCATACATAGCAGCATAGTAGTTTTGCTGTAGAAAAATTGCATAAACATGTCAAATAAAGTGCTTCAGCATAATAAAGTGCATGTGCAGAATCCTTGAGAAAGCAAAGGTGAAAGCCCGTAGGGGCTTACCCCAAGGATTTTGCGTTAGGGCTGGCGGAATGCACAAAATAATATTAAAGAGGATGTAAGGTACGTTCGCAGTCCGGGGTCCACCGTGCAGAGATAACACCTGCTGCTTAGTAATGACAGACAGTATATGGCGGTATAACGTGAACACATGCTGGTTAACTTCACCCGGTATGTAGGAGATGAACCCTGTTGCATCACAGGGTTGCAATACCGCAGAGTGAACGCTAGTATTTTGGTCACAGGACACAGGGTTAGAGTCCCTATAGACCCACTAGCATTCAGCGCCGCAACTACGGTGCCAGAGAGAAACTAAACTAAAGATTTGCTGCACTATGTGAGTACAGCGCCACTCTGACAGACGCCACTAACCATCCTAAGCTTGGGCCAGGAAAGTGCACTATTTGCGCAAGGCGCCTCTCTGACGGATGCTGCTTTAGATGCAGTACTGTCGTGCCTAGTGCTGGATGGCACAATCTGGTGCTAGTTAGCTCCAATCACCCACACTCAGACAACATCGCTAGGGAAGGCGATAAATTAGGAGCTTTCATCAGATTGCATACACACATCCACACGAGTGGCCAGGCAAACCTTTTATAGCAGCATAGTTCTGGGACCTTCCCAGTGGTCCAATCAGGGCAACTTCAGGACCTGAGCATGTGACCCCTGACCTCCCATGAGAGGTCATTCCATGGGCATGCTCAGTTGACAAAAAGCAGGACTTAGTCCCCAGAGCATCTGCTCGCCGCTGATTAATGCTGGTTACAATAGCTGAGCCTGAGATGGCAGCAGTGACAAGATGCTCAGTATCAGCCTGAGCAAGATGATGGGACCAGTGTCTCTGCTGAGCAGGCTCCTCTGCGGCTGGGGAAGAATGGGAGACCGCAGAGGACATGGTTCGAGATTCCCGCTGTGCAGCTGCACGAACTCAACATTTTGCACAGGCACTTTATGAAGAGTAAGCACTTTATCTGATATGTTCATGCATTGTATGTGAGTCTGAACAGCGTGCTGTTACTATATTGTCCACCTCTTTTTACATTGTATATTTCTTGCTGTATTCTTTGTTTCATAAATAAAATTTATATATTTTAATATATATTCTCTCAAGCTAGCTCTCCATTTTGTGTGTATCTAATAGGCTATGAAACTATAACTTTATGACATGTTTATATTTTTGGCAGGTTAATATAAACATTTTATTTAGAATATTTCAGAGCTTATGAGCTTGGAATCATGTGTTTGTCTTTCTCTGGTGATTATATTCTTATTAATATTGCCTTTTTATTACAATGTTTTCTTTGTTGTGTTCAAACCAGGACATTTTAAATTTTGGATGTCCTGTTGGCCTAATCACAGTGCTCGTGAGGTCTCTTGTGGGATACAGACTCTAAGGAACAAAAGACTTAAACAAGAAACAAGCCTCTTATGTTTGAAGTGTGATAAATCATAATGAGATTTTCAAACAGGAGCGTGCCCCAGTTTAAAACTGGGAATGTTGATTGCATATAGTTTAATCCTAAAAATGAAGATTGTTATGCATCCCATTTCTAAATGTGACAAACACAATTATACACATTTTTATGTGTTTCTAATACTAAGGAAAAAAGTTATTTGCTTTTGTGAGTTTTTTCAAACAACTGAAAATACATTATATAATTTAGTTTTCCTAAAGGAATTGTCCACTTTTTTGTAATACTAATATATTGGTATTACATGTTGATGACCATCTATCTTTTCCTTTCTGAAGCTTATTAATGCAGCCTTCCTCAGACTACACAGCTCTTCAGTCCTCAGAATGGCATTTGATGGAAAAGCAAGTTGCCAGACCTATCTTGCAACCATCTCAACTAAAAAAGCTGCATATTAATGTGCTCTGATTTTTATTTTTAGGAGACTGAAAGACACATTTCGTTGCATGCTAATCCATCAACTTCCATTTTTAATGCAAGAGTCCCACAAAGTCTGTGGGGAAAGTTTGCACTAAAAACTGCACAAAGGAGATCAGCAGTTAACCTTAAATAACTATATCAACATTGGTTATGGTGAAGATTAACTATATAACCCTTTTAAACCTCAATTAGAGTAGCTTGAACATGTTGCTAGATGACATAGGTGAATTAATTTCTTATGCTGAAACAATCCCAGAATTTTTTTTCCATCTCTGTACCCCCACTTGGTAATTTATCGCACTCTACAATTCTTCTTACATGGTTTAATTATTTCCATTCAGCAAAGCCTCCTCTTTCATTTTAGAAGCATCTTGATTGCTAGATTTTACCCTGCATTGTTACGATCCATTTCTGGATTCGTGCAGCTCTGGCTCCACTCTGTTTTAAATGTAGATTTTCTCCGTTCAGGCCAGCGGGGTTAATGTCAGTTTTTTCCTTGCTGGCAATCTTCTGCAGTTGCAGAGTTGCTGGGTCAAAGACCAGATGTGCAATAGCAGCTCCCTGGTGTCAGCTATTTCTGGAGTTTTGTAGTCCTGTTTCTGTGTTATCTGTGGTGTGCAGCTTGGCAGTGGAGTCTGGAAGCTAAGTGTTGTGTTTTTTTTCTTGTCCCTCCCATGTTTGTCACTGTCCCCTGTGTTTGTTACCATTTGCAGTGGTGAGACTAGTGCTCTTGCCGGCCAATGCAATAGCCAGGGTAGTGTGAGGTGACAGCAGGGGACTAATATATCTAAAAAATATATATATTTTCTCGTATGTATATATATATATATATATATATATATATATTCACATTATTGTTTATCACTATTATCTTCTATATATAGAATATTATCTCTAATGTATCTGTTGTTTTAAGGCACAGATCTGGCCAAGGCTACAACAGAATTTCTGCAGTACTCAAGGTTCCTAAGAGCACATTGGCCTCCATAATCCTTAAATTGAAGAAGTCTTCCTAGACCTGGCCATCCAGCCAAACTGAGCAATCGTGGGAGAAGAGCCTTGGTGAGAGAGGTAAAGAAGAACCCCAAGATCGCTGTGGCTGAGCTCCAGAGATGCAGTAAGGAGATAGGAGGAAGTTCCATAAAGTCAACTATCACTGCAGCACTCCATCAGTAGGGACTTTATGGCAGAGTGGCCCGACGGAAGCCTCTCCTCAGTGCAAGACATATGAAAGCCCGCATAGAATTTGCTAAAAAACATATGATGTACTCCCAGACTATGAGAAATAAGATTCTCTGGTTTGATGAGACAAAGATAGACCTTTTTGGTGATAATTCTAAGTAGTATGTGTGGAGAAAACCAGGCACTGTTCATTACCTGCCCAATACAATCCCAACAGTGAAACATGGTGGTGGCAGCATCATGCTATGGGGGTGTTTTTCAGCTGCAGGGACAGGATGACTGGTTGCCATTGAAGGAAACATGATTGTGGCCAAGTAAAGAGATATCCTGGATGAAAACCTCTTCCAGAGTGCTCTGGACCTCAGACTTGGCCAAAGGTTCACCTTCCAACAAGACAATGATGCTAAGCACACAGCTAAAATAACAAAGGAATGGCTTCAGAACAACTCTGTGACCATTCTTGACTGGCCCAGCCAGAGCCCTGACCTAAACCCAATTGAGCATCTCTGGAAATAACAGAAAATGGCTGTCCACCAACGTTCACCATCCAACCAGATGGAACTGGAGAGGATCTGCAAGGAAGAATGGCAGAGGATCCCCAAATCCAGGTGTGGAAAACTTGTTGCATCATTCCCAAGAAGACTCATGGCTGTACTAGCTTAAAATGATGCTTAACCCCTTTACCCCCAAGGGTGGTTTGCACGTTAATGACCGGGCCAATTTTTACAATTCTGACCACTGTCCCTTTATGAGGTTATAACTCTGGAACGCTTCAATGGATCCTGGTGATTCTGACATTGTTTTCTCGTGACATATTGTACTTCATGACAATGGTAAAAATTATTTGATATAACCTGCGTTTATTTGTGAAAAAAACGGAAATTTGGCGAAAATTATGAAAATTTCGCAATTTTCCAACTTTGAATTTTTATGCAATTAAATCACAGAGATATGTCACACAAAATACTTAATAAGTAACATTTCCCACATGTCTACTTTACATCAGCACAATTTTGGAACCAAAATTTTTTTTTGTTAGGGAGTTATAAGGGTTAAAAGTTGACCAGCAATTTCTCATTTCTACAACACCATTTTATTTTAGGGACCACATCTCATTTGAAGTCATTTTGAGGGGTCTATATGATAGAAAATACCCAAGTGTGACACCATTCTAAAAACTACACCCCTCAAGGTGCTCAAAACCATATTCAAGAAGTTTATTAACCCTTCTGGTGCTTCACAGGAATTTTTTGAATGTTTAAATAAAAATGAACATTTAACTTTTTTTCACAAAAAATGTAATTCAGCTCCAATTTGTTTTATTTTACCAAGGGTAACAGGAGAAAATGGACCCCAAACATTGTTGTACAATTTGTCCTGAGTATGCCAATACCCCACATGTGGGGGTAAACCACTGTTTGGGCGCATGGCAGAGCTCGGAAGCGAAGGAGTGCCATTTGACTTTTCAATGCAAAATTGACTGGAATTGAGATGGGACGCCATGTTTCGTTTGGAGAGCCCCTGATGTGGCTAAACATTGAAACCCCCCACAAGTGACACCATTTTGGAAAGTAGACCCCCTAAGGAACTTATCTAGAGGTGTGGTGAGCACTTTGACCCAACAAGTGCTTCACAGAAGTTTATAATGTAGAACCGTAAAAATAAAAAATCATATTTTTTCACAAAAATTATCTTTTTGCCCCCAATTTTTTATTTTCCCAAGGGTAAGAGAAGAAATTGGACCCCAAAAGTTGTTGTACAATTTGTCCTGAGTACGCTGATAGCCCATATGTGGGGGTAAACCACTGTTTGGGCGGATGGGAGAGCTCGGAAGGGAAGGAGCGCCGTTTGACTTTTCAATGCAAAATTGACAGGAATTGAGATGGGACGTCATGTTGCGTTTGAAGAGCCACTGATGTGCCTAAACATTGAAACCCCCCACAAGTGACACCATTTTGGAAAGTAGACCCCCTAAGGAACTTATCTAGAGGTGTGGTGAGCACTTTGACCCACCAAGTGCTTCACAGAAGTTTATAATGTAGAACCGTAAAAATAAAAAATCATATTTTTTCACAAAAATTATCTTTTTGCCCCCAATTTTTTATTTTCCCAAGGGTAAGAGAAGAAATTGGACCCCAAAAGTTGTTGTACAATTTGTCCTGAGTACGCGGATACCCCATATGTGGGGGTAAACCACTGTTTGGGTGGATGGGAGAGCTCGGAAGGGAAGGAGCGCCGTTTGACTTTTCAAAGCAAAATTGACAGGAATTGAGATGGGACGCCATGTTGCGTTTGAAGAGCCACTGATGTGCCTAAACATTGAAACCCCCCACAAATGACACCATTTTGGAAAGTAGACCCCCTAAGGAACTTATCTAGAGGTGTGGTGAGCACTTTGACCCACCAAGTGCTTCACAGAAGTTTATAATGCAGAGCCGTAAAAATAAAACAAAATTTTTTTCCCACAAAAATTATTTTTTTAGCCCCCAGTTTTGTATTTTCCTGAGGGTAACAGGAGAAATTGGACCCCAAAATTTGTTGCCCAATTTGTCCTGAGTGCGATGATACACCATATGTGGGGGGAACCACTGTTTGGGCACATGGGAGGGCTCAGAAGGGAAGGAGTGCCATTTGAATGCAGACTTAGATGGAATGGTCTGCAGGTGTCACATTGCGTTTGCAGAGCCCCTAATGTACCTAAACAGTAGAAACCCCCCACAAGTGACACCATTTTGGAAAGTAGACCCCCTTAGGAACTTATCTAGATGTGTGCT
Source organism: Ranitomeya imitator (assembly GCF_032444005.1). Taxonomy (NCBI): domain Eukaryota; kingdom Metazoa; phylum Chordata; class Amphibia; order Anura; family Dendrobatidae; genus Ranitomeya; species Ranitomeya imitator. The sequence continues at coordinate 268,792,107 of NC_091282.1, read as the reverse complement.
GAGCGCTTTGACCCACCAAGGGCTTCACAGAAGTTTATAATGGAGAGCCGTAAAAATAAAACAAAAATTTTTTCCCACAAAAATTATTTTTTAGCCCCCAGTTTTGTATTTTCCCGAGGGTAAAAGGAGAAATTCGACCCCACAATTTGTTGTCCAATTTGTCCTGAGTGCGCTGATACCCCATATGTGGGGGGGAACCACTGTTTGGGCGCATGGGAGGGCTCGGAAGGGAAGGAGCTCCATTTGGAATGAGGACTTAGATGGAATGGTCTGCAGGTGTCACATTGCATTTGCAGAGCCCCTAATGTACCTAAACAGTAGAAACCTCCCACAAGTGACACCATTTTGGAAACTAGACCCCCTAAGGAACTCATCTAGATGTGTTGTGATAGCTTTGAACCCCCAAGTGTTTCACTACAGTTTGTAACGCAGAGCCGTGAAAATTAAAAAAAAAAATCTTTCCCCCCAAAATTATTTTTTAGCCCCCAGTTTTGTATTTTCCCGAGGGTAAGAGGAGAAATTCGACCCCAAAAGTTGTTGTCCAATTTGTCCTGAGTGCGCTGATACCCCATATGTGGGGGGGAACCACTGTTTGGGCGCATGGGAGGGCTCGGAAGGGAAGGAGCTCCATTTGGAATGAGGACTTAGATGGAATGGTCTGCAGGTGTCACATTGCATTTGCAGAGCCCCTAATGTACCTAAACAGTAGAAACCTCCCACAAGTGACACCATTTTGGAAACTAGACCCCCTAAGGAACTCATCTAGATGTGTTGTGATAGCTTTGAACCCCCAAGTGTTTCACTACAGTTTGTAACGCAGAGCCGTGAAAATTAAAAAAAAAAATCTTTCCCCCCAAAATTATTTTTTAGCCCCCAGTTTTGTATTTTCCCGAGGGTAAGAGGAGAAATTCGACCCCAAAAGTTGTTGTCCAATTTGTCCTGAGTACGCTGATACCCCGTATGTTGGGGGAAACCAACGTTTGAGCGCATGGCAGAGCTCGGAAGGGAAGGAGCGCCATTTGGAATGCAGACTTAGATGGAATGGTCTGCAGACGTCACATTGCGTTTGCAGAACCCCTAATGTACCTAAACAGTAGAAACCCCCCACAAGTGACCCCATATTGGAAACTAGACCCCCCAGGGAACTAATCTAGATGTGTTGTGAGAACTTTGAACCCCCAAGTGTTTCACTACAGTTTATAACGCAGAGCCGTGAAAATAAAAAATCTTTTTTTTTCCCACAAAAAATATGTTTTAGCCCCGAGTTTTGTATTTTCCCAAGGGTAGCAGGAGAAATTGGACCCCAAAAGTTGTTGTCCTATTTGTCCTGAGTACGCTGATACCCCATATGTTGGGGTAAACCCCTGTTTGGGCACACGGGAGAGCTCGGAAGGGAAGAAGCACTGTTTTACTTTTTCAACGCAGAATTGGCTGGAATTGAGATCGGACGCCATGTCGCGTTTGGAGAGCCCCTGATGTGCCTAAACAGTGGAAACCCCCCAATTATAACTGAAACCCTAATCCAAACACATCCCTAACCCTAATCCCAACAGTAACCCTAACCACACCTCTAACCCTGACACACCCCTAACCCTAATCCCAACCCTATTCCCAACCGTAAATGTAATCTAAACCCTAACTGTAACTTTAGCCCCAACCCAAACTGTAGCCCTAGCCCTAACCCTAGCCCTAACCCTAACCCTAGCCCTAACCCTAGCCCTAACCCTAACCCTAGCCCTAACCCTAGCCCTAACCCTAGCCCTAGCCCTAGCCCTAGCCCTAACCCTAGCCCTAACCCTAGCCCTAACTCTAACCCTAGCCCTAATGGGAAAATGGAAATAAATACATTTTTTTAATTTTTCCCTAACTAAGGGGGTGATGAAGGGGGGTTTGATTTACTTTTATAGCGGGTTTTTTAGCGGATTTTTATGATTGGCAGCCGTCACACACTGAAAGACGCTTTTTATTGCAAAAAATATTTTTTGCGTTACCACATTTTGAGAGCTATAATTTTTCTATATTCTGGTCCACAGAGTCATGTGAGGTCTTGGTTTTTGCGGGACGAGTTGATGTTTTTATTGGTAACATTTTCGGGCACGTGACATTTTTTGATCGCTTTTTATTCCGATTTTTGTGAGGCAGAATGACCAAAAACCAGCTATTCATGAATTTCTTTTGGGGGAGGCGTTTATACCGTTCCGCGTTTGGTAAAATTGATGAAGCAGTTTTATTCTTCGGGTCAGTACGATTACAGCGACACCTCATTTATATCATTTTTTTATGTTTTGGCGCTTTTATACGATAAAAACTATTTTATAGAAAAAATAATTATTTTTGCATCGCTTTATTCTCAGGACTATAACTTTTTTATTTTTTTGCTGATGATGCTGTATGGCGGCTCGTTTTTTGCGGGACAAGATGACGTTTTCAGCGGTACCATGGTTAGTTATATCTGTCTTTTTGATCGCGTGTTATTCCACTTTTTGTTCGGCGGTATGATAATAAAGCGTTGTTTTTTGCCTCGTTTTTTTTTTTTTTTTTCTTACGGTGTTTACTGAAGGGGTTAACTAGTGGGCCAGTTTTATAGGTCGGGCCGTTACGGACGCGGCGATACTAAATATGTGTACTTTTATTGTTTTTTTTTTTTTATTTAGATAAAGAAATGTATTTATGGGAATAATTTTTTTTTTTTTTTTTCATTATTTTGGAATATTTTTTTTTATTTTTTTTTACACATTTGAAATTTTTTTTTTTTACTTTTTTACTTTGTCCCAGGGGGGGACATCACAGATCAGTGATCTGACAGTTTGCACAGCACTCTGTCAGATCACTGATCTGATAGGAGTGCAGGCTGCTTCACAGTGCCTGCTCTGAGCAGGCTCTGTGAAGCCACCTCCCTCCCTGCAGGACCCGGATCCGCGGCCATCTTGGATCCGGGGCTGGAGGGAGCAGGGAGGGAGGTGAGACCCTCGCAGCAACGCGATCACATCGCGTTGCTGCGGGGGGCGCAGGGAAGCCCGCAGGGAGCCCCCTCCCTGCGCGGTGCTTCCCTGTACCGCCGGCACATCGCGATCATCTTTGATCGCGGTGTGCCGGGGGTTAATGTGCCGGGGGCGGTCCGTGACCGCTCCTGGCACATAGTGCCGGATGTCAGCTGCGATAAACAGCTGACACCCGGCCGCGATCGGCGGCGCTCCCCCCGTGAGCGCTGCCGATCGCATATGACGTACTATTGCGTCCTTGGGAAGTAAAGCCCACCCCACATGGACGCAATAGTACGTCTAATGGCAGAAAGGGGTTAAACTCAATACTGAGCAAAGAGTCTGAATACTTATGACCATGTGATATTTCAGTTTTTCTTTTTTAATAAATTTGCAAAAATTACTACATTTCTACATTAATGAGAAAAAAATGAAGTTTTTTAATTTACCAAATGGCTGCAATGAAGTAAAGTGTGAAAAATTTAAAGGTGTGTGATTACTTTCTGTACCCACTGTACAGGCAGATCTGGTGAATTACATTACCCTTTCAGAGAACATAAAGTCATGTAATTTCCAAGTGGTCACCACGAGATCACATAACCTAACTGAAGAGAAGTATACTGTACATTTTCCAATATAAAGAAGCAACTAAATATATTAGTATAGCAAAAAGCATGTATATGGTGAGAGTATGAATAAAAAAAATCACTGAACTGTTACATTAAGAAATTCAAGTCTTTTCTTACTTAGCTCAATCTTAAAATAAATGGATTGTGCAACCTGCAAATGAGTGAAGCTCGGTTAACTGCAGATTCCAAAGAAATTCAAATTATCTTCATAACAAGAGTGCATATAGATGAAACACTGGGCAAAACCACAAAATTTGTCTCAATTTTAATCTCTATTTTTATTCCGCTACATCCAAGTTTCAAATACTCACTATCAGGAGACAAAGTTTCTTCCTCAATTGCTCATTATTTATACCAAGAACCATCACATAAACAAAACTGAAATCCCTCAATACAGCTCAGAAATCTGTTAAAGAGACCTGACAGTGGATACATACCTGGCCGAAATCATCTGCCCATTGTCTGATGCATGCTGCTTGGAGATTTGTGTAGCACGTATCAGCTGTCAGGTTCCCTCTGTGCTGAGCTCTATTGAAGTGATTTTTTATTTTCTTTGTTCATGTGAAGTTTCTTGATATAAATAATGAGAACTTGAAAAAGAAACTTTGTGTCCTGCTGCTATTTGAAGCTTGAGGCTGACCAGAACACTGCTACAAGTTCATGGTTAGCAGGGAGCCTAGCTTTAAACCACTTTTGCTTAGATGTGTAGCCAGAGCATTTTATCCAGACCACTATAGACACTTTGTAACAGTGGTAATAGAAATCTTATTTGTATATCAAAAGTTTAAAAAAATATATTGTAATAACCTGACTGCTCACCTGTGCACCCCCCTGCTACTCACCGTCACCGGTTCTTTTCGCATCTGCTTATCGCCACCATCAACATTCAACATGGAATTCTTAAACCTCTTCACTCTAGGCTAGAACTTCGGGCTCTGATGTGGTCTGGGATAGTTCAGCATAAGCGCACGTTATGTCAATACATCATGATTTCACTATGTGCACTATGACTTCACATGTGCTTGTGCAGAACTATCCCAGAACCCAAACCGGAATCCCTAGCATAGCCGGAAGAGCAGCAGAGATTCAGCGCTCGTGGTGGCAAAAAGAAGATGCAGTGAGGACCAGACGGGTGACAGCAAGGAGAGGAGGTCAGAAAGGTGAGCGATATTAGTAGTTTTTATTTTTTAACTGTATAATGGCTTTTTACTGTTCAGCAAAATGGCTGCTGTTGATAAATACATGCAGTAGCAAATTACAAAAATCCACATTTTGGCAAATGAGGATTTTTGGAATGTTTGAGCACATTTAATTCCACTCACATATATTCACTCATTTCTAACCATTACCAATATGATTTTCCTATGTTAATTTGGTTAATAATTTTAACGGACTGGATGGTGGAATCACTGTGATGTGATTCGAGGAAAGCCTGGAGGGGCATGAATAGGTGCTCACCAAGTACGACCTTGGATGCCTGGCGACTGATGATACCTTGATCCAAGGAGAAATGAGGGAAGCGGAACAGGTTCTACACCAGGACTGACCTCGGGTAGATGACAGCTGACTCCAAGGGACAGGAGACAGGAATGTCCAGGAATGGTAGACTTGGCAAGCATAGGCGGACATGGCTGATTTATAGGCAGACTAGCACGGCTGATGAACAGGCAGACTGGCATGGCTGATGGAAAGGCAGGCTGATGTGGCTGATAGATGGATGACAGACAGGAAGACAAGCATGGCTGATAGACAGGCCAGCAGATATGGTTGATATGACAGGCAGGCAGGCACGGCTGATAGACAAGCAGGAGGGCATGGCTGATAGATAGGCAGGTACAGTGGGTACGAAAAGTATTCTGACCCCTTTACATTTTTCACTCTTTGTTTCATTGCAGCCATTTGGTAAAAGTCAAAAAAGTTCATTTTTTTCTCATTAATGTACACTCTGCACCCCATCTTGACTGAAAAAAAATGTAGACATTTTTGCAAATTAAATAAAAAGGAAAAACTGAAATATCACTTGGTCATAAGTATTCTGACCCTTTGCTCAGACACTCATATTTAAGTCACATGCTGTCCATTTCCTTGTGATCCTCCTTGAGATGGTTCTACTCCTTCATTGGAGGCCAGCTGTGTGCCCATATTCTACCAAATAAATGCCTGATGCCTGATAATGTAGGATTCTTTGCATTCCAAAAGCCTGCAAATTTAACGTCATATACATTTTTCTGCAGGGCTGTAACACTTCATAGAGATTTAGGACTGTACTGTGTGGTGCACTATTTAAATCTTTATTCCCCACATCAAAGATAGTAATGTCAGTTAATTCTATTGAAATTTGCCATTTATTGAAATTTTTAGACATTTATGAGATATTATTTCTGTCTATTGCTTACATTTCACTGCAGCGGTTGCTAATTATGAGCAGTGCTTACAAGCTCTTTTTCTTTGCACTTGTAATCATTTCTTTGAAACTGACTGTGTTAGAGCCTGATCCCTGCCATCTTGTGTGCATTGCCTACAAGTTAGTCAGCAAGGGTCAGTCTACTAGGAACCTATAGACAAAACAAAAGTGTTACTATCTCAAGAATGGCTTGAAATGTTAATAAATCATAAATTGCAAAAATGCTTTTTTTTACAAGTATTATCTCACAATACCCATCTATAAAGATGGGAATAACCCTTTAAGTATAGTCTTCTGATGATCCAAAGGTGTTTTTTATTTTCACACGAGATGAGCGGATTGCCAATTTGAAGAAGTGATTTATTTTAGTTATTCATATATTGTTCTCAGAGAGGTTAAATTTACTATCCCGTTTCTCATAAATGTGACTGTTTTGGATTTTTTGCCATTTCAGGTTGCTTTTCAGAATACGCTGCATGTACATACAAGAGAAATAATACTATTTCTGGTCATTATATGACTTGCATCCTGCATTTTTTTTTTTACCAGTTTTTTGTATCTCAATTTTTCAGCTATCTCAGAGTTAGTGGGTAGAAGCTAACTGGTTAAATGTGCTCCACTCTTTGCACTGGCTCATGGGCACCAATTCATCAATTTTCTTGCCTCTCTTGATGAGGGAAGTGAACGACTTAGATGTTCCTGACTCATTAACAGGCCCATGCCTTTTAATGAATCCTGATTGGCTGACAAGGGGTGTACAAATCTGTGCATTACACCTGAAATTTTACTGATTGAAGTAAAATTTCTGCCTAATCTGTGAGTATGTTGCAAAATGTTGGGCAGCTTCAAATTGCATCAAAATTTCATGGCTATGCAATGCAATTTACTCTAGAATTTTAGCAAAATTGCACTGATAAATTAGGGCTGTAGACTTTTTACCTATTGAGCTCATACAGGAGCTTAGTGGTACTGCCTGCTACACAGCATACTGCAGTGTTTTTGAGCAATCATTGGTGATCTCAGGACTGGTCCCCCACCAGTCTGCTGCCCAGGTTAGGCTGGGTTCTCACTGCGTCTGTTAGGAGTCGAGTTTCCTCTGCTGCACAGGAGGAATCTCGATCCGTGTCTGCTGCGGTCTCCCATTCTGCATCGGCCGCAGTGGGATCTGCTCAGCAGAGGCGTCGCTCCCAGCGTCTTGCTGGGACTGATTCTGTGCAGAGGGTTACTACTGCCTTTTCTGGCTCTCCTGTTGTACCCTGCACTGATCTGCGGCGAGCAGGCTTCTCTGGGACTAAGTCCTTATTTTCACACACTGAGCATGCCCAGGGCAAGATCTCCCGTTGGAGATCGAGGGTCACATGCTCAGGTACTGCAGCACATTCCATTGGTCCTCCAGGAAGGTCCTGAAAGGGCAAAACTTCGGTAGCAGCTTCCTGTGCTGCAACTATATAAACTGCGCATGACCGCACGGCCATGCGCTAGTATTGTCTTGTAAATATGTGTGTGTGTTGTGAGTGAAAGTCGCTCTTTAAATAACCCTCCCTATTGGATGACTGTTCGCGGAAGGTGTATGTTTGCTATCTAGCGCCCGACTTATCCTACAGCACGTAACACACATTACAGCTACCAGTTGCTGTGTCCGCCAGTACGGCGCCGTGCGCTTGCTCTGTGCTTTCCTGACCCAAGCCTGGGTGGTTAGTGGTGTCCGTCAGTGCGGCACCGCATGCACTCTTGTGCCTTTATATTATTATTTATGTTCCTCTGACACCCCAGTTGCGGTGTCGAGCGCATGGGGTCTTCTGAACTCAAATCCTCAGTCTCGGGTTTGAGATTAGTGACTCCTTGCTTGCGCTCTATGTGCGGTACCGCGGTCCTGTGACGCAACAGGGTCGCTTCCTTCACACAGGGTGACGTTAACCCATGTGTGTATTCTTATAGTACCGCCATATAGTCCATCTTTACTAGCAGCAGGGTTTTTACCTGCACAGTGAACCTCGGACTGCGAACGCACCTAGTTCCATTTCATCTTGTACTTGGTGCGTTCTGCCAGTCCTTAACAGCGTCAATGGTGTCCGTTAGACGGACTATGTTTTTACATCGCTGCATAATCGCGGTGTAACGTAGTCCGTTACAGCCGCCATTGACTGCAATGTCGGACTCATCGCTAGCGCACACCCACAATGGGCGTGCGCTTGGGATGTGCCGTCATTGAGTGACGGACCCGGAGACGCGGGCTGCAGCATTTCCGGGTTCGTCACTGCTAGCGCAGATAGAGCAGCTGTTAGCTCTATCTGCGCTAGCGCCATTGAACATCGGCACTTGCGCTAGCGTATGTGCTGAACGGGCTGCTGCTAACGCAGTGTGAACTTAGCCTTAGGGAGGAACTGGATATTAGATAAAAATTAAGTAGTTAGTTTTCATTAAATCTATTAAATTAAAATTTTCTTTGTGAAATTAGTTTCTACTGATTGATGTTCCTAGCAGAGCAGATCAGATAGCATCTCTACAAACAATTTTATTGCATCAGGCTTGAATACAGGCAGGAACCGTCGTACATCCGGCATTTACTAACCCAACGTGTGTCTGAAATCAGTTTCACTTAACATAAATTCAGACAGGCAGTCTTTCACTTTGCTTCCATTAATGAATATGAGATGACTGCTCCTTTGCAAGTGGTTGCGGAAGAAACACAATGAGCTAGGGCTGTTAAGCTCGTCTTGGATTTATTTCCCCATTAACGTTTTTATACTGATAAACAAAATGTAGTTTCCATCATGATCTAGTAATGAACTGTGAAATAAAAATAATGGCATACTTCGACAGTTAATGTCCCTAATTTCTGACTCGGATTTTTTTTTATATACACCCTGTATTGTCAATGTTCTTATTGAAATAACTCATAATCTTTCCGTGGTAAACCTACCGACTGATAAATTATTCTAAATAGTTCTTCCCATCAAGTGCGCTATATTTCTACTGCTGTAGGTTTTCTTCAGGAACAGAATGTAATTAATGATTCAATCTTCCTAACCACAGTGGCTGTAAGCAAAGCAATTGCTGGTTGTGTTTTGTGGCTGACCTTTTCTGTGCAACATGCTTGAAGAGATTGCCTTGGTGAGATAGTGAATGAAATGACACCTTGTAAATAACCTTCCATCTGCTCTACATTACTGCGTGCTGTATTGTTTTGTGGAGCTGAACCATTCGCCGTAATATCCTGATTTTCACATACTAATAGTTTAGGGGAAAAGTGTCTGACCACTTTAACTGCCTGAAATTCTGTGATAAAAAGAAGGTTTGGGACTTGTTGATATTCTGCCAATAGCAGTTCAAATTTGTGCTAAATCCGAAATATGCTCCTGAGATTGAGACGTCGTTGTATTAATGTTTTATGCTATTTAGAATTTACTGGTAAGATTTTGTAATTAACTTTTCCATTCTGGATGAGTTATAGAGATCTGTTTATTCATCTTACATTTGGTCTTTTAGCTGTACATAAAACGTTATAGATGAGCTAGCAATTAACTAAGGTTACAATTATCCTAATTTCTTGTATTTTTAGCAGAACAACAATCCTTTTTCAGTCCAGTTTATGCAGATTTTAGCAACTATGAACATATTATAAATGTTTATACATAAATAAATTGTAAGATGGCCGCCGGACAGGTCCTCGAGGGGAAAAATGTATCATCGAGGTAGGTAGCCTTGGTGATGTAAGCCCAGAAAAGCAGGCTCCAGCACATATCAGAAAGTTAATGGGGCATGTCAAGGGCTAGGTTTCTGAGTGAGATGGGTTGGACTGGCTGCTCATATATTCCCACCTTGTGGCATTGTATGGCAGATAAAAAAGAGACCGGTTGTCTTATTCAGTGACTGAGAATTGAAGTGAGAACTCTTGATATTACGCTGTCCAGGCGAGCCGGACCAACACGTATGTGCCATTGTACTTGTATTTTTTGTTGTTTTTCTTAAGCCCATGGACCATTAAATTATTTATTTATTGCTTGGTTTATGAAATTCAAATGAATCTGCCTGGACATTGTTTAACCCCTTCATGACCTTGGGATTTTCCGCTTTTCCGGGTTCGTTTTTCGCTCCCCTCCTTCCCAGAGCCATAACTTTTTTATTTTTCCGTCAATATGGCCATGTGAGGACTTAGTTTTTGCTAAACAAGTTGTACTTTTGAATGACATCATTGATTTTAGCATGTCATGTACTAGAAAACAGGAAAATAATTCCAAGTGCGGTGAAATTGCAAAAAAAAGTGCAATCCCACACTTGTTTTTGGTTTAGCTTTTTTACTTGGTTCACTAAATGCTAAAACTGACCTGCCAATATGATTCTCCAGGTCATTACAAGTTCATAGACACCAAACATGTCTAGGTTCTCTTTTATCTAAGTGGTGAAAAAAATTCCAAACTTTGCTGAAAAAAAAAATGGTGCCATTTTCCGATACCTGTAGCGTCTCCATTTTTCATGATCTCGGGTCAGTTGAGGGCTTATTTTTTGCATGCTGAGCTGATATTTTTAACCCCTTCCGGACCCATGACGCCACGTAGGGGTCATGAAAGTCGGTGCCAATCCGACCCATGACGCCTATGTGGCGTCATGGAAAGATTGCGTCCCTGCAGATCGGGTGAAAGGGTTAACTCCCATTTTACCCGATCTGCAGGGACAGGGGAAGTGGTAGTTTAGCCCAGGGGGGGTGGCTTCACCCCCCCGTGGCTACAATCGCTCTGATTGGCTGTTGAAAGTGAAACTGCCAATCAGAGCGATTTGTAATATTTCACCTATTATAACGGGTGAAATATTACCATCCAGCCATGGCCGATGCTGCAATATCATCGGCCATGGCTGGAAATACTTATGTGCCCCCACCCCACCCCACCGATCGCCCCCCCAGCCCCCCGATCTGGCCGGTACACTGCTCCGGCTCCCCTCCGTCCTGTGCTCCACTCCCCCCGTGCTCTTGTCCGCTCCCCCCGTGCTCCAACCACCCCCCCTGCACTCCGATCCACCCCCCCTGCAGTCCGATCCACCCCCCGATGCTCCAATGCACCCCCCCGTGCTCCGTTCCACCCCTCCCACGCTCCGATCCACCCCCCCATGCTCCGATCCCCCCCCGTGCTCCCCCCCACCCTATCATACTTACCGATCCTGCCGGGGTCCGTCCGTCTTCTCCCTGGGCGCCGCCATCTTCCAAAATGGCGGGCGCATGCGCAGTGCGCCCGCCGAATCTGTCGGCCAGCAGATTCGTTCCAAAGTACATTTTGATCACTGAGATATAATCTATCCCAGTGATCAAAATAAAAAAATGATAAATGACCCCCCCCTTTGTCACCCCCATAGGTAGGGACAATAAAAAAATATAGAATTTTTTTTTTCCACTTATGTTAGAATAGGGGTAGGGGTAGGGTTAGGGGTAGGGTTAGGGGTAGGGTTAGGGGTAGGGTTAGGGGTAGGGCTAGGGTTAGTGCTAGGGTTAGGGCTAGGGTTAGGGGTAGGGGTAGGGTTAGGGTTAGGGGTAGGGTTAGGGGTAGGGTTAGGGGTAGGGTTAGGGTTAGGGGTAGGGTTAGGGCTAGGGTTAGGGCTAGGGTTAGGGTTTTGGTATGTGCACACGTATTCTGGTCCTCTGCGGATTTTTCCGCTGCGGATTTGATAAATCCGCAGTGCTAAACCGCTGCGGATTTATGGCGGATTTACCGCGTTTTTTCTGCGCATTTCACTGCGGTTTTACAACTGCGATTTTCTATTTGAGCAGTTGTAAAACCGCTGCGGAATCCACACAAAGAAGTGACATGCTGCGGAATGTAAACCGCTGCGTTTCCGTGCAGTTTTTCCGCAGCATGTGTACAGCGATTTTTGTTTCCCATAGGTTTACATTGAACTGTAAACTCATGGGGAAACTGCTGCGGATCCGCAGCGTTTTCCGCAGCGTGTGCACATACCTTTAGAATTAGGCCATGTGCACACGGTGCGGATTTGGCTGCGGATCTGCAGCCGATTGGCCGCTGCGGATTCGCAGCAGTGTTCCATCAGGTTTACAGTACCAAGTAAACCTGTGGAAAACCAAATCCGCTGTGCCCATGGTGCGGAAAATACCACGCGGAAACGCTGCGTTGTATTTTCCGCAGCATGTCAATTCTTTGTGCGGATTCCGCAGCGTTTTACACCTGCTCCTCAATAGGAATCCGCAGGTGAAATCCGCACAAAAAACACTGGAAATCCGCGGAAAATCCGCAGGTAAAACGCAGTGCCTTTTACCCGCGGATTTTTCAAAAATGATGCTGAAAAATCTCACACGAATCCGCAACGTGGGCACATAGCCTTAAGGCCCCTTCACATTAAGCGACGCTGCAGCGATACCGACAACGATCCGGATCGCTGCAGCGTCGCTGTTTGGTCGCTGGAGAGCTGTCACACAGACCGCTCTCCAGCGACCAACGATGCCGGTAACCAGGGTAAACATCGGGTAACTAAGCGCAGGGCCGCGCTTAGTAACCCGATGTTTACCCTGGTTACCTTCCTAAAAGTAAAAAAAACAAACACTACATACTTACCTAACGCTGTCTGTCCCCGGCGCTGTGCTCTGCACTCCTCCTGTACTGTCTGTGTGAGCACAGCGGCCGGAAAGCAGAGCGGTGACGTCACCGCTCTGCTTTCCGGCTGACCGACGCTCACAGCCAGTACAGGAGGAGTGCAGAGCACAGCGCTGGGGACAGACAGCGGTAGGTAAGTATGTAGTGTTTGTTTTTTTTACTTTTAGGATGGTAACCAGGGTAAACATCGGGTTACTAAGCGCGGCCCTACGCTTAGTTACCCGATGTTTACCCTGGTTACCAGTGAAGACATCGCTGGATCGGTGTCACACACGCCGATCCAGCGATCTCCACGGGAGATCCAGCGACCAAATAAAGTGCTGGACTTTCTTCAGCGACCAACGATCTCCCAGCAGGGGCCTGATCGTTGGTCGCTGTCACACATAACGATTTCCTTAACGATATCGTTGCTACGTCACAAAAAGCAACGATATCATTAACAATATCGTTATGTGTGAAGGTACCTTTAGGGTTAGGGTTGGAATTAGGGTTGTGGTTAGGGGTGTGATTAGGGTTATGGCTACAGTTGGGATTAGAGTTAGGGGTGTGTTGGAGGTAGAATTGAGGGGTTTCCACTGTTTAGGCTTCATCAGGGGTCTCCAAACGCAACATGGCGCCACCATTGATTCCAGCCAATCTCGTATTCAAAAAGTAAAATGGTGCTCCCTCACTTCCGAGCCCCGACGTGTGCCCAAACAGTGGTTTACCCCCACATATGGGGTACCAGCATACTCAGGATAAACTGCGCAACAATTACTGGGGTCCAATTTCTCCTGTTACCCTTGTGAAAATAAAAAAATGCTTGCTAAAACATCATTTTTGAGGAAAGAAAAATGATTTTTTATTTTCACGGCTCTGCGTTGTAAACGTCTGTGAAGCACTTGGGGGTTCAAAGTGCTCACCACATATCTAGATAAGTTCCTTGGGGGGTCTAGTTTCTAAAATGGGGTCACTTGTGGGGTTTTCTACTGTTTAGGCACACCAGGGGCTCTGCAAACGCAACGTGACACCCGCAGACCATTTCATCAAAGTCTGCATTTCAAAAGTCACTACTTCCCTTCTGAGCCCCGACGTGTGCCCAAACAGTGGTTTACCTCCACACATGGGGTATCAGCGTACTCAGGAGAAACTGGACAACAACTTTTGGGGTCCAATTTCTCCTGTAACCCTTGGGAAAATTAAAAAATTCTGGGCTAAATAATTATTTTTGAGGAAAGAAAACGTATTTATTATTTTCACGGTTCTGCATTATAAACTTCTATGAAGCACTTGGGGGTTCAAAGTGCTCACCACACATCTAGATAAGTTCCTTTCGGGGTCTAGTTTCCAAAATGGGGTCACTTGTGGGGGGTTTCTACTGTTTAGCCACATCAGGGGCTCTGCAAACGCAACGTGACGCCCGCAGAGCATTCCATCAAAGTCTGCATTTCAAAACGTCACTACTTCAATTCCGAGCCCCGGCATGTGCCCAAACAGTAGTTTACCCCCACATATGGGGTATCACCGTACTCAGGAGAAACTGGACAACAAATATTGGGGTCAAATTTCTCCTGTTACCCTTGGGAAAATTAAAAAATTCTGGGCTAAATAATTATTTTTGAGGAAAGAAAACGTATTTATTATTTTCACGGCTTTGCGTTGTAAACGCCTGTGAAGCACTTGGGGGTTCAAAGTGCTCACCACACATCTAGATAAGTTCCTTTCGGGGTCTAGTTTCTAAAATGGGGTCACTTGTGGGGGGTTTCTACTGTTAAGCCACATCAGGAGCTCTGCAAACGCAACGTGACGCCCACAGAGCATTCCATCAAAGTCTGCATTTCAAAACGTTACTACTTCACTTCCGAGCCCCGGCATGTGCCCAAACAGTGGTTTACCCCCACATATGGGGTATCACCGTACTCAAGAGAAACTGGACAACAACTTTTGGGGTGAAATTTCTCCTGTTACCCTTGGGAAAATAAAAAATTGCAGGCTAAAAATCATTTTTGAGAAAATATATATATTTTTTTATTTTCATGGCTCTGCGTTATAAACTTCTGTGAAGCACTTGGGGGTTCAAAGTCCTCACCACACATCTAGATTAGTTCCTTTAGGGGTCTAGTTTCCAAAATGGGGTCATTTGTGGGGGATCTCCAATGTTTAGGCACACAGGGGCTCTCCAAACGTGACATGGTGTCCGCTAATGATTGGAGCTAATTTTCCATTTAAAAAGCCAAATGGCGTGCCTTCCCTTCCGAGCCCTGCCGTGCGCCCAAACAGTGGTTTACCCCCACATATGGGGTATCAGCGTACTCAGGACAAACTGGACAACAACATTTGGGGTCCAATTTCTCCTATTACCCTTGGCAAAATAGGAAATTCCAAGCTAAAAAATCATTTTTGAGGAAAGAAAATTTTTTTTTTATTTTCATGGCTCTGCGTTATAAACTTCTGTGAAGCACCTGGGGGTTTAAGGTGCTCAATATGCATCTAGATAAGTTCCTTGGGGGGTCTAGTTTCCAAAATGGGGTCACTTGTGGGGAAGCCCCAATGTTTAGGCACACAGGGGCTCTCCAAACGCGACATGGTGTCCGCTAACAATTGGAGCTAATTTTCCATTCAAAAAGTCAAATGGCGCGCCTTCCCTTCCGAGCCCTGCCGAGTGCCCAAACAGTGGTTTACCCCCACATATGAGGTATCGTCGTACTCGGGAGAAATTGCCCAACACATTTTATGATCCATTTTATCCTATTGCCCATGTGAAAATGAAAAAATTGAGGCGAAAAGAATTTTTTTGTGAAAAAAAAGTACTTTTTCATTTTTACAGATCAATTTGTGAAGCATCTGTGGGTTAAAAGTGCTCACTAGGCATCTAGATAAGATCCTTGGGGGGTCTAGTTTCCAAAATGGGGTCACTTGTGGGGAGCACCAATGTTTAGGCACACAGGGTCTCTCCAAACGCGACATGGTGTCCGTAAACGATGGAGATAATTTTTTATTCAAAAAGTCAAATGGCGCTCCTTCCCTTCCGAGCCTTACCATGTGCCCAAACAGTGGTTTACCCCCACATATGAGGTATTGGTGTACTCAGAAGAAATTGACCAACACATTTTAGGATCCATTTTATCCTGTTGCCCATGTGAAAATGAAAAAATTGAGGTTAAAAGAATTTTTTTGTGAAAAAAAGTACTTTTTCATTTTTACGGATCAATTTGTAAAGCACCTGGGGGTTCAAAGTGCTCACTATGCATCTAGATAAGTTCCTTGGGGTGTCTAGTTTCCAAAATGGGGTCACTTGTGGGGGAGCTCCAATTTTTAGGCACACGGGGGCTCTCCAAACGTGACATGGTGTCCGCTAAAGAGTGGAGCCAATTTTTCATTCAAAAAGTCAAATGGTGCTCCTTCCCTTCCAAGCCCTGCCGTGCGCCCAAACAGTGGTTTACCCCCACATATGAGGTATCAGCGTACTCAGGGCAAATTGGACAACAACTTTCGTGGTTCAGTTTCTCCTTTTACCATTGGGAAAATAAAAAAATTGTTGCTAAAAGATAATTTTTGTGACTAAAAAGTTAAATGTTCATTTTTTCCTTCCATGTTGCTTCTGCTGCTGTGAAGCACCTAAAGGGTTAATAAACTTCTTGAATGTGGTTTTGAGTACCTTGAGGGGTGCAGTTTTTAGAATGGTGTCACTTTTGGGTATTTTCAGCCATATAGACCCCTGAAACTGACTTCAAATGTGAGGTGGTCCCTAAAAAAAATGGTTTTGTAAATTTTGTTGAAAAAATGAGAAATCGCTGGTCAAATTTTAACCCTTATAACTTCCTAGCAAAAAAAAATTTTGTTTCCAAAATTGTGCTGATGTAAAGTATACATGTGGGAAATGTTACTCATTAACTATTTTGTGTCACATAACTCTCTGGTTTAACAGAATAAAAATTCAAAATGTGAAAATTGCGAAATTTTCAAAATTTTCGCCAAATTTCCGTTTTTATCACAAATAAACGCATAATTTATTGACCTAAATTTACCACTAACATGAAGCCCAATATGTCACGAAAAAACAATCTCAGAAGCGCTAGGATCCGTTGAAGCGTTCCTGAGTTATTACCTCATAAAGGGACACTGGTCAGAATTGCAAAAAACGGCAAGGTCTTTAAGGTCAAAATAGGCTGGGTCATGAAGGGGTTAATGAAATCATTTTGGTGCAGATATATTCTTTTGATCGCCCGTTATTGCATTTTAATGCACCATCGCGGCAACAAAAAAAACGTAATTCTGGAGTATCAATTTTTTTTCTCGCTACGCCGTTTAGCGATCAGGTTAATCCTTTTTTTATTGATAGATTGGGCAATTCTGAATGCGCCAAATACCAAATATGTGAGGGTTTGATTTTTTATTTTATTGATTTATTTTGAATGGGGCGAAAGGGGGGTGATTTAAACTTTAATATTTTTTTTATTTTTTTCACATTTTTTTAACTGTTTTTTAAACTTTTGCCATGCTTCAATAGCCTCCATGGGAGGCTAGATGCTGGCACCACTCGATCGGCTCTGCTACATAGCAGCGATAATCAGATCGCTGCTATGTAGCTTAATAACAGGCTTCCTATGAGCGCTGACCACAGGGTGGCGCTCACAGCCAGCCGGGATCAGTAAACATAGAGGTCTCAAGGACCTCTATGGTTACCATTCTGATGCATCGCTGACCCCCGGTCATGTGACGGGGTCAGCGATGCGCACATTTCCGGCCGGATGGTGCCGGTTAAATGCCGCTGTCAGCATTTGACAGCAGTATTTAACTAGTTAATAGTGGCGGGTGAATCGCAATTTCACCCGCCGCTATTGCGGGCACATGTCAGCTGTTCAAAACAGCTGACATGTCCCGGCTTTGATGCGGGCTCTCCGCCAGAGCCCACATCAGAGCACGGGATCTGAGCTCGGACGTACTATCCCGTCCGAGGTCAGAAAGGGGTTAAGAAATGACTTCCCATGCATACCTCAAAGGCTGCTGAGTGAGCAGAAACATTACAGAATATGACATGAAATATATTATTATGCTGATACACATTATCACAGTGTTAGTCATAGGTAGTTTTCTTTTTTCTTTCAAAGACAGAAGTAGATTCCTGATGAAGGGATCATACACTCCTCAACATTAAAATTGCAACACCAAGAAGTGATAACAAATTGGAAACAAAATTTTCGAAACATCTCAATTTATTCAGTATTCAGTATCATGTATGAGTGCCATGCACAGAAATGCATGCAGTTACACTCCTTGGCTGCCATGAATGAGGCTATTAATGGTTTTCTGAGGAATGTTTTGACATGCTGAATGCACTTAGGCATGCAAATCATCAAGATTCACTGCTTAATTTGCAATTTCTGACCAAAAATGTTTCAGATGTGCTTGATCGATGACAAGTCAGAAGGATCTGTAGGCCATGGTTTAGGCAATGCAGGCTGCTCACAAAGGCACAAGCAATATGCATCCTAACATTTATGTAATAAAAAAACGGCTCCTGGGATAGCATGCCAAGGCTTGCGTTCCTAGTCAATATTGAATAGTACTATTTTGTAAGTTTTGTTTCCATTTTTTTATCTATTGATCTTGTGATTTTCATAAATCCACAATTTTTCCTTCTTAGCATTGCAATTTTATTTATCCTATGTTTTCTATGTACTGTGTTTGCTAAAACGCTGCATCAAAAATCACATGTGACTCCAACTCAATACACTTCCATATTAGTCAGTCTTCAGCCTATGATTAGAGATAGTAAAATACATTAATGCTATATCTGTCTGCCTAATCTACAGTAGTTTCACTGTTTCTAAGCTTACTACAGTAACAATTAATCTGCCCCACTGTATGCAATAAACTCTAGACAATCTATCATAACTTTTAATGCTAAGTATTATAACCGACAATACACCTGCAAAACACAAGTCGAGGGGGAAGGAATGTTAAATTGTGAACAAAAGGTAGAGAAAAAAGCATAGTTCAAGTAAAACATAATTCAGTGACAGAAAAATGTAATTATTGTTACAAATACAGAAAATATTCATTCTGGTGTATCTAGATCATGGTCTAAGTAGAAGTACAGGGCTAAAATATTTCAAATCTCCTCATTTGCCCGACGTTAAAATGAATAAAGTTTGTAGCCTGCAAATGAATGAAGCTAGCAAAAAAAAAAAAGCAGACAGCACTCGTTGTTTGATGTGTCATATGACCCTCTTCCCATTGGAAGAAATAAAGTTGGATCCAAAATGGCTGACTTCAAAATAGCCACCATGGTCACCACCCATCTTGAAAAGTTTTCCCCCTCCCATATACTAATGTCATGCCATGACTAAGACCTGATGGTCGAAACGCGTCGGCGTTGACCACCTGGGACCCCCATCTCTTTTTTGCAAATGTTTGCATTTTAAAGTGTTTTCAATAAATTGACTTTTTAGAAGATCCATGCTGGAGATTATTTTTTCTTTTTCAATGTGCCACAAACAGGAAATTGATATCGCCAACCATTCCCATTTTATTTAGGTGTATCCATATAAATGGCCCACCCTGTATAATAGAATTACACACTGAGGTGCATATCTAACAGGTTTTAAAAGGGGTATTCTCAAGTTGTCTCTTGAGCAGATAACTGCTCAGCAGACTCACTACTTCCTGGTTGCTTGGGGTCAATTGGCATTCTTCCCTGAGTGACAGTTCTAGTCAGGCGCTCTGTCCTGTTACAACACATTAATGGTCTGTCAAAGTTTGTTTTGAGTTTACACTGTTATAATTATATTCAGATCATCTTTTTTACTAATCCATGGGCTTGATGTCACCAGACAATGTAAAGGTGACAGCAATCCTACAAATATGAAACCCACTTGTTACTGCCACAGGGCAAGTGGGAAGAGCCGGGCATAGCACCAGAATTGGTGCATCTAATAGATGCATCCAATATCAATGGCCCCTTACCAGCCTGAGAATACCAGACCCCAGCTGTTAGGTCTCGAGTTCCCGCTTCTGCACAGGGGGAATCTCGAGCCATTTCCGCTGCGGTCTCCCATTCTTATCCAGCCGCAGTGGAGTCTGCTCAGCAGGGACGTCGGTCCCAGCGTCTTGCTCAGTCTCACTCTGTACAGAGAGTTACTGCTGCTTCTTCAGCTTCTGCCATTAAAGCCAGTGCTGGTCAGCAGCGAGCGGACTTCTCTGGGACTAAGTCCTTGTCTGCACACACTGAGCATGCCCAGGGCAAGATCTCCCATTGGAGATCGAGGGTCATGTGCTCAGGCTCTGCAGCACATTCCATTGGTCCTCTTGGCAGGTCTTGGAAGGGCAAAGTTTCTGTGGCCACTTCCTGTGCTGCAACTATATAAACTGCGCATGACCGCACGGCCATGCGCTAGTGTACATTTGCTTACGTGTGTTTGTTGTGAGTGCAAGTCGTCCTTGGATACCCCTTCCCTATTGAATATCTGTTCGCAGAAGGTGTATGGTTGCTATCTAGCGCCCGACTTATCCTACAGCACTAATCACACGTTACAGCGTCCAGTTGCTGTGACCGCCAGTACGGCGCCGTGCACTTCCTCTGTGCTTTAGTGGCGTTCGTCAGTGCGGCACCGCATGCACTCTTGTGCCCTAATATTGTTATTCAGCTTCCTTACACACCCAGTTGCGGTGTTGTGCCAGCAAGGGTCTAATCGGACTTCAATCCTAGTTGGGGTTGAGTTCGCTGACTACTTGCTCGCCTTCTATGTGCGGTACCGCGATCCTGTGACGCAACAGGATCGCTTCCTTCACGTTGGGTGAAGTTTAACCCACGTGTGTATACTTATGAGTAGGGTTGAGCGAAATGGGTCGAACATTTTCAAAAGTCGCCGACTTTTGGCGAAGTCGAGTTTCATGAAACCCGATCCGACCCCTGTGCGTGGTCGGCCATGCGGTACGCGACTTTCGCGCCAAAGTCGCGTTTCAATGACGCGAAAAGCGCCATTTCTCAGCCAATGAAGGTAAACGCAGAGTGTGGGCAGCGTGATGACATAGGTCCTGGTCCCCACCATCTTAGAGAAGGGCATTGCAGTGATTGGCTTGCTGTCTGCGGCGTCACAGGGGCTATAAAGGGGAGTTCCCGCCGACCGCCATGTTACTGCTGCTGATCTGAGCTTAGGGAGAGGTTGCTGCCGCTTCGTCAGAAGCAGGGATAGCGTTAGGCAGGGTCCATTAACCACAAAACCGCTTGTGCTGTAGCGATTTCCACTGCCCAACACCACCTTCGGTGTGCAGGGACAGTGGAAGCTCCTTTTTTTTTTTTTTTCCTCAGCGCTGTAGCTCATTGGGCTGCCCTAGAAGGCTCCCTGATAGCTGCATTGCTGCGTGTACGCCGCTGTGCAACCCAACTGCTTTTTTCAAAGCACAAATCCTCTTGTTCCTTCCTTTCTGCACAGCTATCTTGTTTGTTTGTCCACACTTTTTATTTAATTTGTGCATCAGTCCACTCCTTATTGCTGCCTGCCATACCTGGCTGAGATTACTGCAGGGAGATAGTAATTGAAGGACAGTTCCTTTTTTTTTTTTTTTTTTTTTTGTGGGAGATTAAGATTGACATTTCTGCTAGAGTGCCATCTCTGTCTGTGTCATCTCTCACTCAGTGGGCCATAGAAAGCCTATTTATTTTTTTGCTTGATTTGGGTTCCAAAATCTACCAGAAAAAATCACAACATCAATCAGTGGGAGAAAAATATTGGCCTCAGGGCTTGTGTGCCACTCCTTACTCCTGTGTGTGCCATCTCTCACTCAGTGGGCCATAGAAAGCCTATTAATTTTTTTGCTTGATTTGGGTTCTAAATTCTACCTGAAAAAATCAATAAATCAATCAGTGGGAGATTAATATTGGCCTTTGGGCTTGTGTGCCAGTCCTAAGCGTGCCATCTCTCTCTCTCTCAGATAGTGGGCCATAGAAAGCCTATTTTTTTATTATTTTATTGGGTTTATAAATTTTCCCTGGAAAAAAAAAAAAAAGTGGGAGATTAATATTGGCCTCTGGGCTTGTGTGCCAGTCCTGAGCGTGCCATCTCTCTCACAAATAGTGGGCCATAGAAAGCCTATTTATTTTTTGGGTTGATTTGGGTTCCTAATTCTACCTGAAAAAATCAATCAATCAATCAGTGGGAGAAAAATATTGGCCTCAGGGCTTGTGTGCCACTCCTTACTCCTGTGTGTGCCATCTCTCACTCAGTGGGCCATAGAAAGCCTATTAATTTTTTTGCTTGATTTGGGTTCTAAATTCTACCTGAAAAAATCATTAAATCAATCAGTGGGAGATTAATATTGGGCTTTGGGCTTGTGTGCCAGTCCTAAGCGTGCCATCTCTCTCTCTCAGATAGTGGGCCATAGAAAGCCTATTTATTATTATTTTTTTTGTTGGGTTTATAAATTTTCCCTGAAAAAAAAAAAAAATGGGAGATTAATATTGGCCTCTGGGCTTGTGTGCCAGTCCTGAGCGTGCCATCTCTCTCACAAATAGTGGGCCATAGAAAGCCTATTAATTTTTTTGCTTGATTTGGGTTCCAAAATCTACCTGAAAAAAATCACTAAATCAATCAGTGGGAGATTAATATTGGCCTCTGGGCTTGTGTGCCACTACTGACTCCTGTGTGCGTCATCTGTCACTCAGTGGGCCCTAGAAAGCCTATTTTTTGTTTTATTTGTTTTCTAAATTCTCCTTGAAACAATCATTTTATTTTCTTTGGTTTCTAAATTATTCCTGAAAAAAATCATTTTTTTTGTATTTTTTTTTCTCTCAAGTCTCCCTGAAAAAAAAAAAAAAAAAAAAAATCTGTGGGAGATTCATATTGCCCCTTCTGCTTGTGTGCCAGTCTTGACTCCTGGGTGTGCCATCTCTCTCTCTCTCCCCAATTGTTGGCCATAGAAAGCCTATTAATTTTTTTGCTTGATTTGGTTCCAAAATCTACCAAAAAAAATCACTAAATCAATCAGTGGGAGATTAATATTGGCCTCTGGGCTTGTGTGCCACTCCTGACTCCTGTGTGCGTCATCTGTCACTCAGTGGGCCCTAGAAAGCCTATTTTTTGTTTTATTTGTTTTCTAAATTCTCCCTGAAACAATCATTTTATTTTCTTTGGTTTCTAAATTATTCCTGAAAAAAATCATTTTTTTTGTATTTTTTTTTCTCTCAAGTCTCCCTGAAAAAAAAAAAAAAAAAAAAATCTGTGGGAGATTCATATTGCCCCTTCTGCTTGTGTGCCAGTCTTGACTCCTGGGTGTGCCATCTCTCTCTCTCTCCCCAATTGTTGGCCATAGAAAGCCTATTAATTTTTTTGCTTGATTTGGGTTCCAAAATCTACCAAAAAAAATCACTAAATCAATCAGTGGGAGATTAATATTGGCCTCTGGGCTTGTGTGCCACTCCTGACTCCTGTGTGCGTTATCTGTCACTCAGTGGGCCCTAGAAAGCCTATTTTTTGTTTTATTTGTTTTCTAAATTCTCCCTGAAACAATCATTTTATTTTCTTTGGTTTCTAAATTATTCCTGAAAAATATCATTTTTTTGGTATTTTTTTTTCTCTCAAGTCTCCCTGAAAAAAAAAAAAAAAAAAAAAAAATCTGTGGGAGATTCATATTGCCCCTTCTGCTTGTGTGCCAGTCTTGACTCCTGGGTGTGCCATCTCTCTCTCTCTCCCCAATTGTGGGCCATAGAAAGCCTATTAATTTTTTTGCTTGATTTGGGTTCCAAAATCTACCAAAAAAAATCACTAAATCAATCAGTGGGAGATTAATATTGGCCTCTGGGCTTGTGTGCCACTCCTGACTCCTGTGTGCGTCATCTGTCACTCAGTGGGCCCTAGAAAGCCTATTTTTTGTTTTATTTGTTTTCTAAATTCTCCCTGAAACAATCATTTTATTTTCTTTGGTTTCTAAATTATTCCTGAAAAAAATCATTTTTTTGGTATTTTTTTTTCTCTCAAGTCTCCCTGAAAAAAAAAAAAAAAATCTGTGGGAGATTCATATTGCCCCTTCTGCTTGTGTGCCAGTCTTGACTCCTGGGTGTGCCATCTCTCTCTCTCTCCCCAATTGTGGGCCATAGAAAGCCTATTAATTTTTTTGCTTGATTTGGGTTCCAAAATCTACCAAAAAAAATCACTAAATCAATCAGTGGGAGATTAATATTGGCCTCTGGGCTTGTGTGCCACTCCTGACTCCTGTGTGCGTCATCTGTCACTCAGTGGGCCCTAGAAAGCCTATTTTTTGTTTTATTTGTTTTCTAAATTCTCCCTGAAACAATCATTTTATTTTCTTTGGTTTCTAAATTATTCCTGAAAAAAATCATTTTTTTGGTATTTTTTTTTCTCTCAAGTCTCCCTGAAAAAAAAAAAAAAAAAAAAATCTGTGGGAGATTCATATTGCCCCTTCTGCTTGTGTGCCAGTCTTGACTCCTGGGTGTACCATCTCTCTCTCTCTCCCCAATTGTGGGCCATAGAAAGCCTATTAATTTTTTTGCTTGATTTGGGTTCCAAAATCTACCAAAAAAAATAACAATCAATCGGTGGGAGATTAATATTGGCCTCTGGGCTTGTGTGCCACTCCTGACTCCTGTGTGCGTCCTCTCTCACTCAGTGGGCCCTACAAAGCCTTTTTTTTTTTTTTTTTTCCTAAATTCTCCCTGAAACAATCATTTCATTTTATTTGTTTTATAAATTCTTCTGTAAAAAATAATTTTTTTTTAATTTTTTTTTTTCTGAAGTCTCCCTTTTAAATAAAACAAACACAAATCAGTGGGAGATAAATATTTACATTTGCGCTTCAGTGACAGTCCTGCGTGTGTGCCATCTCATTTGTTGCCAACAACAACAGAGTGTGTAACATTGTGGCTGATTTTCGTTGTGGTCTCACCCACCTGTAAAGGGGTAGCTAAATCATACTGAAGTTATAGCTCACCGTGTAAGTTGTGTGACAGCAACAAATACCGTTCGTTTGTTAACGTTTTTAAAACAATGAGGAAGTCTGGTGGAAGAGGTCGTGGCCGGGGGCGTTCATTGTCAGCTGGTAATGAGGGTAGTGGTAGTGGTGGAGCATCAGCTGGTCGTGGGAAAAAAAATATTGCACCTAAGTCTGGAGCTGTGGAGCCAGGTTCGTCGTCTGGCTACACAAGGCCTCGAACGCTCCCTTTTCTGGGAGTAGGAAAACCGCTTTTAAAGGGAACCTGTCACCTGAATTTGGCGGG
Source organism: Ranitomeya imitator (assembly GCF_032444005.1). Taxonomy (NCBI): domain Eukaryota; kingdom Metazoa; phylum Chordata; class Amphibia; order Anura; family Dendrobatidae; genus Ranitomeya; species Ranitomeya imitator. The sequence continues at coordinate 268,767,280 of NC_091282.1, read as the reverse complement.
ACCAGTTTTGGGTCATATGGGCGGAGTTTTCAGGTGTTTGATTCACCCTTTCCTTACCCGCTGGCTGCATGCTGGCTGCAATATTGGATTGAAGTTCATTCTCTGTCCTCCGTAGTACACGCCTGTGCAAGGTAATCTTGCTTTGCGCAGGCGTGTACTACGGAGGACAGAGAATGAACTTCAATCCAATATTCCGGCCAGCATGCAGCCAGCGGGTAAGGAAAGGGTGAATCAAACACCTGAAAACTCCGCCCATATGACCCAAAACTGGTCCCGCCAAATTCAGGTGACAGGTTCCCTTTAAAGCCGGAGCAGCAAGAGCAAGTTTTGGCTTATCTTGCTGACTCAGCCTCTAGCTCTTTTGCCTCCTCTCGTGAAACTGGTAAATGTCAAAGCAGCGCGTCGTTAGTGGATGTTCACGGCCAGGGACAAGTCGCTTCCTTGTCCTCTTCAGCAAAAACAACAACAGAGAAGAATGCAGCAGGCGACACAACGGGTTACTCCATGGAGCTCTTTACACATACTGTCCCTGGCTTAGAAAGTGAAGCAGTTAACAGTCCATGCCCATTACAAGTTGAATCTGACATGGAGTGCACTGATGCACAGCCACAGCCAGACTACTATCCTGGTCCTTTGACTCAGACAACAACATTGCCATCGCAGGGTGCTGATCAAGAATCAGACCCTGATGAGACTATGTTGCCCCATCACGAACGCTATACCACCGACCGCCACGGTGACACAGACGAAGTTGCACACGAGCTACAAGAAGAGGTAATAGATGACCCAGTTCTTGACCCCGATTGGCAGCCATTGGGGGAACAGGGTGCAGGCGGCAGCAGTTCTGAAGCGGAGGAGGAGGGGCCGCAGCAGGCATCAACATCGCAACAGGTTCCATCTGCCGGGCCCGTATCTTGCCCAAAACGCGTGGCAAAGCTAAAACCTGTTGGAGGACAGCGTGGCCATCCGGTTAAAGCTCAGTCTGCAATGCCTGAAAAGGTATCCGATGCTAGAAAGAGTGCAGTCTGGCATTTTTTTAAACAACATCCAATTGATCAGCGCAAAGTCATCTGTCAAAAATGTTCAACTACCTTAAGCAGAGGACAGAATCTGAAAAGTCTCAATACAAGTTGCATGCATAGACATTTAACCACCATGCATTTGCAAGCCTGGACTAACTACCAAATGTCCCTTAAGGTTGTAGCACCCTCGGCCAATGAAGCTAGTCAGCAACGCAACATCCCTTCCGGCAGTGTAGGGCCACCATTTTCCGCACCACCTGCAGTATCTGTGCAGGTTTCTTTGCCAGGCCAAAGCCGTCAGGGTCAGGGAATCACCAGTTTCGTAGTAGGAAACACTGCATCTAGGGCACCGGTGGCAACAATACCATCTCCCACCGTCTCTCAGTCTGCCATGTCCACCGGCACCCCCGCTAGTTCCACGATCTCCAGCTCTCCAGTCCAGCTCACCCTACATGAGACTATGGTTAGAAAAAGGAAGTACTTAGCCTCGCATCCGCGTACACAGGGTTTGAACGCACACATAGCTAGACTAATCTCGTTAGAGATGATGCCCTACCGGTTAGTTGAAAGCGAAGCTTTCAAAGCCCTGATGGACTACGCTGTACCACGCTACGAGCTACCCAGTCGACACTTTTTTTCCAGAAAAGCCATCCCAGCCCTCCACCAGCATGTTAAAGAGCGCATCGTCCATGCACTCAGGCAATCTGTGAGCACAAAGGTGCACCTGACAACAGATGCATGGACCAGTAGGCATGGCCAGGGACGTTACGTGTCCATCACGGCACACTGGGTAAATGTGGTGGATGCAGGGTCCACAGGGGACAGCAAGTTTGGGACAGTTCTGCCTAGCCCACGGTCTAGGAAACAATTGGCTGTAGCCGTTCGCACCCCCTCCTCCTCCTCTTCGTCCTCCTGCAGAAGCGAGAGCTCGTCCACAGACCGCAGTCGCACAACCACTCCATCCGCAGCTGCCACTGTTGCACACCAGGTCTCCCATTATGGGGCAGCTACTGGCAAACGTCAGCAGGCTGTATTGGCTATGAAGTGTTTGGGCGACAACAGACACACCGCGGAAGTTCTGTCCGAGTTCTTGCAGAAAGAAACGCAGTCGTGGCTGGGCACTGTAGATCTTGAGGCAGGCAAGGTAGTGAGTGATAACGGAAGGAATTTCATGGCTGCCATCTCCCTTTCCCAACTGAAACACATTCCTTGCCTGGCTCACACCTTAAACCTGGTGGTGCAGTGCTTCCTGAAAAGTTATCCGGGGTTATCCGACCTACTCCTCAAAGTGCGTGGACTTTGCTCGCATATCCGCCGTTCGCCCATACACTCCAGCCGTATGCAGACCTATCAGCGTTCTTTGAACCTTCCCCAGCATCGCCTAATCATAGACGTTGCAACAAGGTGGAACTCAACACTGCACATGCTTCAGAGATTGTGTGAACAGAGGCGGGCTGTTATGTTTTTGTGGGAGGATGCACATACACGGGCAGGCAGTAGGATGGCAGACATGGAGTTGTCAGGTGTGCAGTGGTCGAAGATTCAAGACATGTGTCAAGTCCTTCAGTGTTTTGAGGAATGCACACGGCTGGTTAGTGCAGACAACGCCATAATAAGCATGAGCATCCCCCTAATGCGTCTGCTGATGCAAAGTTTGACGCACATAAAGGATCAGGCGTCTGCAGCTGAGGAAGAGGAAAGCCTTGATGACAGTCAGCCATTGTCTGGCCAGGGCAGTGTACAGGACGAGGTAGCGGGCGAAGAGGAGGAGGAGGACGAGGAGGATGATGGGGATGATTATATTTTTAATGAGGAAGCTTTTCCGGGGCCACTGGAAATTGGTGGCGCGGCAAGGCCGGGTTCTGGTTTTTTGAGGGACACAAGTGACGTGGATTTGCCTGAAACTGCCCCTCAACCAAGCACAACCGCAGATTTGAGAACTGGAACTTTGGCCCACATGGCGGATTATGCCTTACGTATCCTCAAAAGGGACACACGCATAACTAAAATGATGAATGATGACGATTACTGGTTGGCCTGCCTCCTTGATCCTCGCTATAAAGGCAAATTGCAAAATATAATGCCACATGAGAACTTGGAACTAATATTAGCAACCAAACAATCAACTCTTGTTGACCGTTTGCTTCTGGCATTCCCTGCACACAGCGCCCGTGATCGTTCTCACACGAGCTGCAGGGGCCAGCAGACCAGAGGAGTTAGAGGAGCAGAAATCAGAAGTGGCGTTGGCCAGAGGGGTTTTCTGACCAGGTTGTGGAGTGATTTTGCTATGACCGCAGACAGGACAGGTACTGCAGCATCAATTCAAAGTGACAGGAGACAACATTTGTCCAGTATGGTTACAAACTATTTTTCATCCCTTATCGATGTTCTCCCTCAACCGTCATTCCCATTTGATTACTGGGCATCAAAATTAGACACCTGGCCAGAATTGGCAGAATATGCATTGCAGGAGCTTGCTTGCCCGGCAGCTAGTGTCCTATCAGAAAGAGTATTCAGTGCTGCAGGTTCAATACTAACAGAAAAAAGGACTCGTCTGGCTACCCAAAATGTAGATGATCTAACCTTCATTAAAATGAACCACAACTGGATTTCGAAATCTTTTGCCCCACCTTGCCCGGCTGACACCTAGCTTTCCTATGAAAAGATCTTGCCTGTGGACTATTCTGAATGCCTTTTCCAATCTCGTAATTTTCTGCACCTGATTGTCCAGCATACGACATGTTTACACCTCACTAAATGGCCAAACTCCCCACACGGGGCCGTGGTATCGACACTTGGCGACAGCACCCGTGAGAGTGCAGTTTGTCTGAAGAGGTGGGTGAGCCCGCTTTTGGTCGACGGCACTGCCACTGGGTCCCTCCTAGTACAATAAAGTGTCTCTGGCGGTGGTGGTGCGCACCCAACGTCAGACACACCGTTGTAATATGAGGGGCCCTGGGCCTGTACCGCCGGCCACAAGACAGTTTCCCCCCACCCCAGCTCAAACAGTGCTCTACCACTTGCAAAATTAACTCACAGCTCCACCAATGTTTAGTCTATGCGCTGACATCCTTCAATGCCTGCCACTGACAATACCATTGTATTGACATTTTTGTTATGTTAGGCCTTCGATGCCTGTCTGTGGTCACTCCTTCCACTAGGCCTCCACTGACCACACCACTGCTGCCCGTGTACCCCTGGAACCAATTTAAAATTGCCTACAGCCATGTGTTATTATTTTAGGCCTTCGATGCCTGTCTGCGGTCACTCCTTCCACTAGGCCTCTACTGACCACACCACTGCTGCCAGTGTACCCCTGGAACCAATTTAAAATTGCCTACAGCCACCCCAATTTTTTTATTTTAGGCCTTCGATGCCTGTCTGCGGTCCATTCTTTCAACTACTACTACACTGACCAGGGCACTGCTGCCCGTGTACCCCTGGAAACAATTTAAAATTGCCTACAGCCATGTGTTATTATTTTAGGCCTTCGATGCCTGTCTGCGGTCACTCCTTCCACTAGGCCTCCACTGACCACACCACTGCTGCCCGTGTACCCCTGGAACCAATTTAAAATTGCCTACAGCCAGCCCAATTTTTTTATTTTAGGCCTTCGATGCCTGTCTGCGGTCCATTCTTTCAACTACTACTACACTGACCAGGTCACTGCTGCCCGTGTACCCCTGGAACCAATTTAAAATTGCCTACAGCCATGTGTTATTATTTTAGGCCTTCGATGCCTGTCTGCGGTCACTCCTTCCACTAGGCCTCCACTGACCACACCACTGCTGCCCGTGTACCCCTGGAACCAATTTAAAATTGCCTACAGCCATGTGTTATTATTTTAGGCCTTCGATGCCTGTCTGCGGTCACTCCTTCCACTAGGCCTCCACTGACCACACCACTGCTGCCCGTGTACCCCTGGAACCAATTTAAAATTGCCTACAGCCAGCCCAATTTTTTTATTTTAGGCCTTCGATGCCTGTCTGCGGTCCATTCTTTCAACTACTACTACACTGACCAGGTCACTGCTGCCCGTGTACCCCTGGAACCAATTTAAAATTGCCTACAGCCATGTGTTATTATTTTAGGCCTTCGATGCCTGTCTGCGGTCACTCCTTCCACTAGGCCTCCACTGACCACACCACTGCTGCCCGTGTACCCCTGGAACCAATTTAAAATTGCCTACAGCCAGCCCAATTTTTTTATTTTAGGCCTTCGATGCCTGTCTGCGGTCCATTCTTTCAACTACTACTACACTGACCAGGTCACTGCTGCCCGTGTACCCCTGGAACCAATTTAAAATTGCCTACAGCCATGTGTTATTATTTTAGGCCTTCGATGCCTGTCTGCGGTCACTCCTTCCACTAGGCCTCCACTGACCACACCACTGCTGCCCGTGTACCCCTGGAACCAATTTAAAATTGCCTACAGCCAGCCCAATTTTTTTATTTTAGGCCTTCGATGCCTGTCTGCGGTCCATTCTTTCAACTACTACTACACTGACCAGGTCACTGCTGCCCGTGTACCCCTGGAACCAATTTAAAATTGCCTACAGCCATGTGTTATTATTTTAGGCCTTCGATGCCTGTCTGCGGTCACTCCTTCCACTAGGCCTCCACTGACCACACCACTGCTGCCCGTGTACCCCTGGAACCAATTTAAAATTGCCTACAGCCATGTGTTATTATTTTAGGCCTTCGATGCCTGTCTGCGGTCAATCCTTCCACTAGGCCCCCACTGACCACACCACTGCTGCCCGTGTACCCCTGGAACCAATTTAAAATTGCCTACAGCCAGCCCAATTTTTTTATTTTAGGCCTTCGATGCCTGTCTGCGGTCCATTCTTTCAACTACTACTACACTGACCAGGGCACTGCTGCCCGTGTACCCCTGGAACCAACATCAGAAAATATAAAAATAAGTATTTTGCTTACAAAAAAGAAAATACTGGAGAGATATCAAATGCAGACATTTTAACATTAAAAACAAACACACAACTAAAATCTGGTACAGTACTAAAAATGGCCACCAGCTACAATTACTTTCTCCTGCAAGTAGTTAACTGAAAGGTTTTTTAAATTGAAAACACACATATGGCATCCACCGAGTGTTGTCCTGTCGCGTCTTCTTTATATTATTGCCGAGAAGATGCAAAACAATGAAAATAATAAAATCATTAATTACCAAAATAATAGAGAAAGTCAACACCACATTGCAAATAAACATTCATTCCAAATAAAGAAGCAGGAAGCGTCCGAGGGTGAGTATATACCTAATAAGAATATAATCACCCTCGGACGCGCAATGCTTATTTCCAACAGCCTTCCTTCCTAAGAATCAGCCCTTCCGTGGTGTAGAGAGACGTTGTGTTACACTCCAAGGTGTTCCCCAGGTTGCCTTTCCTGAGCTTCGATCTTCCGGCTCTCGTTTAGTAGTTGTTGGAAACTACGCTGCATTAGGCCTTCAAATTGGGTATGGGGTGTAGAGAGATGGTGTGTTCCACTCCAAGGTGTTCCCCAGGTTGCCTTTCCTGAGCTTCGATCTTCCGGCTCTCGTTTAGTAGTTGTTGGAAACTACGCTGCATTAGGCCTTCAAATTGGGTATGGGGTGTAGAGAGAGGGTGTGTTACACTCCAAGGTGTTCCCCAGGTTGCCTTTCCTGAGCTTCGATCTTCATGCTCTCGTTTAGTAGTTGTCGGAAACTACGCTGCATTAGGCCTACAAATTGGGTATGGGGTGTAGAGAGAGGGTTTGTTACACTCCAAGGTGTTCCCCAGGTTGCCTTTCCTGAGCTTCGATCTTCCGGCTCTCGTTTAGTAGTTGTTGGAAACTACGCTGCATTAGGCCTTCAAATTGGGTATGGGGTGTAGCGAGAGGGTGTGTTACACTCCAAGGTGTTCCCCAGGTTGCCTTTCCTGAGCTTCGATCTTCCGGCTCTCGTTTAGTAGTTCTTGGAAACTACACTGCATTAGGCCTTCAAATTGGGTATGGGGTGTAGAGAGAGGGTGTGTTACACTCCAAGGTGTTCCCCAGGTTGCCTTTCCTGAGCTTCGATCTTCCGGCTCTCGTTTAGTAGTTGTTGGAAACTACACTGCATTAGGCCTACAAATTTGGTATGGGGGAAACATTGGCGCATCTGCGGTCCCTCCTTCCTCTAGGCCTCCACTGACCTGTCTACTGCTGCCCGTGTTCCCCTGGAACCAATTTTAAATTGCCTACAGGCAGCCCAATTTATTATGTTAGGGCTTCGAAGCCTGTCTGCGGTGCCTCCTTCCACTAGGCCTCCACTGACCTGTCTACTGCTGCCCGTGTACCCCTTGAACCAACGTCATAAAATAAAAAAAAAAGTATTTTGCTTATAAAAAAGAAAATACTGGTGAGATATCAAATGCAGACATTTTAACATTAAAAACAAACACACAACTAAAATCTGGTACAGTACTAAAAATGGCCACCAGCTACAATTACTTTCTCCTGCAAGTAGTTAACTGAAAGGTTTTTTAAATTGAAAACACACATATGGCATCCACCGAGTGTTGTCCTGTCGCGTCTTCTTTATATTATTGCCGAGAAGATGCAAAACAATGAAAATAATAAAATCATTAATTACCAAAATAATAGAGAAAGTCAACACCACATTGCAAATAAACATTCATTCCAAATAAAGAAGCAGGGCGCGTCCGAGGGTGAGTATATACCTAATAAGAATATAATCACCCTCGGACGCGCAATGCTTATTTCCAACAGCCTTCCTTCCTAAGAATCAGCCCTTCCGTGGTGTAGAGAGACGTTGTGTTACACTCCAAGGTGTTCCCCAGGTTGCCTTTCCTGAGCTTCGATCTTCCGGCTCTCATTTAGTAGTTGTTGGAAACTACGCTGCATTAGGCCTTCAAATTGGGTATGGGGTGTAGAGAGATGGTGTGTTCCACTCCAAGGTGTTCCCCAGGTTGCCTTTCCTGAGCTTCGATCTTCCGGCTCTCGTTTAGTAGTTCTTGGAAACTACACTGCATTAGGCCTTCAAATTGGGTATGGGGTGTAGAGAGAGGGTGTGTTACACTCCAAGGTGTTCCCCAGGTTGCCTTTCCTGAGCTTCGATCTTCATGCTCTCGTTTAGTAGTTGTCGGAAACTACGCTGCATTAGGCCTACAACAAATTGGGTATGGGGTGTAGAGAGAGGGTTTGTTACACTCCAAGGTGTTCCCCAGGTTGCCTTTCCTGAGCTTCGATCTTCCGGCTCTCGTTTAGTAGTTGTTGGAAACTACGCTGCATTAGGCCTTCAAATTGGGTATGGGGTGTAGCGAGAGGGTGTGTTACACTCCAAGGTGTTCCCCAGGTTGCCTTTCCTGAGCTTTGATCTTCCGGCTCTTGTTTAGTAGTTCTTGGAAACTACACTGCATTAGGCCTTCAAATTGGGTATGGGGTGTAGAGAGAGGGTGTGTTACACTCCAAGGTGTTCCCCAGGTTGCCTTTCCTGAGCTTCGATCTTCCGGCTCTCGTTTAGTAGTTCTTGGAAACTACACTGTATTAGGCCTACAAATTGGGTATGGGGTCGAGAGAGATGGTGTGTTACACTCCAAGGTGTTCCCCAGGTTTCCTTGCCATTGCTTCGGTCTTCCGACTCTCGTTTAGTAGTTGTAGAAAAGTACACTGCATTAGGCCTACAAAATGGGTATGGGGTGGAGAGAGATGGTGTGTTACACTCCAAGGTGTTCCCCAGGTTGCCTTTCCTGAGCTTCTATCTTCAGGCTCTCATTAAATTGTGGTTAAATGGAACAACTGCATTTGGCGTACTAGTTGGTTTTGGGCCTACTATCGGTGTCTGCCACTCCTTGCTGTTCTCCTGGTTTCCTGTCCTGAAATTCCATTTTCAGGCTCTCGTTAAGTAGTTGTTAATGTTAGACTGCATTTGGCCTACTAGTTGGGTTGGGGCCTACTATCGGTGTCTGCCACTCCTTGCTGTTCTCCTCCACTGAACAAAGCTGTGCCGCCTGTTTACTACGGTTGCCAATTTTGAACTGCATTTCGACTACTTACTGATTTGGCCCTACTCTCTGTGTCAGCCTCTCATTCCAGTTGTCCTCCACTGCAATGCCCCCTGGTTATTCCTGTGTTACCAATTTTGAACTGCATTTAGCCCACTTTATTCTTTGGGCCTATATCTGTGTATCCACTTCATCGTGCCCATTGCCCAGCCAGTGATAGATGAGTCTGCTGGTACATTGACCCATAACGCAACATTCCCCGTGCATGCTACACAACAACATTGTGACCCTGCTGAAAGTCAGGTTGCTCTTCCCGCATACCATACCACCTTACACGGGGACAAAGAGGAAGGTGCAGATGAAAGTGCAGGTTCCTTCATCAGGTGGGGGGAGGAATACTAGTTGGCGACGTCACTGGCACAGGGCCTCTCATAGTACGCAAAAGTGTTGCTGCCGGTGGGAGGCGCCCCCGCCGTGCAAACACACCGCTGTACTTTGAGGGGCCCTGTGCCAGTGCCAATGCCAACAAGTGGGCCCCCCCTGCTTGCTCAGGATCACAGCACTTGCAAAGTTGAAATACTTACCTCTCCCTGCTCCACTGCCGTGACGTGGTCCAGATTTCCTGGGCCCACTAATTACTTGAACCAGCCCTACCCCACACAACTTTAGCCAAATGACCCCCAATTTCAAATGCCTTCCAATTATTATAAGGTAAATTACGCTTGACAAGCTTCATTAAGAAGAATGGATGGTTTTGACATTAAAATGGGCACTCTAGGTGTTTTCCTGGCCCCCACTCACTGCCGACTATGCTGCCCCATTGACTTGCATTGGGTTTCGTGTTTCGGTCGATCCAGACTTTACGTCATAATCGGCCGATTTCACTCGACCCGACTTTTGAGATAGTCGGGTTTCGCGAAACCCGGCTCAACTCTAAAAAGGTCAAGGTCGCTCAACTCTACTTATGAGTACCGCCATATAGTCCGTCATTACTTAGCAGCAGGTTCCATCTCTGCACGGTGGACCCCGGGCTGCGAACGCACCATACACTCTCTGTCTTATTATTTGGTGCGTTCCGCTAGCCCTAACACCAGCTGTCTGCTTTAGTTTGGATGGTAGTCAAAATGGCTGGACCTGATTCTGTTTTTTAAAATTATATTTAAATAGTTTAAAAAAAAACAGTTTGGGAACCCTTCTATTCTAGATAACCAGCCTTGCTAAAGTTTGCAGCTGAGGGTAGCAGTTGTCAGTTTTGCCATGCTTGTTATAAAAAACTAGATTGTGGCCCGATTCTAACGCATCGGGTACTCTAGAATATGCATGTCCCCGTAGTATATGGACAATGATGATTCCAGAATTCGCGGCAGATTGTGCCCGTCGCTGATTGGTCGAGGCAACCTTTATGACATCATCGTCGCCATGGCAACCATTATGACATCTACGTCGATACTGTGCCCGTCGCTGAATCAGAAACATGGGATGTCTACGTCCTTTATGACATCATCGTCGCTGTGCCCGTCGCTGATTGGTTGAGGCCTGGCGGCCCCGACCAATCAGAGACGCGGGATTTCTACGTTGATACTGTGCCCGTCGCTGATTGGTCGAGGCCTGGCGGCCTCGACCAATCAGAGACGCGGGATTTCCAGGACAGCCGACAGACAGACAGAAAGACAGACAGACAGACAGAAAGACAGACAGACGGAAAAACCCTTAGACAATTATATATATAGATACATTGGAACTCATGCCATTTTTTTTCAATGTATCTATTTATAGCATAGGTGCCGGCTGATGAATGCTTCCATCAACCGCCACCTGCTTCCTCTGTTGTTAGCGGCAGCAGGCGTACAGATGCGCCATTTCTGGGGCGGCTGCAGACTGGTATTTTTAGCCGGGGGGCCAATATCCATGGCCCCTATCTAGGCTATGAATATCAGCCCGCAGCTGTCTGCGTAGCCTTTCTGGCTATAAAATATAGGGGGTCCTCACGGCATTTTTTTGGGGGTCTCCATATTTTAATAGCCAGTAAAGGCTATGCAGACAGCTGCAGGCTGATATTCATAGCAGGCTACAAATATTGCCCCCCGGCCATCGGCTTTCCCCCTCTGCCACAGAAAATTGCATGGGAGCCCACACCGCTTTTTTTTTAAATTACCGTAAATGCTTATTAAGGCCTCTTTCATACTTGTGTCGGTACGGGTCCGTCGCTATGCGTCAGGCCGATGTACCGACGCACGTTGTGAAAGTTGTGCATGATGTGGGCAGCAGATGCAGTTTTTTAACACATCCGCTGCCCATTCTGAAGTCCGGAAGGAGGAGGCGGAGTTTCGGCTGCGGATGCGACACACAAAAAAAGTTCACTTGAACGTTTTTCGTTCCGACAGTTTGCAAAAACACAACGGATCCGTTGCATAACGGACATGCTGTGTGGCCTTCTGTCGCGATCCGTCGCTAAATCAAGTCTATGGATAAAAAACACATTCTGCAAGCACATTTGCAGGATCCATTTTTTCCGCCGGATCTGTTTTTTTCTCATAGAGTTGTATTAGCGCCGGATTGCCCCTGATGGCCACACGTTTCATCTATTTTTTGCAGGATCCGTCAAAAAAGCTGTTTCCGCCGGACGGAAAACACATACAGAAGAATGGTTTTTGTGTCTGGCAAAAAAAACACACAAAGACAAATCCAGCAAAAAAACGGATGAAACTGAGATGTGAAATGATGAATCTGGCCTCCAAATCCATTTTTTCATGCATGTTTCCATTCAAATCATGCACATTTTCCATTTATTTAATTATTTATTTCAAAAAACTGCATCAAAACCGTGCAAAAAACAGAACAAAAACTGCATCAAAACGGCACCAAATCTGCATCAAAACCTGCATCAATAACTGCACCAAAAACTGCATCAAAACTGCATCAAAACTGCACCAAAAACTGCATAAAAAACTGCACCAAAAACCTGCATCAAAAACTGCGCCAAAACTGCATCAAAAAGAGCATCAAAAACTGCACCAAAAACTACATCAAAAACAGCATCAAAACCTGCTTAAAAAAATGGTGTGGTTTTTGATAGAGTTTTTGGTGCAGGTTTTAGGTGCTTTTTTTGATGCAGTTTTTGGTGCAGTTTTTGGTGCAGTTTTTGGTGCAGGGTTTTAGGCCATGTTCACACTTTGCGGTTTTTACCGCGGAATCGCGGCGAATTTGCTGCTGTGGGTCCGCTGCAGTTTCCATTGCATTTACAGTAACATGTAAACCCTATGGAAACCGCAAACCGCTGTGCACATGCTGTGGGAAAAACCGTGCGGGAACGCAGCGGTTTACAACCCACAGCATGTCACTTCTTTGTGCAGAATCGCAGCGATTCTGCACCCATAGGAATGCATTGATCCGCTTACTTCCCGCATGGGGCTGTGCCCACCATGCTGGAAGTAAGCGGATAATGTGCGGGTCGTACCCGGGGTGGAGGAGAGTCTCCCCGGGAACCATATTTGTGTAAAAAAAAAGAATTAAAATAAAAAATCATGATATACTCACCCTCTGACGTCCCGATCTCCTCAGCGCTGCACGCGGCTGTCCGGTCTCAGGTTTGCTATGCGACCAGGACCTGCGGTGACATCGCGGTCCTTCTCGCACAGAATCTTTGGAACCGGACCGCCTGCAGCGCCAAGAAGATCGGGAAGTCAGAGGGTGAGTATATCATGATTTTTATTATTTTTAACATTACTATTGATGCTGCATATTGCTGCATATGCGGCATCAATAATAGGAGTAAATCCCGCAGCGGAACCCGCAACACAAACTGCGATAAATCTGCAGGGATAACCGCAGCGGGTTTGCCCTGCAGATTTATCAAATCCGCTGCAGGAAAACCCGTGGGAGAACCCGCAGCCCCCTTCCTAGGTGTGAACATAGCCTTAGTGCGGTTTTTGATGCAGTTTTTGATGCAGGTTTTTGGTGCTGTTTTTGATAGTCTTTGGTGCAGTATTTGATGCGGTTTTTGATGCAGTTTTTGCTGCAGGTTCTAGGTGCGTTTTTAATGCAGTTTTTGGTGCAGTTTTGATGCAGGCTTTGGTGCAGCTTTGATGAAGTTTTTGTTCCGTTTTTTGCACGATTTTGATGCAGTTTTTGGAAATAAATAAATAAACAGAAAATGTGCATGATTTGAATGGAAACATGCATGAAAAAACAGATTCGGAGGCCAGATTCATCATTTCACATCTCAGTTTCATCTGTTTTTTTGCTGGATCTGTCGCTGTGCGCTTTCTTCGCCAGACAGAAAAAACGTTCCACTGTATGTGTTTTCCGTCTGGCGGAAACAGCTTTTTTGATGGATCCTGCAAAAAGCGGATGAAACGTGTGGCCATCAGGCGCAATCCGGTGCTAATACAACTCTATGAGAAAAAAACGGATCTGGCGGAAAAAATGGGTCCTGCAAATGTGCTCGCAGGATGCGTTTTTTTCCACCGGATCCGTTTTTTTTCCACCAAATCCGTTCTTTTCCACTGGATCCGTTCTTTTCTGCCGGATCCATTTTTTTCTCATAGAGTTGTAATAGCACCGGATTGCGCCTGATGGCCACACATTTCATCTGTTTTATGCCGGATCCGTCGCTGTGTTTTTTCACCGGACAGAAAAACCGTTCCTTTGCATGTGTTTTCCGTCCGGCGGAAACAGCTTTTTTGATGGATCCTGCAAAAAACGGATGAAATGTGTGGCCATCAGGTGCAATCCGGTGCTAATACAACTCTATGAGAAAAAAACGGATCTGGCGGAAAAAACGGGTCCTGCAAATGTGCTCGCAGGATGCGTTTTTTTCCACCGGATCTGTTTTTTTCTCATAGAGTTATATTAGCGCTGGATTGCGCCTGATTGCCACACGTTTCCTCCGTTTTTTGCTGGATCCGTCGCAATGTGTTTTTTCGCCGGACAGAAAAACCATTCATCTATATGTGTTTTCCGTCCGGCGGAAGCAGCTTTTTTGACGGATCCGGCAAAAAATCGATGAAACGTGTGGCCATCAGGCGCAATCCAGCACTAATACAACTCTATGAGAAAAAACGGATCCAGCAGAAAAAACAGATCCTGCAAATATGCTCGCAGGATGCTTTTTTTTCTGCCGGATCCGTTCTTTTCCGCCAGATCCGTTTTTTTTCCGCCGGATCTGTTGTTCTCTGTCGGATCCATTCTTTTCCGCCGGATCCCTTTTTTCCACCAGATCCATTCTTTTCCACTGGATCCGTTCTTTTCCGCCGGATCCGTTTTTTTTCTCATAGAGTTGTAATAGCACCCGATTGCGCCTGATGGTCACACATTTCATCTGTTTTATGCCGGATCCGTCGCTGTGTGTTTTTTTTACCAGACAGAAAAACCGTTCCTCTGCATGTGTTTTCCATCCAGCGGAAACAGCTTTTTTGACGGATCCGGCAAAAAATGGATAAAACGTGTGGCCACAGGCGCAATCCGGCGCTAATACAACTCTATGATTAAAAAAAGGATCCGGCGGAAAAAAACGGATTCTGCAAATGTGCTTGCAGGATGCGTTTTTTTCCACCAGATCCGTTTTTTTTCTCATAGAGTTGTATTAGCGCCGGATTGCGCCTGATGGCCACATGTTTCATCTTTTTTATGCCGGATCCGTTGCTGTGCGTTTTTTCGCCAGACAGAAAAAACGTTCCCCTGTATGTGTTTTCCGTCCGGCAGAAACAGCTTTTTTGACGGATCTGGCAAAAAACGGATGAAACGTGTAGCCATCAGGCGCAATCCGGTGCTAATACAATTCTATAAGAAAAAATCGGATCAGGCGGAAAATAACGGATCCTGCAAATGTGCTCGCTGGATGCGTTTCTTCCGCTGGATCTGTTTTTTTCCACCAGATCCGTTTTTTTCTGCCGGATCCGTTCTTTTCCGCCAAATCCATTCTTTTCCGCCGGATCCGTTTTTTTTCAAAACTCGCCGGATTTTGCCTGATGGCAAAAACCTGTTGTGTGAAAGCAGCCAGATATATGGAAAGATACATCTATGTATCTATAGATATATTTATCTATAAATATATCTATAGATAGATATATGCATAGATATATAATAGAAAGGCTGATGTTTCTAAGGCTACTTTCACACTTGCATTTTTAGCAATTCGTCGCAATCCGTTGTTTTTGGAAAAAAAATGATCCTGCAAATGTGCTCACAGGATGTGTTTTTTACCCATAGACTTGTATTAGAGACGGATCGCGATGGATGGCCACTAGTGTTGAGCATTCCGATACCGCAAGTATCGGGTATCGGCCGATACTTGCGGTATCAGAATTCCGATACCGAGATCCGATACTTTTGTGGTATCGGGTATCGGTATCGGATCAATGGGGATGTGTAAAATAAAGAATTAAAATAAAAAATATTGATATGCTCACCTCTCCGGCGGCCCCTGGACATCACGCTGGTAACCGGCCGGCTTCTTTGTTTAAAATGAGCGCCTTTAGGACCTGCGAATGACGTTGCGGCTTCTGATTGGTCGCGTGCCGCCCATGTGACCGGCACGCGACCAATCAGAAGCCGCAACGTCATTCTCATTCACAAAACTCCTAATTCTAGGAATTAAGGACCTGCGAATGACGTCGCGGCTTCTGATTGGTCGCGTGCCGGTCACATGGGCGGCACGCGACCAATCAGAAGCCGCGACGTCATTCGCAGGTCCTAAAGGCGCTCATTTTAAACAAAGAAGCCGGCCGGTTACCAGCGTGATGTCCAGGGGCCGCCGGAGAGGTGAGCATATCAATATTTTTTATTTTAATTCTTTATTTTACACCTCACTATGGATCCCAGGGCCTGAAGGAGAGTTTCCTCTCCCTCAGACCCTGGGAACCATCAGGATACATTCCGATACTTGATGTCCCATTGACTTGTATTGGTATCGGATATCCGATATTTTTCGGGTATCGGCCGATACTATCCGATACCGATACTTTCAAGTATCGGACGGTATCGCTCAACACTAATGGCCACACGTAGCGTCCGTCGTGCAACGGATCCGTCGTGTTTTGGCAGACTGTCGGCATGAAAAAACGTTCAAGTGAACGTTTTTTTGTCCGTCACATCCTCCATTTTCTACCGCGCATGCCAGGCCGAAACTCCGCCCCATCCTCCCCGGACTTCAGAAGGAGCAGCGGATGCATTGAAAAACTGCATCCGCTGCCCACATCAGGGCACAAATTTCACAACGTGCATTGGTACGTCGGCCCAACGCATAGCGACGGACCCGTACTGACCCAAGTGTGAAAGAGGCCTTGATGAGCGTTTAATTTAGAAAAAAAAAATGTAAAAAAAGGTGTGGGATTCCTTGCAATTTTCTGTGCCAGAGGGGGAAAGCCAGCGGTCAGGGCAAATATTTGTAGCCTGCTATGAATATCAGCCCGCAGCTGTCTGCGTAGCCTTTACTGGCTATTAAAATAGGGGGACCCCCCAAAAAAATGACATGGGGTCCCCCTATATTTTATAGCCAGAAAGGCTACGCAGACAGCTGCGGGCTGATATTCATAGTGTAGAGAAGAGCCATGGATATTGGCCCCCTCCGGCCACAAATACCAGTCCGCAGCCGCCCCAGAAATAGCGCATCTGTAAGATGCGCCAATTCCGGCACTTAGCCCCTCTCTTCCCACTCCCGTGTAACTTTGGGATATGGGATAAAAAGGGGTTAATGTCACCTTGCTATTGTAAGGTGACATTAAGCCGGGTTAATAACGGAGAGGCATCAATAATACGCCTATCCATTATTAATCCAATAGTAATAAAGGGTTAATAAAATACACACACATTAGGAAAAAATTATTTTAATATTCTTCATTTAACCATACTTACCATACTTCAGCGCCTGCAAAAAACGTAAAATAATAAACCGTATACTACCCGTCCGCCGTAGTCCAATTAATAACTAGTGTCCCACGACGATCTCCCCTATAGAACAGTGACATCGGGTGATGTCACTGCTCTATAGGACTCTCAGTGACACACTGACAGGAGACAATGGCTCCTGCAGTGCATCACTGAGGTTACTATAGTTCAAAGTCTCACTTTATGGCAATTGCTGCGTGGGAAAATTTCTCACACAGCAATGCCAAAAGTGAGACTAGGGACTATTTTTTTACAGCGATGGAGGAATACAGAGCGGAAGGATACCTTCCTCCCGTCATTGTGTTCCTGGAGCCCCTGGAGAGCGGTCGCATCAGCTGATGCTGCCGTTCTCCACGGGAGATCGTAGTGGGGCACTCGTGGATTTCTTCGGACAGGGAGTATATTGGTTGTTTGTTATTTTAGTCTTTTTTACAGATGACACTGGCTTCGGGGAACAAAATGACAAGTAATGGTGAGTTTGTACTCTATGTTTAATGTACTGTATGTCTGTATGTATAGCCCGCAGAGAGCCCCGGCAGCCCACACAGAGCCCTAGCAGCCCAAACAGAGCCCCCGGCAGCCCGAACAGAGCCCCAGCAGCACGCACAGAGCCCCGGCAGGCACGCACAGACCCCCAGCAGCCCGCACAGAGCCCCGGCAGCCTGCACAGAGACCTGGCAGCCTGCACAGAGCCCCCGGCAGTCACGCACCGACCCCCGGCAGCCCGCACAGACCCCCGGCAGCCCGCACAGAGCCCCATCAGCCTGCAGAAAGCCCCGGCAGCCCGCACAGAGCCCCGGCAGCCCGCACAGAGCCCCGGCAGGCACACACAGACCCCCGGCAGCCCGCACAGAGCCCCCAGCAGGCACGCACACACCCCCAGCAGCCCGCACAGAGCCCCAGCAGCCTGCACAGAGCCCCGGCAGCCTGCACAGAGCCCCCAGCAGTCACGCACAGACCCCCAGCAGCCCACACAGAGCCCCGGCAGACCGCACAGAGCCCCGGCAGCCCACACAGAGCCACCGGCAGGCACGCACAGACCCCCGGCAGCCCGCACAGAGCACTGGCAGCCTGCACAGAGCCCTGGCAGCCCACAGAGAGCCCCCAGCAGTCATGCACAGACCCCCGGGAGCTTGCACAGAGCCCCCAGCAGGCGCGCACAGACCCCCAGCAGCCCACACAGACCCCTGGCAGCCCGCACAGAGGCCTGGCAGCCTGCACAGAACCCCAGCAATCACGCAATACCCCTGGTAGCCCACACAGACCCCCGGCAGCTCGCACAGAGCCCCGGCAGTCACACACAGAGCCCCCGGCAGTCACACACAGTCCCCTGGCAGCCCACACAGACCCTTGGCAGCCCGCACAGACCCCTGGCAGCCTGTACAGAGCCCCAGCAGGCATGCATAAAGCCACATCAGCCCGCACAGAGCCCCCGGCAGTCACGCACAGACCCCCGGCAGCCCGCACAGACCCCCCGGCAGCCTGTACAGAGCCCCTGGCAGTCACGCACAGACCCCCAGCAGCCCAAACAGAGCCCCAGCAGGCATGCACAGACCTCCGGCAGCCCGCACAGAGCCCCATCAGCCCGCACAGAGCCCCAGCAGCTCGCACAGAGCCCCCGGCAGTCATTCACAGACCCCTGGCAGCCCGCACAGACCCCCAGCAGCTTGCACAGAACCCCGGCAAACCCGCACAGACCCCCGGCAGCCCATATAGAGCCCCAGCAGCTCGCACAGAGCCCCGGCAGGCACGCACAGACCCCCGGCAGCCCGCACAGAGCCCCGGTAGGCCCACACAGATGCCCGGCAGGCACCCACAGACCCCCATGGTCACGCACAGACCCCGCCCACACACACACAGACATGCAGTCTCCGCCCACGCAACGCCCACACTCCATTATAGTGCATCATTTGAACTTTTGATTCCGGTATCCGATATCGCAAAATATCAGAACTCGATATCGGAATTCCGATACAGCGAATATCGTCCAATACCCGATATTTGCAGTATCGGAATGTTCAACACTAGTACCGACCTGTTTGCCATGCATCAACAGCTAGACATGGCATTAAATTTATTCAGCATTACATGCTGACTCTTTAAACAAAGAACTGTTCATGTAATGCAATCCGATTTTCTACCTATGTCATACAAGTATGATAATGAGTTTATAATATACATATAAATATATATTATGTCATGTTCATATTAGAAAAAATTTCTGCTTATTAGCAACTAAAAATGACAGAGAAAAATGGTGTTTGTATTTTGCTTGTGGAATATTAGGCCTGTCTGCAAATATTTGTTAACATTTTATGCACATAAAATATAATTAAAAAAAGGAATAATTAAAATTAACTAATAAACAAATTATTAATTTTGACCATTTCTGCTAAGACCTTCGTGTTTTTGACAACCACGTTCAGAAATATTAATTATGCTACCCATGTCAGTGTAGTTATTTCCTGAATTGTAAAATCTTAAACTTCCCTGAATGATTAATGTTATGCTGCAGCCATAGTATTATGGTTGTCAAGGCTAAGAAGCTAGCTTGTTTCCAGGAACCGATAACCAAGAAGGTGAGTTGGTCTAGGAAAAAACCTGCAGTAGATTACATATTTATAACAAATTATACTTTAACCATCTCTTAGGCCTGTCTCACACGTCCAGATAATTCCGGTACCGAAAAAAATCGGTACCGGAGTAATCCGTGTCCATGTGTCTGTGTGCTCACGTGGCACATCAGTGTGGCACACGTGCGGCAGCTGTGTGCCGTCCATGTGCCGATGGGGTACCACACGCACCGTGCAGGAGACAGTGCTGGAGTTAAGCGCTGTCCCTTGCTTTGGGTGCTGAATCCAGAATTAATTCCTTCTTCCCAGCAGCGTTCGCTGGAGAGAAGGAATGAAAAATCAGGGGTTTTTTTTGCGTGTGTTTAGAATAAAGTTCCCGGTCAGCTCCCGCCTCCCTCCCCTGTGCGCCCGCCCACTGGCATTAAAATACTTACCCAGCTCCCTTGCTGCTTCCTCTCAGCATCTCTGCTTGTCCTGTATGAGCGGTCACGTGGTGCCGCACATTACAGTGATGAATATGCAGCTCCACCTCCCATAGGGGTGGAGCCGCATATTCATCACTGTATTGTGTGGCACCACGTGACCGCTCATACAGGACAAGCAACGACGCTGAGAGGAAGCAGTGAAGGAGCTGGGTAAGTATTTTAATGCCAGCTGGCGGGCGCACAGGGGGAGGGAGGCGGGAGCTGACCGGGAACTTTATTTTAAACACACACAAAAAAAACAACCTGATTTTTCATTCCTTCTCTCCAACAAACGCTGCTGGGAAGAAAGAATGAATTCTGGATTCAGCACCCAAAGCAGGGGACAGCGCTTAACTCTAGCGCTGTCTCCTGCACGGTGCGTGTGGTACCCAGTCGGCACACGGACAGCATCCGTGTGCGGTACCTGTTTACATGGACCCATTGACTTTAATGGGTCCATGTGATACGTGCGCTCCCACAAACACTGACATGTCTCCGTGTTTTTCAAACAGACACACGGTCCGTGAAAACACGCTGACATGTGCAGAGACACATTGATTTTAATGTGTCTGCGTGAGTCAGTGTCTCCGGTACGTGAGGAAACTGTCACCTCACGTACCGGAGCCACTGACGTGTGAAACCGGCCTTATATTTAAAGAAGCCCTCTCATAAAACTTTTAAAAAAATAATTCTGTATATATGTGTGTGTAGAGTAGTGCGTATATGTTGAAATGCTCACCTACCGCTGTCAGGCTATGTGCACACGTCAGGATTTCTTGCAGAAATTTTCCTGACAAAAACCGGACATTTCTGCCAGAAATCCGCATGCGTTTTTACAGCGTTTTTACCGCATTTTTCACGCGTTTTGACGCGTTTTTGGTGCGTTCCTAATGCATTTTTTCCCAAATGCATAGAATAGAGGGAAAAATGCAGAAAATCCGCAAAATTTTGCGTGGAAAAAAACACATCATGTGCACAAAACATGCAGAATGCATTCTAAATAATAGGATGCATAATGTATGCGTTTTTAATGAGTTTTTATAGCGTTTTTACTGCGAAAAAACACAAAAAAAAAGTGAAAAAACCTGAACGTGTGCACATAGCCTCAGCGCCATTCTACTCCTCTGTTGATTGACATCACAGCTATTTAGACTTTCACGCTGTGCTTTGCATGAAGATGCTTTTTCAATGTATGATGCGTCAGCGCAAGGCTCCATTGGCTTACAAAGAGAATTACTACTCATGCATAGAGCATATTGTCTTTTCAACAAAAAATATTTACAAGCAAATAAAAAAAACTTTCTAATAGATTGTTTTGACCCACTTGCCATGATGGATTTGTTAACCTGTAGATCTGAATGAACAGTTACCATAAGATATATCAGAGCAGGACAACTAACTGGTATGTTGAACAAAAGAGCTGGTTTATCTTGTCGACACCAGGAACAGAATGGAAAGCAAAGCTGGATAAGGAACATTGTACTTGAATATGCTGGATGGCATATAGAATATGATGGAACAATAGACCTCTTTGGTACAGCAGAGCTGGGTTTAACCAGGCACCTTGAAGCAGTAGCACTGTATAGACATACAGGTATCTTTGTACAGCAAAGTCATGTGTGCAGACAGAACTATGGAATCATACAGCCATGCAGCCAGATAGTCATCTTGGTAAAGCAAAGCCAAATATCCAGACAGCACCTTGATATAGCAGAGTCAAGTGTGCAGACAGCAAATTATAATAGCAGAGAAGAGTTAAATTGGAGGCACACTTTAAGGAAACTACAGCAGAGCCCAGCAGTAGCACATAGTTTGGTTTGCCTTGTGACTAGGCTGAGTGAAAGCTTCTTCATTTCCATCCTCCTCCTGAATTTATCTTTCACTGACATTGATTAAAGCAAGACAGCCTGCCAGCTCGCTAAAGTATCAGGTTATATCTGGCTATTTAAGCCTCCTGAGAGGCAAATAATGAGGAGCCCAGTGAGAAAACAAGCCAAGGCAGAAGGAAAGGCAGATTGTGTTCCAGCTTCTAATAAGTGACATAAATTATGCCAGTACTGGTTATTCAGAGTGCTGCGGTGTAAAGTTTTAATTGCTGCTGTATATTGTCCTCCATGATGCTTCTGTATTTGAACACGCCCCACACTGAGAAAGATCATTAGAAATCCCTCTCCCTGTTACTAAGTATTGGAGCAGGCACCACCTATTAAATTAACTCCTTTAAAGGGAACCTGTCACCCCGTTTTTTCAGATTGAGCTATAAATACTGTTAAATGGGGCCTGCGCTGTGCGTTACTATAGTGTATGTAGTGTACCCTGATTCCCCATGTATGCTGAGAAATACATTACCAAAGTCGCCGTTTTCGCCTGTCAATCAGGCTGGTCAGGTCGGGTGGGCGTGTTCACAGCGCTCTATTCTTCCCCAGCTTTCCGTTGGTGGCGTAGTGGTGTGCGCATGTCCAAGGTCCGAATTCCCTGCGCCCACGTGAAGACACAGCGCGCGATCTGCACTGTCATCCCTTTCATCGGTGGGGGCGGCCATCTTCCTGGGGCCGCGCGTGCGCAGATGGAGTGCTCTGCTGCACGGGGCTTCAGGAAAATGGCCGCGGGATGCCGCGCGTGCGCACAAGAGATCGCGGCGGCCATTTTCCCAAAGCCGAGATGCAAACCGAGATGCAGGGAATTCGGACCTTGGACCTTGGACATGCGCACACCACTACGCCACCAACGGAAAGCTGGGGAAGAAAAGAGCGCTGTGAACACGCCCACCCAACCTGACCAGCCTGATTGACAGGCGAAAACGGCGACTTTGGTAATGTATTTCTCAGCATACATGGGGAATCAGGGTACACTACATACACTATAGTAACGCACAGCGCAGGCCCTATTTAACAGTATTTATATCTCAATCTGAAAAAACGGGGTGACAGGTTCCCTTTAAGACCTTGGACGTATAGGAAAATCCAAGGTCGCCTCCCTCTGCTGCGGGCATGTGCCCCTAAGAACTGTGGGTGGAATCAGGATCTACCCGTGGCTGTTAACATGGTAAATGCCGCTGTCAATCTCTTACAGCGTCATTTAACATGATCATGCTGGAAGCGCATCACTAACTCCGCCCATCGGCGCCCATGTCACATGACTGTGGGTCGCCGATGGGTTGGCATAACAACCTGGAGTCTGCAGGAGACCCTTGTGGTTGTCATTGATGAATAACTATGAGCAGTGGCCTGTGTTCATAGAAATATGCTATCACATGTAGAATAAGCTATCAGATGATCACAGCCACTTGTCTCTCATGGAGACTATTGAAGCTAGCAAAAAGTAAAAACAAGTTTTGAAAAATTTGAAAAATCCAAAAGTTTAAATCACCCCCCAATCGCCCCATTCCAAAAAAAGCAATAAAAAAAAATAAAAAGTACACATATTTGGTATCGCCACATTTAGAATCACACAATCTATCAATTTAAATCCTGATCGCTAAACGGAGTATTGAGAAAAAAAAATCAAAACACCAGAGTTATGGGGGGTTTTTGGTCACCGCAGCATTTCATTAAAATGCAATAACAGACAATCAAACAATTTGTATCTACACCAATATGGTATCAATAAAAATGTCAGCTTGGCACGCAAAAAATTAGCCTGGACACATCCCCAGATCGAAAAAATGTAGACACTACAGGTCTTTTTAAAATGGAGACTTTTTTTTTTTTTACAAATTTTGAATTTCTTTTTTTACCACTTAAGTGAAAAATAACATACATATTTGGTGTCTAATAAAATTACTTGAGGAATCATAATGGCAGGTCACTTTTAGCACTTAGTGAACATTGTAAATAAAAATTGTGGACTTGCACTTCTTTTTGGCAATTTCACCACACTATGAATGTTTTCCCATTTTCAAGTACACTATATGGTAAAACCAATGGTGTCATTCCAAAGTATAACTCATCCCGGAAAAAAAAAGCCCTCGCATAGCCATTTTGACAGAAACATAAAAAGTTGTGACTCTGGGATGAAGGGGAGCAAAAAACTAAAACTCAAAAAATGGAAAAACCCAAGGAAGGGGTTAATGGAGTGGTAACCAAAATACATGGAAAACGTATGCAATGGGGAAAAAAGAGGAACAGGACATACAAAAGATTTGTGTCACATTCTAAATTTTAAAAATTCCAATCTCCATTCATTGAAGCAAACACAAAAGAAAATATAGAAAAAGGAATACAACCCTTATGATTGGTATGATAACTAATAGAACCATGTAAATATAATGGATATCTGAGATAGGCATGAAAGAAAATAGATGCCATGCACATCTACATATAATACATAAATAATGCAGTAGCAAAAGTTTACAAAAGAGCTAAGCAGAAAAACTGTGCAATAAAGTACCATATTCATAATCAACCAGATAAATTGGTTCATAGGAAAACCATGATGTGAGATGAGGATCTCACGCGTATCGCCACATTATGTCTTCTTTAGGCCTTTGTGTTTGCTATATAATAAACATTTATATTTTTGAACACGCAACTGGTCTTTTCTGTGCATCTTTATTCTTCTTTGCATGGGAAACATAGTAGCTAGTCTCTACCCACTAGCTCAGAGGCAACTGAAAATTAAGATTTGAGGAGAGGAAAAGTATTGAAAAATGCAGAATACTAGTCACATAATGACCAGAAATAGTGTTATTTCATTTGTACACACACATGACAACTTATTCTAAAAAGTTATCTGAAAGTGCAAATGTACTTTAAATACATTTGTTTTACATTTTTCCAAGGAATGTTTGTTTTGTTAGTGTATAGCCTAACTTCAAAATGCTTTGTTTATGTCAATGTATCCTTTAATCTTATACATTGATGTCAGAAGTATAGAAATTAGAGATGAGCAGATCAGGTAAGATTCGAATTCGCCAGTTTGCTCGTTTTTTCACAGAAAATTAAATTTGCAGAGAAATAATTTTCCATGAAATTAATGTCTATTATTACTCCCTTGGGTCTCTCCAGATCCCAGAGCATAATAAATATAACATGATAAAATGTTTACCACTACTCACCACTTATCTTTCTGGCCCCTCTGCCTTTCACCATCACTGGTCACCATCTGAAGATGTGGTGACGACCAGACAGGTGATGAGGAGGGAGCTGAGAGGTGAGTATAAGGATTTTTTTTTGAACATTTTGATGGCCTTTTTATGATTTAGAAAAGCTTTGTTAAATCTGGGCTGAAGGAAATTATAAAGCAAATGTAAAAAAAAATCCTCATTTTGGCAAATGTGGACTTTTGGAAAATTTGAGTAGAATTAACCTCTACTCAAATTAAGTTGTGCATTTCTACTAGTCATATAACATTCCGTTTTGAGCAACAAAAGTTATGATTGGTCAGATTCAAACGACCTACCCCATAGAATCATTGACATTTGATTGAAACATCAAAAAAGTGAAGGAGTGCGTCTATTAGGCCTCATACTCACATGCGAGAAACTCAGATGAGTCTCACATGTCAATATCCGGCACTGCACCTGGCACGCTGGAGCGGAGCGTGCGGCTGCATGTACTGCTATGCTGCCGCACGCTCCGATCCGAGTGCCTGCGGCAGTGCCGGGTATTGATGTGTGAGGCTCATCTGAGTTTCTCGCATGTGAGTATGAGCCCTTAGGCCATGCTCACATGTTCATTATTTAGTCAGGATTTTACATCAGTATCTGTAAGCCAAAATCAGGAGTGTACATTCTTCTATTCTACTTTTCCTCTGATTGTTCCACTCCTGATTTTGGCTTACAGATACCGATGTAAAATACTGACCAAATACTGATCATGTGAATGTGGCCTAAGACACAGTCTTGCTCCCACCGAAACTGCAGTTAATCCCATCAGTGTTGTGATAAAGGGTAACTTTCACAAACATGGGATGCTTATTCATCAATGTTGCTGTCACCAGGGTGACAGCTCCGGACATCTATAATAATAATCTTTATATAGCGCTAACATATTCCACAGTGCTCTACAGGTTGCACACATTATCATCGCTGTCCTCGTTGGGGCTCACAATCTAAATTCCCTATCAGTATGTCTTTGGAATGTGGGAGGAAACCGGAGTACCTGGAGGAAACCCACATAAACACGGAGAGAACTTACAAACTCTTTGCAGATGTTGGCCTTAGTGGGGCTTGAACCCAGGACCCCAGCGCTGCAAGGTTGCTGTGCTATCCACTGCGCCACCATGCTACCCATCTTTGCCCATCATATCACCAAGCATTGCCAAGTGTCTCAAAATTAAATTTGTTAAAAACTAAACTAGACATACCGTAAAATGGTACAAATAGAAAGTCTCCAAAATGTCTAATTCAGTAACTTTTCTCCTAGCCAGCAGTAGCTTTATTTTTGCCATTACTTCTCCTTTCCCCTTTAGCACCCTTTACCTGATGTTTACTTTAAACATTGTAATTATTTTTATGTAAAATCATAAACGGGGAATTAGTAATTTTTTGGAATTTGTTGTTCTGGAATTTGTGTCTTCTAATGAAATGTCATATATTTGTCTTGTAGTGAAATAACATATGATATTTATTTTAAATTATAAGTTGGGCTTTTAAAACTGTCAGAAAGATGAAAAACCATATAAAACACCAAGGCTTAAAAAATGTTAATTTATTTTTCAGAATTAATGTTTACTTTAATTGTTTTAAAACCAACAGTAGAGTTAGAAAGCCATCAGTTTCTCTAGAAAACAGCCTCTGTAATTGAGAAATAAACTGTGATTTTCCCATATCACCAAATATGTAGAATTATACTTTAAAGTGTTCAAGCTTTTGTATTTTTACACTTCTTAAGTGCTCTTTTAAAGGGCAGTTTCATTATAGGCATCATATATAAATAGATTTCACTATGCAACATATCCCTTTTTATAAATTGTAATCTTTTGGAGAAAGTGCTTCCATTTAGGGACATCCTTTCATCAAATACTGATAACTTGCTTTCTTCTCATTGCTATTAGAAGTCAGTGATACCCATTGTGGTGGATGTTCATGCTCAGTGCCTCATCCCACATTCTCTTGTCTCCTTTCCTATCTTCAGTGTTAGACCATGTTCCCACGTAGCAGTTCCACTGCAGTTTTTTGCTTTAGAAAATTTGTTTACATGTTCAAACAAATTGGATGTGATTTCTTGAAAATTCATGCTCACTGTGTGTTTAACCCCTTCACCTTTGGGCGATTTTCAGTTTTTCATTTTCGATTTGTCCTTCTCTTTGTTTAAAGAGCCATAACTTTTTTATTTCTCCATCAATATGGTCATATGAGGGTTTTTTTGTGGGATGAGTTGTGTTTTTGATTATAATAATTGATTTTACCATGTAACTTTCTGGAAAAGGGAAAAAAAATCAAAGTGCGGTGAAAAAATGCAGTTCCATAATTTTTTGGTGATGTTGGTTCTATATGGTAAAACTCACCTGGTAATATGATTCCCCTTGTCAATATGAGTATGCAGATACAAAAGTTGTATGGTTTAATTTTTATTTAAGTAGTGAAAAAAATTCAGACATTTGTATGAAAATTTTTTTACATTTGTCGCCATTTTCCGAGACCCCCAACTTTCTCATTTTTCGTAATGTGATGCTGGTTGTGGGATTTTTTGTGTCCTCTGAGCAAAACGTTTTGTTGATACCATTTTGGCGTGGATAAAATGTTTTTATCACCTCTTGTTGCATTTTATTGCAATGTTGTGGCGACTAAAAAAATGTAATTCTGGCTTTTTTATTTTTTTTTCTCATTATGGCATTTGTTGATCGGATTAATTTGCTTTATATTTTGGTAGATTGGACATTTCTGAATGCAATGATGCCAAATATGCAAATATTTTTTTTTATTTTTTTGTTTTACTTTTAATGCATAGGAGAGGGTGATTTAACTTTTGTGTATTTTTTAAAAAAAATTAAAACTTTTTTTTCACATTTTACTTGTCCCTTTAGGAGGGATTGCCTGTGCTATACATATACAGGTTACATATAGCAAAAATCATGATCTCCTATGAACACTAGACAAGGGTTGGCGCTCATCGGATTATCGTGATGACAGGCCAACGGGTCTTCTGCAGAACCCCGGCTGTCATGACAACCCATCGGCGCCTTGCATTCACATGACAGAGGCTATGATGGGCCGGACTTGTGACACGCTTCTGGCTGGCGAGTGTTAAATGTAATCTGGTGTACATGTAATCTGGATTCATTCTGGAGGCATTTGTATTTTATCACTTGGTGTGCTGTACTATATTTTGATCTAGAGCACACCAGCACTAAGTGAATTTGTCTGAATTCTCCTATTAGCCATTCAAAGGCTTCACTTTGAGATTTATTTTCACCATAGTAACCTCAGTGTGTTTAAATCTATCAGCATGGGGTAAAATTGACAGAATTCTCTTATTTGTCATCTGTAGTTTTCACCTTGAGATTTATTTTACCACAGCTATGTTACTTCAATGTACATGTTTATCATACATCAAATGTGGCATGGTTTCATATATATTTTTTTTGAATGTCAGCAATTACTTAATTAAGTAGGCACGCAGTGTGGAGTTCACCTCTGTCTTAACATCTCCTTTTAACAATTTCTTTTGTATAAGTTGTTTAATTTGTTGTTTTCTAAAATTATATTTTTTATTAATTTTGGCTATCTTACTCCTTGCTGTTGTGTTGGATTCTGATTCATTTAGGAGAGTCATCTATTGTTTGGTGTAGTGATATGCAAAGGGCAAATAAGTATATAAATATCAATACATAAAACATAAAATCCATTTGAAAAAGGGTATTGTCATGCCATTCTGTCTGTTTCTGGTTTTTGGCATGACAATGCATATGTTTGCTTTAACCCTTTACTCTTTTCCCCCTAATTTGAGCTAGGATACTGTTGGCTTTTACCTGAATGGAGCCTTCTCAGTTCCCTGCTCTGCTGCGCAGTCGTACATGGGCATTTAGGTATTTGCCCTGCTGCATACCTTCCTCATGTGCAGTCCCTGGTTGCTGCTGTGAAGCTGTCCACGGGTTGTGAGGTCATTTGCAGTTGGTGCATGATTTTCCACGTGGTTCAGTTCTTGCAGCCTCAGCCAGGTGCCCTGAGCCTCAGATCCTGCACTGTGTGCTGTTATGGTTTCTGTGTGTGCTTAGGTCGTGCGCGGCCACACCTCCCCTGCTTTTATCAGGGTTAGGGTGTGTACTTCAAATGCTGTCCCCAGCCAATTGCTGAGGGGCAGCTCATATATAAAGTTCCCCTGCCCTATGGGTGGGGCATGAGCTCCAGTCACAAAGCTCCTGAACTTTGCTATGTGTGTTCGTGTTCCTGCACCTCTCCTGTCTATGTTTTGGTACCAAAGTCCTTGCCTTGATTCCTGTTCTGGTGCCTGTCCTGGAGGCGGTATATCCAGGCCCGAATCCTTGATCCTGTACCTGAACCTGCCTAAACTGTGTCTGCTGTGATTATGTTTCTGGAATCCCTCTGCATCTGGAGCTTCACTCCCAGTGACTTTGAGTCTCTTGAAACCGGTGTTTCTGCTGAGCATCTACAACTCTATGCTCTGACTACCATGCGGTGTTAACCCTGTCAGGCTCACGTCCAATACAGCGGTGCTTGCACCATCACGCTTGAGTTCCTTCCTAGGTCCGATGCCCGGAGCCTGACGACCGCAGTCTGGAACCTGATGACCGCTGTCTGGAGCTTGGAGCCTGATGACTGGTGGTGCCTGTAGGTCGTGTCGGATGTCCGGAACCGAATAACTTCTGTCTGATGTCTGCCGGTGACGCTGGGTCCAGATGTCCTGATGTCCTGTCTGTACCCTGATGTCCTTCCTGTGTCTTGATGACCTCATGGACCCTGATGTCCTGGTATCCTGTCTGTTCCCTGATGTCCTTATGTCCTCCCTGTGTCTCATATCCTGATGTACCTGATTTCCTGGGCTGCGATGCCAGTGTCCCAGCCGATGACCTGGGCTGCCACGCCAGTGTCCCAGATGTCTATCCGGTATTCCTGTGTCCTGATGCCCTGCCTGTGTCCTGATGTCCTGAGTAGGGTTGAGCGAAACGGGTCGTTCATTTTCAAAAGTCGCCGACTTTTGGCAAAGTCGGGTTTCATGAAACCCGATCCGACCCCTGTGCGGGGTCGGCCATGCGGTACGCGACTTTCGCGCCAAAGTCGCGTTTCAATGACGCGAAAAGCGCCATTTCTCAGCCAATGAAGGTAAACGCAGAGTGTGGGCAGCGTGATGACATAGGTCCTGGTCCCCACCATCTTAGAGAAGGGCATTGCAGTGATTGGCTTGCTGTCTGCGGCGTCACAGGGGCTATAAAGGGGCGTTTCCGCCGACCGCCATGTTACTGCTGCTGATCTGAGCTTAGGGAGAGGTTGCTGCCGCTTCGTCAGAAGCAGGGATAGAGTTAGGCAGGGTCCATTAACCACCAAACCGCTTGTGCTGCAGCGATTTGCACTGTCCAACACCACCTTCGGTGTGCAGGGACAGTGGAAGCTACATTTTTTTTTTTTCCTCAGCGCTGTAGCTCATTGGGCTGCCCTAGAAGGCTCCCTGATAGCTGCATTGCTGTGTGTACGCCGCTGTGCAAACCAACTGCTTTTTTCAAAGCACAAATCCTCTTGTTCCTTCCTTTCTGCACAGCTATCTTGTTTGTTTGTCCACACTTTTTATTTAATTTGTGCATCAGTCCACTCCTTATTGCTGCCTGCCATACCTGGCTGAGATTACTGCAGGGAGATAGTAATTGAAGGACAGTTCCTTTTTTTTTTTTTTTTTTTGTGGGAGATTAAGATTGGCATTTCTGCTAGAGTGCCATCCCTGTCTGTGCCATCTCTCACTCAGTGGGCCATAGAAAGCCTATTTATTTTTTTGCTTGATTTGGGTTCTAAAATCTACCTGAAAAAATCACTACATCAATCAGTGGGAGAAAAATATTGGCCTCAGGGCTTGTGTGCCACTCCTGACTCCTGTGTGCATCATCACTCACTCAGTGGGCCATAGAAAGCCTATTTTTTTTTTTTGCTTTATTTGGGTTCTAAATTCTACCTGAAAAAATCAATAAATCAATCAGTGGGAGATTAATATTGGCCTTTGGGCTTGTGTGCCAGTCCTGAGCGTGCCATCTCTCTCACAAATAGTGGGCCATAGAAAGCCTATTTATTTATTTTTTTTTGGTTTTATAAATTCTCCCTGAAAAAAAAAAACGGAGATTAATATTGGCCTCTGGGCTTGTGTGCCAGTCCTGAGCGTGCCATCTCTCTCACAAATAGTGGGCCATAGAAAGCCTATTTATTTATTTTTTTTGGTTTTATAAATTCTCCCTGAAAAAAAAAGGGAGATTAATATTGGCCTTTGGGCTTGTGTGCCAGTCCTAAGCGTGCCATCTCTCTCTCTCAGATAGTGGGCCATAGAAAGCCTATTTATTATTTTTTTTATTGGGTTTATAAATTTTCCCTGAAAAAAAAAAAAAAAAGTGGGAGATTAATATTGGCCTCTGGGCTTGTGTGCCAGTCCTGAGCGTGCCATCTCTCTCACAAATAGTGGGCCATAGAAAGCCTATTTATTTATTTTTTTTGGTTTTATAAATTCTCCCTGAAAAAAAAAAGGGAGATTAATATTGGCCTTTGGGCTTGTGTGCCAGTCCTAAGTGTGCCATCTCTCTCTCTCAGATAGTGGGCCATAGAAAGCCTATTATTTTTTTAGCTTGATTTGGGTTCCAAAATCTACCTGAAAAAATCACTACATCAATCAGTGGGAGATAAATATTGGCCTCTGGGCTTGTGTGCCACTCCTGACTCCTGTGTGCGTCATCTCTCACTCAGTGGGCCATAGAAAGCCTATTTTTGGTTTTATTTGTTTTCTAAATTCTCCCTGAAAAAATCATTTTATTTTATTTGGTTTCTAAATTCTTCCTGAAAAAATCATTTTTTTTAATTATTTTTTTTTTCTAAAGTCTCCCTGAAAAACAAAACAAAAACAAATCAGTGGGAGATTAATATTGCCCTTTCTGCTTGTGTGCCAGTCTTGACTCCTGGGTGTGCCATCTCTCTCTCTCTCTCCAATTGTGGGCCATAGAAAGCCTATTATTTTTTTTGCTTGATTTGGGTTCCAAAATCTACCTGAAAAAATCACTACATCAATCATTGGGAGAAAAATATTGGCCTCTGGGCTTGTGTGCCACTCCTGACTCCTGTGTGTGGCATCTCTCACTCAGTGGGGCATAGAAAGCCTTTTTTTTTTTTATTTGGTTTCTAAATTCTTCCTGAAAAAATCATTTTATTTTGTTTCTAAAGTCTGCCTGAAAAAAAAAAAAAAAATAAAAAAAAACAGTGGGAGATTAATATTAACATTTGTGCTTCAGTGACAGTCCTGCGTGTGTGGCATCTCTCTCATTTGGTGCCACCAAAAACAGAGTGTGTAACATTGTGCCTGATTTTCGTTGTGGTCTCACCCACCTGTAAAGGGGTAGCTAAATCATACTGAAGTTATAGCTCACCGTGTAAGTTGTGTGACAGCAACAAATACCGTTAGTTTGGTTACGTTTTTAAAACAATGAGGAAGTCTGGTGGAAGAGGTCGTGGCCGGGGGCGTTCATTGTCAGCTGGTAATGAGGGTAGTGGTAGTGGTGGAGCATCAGGTGGTCGTGGGAAAAAAATATTGCACCTAAGTCTGGAGCTGTGGAGCCAGGTTCGTCGTCTGGCTACACAAGGCCTCGAACGCTCCCTTTTCTGGGAGTAGGAAACCGCTTTTAAAGCCGGAGCAGCAAGAGCAAGTTTTGGCTTATCTTGCTGACTCAGCCTCTAGCTCTTTTGCCTCCTCTCGTGAAACTGGTAAATGTAAAAGCAGCGCGTCGTTAGTGGATGTTCACGGTCAGGGACAAGTCGCTTCCTTGTCCTCTTCAGCAAAAACAACAACAGAGAAGAATGCAGCAGGCGACACAACGGGTTACTCCATGGAGCTCTTTACACATACCGTCCCTGGCTTAGAAAGTGAAGCAGTTAACAGTCCATGCCCATTACAAGTTGAATCTGACATGGAGTGCACTGATGCACAGCCACAGCCAGACTACTATGCTGGTCCTTTTACTCAGACCACTACATTGCCCTCGCAGGGTAATGATCAAGAATCAGACCCTGATGAGACTATGTTGCCCCATCACGAACGCTATACCACCGACCGACACGGTGACACAGACGAAGTTGCACACGAGCTACAAGAAGAGGTAATAGATGACCCAGTTCTTGACCCCGATTGGCAGCCATTGGGGGAACAGGGTGCAGGCGGCAGCAGTTCTGAAGCGGAGGAGGAGGGGCCGCAGCAGGCATCAACATCGCAACAGGTTCCATCTGCCGGGCCCGTATCTTGCCCAAAACGCGTGGCAAAGCCAAAACCTGTTGGAGGACAGCGTGGCCATCCAGTTAAAGCTCAGTCTGCAATGCCTGAAAAGGTATCCGATGCTAGAAAGAGTGCAGTCTGGCATTTTTTTAAACAACATCCAATTGATCAGCGCAAAGTCATCTGTCAAAAATGTTCAACTACCTTAAGCAGAGGGCAGAATCTGAAAAGTCTCAATACAAGTTGCATGCATAGACATTTAACCACCATGCATTTGCAAGCTTGGACTAACTACCAAACGTCCCTTAAGGTTGTAGCACCCTCGGCCAATGAAGCTAGTCATCAACGCAACATCCCTTCCGGCAGTGTAGGGCCACCATTTTGCGCACCACCTGCAGTATCTGTGCAGGTTTCTTTGCCAGGCCAAAGCAGTCAGGGTCAGGGAATCACCAGTTTCGTAGTAGGAAACACTGCATCTAGGGCACTGGCGGCAACAATACCATCTCCCACCGTCTCTCAGTCTGCCATGTCCACCGGCACCCCCGCTAGTTCCACGATCTCCAGCTCTCCAGTCCAGCTCACCCTACATGAGACTATGGTTAGAAAAAGGAAGTACTTAGCCTCGCATCCGCGTATACAGGGTTTGAACGCCCACATAGCTAGACTAATCTCGTTAGAGATGATGCCCTACCGGTTAGTTGAAAGTGAAGCTTTCAAAGCCCTGATGGACTACGCTATACCACGCTACGAGCTACCCAGTCGACACTTTTTTTCCAGAAAAGCCATCCCAGCCCTCCACCAGCATGTTAAAGAGTGCATCGTCCATGCACTCAGGCAATCTGTGAGCACAAAGGTGCACCTGACAACAGATGCATGGACCAGTAGGCATGGCCAGGGACGTTACGTGTCCATCACGGCACACTGGGTGAATGTTGTGGATGCAGGGTCCACAGGGGACAGCAAGTTTGGGACAGTTCTGCCTAGCCCACGGTCTAGGAAACAGTTGGCTGTAGCCGTTCGCACCCCCTCCTCCTCCTCCTCGTCCTCCTGCAGAAGCGAGAGCTCGTCCACAGACCGCAGTCGCACAACCACTCCATCCGCAGCTACCACTGTTGCACACCAGGTCTCCCATTATGGGGCAGCTACTGGCAAATGTCAGCAGGCTGTATTGGCTATGAAGTGTTTGGGCGACAACAGACACACCGCGGAAGTTCTGTCCGAGTTCTTGCAGAAAGAAACGCAGTCGTAGCTGGGCACTGTAGATCTTGAGGCAGGCAAGGTAGTGAGTGATAACGGAAGGAATTTCATGGCTGCCATCTCCCTTTCCCAACTGAAACACATTCCTTGCCTGGCTCACACCTTAAACCTGGTGGTGCAGTGCTTCCTGAAAAGTTATCCGGGGTTATCCGACCTGCTCCTCAAAGTGCGTGGACTTTGCTCACATATCCGCCGTTCGCCCGTACACTCCAGCCGTATGCAGACCTATCAGCGTTCTTTGAACCTTCCCCAGCATCGCCTAATCATAGACATTGCAACAAGGTGGAAATCAACACTGCACATGCTTCAGAGACTGTGCGAACAGAGGCGGGCTGTTATGTTTTTGTGGGAGGATACACATACACGGGCAGGCAGTAGGATGGCAGACATGGAGTTGTCAGGTGTGCAGTGGTCGAATATTCAAGACATGTGTCAAGTCCTTCAGTGTTTTGAGGAATGCACACGGCTGGTTAGTGCAGACAACGCCATATTAAGCATGAGCATCCCCCTAATGCGTCTGCTGATGCAAAGTTTGACGCACATAAAGGATCAGGCGTCTGCAGCTGAGGAAGAGGAAAGCCTTGATGACAGTCAGCCATTGTCTGGCCAGGGCAATGTACAGGACGAGGTAGCGGGCGAAGAGGAGGAGGAGGACGAGGAGGATGATGGGGATGATTATATTTTTAATGAGGAAGCTTTTCCGGGGCCACTGGAAATTGTTGGCGCGGCAAGGCCGGGTTCTGGTTTTTGGAGGGACACAAGTGACGTGGATTTGCCTGAAACTGCCCCTCAACCAAGCACAACCGCAGATTTGAGAACTGGAACTTTGGCCCACATGGCGGATTATGCCTTGCGTATCCTCAAAAGGGACACACGCATTACTAAAATGATGAACGATGACGATTACTGGTTGGCCTGCCTCCTTGATCCTCGCTATAAAGGCAAATTGCAAAATATAATGCCACATGACAACTTGGAAATAATATTAGCAACCAAACAATCAACTCTTGTTGACCGTTTGCTTTTTGTATTCCCTGCACACAGCGCCCGTGATCGTTCTCACACGAGCTGCAGGGGCCAGCAGACCAGAGGTGTTAGAGGGGCAGAAATCAGAAGTGGCGTTGGCCAGAGGGGTTTTCTGACCAGGTTGTGGAGTGATTTTGCTATGGCCGCAGACAGGACAGGTACTGCAGCATCAATTCAAAGTGACAGGAGACATTTGTCCAGTATGGTTACAAACTATTTTTCATCCCTTATCGACGTTCTCCCTCAACCGTCAATCCCATTTGATTACTGGGCATCCAAATTAGACACCTGGCCAGAATTGGCAGAATATGCATTGCAGGAGCTTGCATGCCCGGCAGCTAGTGTCCTATCAGAAAGAGTATTCAGTGCTGCAGGTTCAATACTAACAGAAAAAAGGACTCGTCTGGCTACCCAAAATGTAGATGATCTAACCTTCATTAAAATGAACCACAACTGGATTTCGAAATCTTTTGCCTCACCTTGCCCGGCTGACACCTAGCTTTCCTATGAAAAGGTCTTGCCTGTGGACTATTCTGAATGACTTTTCCAATCTCGTAATTTTCTGCACCTGATTGTCCAGCATACGACATGTTTACACCTCACTAAATGGCCAAACTCCCCACACGGGGCCGTGGTATCGCCACTTGGCGCCAGCACCCGTGAGAGTGCTGTTTGTCTGAAGAGGTGGGTGTGCCCGCTTTTGGTCGACGGCACTTCCACTGGGTACCTCATAGTACAATAAAGTGTCTCTGGCGGTGGTGGTGCGCACCCAACGTCAGACACACCATTGTAATATGAGGGGCCCTGGGCCTGTACCGCCGGCCACAAGACAGTTCCCCCCCCAGCTCAAACAGTGCTCTACCACTTGCACAATTATCTCTCACAGCTCCACCAATGTTTAGTCTATGCGCTGACATCCTTCAATGCCTGGCACTGACAATACCATTATATTTACATTTTTGTTATGTTGGGCCTTCGAAGCCTGTCTGCGGTCCCTCCTTTCACTAGGCCTCCACTGACCATTGTACTGCTGCCCTTGTACCACTGGAACCAATTTTAAATTGCCAACAGCCCTATTTTTTTATGTTAGGCCTTTGAAGCCTGTCTGCGGTCCCTCCTTCCACTAAGCCTCCACTGACCACACCACTGCTGCCCGTGTACCCCTGGAACCAATTTAAAATTGCCTACAGCCATCTGTTATTATGTTAGGCCTTCGATGCCTGTTTGCGGTCACTCCTTCCACTAGGCCTCCACTGACCACACCACTGCTGCCCGTGTACCCCTGGAACCAATTTAAAATTGCCTACAGCCATCTGTTATTATGTTAGGCCTTCGATGCCTGTTTGCGGTCACTCCTTCCACTAGGCCTCCACTGACCACACCACTGCTGCCCGTGTACTCCTGGAACCAATTTAAAATTGCCTACAGCCAGCCCAATTTTTTTATTTTAGGCCTTCGAAGCCTGTCTGCGGTCCGTTCTTTCTACTACTACTACACTGACCAGGCCACTGCTGCCCGTGTTCCCCTGGAACCAATTTAAAATTGCCTACAGCCATCTGTTATTATGTTAGGCCTTCGATGCCTGTTTGCGGTCACTCCTTCCACTAGGCCTCCACTGACCTCACCACTGCTGCCCGTGTACCTATGGAACCAATTTAAAATTGCCTACAGCCATCTGGTATTATGTTAGGCCTTCGAAGCCTGTCTGCGGTCCTTCCTTCCAATAGTTCTCCACTGACCAGACCAATGCTGGCCGTGTACCCCTGGAACCCAGCTGAAAGGGCATGTAGCCTCCTTTTTTTCTTTGTTTTATATTTAGAAAGCCCAGATGAACTACGCTGTGCAACGGTTCAAGCTACCCAGTCGACATTTCTTTTGTGAGAAAAGCCATCCCAGCCCTCCAGCGGCATGAAAAAGTCTGCATTGTCATAGCACTCAGGCAATCAAACAGTAGAAAGGTGCACCTGACAAGAGACGCATGGACAAGTAGGCATGTCCACAAAAAGTTACGTGTCCATTACGGCGCACTGGGTTAATGTGTTGGATGCATGGTCCACAGGGGACAGCCTACAAAGTCTGTCTGCAGTCCCTAATTCCAATTTTCCTCCGCTGACCACACCACTGCTGCCCGTGTACCCCTAGAACCAATTTTACAGTGTCTACAGCCTAATTTTGTTATGTTAGGCCTACTACGCCTGTCTGCGGTCCCTCCTTCCAATACTCGTCCACTGACCACACCACTGCTGCCCGTGGACCCCTGGAACCTATTTTTAATTGCATAGAGCATTCTTTTTTTAATAGTAGGCGTACAAAGTCTGTCTGCGGTCCACTATTGAAATTGTCCTCCACTGCCCAGAGCACTGCTGCTTGTGTACCCCTGTAACTTTTTTAAGCTGCAGTGAGCCACATTTTTGGTTTAAGTCCTACTACCTGTGTCTGTCTGCGCCACTCAATTCAGCTGTGTTCCTTTGAAAAAAGCTGAGCGTCAATAGTCTTGTTTTCAGCCTCTAGGAATTTTAAAACTGCATTGGGGGTACAACTTTGGTAGGGCCTACTAACGGTGTCTGCCTCCCCAAGGTGTGCCCCAGGTTTCCTCGCCATTGCTTCGATCTTAATGCTCTCGTTTAGTAGTTGTTGGAAACTACGCTGCATTAGGCCTACAAATTGGGTATGGGGTGTAGAGAGATGGTGTGTTCCACTCCAAGGTGTTCTCCAGGTTGCCTTTCTTGAGCTTCGATCTTCCGGCTCTCGGTTAGTAGTTGTTGGAAACTACACTGCATTAGGCCTACAAATTGGGTATGGGGTGTAGAGAGATGGTGTGTTACTCTCCAAGGTGTTCCCCAGTTTTCCTCTCCATTGCTTCGATCTTCATGCTCTTGTTTAGTAGTTGTTGGAAACTACACTGCATTAGGCCTACAAATTGGGTATGGGGTGTAGAGAGATGGTGTGTTCCACTCCAAGGTGTTCTCCAGGTTGCCTTTCCTGAGCTTCGATCTTCCGGCTCTCGTTTAGTAGTTGTTGGAAACTACGCTGCATTAGGCCTACAAATTGGGTATGGGGTGTAGAGAGATGGTGTGTTCCACTCCAAGGTGTTCCCCAGGTTTTGTCCACATTGCTTCGGTCTTCTGACTCTCGTTTAGTAGTTGTAGAAAACTACACTGCATTAGGCCTACAAATTGGGTATGGGGTGTAGAGAGATGGTGTGTTCCACTCCAAGGTGTTCTCCAGGTTTCCTCTCCATTGCTTCGATCTTCATGCTCTCGTTTAGTAGTTGTTGGAAACTACGCTGCATTAGGCCTACAAATTGGGTATGGGGTGTAGAGAGATGGTGTGTTCCACTCCAAGGTGTTCCCCAGGTTTCGTCCACATTGCTTCGGTCTTCTGACTCTCGTTTAGTAGTTGTAGAAAACTACACTGCATTAGGCCTACAAATTGGGTATGGGGTGTAGAGAGACGGTGTGTTACACTCCAAGGTGTTCCCCAGGTTTCCTCGCCATTGCTTCGATCTTCTGGCTCTCGTTTAGTAGTTGTTGGAAACTACACTGCATTAGGCCTACAAATTGGGTATGGGGTGTGGAGAGATGGTGTGTTACACTCCAAGGTGTTCCCCAGGTTTCCTCGCCATTGCTTCGATCTTCCCGCTCTCGTTTAGTAGTTGTTGGAAACTACACTGCATTAGGCCTACAAATTGGGTATGGGGTGTAGAGAGATGGTGTGTTACACTCCAAGGTGTTCTCCAGGTTGCCTTTCCTGAACTTCTATCTTCCCGCTCTCATTAAATTGTGGTTAAATGGAACAACTGCATTTGGCGTACTAGTTGGTTTGGGGCCTACTATCGGTGTCTGCCACTCCTTGCTGTTCTCCTGGTTTCCTGTCCTGAAATTCCATTTTCAGGCTCTCGTTAAGTAGTTGTTAATGTTAGACTGCATTTGGCCTACTAGTTGGGTTGGGGCCTACTATCGGTGTCTGCCACTCCTTGCTGTTCTCCTCCACTGAACAAAGCTGTGCCGCCTGTTTACTACGGTTGACAATTTTGAACTGCATTTCGACTACTTACTGATTTGGGCCTACTCTCTGTGTCAGCCTCTCATTCCAGTTGTCCTCCACTGCAATGCCCCCTGGTTAGTCCTGTGTTACCAATTTTGAACTGCATTTAGCCAACTTTATTCTTTGGGCCTATATCTGTGTTTCCTCCTCATCCTGCCCATTGCCCAGCCAGTGATAGATGAGTCTGCTGGTACATTGACCCATAACGCAAAATTCCCTGTGCACGCTACACAGCAAGATTGTGACCCTGCTGAAAGTCAGTTT
Source organism: Ranitomeya imitator (assembly GCF_032444005.1). Taxonomy (NCBI): domain Eukaryota; kingdom Metazoa; phylum Chordata; class Amphibia; order Anura; family Dendrobatidae; genus Ranitomeya; species Ranitomeya imitator. The sequence continues at coordinate 268,727,404 of NC_091282.1, read as the reverse complement.
CCTCTTCCCGCATACCATACCACCTTTCACGGGGACAAAGAGGAAGGTGCAGATGAAAGTGCAGGTTCCTTCATCAGGTGGGGGGAGGAATACTAGTTGGCGACGTCACTGGCACAGGGCCTCTCATAGTACGCAAAAGTGTTGCTGCCGGTGGGAGGCGCCCCCGCAGTGCAAACACACCGCTGTACTTTGAGGGGCCCTGTGCCAGTGCCAATGCCAACGAGTGGGCCCCCCTTGCTTGCTCAGGATCACAGCACTTGCAAAGTTGAAATACTTACCTCTCCCTGCTCCACTGCCGTGACGTGGTCCAGATTTACTGGGCCCACTAATTACTTGAACCAGCCCTACCCCCCACAACTTTAGCCAAATGACCCCCAATTTCAAATGCCTTCCAATTATTATAAGCTAAATTACGATTGACAAGCTTCTGTAACAAGAATGGATGTTTTTGCCATTAAAATGGGCAGTGTAGGTGTTTTCCTGGCCTCCACTCACTGCCGACTATGCTCCCCCATTGACTTGCATTGGGTTTCGTGTTTCGGGCGATACCCGACTTTTCGCCATAATCGGCCGATTCCACTCGACTCGACTTCTAAAACACGACTCGACTCTAAAAAGGTCAAAGTCGCTCAACCCTACTGCCCGTGTACCCATGGAACCAATTTCAAATTGCCTACAGCAAGGCCAATTTTTTTATGTTAGGCCTTTGAGGCCTGTCTGCGGTCACTCCTTCCACTAGACCTCCACTGACCAGACCACTGCTGCCCGTGTACCCCTGGAACCAATTTCTAATTGCCTAAAACAAGGCCAATTTTTTGGTGTTAGGCCTTTGAGGCCTGTCTGCGGTCACTCCTTCCACTAGACCTCCACTGACCAGACCACTGCTGCCCGTGTAACCCATGGAACCAATTTCAAATTGCCAACAGCAAGGCCAATTTTTTTATGTTAGGCCTTTGAGGCCTGTCTGCGGTCACTCCTTCCACTAGACCTCCACTGACCAGACCACTGCTGCCCGTGTAACCCATGGAACCAATTTCAAATTGCCTACAGCAAGGCCAATTTTTTTATGTTAGGCCTTTGAGGCCTGTCTGCGGTCACTCCTTCCACTAGACCTCCACTGACCAGACCACTGCTGCCCGTGTAACCCATGGAACCAATTTCAAATTGCCAACAGCAAGGCCAATTTTTTTATGTTACGCCTTTGAGGCCTGTCTGCGGTCACTCCTTCCACTAGACCTCCACTGACCAGACCACTGCTGCCCGTGTAACCCATGGAACCAATTTCAAATTGCCAACAGCAAGGCCAATTTTTTTATGTTAGGCCTTTGAGGCCTGTCTGCGGTCACTCCTTCCACTAGACCTCCACTGACCAGACCACTGCTGCCCGTGTAACCCATGGAACCAATTTCAAATTGCCTACAGCAAGGCCAATTTTTTTATGTTCAGCCTTTGAGGCCTGTCTGCGGTCACTCCTTCCACTAGACCTCCACTGACCAGACCACTGCTGCCCGTGTATGCCGATGGGCGGGGGTTTATGATGCGCTTCCGGCACAGGTATGTTAAATGCTGCTGTCAGAGATTGACAACAGCATTTAAGATGTTAACAGCCATGGGTGGATCGGAGAAAAGTTGCAGGCTCATCGCCGCATCAAACAGGGGGAGGCAACCTTGGACGAGCCTATACATTTTTACCTTGTCCCAGTATGGGACATCTATGTTTCCTGATCTCATACTTTGCAATGCATTTAAATTGCAGGGCATCAGATCAGCGTCTTGCAGGCATGGAGGAGGCATTTCAGCTCCTACTCTCAAAGAGCTTAAAGGCCAAGGCCATAGTCCCTGGGTGACCTTGCAGCCATCTTTCATCCCGGGGTCACCATGGAGACCGTCGGCACAAAGCAATGGCAAACGCATTGTGATCATGGGAGCAGAGAGGGAGCTACCACTGTCACTGTCCAGTTACCAGTTACCAGCTACCAGTGTCACTGTCACTATTGACAGCAGCATCAGAGGGGCTAAACGCCCACAATCAATGCTAGCAGGGCGTCACCTCTCATATTGAGTTGACACCCACATTTGATCGTGACGGTGCTTGGTGTGAGCTCATGTGATCCCACAGCACTGTACATATATGGCGCATGTTGGGAAGGGGTTAACAAAGAAGTGTGTAAAGACAGAAGACACAACCTTCAAAGAAATCAAGCATTTTGGAAATTAAGAAAAGTAAACACTGAATCAGAAGGCAAACATTTTAATAAAGTTCACAATACTAATAACAATACCACACACAATACAATACAACCACTCACCGATTCATCAAACCTACATACTAAAGATGACCTGCTAATAGTTGTTATCACATTTTACTGTCTTTATAAGTATTACAGCAGCTCTAGAATGTAGTCTTTATGTTGTTTTTTATCTATTTTGAAACACTATTGCTTTTGACAGAACAAACTTGACATTTCAGTCTGTCTTAAAATATTGTGCACAGGGCAACAAGCTCAGAGTACAAAACCAGCACTAAAACTACATATAAATTATGCAAAAGGAATCAATGAAGAAAGTAATGCAATAACAGGAACAAATAATGTCATGTCAAATGCATACAGGTTGCTGGGGAGAGGCTGTATGCCTACAAAAAAGTGCTGAATGATTGCCCACTGTCCTTAAAATCTGATGATACCTATGGTGCTAATTACAATCAGTTCCTTCTATAAAATCTTACAATGGCTTTAAAATATAAAACATTAAGTAGCAATGAAGAAAGTGTTTAAGTAGGAAAGATGGATATGCTTCTTAGACCAGCTAATTTTCCTTACTGCTCAGTTCACAGATCTGGGGGTATGACCTAGAATAATGGCCCAACAGACGGAACTTGCTAACATTTCACCTGAGAAGAGCTGACAAGTGTCCATTCAGTTTTTTTATATAAGACAGTAAAGGCATAACAATCATTTCCAAACCATGAAATCTTTGAGATCTCTTAGAGCAACAATTAGAAAAAAAATATAATGTTATTCTGACTCATGGATATGTAGAACGTAGTGGTGCCTGGATAGACCCTTCTTTTTAGGCGCTTCCGTATTCACCTGTACTCACATTCATACCGATTAATCAGACAGCTTAACTCAGCCACGATCTCATGTAAGAAGACTCCAGGAAAAGAGAGTTGCTTTAACTGAAATTCTTGTATTATGATGAAAGTAGCAGGTAAAAAGGAATATTCAACAGAGGACATGTAGTAGGATGCATACAGATGGAGGAATGATAACAAAATGGAGAATAAGGGCGTGAACAAACATACATCACAAGACTACAGTGAGAGAGTTGGGACAAAATACAGGGAAAGGCAAACTTCTGCCTAGAAAGAAGGAACGAACACAAGCAATGCAAATATTAAATGATTTCTCAAGTCGTGAGACATGACAAATGTGACTCATTAGAAACACATATATAAGACACTTTATAAGCGTGCCCCGAGGAACACTCCGGTATAAAACATCAGAAAATATAAAAATAAGTATTTTGCTTATAAAAAAGAAAATACTGGAGAGATATCAAATGCAGACATTTTAACAGTAAAAACAAACACATACAACAAAAATCTGGTACAGTACTAAAAATGGCCACCAGTTACAAAAACTTTCTCCTGCAAGTAGTTAACTGAAAGTTTTTTTCAATTGAAAACACAGATATGGCATCCACCGAGTGTTGTCCTGTCGCGTCTTCTTTATATTATTGCCAAGAAGCTTCAAAACAATGAAAATAATAAAATCATTATTTACCAAAAAAATAGAGTAAGTCAAAGCCACATTACAAATAAACATTCAGTACAAATAAAGAAGCAGGGCGTGTCCGAGGGTGAGTATATACCTAATAAGAATATAATCACCCTCGGACGCGCCCTGCTTCTTTCCGACAGCCTTCCTTCCTAAGAATCAGCCCTTCCAGGACCTTCGGTGACGTCAGCGGTGACGTCGCGGCTTGTGATTGGTCGCATGAGCGGTCACATGGGCGGCCGCGCGGCCAATCACAAGCCGCGACGTCACCGCGACGTCACCGCAAGGTCCTGGAAGGCTGATTCTAAGGAAGGAAGGTTCCCGATTAGTACCAGGGCGCGTCAGAGGGGAAGTATTGCGATATTTTTTATTTTAATTCTTTATTTTACACTAAAATATGGATCGCAGGGCCTGAAGGAGAGTTTCCGCTCCTTCAGACCCTGGGAACCATGGAAACCCAATGCACTGCATTGGGTTTCGAGTTTCGGACGACCCCGACCCCGACTTTTTTATAGGATCGGCCGATTTCACTCGACCCGACTTTTGAAAAAGTCGGGTTTCGTGAAACCCGACCCGATCCTATAAAAGTAAAGGTCGCTCAACCCTAGTCCTGAGGTCTTTCCTGAGTCCAGATTTCCTGATGTCCTGTTTGTATCCTGATGTCTTGCCTGTACCCTGATGTCCTCATGTACCCTGATGTCCTGCCTGGGTCCTGATGTCCCGCCTATCTGTGCCTCGATGATCCGTTGGTGCCTTGGGGTCCACTGGGTGGTACCCTTCAGAGGTGTGGAATCGGGAGCCTGACATCGTCATGTTTTGTTTATGTACTGTGACTTTACTTTAGTAAACTTTACTTTCTCTATACCTGAAGTATTGGTGTAATCAAGTCCTACGTGTCTCTTTCCTTGTCCACATGCTCAGCTGCCACAGAACCCCGGTCGCTGCCCTCCCCTAGTTCGAGTAGGCCGGGTCCCCCTCTGCAGTTTAAAGGGTCCGTATTTCGTCCCCAGGGGACGCACGCCCCACTCCTTCTGATGTTGGTTGGCTTGGGGGCGTCTATGGGCTGGGCCGCATCTGCGACCGCAGCTGATCGTGACAGGTATCAATTCAAATAAATAAAACAATGTTTTGAGTAAATACATGTGCCCAAGACGTTTGGTGCTAGGACCATGACAAAATTTGAACCAAGAGGGTGTTGAGAAAATAATTAATAATGGCAAGGGGAGAAAAGATAAAATACATGAAGTGTGATAAGATGAAGCTTGGTGGAAATCCAAATATGTCCACATGAATGTGATGAATAAGAGAATGGGACTATTTGGGAAGGTAATAGGAATAGGAAGCGAAAAAGTGTGCCAGAGCATAAACAAGATCTGGAACATACAATCAAAAATGTCAGGTGTCAACATGAATGAAGACCAAATACATGCGAAGAAAGTGAAAGTTAATATATCTTAATAGTGTTCTTTTTTGTTTCCCTGTCATCACATAACATACATTTATCTTTCCATCTGGCATTAGTTTTATGTGTGTTTTTCCACTTCCTTAGACAAATGTGAATGAGAAAAGGTTTTAATAAAATAGAATAGAGAAGAGTGTGGATGCAAGCATAAAGAGATGAATATGAGAGGCTAAGGAGGAACATAACCCAGCAATGAGGCTTGAACAGCGATGAAAGAAATCAATGAAGATCTATTTATAAAAAAAAAGAGAGCTAAATATTGGAATGGAGCTGTACATGAAAGTCTTAATGAAGGGTTTGCAGAAGTAAGATGATCCTAATTAAGATGCTTATCTTATCACTGGCATGCGCCTCCATGCACTTTATCAGAAACGCGGATTCACCTACGTTCAATAAATGGCAGCACTTTGGAAACAGCTAACATGAACCCGGCCTAAGGCTATGTGCACACGTACAGGTTTTTTCGCGTTTTTTTCGCGCTAAAAACACTATAAAAACTCATTAAAAATGCATACATTATGCATTCTATCATTTAGAATGCATTCTGCATGTTTTGTGCACATGGATGTGTTTTTTTCCACGAAAAAAACGAATCGCGGTAAAAAAAAATGAGCATGTTCATTATTTTTGCGGATTTTCTGCGTTTTTCCAGCAATTCTATGCATTTGGGAAAAAACGCACCAAAAACGCATCAAAATCGCGGTAAAAACGCATGCGGATTTCTGGCAGAAATGTCCGTTTTTTGTCAGGAAAATTTCTGCAAGAAATCCTGACGTGTGCACATACCCTAAGGGTTGCTGCAGATGCCAGGATCCCACCAGGCCTTACAAGCTCCAAACTTCAATTATGTTATGACAGAAAGTAAGAATAAATTTATTAAAGCAACATAATTAATGAAAACAGATGTGCTTACCGTGTACACTACTTTGCTAGCCTACCATTAAGTCTACATTATCAGGACAGGTGTCTACTAATATGGCAGAATTGATTTTGTAGTTTGATGTTAAGTGGCCAAATGTGTGACAATTTTTAGTATTGATTACAATAATAATAATTTTATTTATATAGCGCCAAAATGTTCCGCAGCGCTTTACAAATTATAGAGGGGACTTGTACAGACAATAGATATTACAGCATACCAATAATCACTGTTCAAAACAGATACCAAGAGGAATGAGGGTCCTGCTCGCAAGCTTACAAACTATGAGGAAAAAGGGAGACACGAGAGGTGGATTATTAATTGTTGTCTGGACAGCAGCATTTGGAGTTTTTAATAGCTTCCTTCAAAAATGTACACAGACATTTTGTAAAATGAATTTCAATCAGCTCAGTTTTGCTAATGAATAACTTTTTTGCATTTTCCCTGAGGTCGCCGATAAAAAATCTGTGTTGGTATTACATTCCCTATACATTAAAATTGCAATTTAATGCTTGTGTTTTTTACACGTGTTAGTTAAAGTATGTCACTGAGTTCCTATTGTCTATTAGTTATTCAAATTATTATTGAGTGGCTGTAAACACTTGAACTTGACTCTGCTAAAATACTCTGCAGCAAAAAGATTAAAATTTGTGTACTATATGTTTTTTTCAGATGTAGCATTTCTTAATATAACATGCAGTGCCGTATATGTCACTAGGCACTTGAGGGCACGTGCCTAGGGCACCAGGATGCAGGGGGGAGGCACCTGAGCAAAGTTTTTTTTTTTTATGTGGATGCGGAAAAACTGCCGGATCTGCTGCGAATGGCAAAAATCGCTGATGTGAAAGAAGCCTAAGTCACTGCCGACAGTGTCTGCATTAATCATACTCACCAATGGGGAAGGCAGCAATAAAAGTGCTTAGGGCAGCATTTACTCTAAATACGGCCCTGATAACACGTGATGTGCCTACTATAAATACAAGAGAAAAAATCGGTAGCTGGACACTTGAAGCCTAAGGGTATGTGCACACGTCCGGATTTTTAGCGTTTTTTTTGCGGAATTTTGCCATAAAAACGCTATAAATCTAGTAAAAAAAACGCTAACATTATGCATCCTATCTTTTAGAATGCATTCCGCATTTTTTGTGCAGATGTTAGCGTTTTTTTCCGCAAAAAAAACGCATTCCGCAAAAAGAACGGACATGCTCATTCTTTTTGCGGATTTTTTGCGGATTCCATAGCAAAAATGACATTCAGGAAAAAAAAAAACAAAACGCAAAAAATCAGCAAAAAATCCGCGCAAAAAACGCGCAAATTCCGTGAGAAGTCCGCGCGAAAAAAAAACGCGAATTTCTGGCAGAATTCTCAGGATTTTGTCAGGAAAAAATCCGGACGTGTGCACATACCCTAAACCTTAATTTCTGCAGTGCGTCTATCGCATTGCAAATTGCCCAAGCAGTCTCAACCTGGAGCACTTGCATTCTGACAGTCATGTGCCAACTAGCAACTAGGTACTACCTGTGCTAATTGCTTGGTCTTTGAAGAGCTGTAAGAGAAGACTCGGGCAGAGAAATGTCATTTGAGGCTTATCATGAACAATTTTAAAATCAAGCACTTGTGCAAAGGAAAAAAAATACAGTTATGTGTGAAATAATAAAATCCTGGGTAAAACTAACACTGAAAGAGACTTAATTGGCATATTAGTGGATAGCAAACTCAAATACAGTGACCAGAGCCAGACAGCTGCTACCAAGTCAAACAAGACAACGGGATGCATTAAAAAAGGCATAGATATTCATGACAAGAACATTGGTTTTCCTTTACCTAAGTCATCAATTAGGCCACACTTAGAATACTGAATACATTTTTGGTCTTCTCTCTCCAGTTAACACTAGGACTACTGGTATAGTCATTTTGACTACTTGCACTTCAGTAGTTCTAGTTGGGGTTACGAGTCCAGTAGTCCTAGTGTTAAAGATTTGCGGAACTGACAAAGTTAAAATTTGCCTGTTTTTGCAGATTTTGACGGGAAAATCAATTTGCAGAGAAGTAATTTGCTGTGAATTTATTATCCCTTATTATTCTGTGGGGTGCAGACAGTAGGATAGCTGGCCTGCTTGGGTCTATAGTGAGAAATTCTGGACAATTGTATTTGTGTGTAATTGAATGCTAAAGAATATGGAATTTTTGTAATTCGCTTCTTGCAAATTCTGCAAAATGGCAGCCAACTGTGGCTGCTATTTATGCTGAACTGAACTGGGCCAGAAAAGGTAAGAGAAAAATAACCAGAATACTGACCTAACCTCTAATCTCTTTTGGCACTCCAACTGCCAGTTTCCTACCATCCGGTCCTGAGTAGTTATTTTTTTCAATAGTCGCATGTCGCTTTCTTCTCTCTAGTACAGGCCATCCGAATTTAGTGTAAAAAAAATGAATTCCAACTGAAGATAATCTATTAATAATAGTATGGTATTAAGGTATGGTATTATTCTGTCACAATTTAGTGGTTATTAGTGTTGAGCGATACCTTCCGATATTCAGAATTATCGGTATCGGATTGGATCGGCCGATATTCAAAAAATATCAGATATCGCCGATACCGATACCCAATACCAATGCAAGTCGATGGGACAAAAAAATCGGAATTAAAATAAACCCTCTTTTTTCCTTGTAGGTTAATTCTACATGAAGGAAAACAACTAAGAATAATGTAGGATGTATTGGGGGAGGTGGAGGAGACATTAAAGGCATCGAGGTTTAGCCCAATCAAATGGAATAGCAGGAATTAATTTTTTTTAAGACGTTCGGAGTTACAAAGATATTGACTATGTTAAGATATTTTTTATATTTTGTCAGATATTTATGTTTCACTACTTCCATGCTCTTCACTTTCTTTTTTACTTCTCCCACACTTTCTTCTTCATCATCCTCAACAGCAGCATCTTTTTCATCAATTTCTCCTTCACCTTATTCATCTTCTTCTTCTTCCTATGATTCTTTTTTTACATTCTTCATATTCTTTTTATTCAAATATTATTCTTCATATTCTACTTCTTCATCTTCATATTCTTCTTCATCATATTCTTATTTGTGACAGGCATTCCTGTAGTTGTTATCTATAAAAGTTTGAAGATTACACCTTCCATTCTGCCTGTCACAAAAGATTTACAACAGTATTTGTCCGCGTTCAGTTTGGCCTGCAGCAGCACGTTTTTTTCCAGGGGCACCACAAGGAGGAACGGACTCACCCCCATACACTGCTTAGTCTTCTTCTGCTTATAATTTAGATAATATCTTTTGCTCTGATTTTTAGTCTTATGCTTAATGTTCTTCTGCTTTTTGTTCTGCAGCTTCTTGTTCTTCTGCTTCTTGGTCTTCATGGTCGTCGTCTACCGGGTCGTCGTCTTCGGGGTCGTTGTCTTCTTCGGGGTGGTCTTCAGGGTCGTCGTCTCCAGGGTCATCATCTCCGGGGTCCTTGTCTTCTTTGGGGTGGTCTTCAGGGTCATTGTCTTTTGGGTCTTGAACTTGGAAATGTAGCAGAACGTACAAGAAGGCTGAGGAACTGCAGAGAAACAGCTGACAGTACTGGAACCCGGATGCCTACCCTAAGGCACAAGAGCCAATGGAACTACTGAGGACCAGCTGACAGTACTGGAACCCGGTTACTAAGCAGGAGGTACCATGCCAGAAAGCACTACCAAGGACCACCAGACGTTGGTGGAACTCGGATACCAAGAAGGAGGCACCTAAGCCAAAGGCTCTGCCTGGAACCAGCTGACGGTACTGGAACCAGGATGGGGAGCAGAAGGTACATGAGCCAAAGACCCTGTCGAGAACCAGCTGACAGTACTGGAACCCGGATGGGTAGCCGAAGGTACAAGAGCCAATGGAACTACCGAGGACCAGCTGACGGTGCTGGAACCCGGTTACTAAGCAGGAGGTACCCGTGCCAGAAAGCACTACAAAGGACCACCAGACGTTGGTGGAACTCGGATACCCAGAAGGAGGCAACTAAGCCAAAGGCTCTGCCTGGAACCAGCTGACGGTACTGAAACCAGGATGGGGAGCAGAAGGTACAAGAGCAAAAGACACTGCCGAGAACCAGCTGACGGTACTGGAACCCAGATGGGGAGCAGAAGGTACAAAAGCCAATGGAACTACCGACCACCAGCTTATGGTGCTGGAACCCAGTTACTAAGCAGGAGGTACCCATGCCAGAAAAGGCTACCAAGGACCACCAGACATTGGTGGAACTTGGATACCCAGAAGGAGGCACCTAAGCCAAAGGCTCTGCCTGGAACCAGCTGACGGTACTGGAACCAGGGGCACCTATTCAAGGTTGTCTTCCTGAGAACCAGCTTATGGTGCCAGAACTCAGATAGGCAGCAGAAGGTCCACAAAAAAAAAATGCTAGGCCGCGAGCCGGCCGTAGTTACCGAAACCCACAGTCCTAAAGGGGGAGCTTGTCATATTGGCACTATGGAACCAGCCTTGATTGCCAGTTCCCACAGCCCACATAGGAGGCACCTAAACTGCAGGCACCATAGAGTTGGCTAACCCAACCGCAACCCGACAGGACAACGTATTGGAGGCAAAGTGACCTTAACACTACCCAGAAACAGCTGGCGTGCTGGAACCAGGCTGGGCAGGAGGGAGTACCCGTGCCAAAGATACTTCTGAGCAGCAACTGGCGGTGTTGGAGCCCAGGGATTACATGAGAAACAGAGTGTAGGCTGAGGCCTAATTGGAGCAAGTTGAAAGGGAACCTTAAACCCGCCCTAGGCATTTGTAACTAAAAGAGCCACCTTGTGCAGCGCTAATGCTGCACAAGGAAAAGATGGCTCTTTTACTTATGCTCCTTGCGCACGCTTAAGTTAACACTTATAAAACGTGCCCCCTCATACAGTGAAACCATCCCAGAAGCGGGACTTTCCTTCTTAATGAGATGCAGCACAGCCATCATTCATACCCCCTTGGTGCCGGGCACCGCCTCCTCTGTTGTGAATTCTGCTCTTGGGCTCCCTCCGGTGGTTATGAGTGGTAGTGCTGCTGTCTTTGGATCGTAGCATTTATCAGGTGTGTCCACTTGTTGCAATTTGGACTGGGCTATTTAGTCTGCTTGATTCTTTAGTCAGTGCCAGTTGTCCATTGTTTTTGGAGGATTCACATCCCTACCTGGTCTCTCCTGTTTTGCTGTTCATTTCAACAAAGATAAGTTCTGGCTTTGTTTTGCTGTCCACATGCTGTGGACCTTAAAGTTCAGTGCATTTTCTTGTTTTTTCTTGTCCAGCTTGGTCTGTGTAAGGATTTTTTCAGCCAAGCTGTATCTCTGGAGATGCAGAAATACCCTCCATGTCTTTAGTCAGATGTGGAGATTTTGTATTTTCTGTGGTGGATATTTTCTAGTGTTTCAATACTGACCACATAGTACTCTGTCTTATTCTTTCTTTTTAGCTAGAATGGCCTCCTTTGCTAAATCCTGATTTCAGTCTGCGTATGTCATTTCTCTCTCCTCTCACAGTCAATATTTGTGGGGGGCTGTCTATCCTTTGGGGATTTTCTCTGAGGCAAGATAGTTTTCCCATTTATATCTTTAGGGGAAGTTAGTCCTTAGGCTGTGTCGAGGTGTCTAGGGAGTGTTATGTACATCCCACGGCTACTTCTAGTTGCGGTGCTAAGTTCAGGGTCTGCGGTCAGTACAGGTACCACCTTCTCCAGAATACGTCTCATGCTGCTCCTTGGCCACCAGATCATAACACTCCTCATCGTTGTTTGAATCTGTCCCGGAGCCTGCACGATTATGTCTCCCCTGTGGAAGCGCCGTGTGCGCTTTTCAGCTGTCATCCTGTTGTCAACATGATCTCCTTGTCCATTTGGCACATGTCCTAATAAAGACTTCATTGTTTTACCGGGCTGGGTGATTGCAAACCTTCTTTTTTTCTTTTTTTCTGGATTTCATGCACTTTTTTGGTTATGCACCCTGAGAGCCCGTATGTGGAGTACTTGGTATTGGTAGTGGCATAGCAGCATAGGACACGCTGATAGATGATCGCGTAAGGCAGCAGTGCGAGTATTTTTTTCTTTTTTCACTGCACTCAATCAGGGTGTAGGCCGAGGCCTAATTGGGGCAAGTTTAATATCTGAAGTAGTGTGAGTGTGGAGGTAGCAGGAGCAATTGCCGGATACACAGCTGGGGATCAGCTGATGTTACTGAAACCCAATAACACGGCAGCAAGTGTTGACTGTGCAGACAGCACTTCCAAGCAGCAACTGGTGGTGTTGGAGCCCAGGGTCAATCAGGTTGTAGGCTGAGGCCTAATTGGAGCAAGTTTAATATCTGATGTAATGTGAATGTGGAGGGAGCAGGAAACATTGCCGGACACACAGCAGGGGAGCAGCTGACACTACTGAACCCCACTAACACAGGAGCTAGTGTTTTTCCCTGTGCAGACGGCACTTCCGAGCAGCAACTTTCGGTGTTGGAGCCCAGGGTCAATCAGGGTGTAGGCCGAGGCCTAATTGGAGCAAGTTTAATATCTGATGTAATGTGAATGTGGAGGGAGCAGGAGACATTGCCGGACACACAGCAGGGGCGCAGCTGACGTTACTGAACTCCAATAACACGGCAGCAAATGTTGACTGTGCAGACGACACTTCCGAGCAGCATCTGGCGGTGTTGGAGCCCACGGAATCCAGGAGAAGCAGAGTGTAGGCCGAGGCCTAATTGGAGCAAGTTTAATATCTGATGTAATGTGAATGTGGAGGGAGCAGGAGACAATGCGGGACACACAGCAGGGGAGCAGCTGACGTTACTAAACTCCAATAGCATGGCAGCACAAGTTTTGACTGTGCAGACGGCATTTCTGAGCAGCAACTGGCGGTGTTGGAGCCCAGGGAATACAGGAGAAGCAGAGTGTAGGCCGAGGCCTAATTGGAGCAAGTTTAATATCTGAAGTATTGTGAGTGTGGAGGTAGCAGGACAAATTGCCGGATACACAGCTGGGGATCAGCTGATGTTACTGAAACCCAATAACACTGGGTCATGTGTTGACTGTGCAGATGGCACTTCTGAGCAGCAACTAGCGGTATTGGAGCTCAAGGATTACAGTTCAGGTGGTAGAAATATGAACACAACAGGAGACCTGGATATTGTTGCCAACCAATTATTTAATCTGGAAGAGGAGTGGCAATTTCCTGCGAGATCCAGGCCTTGTTTATTTTCAGAAAAGTAAGCCGGTCAACGTTATCGGAGGATAGTCATATGCGACGTTCTGTTAGTACACCACCTGCGGCGTTCCGATAATACACTAGCAGCAGGGCAAGCTAGCACCTCCAATGCATACTGGCTAAGCTCTGGCCATGTATCCAGCTTAGAGACCCAAAACTTGAAAGGGGAAGAGCCATATGGGAGCACACTGAGAGGACAAGACATGTAGTCTGTCACCATCTGACGGAAACGTTGCCTCCTGTTGACAGGAGCTGTCTGTGATGGTGTAGACATTTGTGGCGGGCAAACAAATCTTTGCCACATTTGGGGCATACTGGTCTTGCCTTGTGCTGAGGCACTGCTTCTGCTTGCTCTTTGTGCAGAGTTTCCTCCACTGCCTCGACGCACTGAGCTGCTTTGTAAAGCACTAGCAGCACTGCTCTCGGTTGGACTGGAGAAGATGATGGAATGCACGAGTGTGTTTTGGTACTCCCGTATTTTACGCTCCCAGTTCAACGGTGTCATGAGGTTTTGTATGTTGTTCCGGTAGCAAGGATCTAGGAGGGTGTACACCCAATAATCAGCCATGTGGGTGATGCGGCGGTCGTTTGTCAGGCACAGCAGCATGAAATCAACCATGTGCTGCAGACTGCCAACTGGCCAAGAAATGCTTTCCCCTGCTTGAGGCGTGATCTCTGCCTGCTCTGCATCACTCCACCTTCGCTCTACATACTGACTACTGGAGCATTGTGTACCTTTCTCCTCTGGACAGATGTCTTCCTCCTCCATTGACTCCTCCTCATCCTCCTCACAAAGTGTCCCCTGCCTAGGCCTTTGTGAGGAACCACTTTGCGCAGACTGTCCAGAAGCAGAGGGCATTTGTGACTCCTCATCTTCCACCTCTTCCATAACCTCATCCTTTAGTGCTTGCAGCTTTTTTTCAAGCAGGCAGATAAGGGGGACAGTCATGCTGACTAGTGCATCATCTGCACTCGCCATCCGCGTGGAATCATCGAAGGCACACAAAACCTGACAGATGTCCTTCATAGTGGCCCATTCAGTGGTTGTGAAGTCTGAACAGCGCGCAGTTTGACTTTTTTGCGCCTGATGCAGCTGGTACTCCATTACTGCTGGCTGCTGCTCACACAACCACTCCAACATATGTAACGTTGAATTCCACATGGTGGGTAGGTCACATATGATGCGATGTTCCGGATGGCGGAATCGGCACTGCAGAGCTGCAATGCGTGATCTTGCCATGCTGGAACACTGCAAGTGAGCACACTCTAGGTGGACCTTGTGCCGCAGTACATAAAGATCCGTATAGTCCCTCAAAAAACTCTGCATGACCAAGTTGAGCACATGTGCCAGACATGGGATGTCAGTGAGGTTGCCTAGGCCCAGAACTGCCACCAGATTTTGGCCATTTTCACACACTACCATGCCTGGCTGGAGATTCGCTGGCACAAACCACACGTCACTCTCCTGCTTGATGGCATTCCAGAGCACCTGCGCTGTGTGGCTTCGATTCCCCAAATAAATTAATTTCAATACGGCCTGTTGACGTTTGGCCACGGCTGTGCTCATATCGGTTGTAACAGGTAAGCGTTCACGGGTCAAGGTGGAGGTGGACTGTGACGGCTCCTGCAGTGCTGACTCTGAGGAACTGGAGTATGAGGAGGAGTCAATGTGTACAGACTGGATTCCTGCAATCCTTGGAGTTGGCAGAACACGTACAGCGCCACTCTCAAAATCTGTACCCAGCTCCACAACATTTACCCAATTGGTAGTGAGGGAAAGGTATTGTCCCTGTCCATGGTGACTGGTCCACGCATCGGTGGTGAGGTGGACCTTGCTACTGACAGGGTTTAGTAGCGCATGTTTAATGTTTCCCTCCACATGCTTTTGCAGGGCAGGGACGGCTTGCCTGCTGAAATAAAAGTGGCTGGGCACACTGAATTGTGGGAATGCCAATGCCATCAAGTTAAGGAAGGTGTCAGTCTCCACCAGCCTGAATGACAGCATTTCAAGGGACAGTAATTTTGCAATGCCAGCATTCAGAGCCTGTGCTCGGGGGTGGTTTGCCAAGAATGGCCACCTTTTCTCCCATGCCTGTGATACCGATGGCTGTAGACTGGGCTGGGAATGTGAGGATGACAGGGAATGTGGTGCTGTGGGTGGAATTACGCTGGGTCTCTGTACAACAGCGCCAGAGGTTCTTCCATGGCGATCCTGTGAGGAAGCCAAATCAGCTGTGTGAGCTGGAGGAAGAGGCTACAACACGAGCTGAAGAGGTAGTAGGTGCCGCTGTAGGTTGGCCTAGGTCTTCATTGTGTTTTTGCAACACCAACACGTGCTTGATCTGCACATGTTTCCACATATTTGTGGTATTGAGGTTGCTGACACTTTTCTCTCTTTTGACTTTCTGATGACACAGCTTGCATTTGACCAAGCAAATGTCACCTACAACTGTGTCAAAAAAGGACCAGGCACTGCAAGTCTTGGGAGGACCCATTTTGGCTTTTGGAAGAGGCATGCTCCTAATGGGTGCCGAAGTGGAGGCTACAGGCAATGCAGTCTTCCCCCCTCTCCCTCCTTTTTGGGCCTTTCGGGGAATCTCTTCCTCACAGCTGCTCCCACCACCTTCCTGTACCTCACGCCATGATGGGTCAAGGACCTCATCATCTACACTACCCTCTTCCAACAACTTCTTCTCCTGGGTAGTTTCAGCAGCACAGCACACACCAGAAAGTGGCACCTGAGTCTCATCATCAGATGTGTACTGAGGTGTGCTGACAAGAGGCACTGACCCACCCGCCTCTTCTGATTGAGAGAGACAAAGCAGTTGCGCATCACTGTATAATGCCTCTTCTTCAGTTTCTTGAATGCTGCTTGGCTGGCCCCCTTTTTCCAAGCCAAGAGATTCAGAGAATAGAAGTAGAGATAGCTCCTGTCCTGGGCTCTCTGACTGCCTGGGCAATTTGGCAGGTGGTGAAGAGACAGATGGGTGCTCTTCAGTGCTCTGTACCTGAGAGGATGTGGCACTAATTGAGGTGGATGCATTAGCTGACATCCATCCGACAACGGCTTCAATTTGTTCGTCCCGCAGCAGTGGGTTACGACGAGCTCCTTCAAAGCTGCGCATATAGGACTGTTCCCTGCTAAAACTGGGGGATGATGAGTCACTGGTGCCCGCAGCCGGCACAGAATCCCCACGTCCTCTCCCTGCAGAAACTCCATGCCCACGACCAAGTGCCTTACTCCCTGCCTTCTTCATCTTGGTAGACTGATAAATATATGTAGAAAAGTACAAAGGGCTGAGTGTGCTTATTCCTGAACAGCTGCTAACAGGTATAAGAAACACTAATTTTATAAAGTGTGGACTAGACTTTAATACGAGCTAATGTGGCCTACACAACTGAAAAGTGCAGTGTTTGGTGAACTTTATTAACTTTTTGTTTTTTTCGCAGAACAGACTACAGCGTGAGCTGAACTCACTCAGAGAGCTTGCAGACAGCCGTGAATGGTGCTGCAAGGCCAAAAAAGCTCCTCTATGTATACTATATAGTGTTTTTCCACAATCTAGCAGGATACGGATGGAAAACCACTAATAGGATAAATCTGGAAAAATGTTCAGCAGGCAGCACTAATTGAAAAAAGGACAATGGAACAGTATGAGACAGTGACGCACGCAGAGCTGACTACAACCAGCTGTGGCTGCAGAACAAACTACAGCATGAGCTGAACTCACACAGAGACCTTGCAGACAGCCGTGACTGGTGCTGCAAGGCCAAAAAAGCTCCTCTATGAACTCCTATATAGTGTTTTTCCACAGTGTAGCAGGATACGGATGGAAACCCACTAATAGGATAAATCTGGAACAATGTGCAGCAGGTAGCACTAATTGAAAAAAGGACAATTGAACAGTATGAGGCAGTGACGCACGCTGAGCTGTCTACAACCGGCTGTGGCTGCAGAACAGACTACAGCGTGAGCTGCGCTTACACAGAGAACTTGCAGACTGCCATGAACGGCGCTGTAAGTCCTAAAAAAGCTCCTCTATGTACTCCCATATAGTGTTTTTCCACAATCTAGCAGGATATGGATGGAAACCCACCAATAGGATAAATCTGGACAAAATGTGCAGCAGGCGGCACTAATGGAAAAATGGACAATAGAACAGTATGAGGCTGTGACACACACTGAGCTGTCTACAACTGGCTGTGGCTGCAGAGCAGACTACAGAGTGAGCTGCACTCACACACACAGAGACCTTGCAGACAGCCGTGAACAGTGCTGCAAGGCAAAAACAAGGTTCTCACACAGTGGTTGCTAAATTAGCCTGGGTAAAGCACAATGAAGCAAATCGCTATCTCAAACTGGCCCTCTGTCAGAACACAGAGTCCTGTCCCTAACTGAATTCACTGCAGAGTGAAGCCAAAATGGCGGCGGCGATTTTTATAGTGCATCATGACATAATTTCAGCAGCCAATCACAGCCATGCCTGTAGTTACATGCTTAACATGCATAACAGGATGTGCCCACACAACTTAGGATTCCTCATTGGCTGAATTAAATGAAACTGGCTCATTGAATTATGGGAACTTCCAATTCCGGTATCCGATATAGAGAAAGTATCGGAACTCAGTATCGGAATTCCGATACTGCGAATATCAGCCGATACCCGATATTTCCAGTATCGGAATGCTCAACACTAGTGGTTATGTGAGGTCATGGTGTAAAGGTATTAATTGTCCTTTGTTCACTGGTATTACATGGTGACTGTATGACTGTATTGTTTAGAGACACTACATCAAACCCTGACGGGGATGTGGCTGTCTTTCTCCCTGAGCTCTGAAAGCCGTAGCCTCGTCTCACAGTCTGCAGTATTAAACATGGCCTAACCTGCCTTTCTTAACACTGGAGGAAAACAGTTATTGAATAGCTACCGTATGATCACTAAGTGTACAGCCACACTGGGACAGGCAGGGCAGCGAGTGTTATGCCAAGGTTTGGGTAGAAAGATTCCTAGTCTAATCTTCTGGTGGCAATTTGTGGTCATTGCATTGAGGTATTATGTAGCTTTGTATAGCCGTACGTAATGGGCACAAAACTCTAAGTTTGGCCAAAACTTTATAATCAATTTTGGATATGCCCCTGCTGCTTTCTTTTTTCATGGTATACAGTATTAGTATGTGGTTGAAACATGGAAGTATGTAGGAACCATTAATGAAGCAAAGCAGTTTCAAGCATAACAAGATCCAGCCAGTGAAGGTCTTCATATACATTTCACAATCTAATGTGTTTTGTAAATGTAGACTGTAGGTTAGGGTCATGCAAAATGTATTCAGGGCTGGAAGCTGTAAGCATCTTGTTAGAAGCAGGACAGATTAATGTCATTGTGATTAAAGAGAGGCCTCATGACATATTAAATGGTTGTCTGAAGAGGGTAACCTTTCAATTGGATTTGAAGAATGGAAATGTCAAATGGCCTGTGATCATATGCGCTGTAGTAGGATATTTGAGACAGGAGGCACCAAAGAAGAAGAGATAGTGAGAGTGAAAAGAGGTAATAAGAGACAAGGTCATCTGCAGAGTGTAAGTTGCATTTTTGCTTGTATCTGAACTTTGCTGAAATGTACAGGAAAACCAGGCTTTGAATGACTTTATGTTAGTTGCAGAAAGAACCATAAAAAGTAATATGTGTTTTTAATAGCCAGTAATAGGGTTGAACAAGTGGAGTGCAGGGATAGAGAAAATACTGAAGAAGCAGGTTGAAATATCAATTGTGGGGCATTACTTGGTTGGAGGAAAATGGCAGTAGAAGGCCAAATAATTGCAGGATTTTCTAGTTTTAATATCTAAAGTTTGACGTTTTCAGCTCAGATAAATGTTTGCTTATGTAATACAAAGTCAGTTAATTTCTTCCAGAGCGGGAGCCTTTAAAAGCAGGCACTCTGTTGTGAATTCCGCTCTTGGGCTCCCTCCGGTGGTTGTAAGTGGCACTTTTGTGAGTTCTGCTCTTGGGCTCCCTCCGGTGGTTTTAAGTGGTATGGCTGCTCCTTGGATTTAGCAGTCAGCAGCTGCTTCCACTGATTGTCTATTCTGCTCAGCTATTTAGCCTGGCTCTTTCCTTCAGCTTGTGCCACTTGTCAATGGTTCCTGGTTGGATTCACATCTCTTTGGATTTCCCTGTTATCCTGACCAGTTGAGCAAAGCCAAGTCCTTGCTTGCTCTTTTCTGTCCACAGGTTGTGGACTTATCCGTTCTGTGCTTTCTATGTTTGTCCAGCTTGTCAGTGTGAATTTATTCAGTTAAGCTGGAAGCTCTGGGAAGCAGATTTACCCTCCACACCTTTAGTCAGGTGTGGAGATTTTTGTAAACTCTGTGTGGATATTTTGTAGTGTTTTATACTGACCGCACAGTGTTCCATCCTGTCCTATCTATCTAGCTAGACTGGCCTCCTGTGCTCATCCTGGTTTCATTCTGTGTATGTCTTTTCCCTCTCCACTCACAGTCATTACTTGTGGGGGGCTATCTATCCTTTGGGGATTTTCTCTGAGGCAAGATAGTTTTCATGTTTCTATCTTTAGGGGTAGTTAGTTCTCAGGCTGTGACGAGGTGCCTAGGGAGTGTCAGGAGCATCCCATGGCTACTTCTAGTGTTGTGTTGAGCTTAGGGACTGCAGTCAGTGCAGGTACCACTTCCTTCAGAGCTCGTCCCATGTTGCTCCTAAACCACCAGTTCATAACAGTACAAGTAGCCAAAAATGAGATAAATGCATCTCAAAAGAAGGAAAAAATTCTGAGCCATTTTTTTTCTGTGCTTTTTGTCTTTTTTTTCCTCTTGATCTCTGGGTGGTTCAGGACTTTTGCTCTGGCATGGATGTTCATGGTTTGTTTTCTCGTGTGGATCAACTTGCTGCAAGAGTACAGAGTATCCAAGATTATGTTGTCCAGACTCCGGCTTTGGAGCCTAGAATTCCCACTCCTGATTTGTTTTTTGGGGACAGATCCAAGTTTTTGAACTTTAAAAATAACTGCAAATTTTTTTTGCTTTGAAACCCCGTTCTTCTGGTAATCCCATTCAGCAAGTTAAAATCATCATATCCTTGCTGCGTGGTGACCCTCAGGACTGGGCATTCTCCCTTGAATCAGGGGATCCGGCATTGCTGAATGTAGACGCATTTTTTCAAGCGCTCGGATTATTGTATGACGAACCTAATTCTGTGGATCATGCAGAAAAAACCCTGTTGGCCCTGTGTCAAGGTCAGGAAGCGGCAGAATTATACTGCCAGAAATTTAGGAAATGGTCTGTGCTCACTAAATGGAATGAGGATGCTCTGGCTGCTATTTTCAGAAAAGGTCTTTCTGAAGCCCTTAAAGATGTTATAGTGGGCTTCCCTACGCCTACTGGCTTGAGCGAATCTATGTCTCTAGCCATTCAGATTGATCGGCGTCTGCGCGAGCACAAAGCTATGCACCATATGGCAGTGTCCTCTGAGCAGAGTCCTGAACCTATGCAATGTGATAGGATTTTGATTAGAACAGAACGGCAGGAATTCAGATGTCAGAATAGGCTGTGTTTTTACTGTGGTGATTCTGCTCATGTTATTTCTGATTGCCCTAAACATACTAGGAGGGTCGCTAGGTCTGTTACCATTAGTACTGTACAGCCTAAATTTCTTTTATCTGTGACCCTGATTTGCTCATTGTCGTCCTTTTCTGTCATGGCATTTGTGGATTCAGGCGCTGCCCTGAACTTAATGGACTTAGAATTCGCCAGGCGCTGTGGTTTTTCCTTGCAGCCTTTGCAGAGCCCTATTCCTTTGAGGGGCATTGATGCTACACCATTGGCCAAGGATAAACCTCAGTACTGGATGCAGATGACCATGTACATGGCTCCTGCACATCACGAAAATTGCCGTTTTTTGGTGTTGCATAACTTGCATGATGTTGTTGTACTGGGTTTTCCATGGTTACAGGAACATAATCCGGTGCTGGATTGGAAAACTATGTCTGTGACTAGTTGGGGTTGTCAAGGGGTACATAGTGATGTTCCTTTGATGTCAATTTCCTCTTCCCCCTCTTCTGAGGTCCCTGAGTTTTTGTCGGATTTCCAGGATGTATTTGATGAGCCCAAGTCCAGTTCACTTCCTCCACATAGGGACTGTGATTGTGCTATTAACTTGATTCCTGGTTGTAAGTTCCCTAAGGGCCGACTTTTCAATCTGTCTGTGCCAGAGCAGGCCGCCATGCGGAGTTATGTTAAGGAGTCTTTGGAGAAGGGGCATATTCGGCCGTCTTCGTCACCATTGGGAGCGGGTTTCTTTTTTGTTGCTAAGAAGGATGGCTCCTTGAGACCCTGTATAGATTATCGTCTTCTTAATAAGATCACGGTCAAATTCCAATACCCCTTGCCTTTGCTTTCTGATTTGTTTAATCAGATTAAGGGGGCTAGTTGGTTTACTAAGATTGACCTCCGAGGGGCATATAATCTTGTTCGTATTAAACAGGGTGACGAATGGAAAACTGCATTTAGTACGCCCGAAGACCATTTTGAATACCTTGTGATGCCATTCGGGCTCTCTAATGCTCCATCTGTGTTATGAACTGGTGATTCAGAACCACAATGGACCTAGTGGTTAAGAGCACACAAGGTGACCTGATAGTTACTAATAACATAGGACGAGCTCTGAGACGTGGGAACTCTGCTGACCGCAATCCCTAATCCTATCATACCACACTAGAGGTAGCCGTGGAGCGCTCCTGACCAGACCTAGGCGCCTCAGGCACAGCCTGAGAAACTAGCTAGCCCTGGAGATAGAAAGATAAGCCTACCTTGCCTCAGAGAAATTCCCCAAAGGAAAAGGCAGCCCCCCACATATAATGACTGTGAGTAAAGATGAAAATACAAACACAGAGATGAAATAGATTTTAGCAAAGTGAGGCCCGACTTACTGAATAGACCGAGGATAGGAAAGATAGCTTTGAAGTCAGCACAAAAACCTACAAACAACCACGCAGAGGGCGCAAAAAGACCCTCCGCACCGACTAACGGTACGGAGGTGCTCCCTCTGCGTCTCAGAGCTTCCAACAAGCAAGAAAAACCAATATAGCAAGCTGGACAGAAAAATAGCAAACAAAAGTAACACCAGCAAAACTTAGCTTATGCAGGGTAGACAGGCCACAAGAACGATCCAGGAGAGAACAAGACCAACACTGGAACATTGACTGGAGGCCAGGAACAAAGAACTAGGTGGAGTTAAATAGAGCAGCACCTAACGACTTAACCTCGTCACCTGAGGAAGGAAACTCAGAAGCCGCAGCCCCACTCACATCCACCAAAGGAAGCTCATAGACAGAACCAGCCGAAGTACCACTCATGACCACAGGAGGGAGCTTGACCACAGAATTCACAACACATCTGTGTTCCAATCCTTCATGCATGATATTTTCCGCAATTATCTTGATAAATTCATGGTTGTATATTTGGATGATATTTTGATTTTTTCCGATGATTGGGAGTCTCATGTGAAGCAGGTCAGGATGGTGTTCCAGATCCTTCGTGATAATGCTTTATTTGTGAAGGGGTCTAAGTGCCTATTCGGAGTTCAGAAGGTCTCTTTTTTGGGATTTATTTTTTCTCCCTCGTCTATGGAAATGGATCCTGTTAAGGTCCAAGCTATTCATGACTGGATTCAACCCACATCTGTGAAGAGCCTTCAAAAATTTTTGGGCTTTGCTAATTTCTATCGCCGTTTCATTGCCAACTTTTCCAGTGTGGTTAAGCCCCTTACTGATTTGACGAAGAAAGGCGCTGATGTGACGAATTGGTCCTCTGCGGCTGTTGAGGCCTTTCGGGAGCTTAAGCGCCGATTTACTTCTGCCCCTGTGTTGCGTCAGCCGGATGTTTCTCTTCCTTTTCAGGTGGAGGTTGACGCTTCTGAGATTGGGGCAGGGGCCGTTTTGTCTCAGAGGGATTCTGATGGTTCTTTGATTAAACCGTGTGCTTTTTTTTCCAGAAAGTTTTCGCCTGCAGAACGCAATTATGATGTCGGCAATCGGGAGTTGTTGGCTATGAAGTGGGCGTTTGAGGAGTGGCGACATTGGCTTGAGGGAGCTAAGCACCGCGTTGTGGTCTTGACTGATCATAAGAATCTGATTTACCTCGAGATTCTTTCTGCCATCTCCCCTGATTTGCGGCAGGTGCTTTGGGAATTTCAGGCTGATAGACCTGACCGCTGTCCAGTGGGGAAGCTGTTTGTTCCTGATGGATGGACAAGTAAGGCGATTTCTGAGGTTCATTGTTCTGTGTTGGCTGGTCATCCTGGGATTTTTGGTACCAGAGATTTGGTTGCTAGGTCCTTTTGGTGGCCTTCCTTGTCGCACGATGTGCGTGCTTTTGTGCAGTCCTGTGGGACTTGCGCCCGGGCCAAGCCTTGCTGTTCATGCGCTAGTGGGTTGCTTTTGCCTTTGCCGGTCCCTGAGAGGCCCTGGATGCATATTTCCATGGATTTTATTTCGGATCTTCCTGTTTCCCAGAAGATGTCTGTTATCTGGGTTGTTTGTGACCGGTTCTCTAAAATGGTCCATCTGGTACCTTTGCCTAAGTTGCCTTCCTCCTCAGATTTGGTTCCATTGTTTTTTCAGCATGTGGTTCGTTTGCATGGCATTCCGGAGAATATTGTGTCTGACAGAGGTTCTCAGTTTGTCTCTAGGTTTTGGCGGGTCTTTTGTGCTAGGATGGGCATTGATTTGTCTTTTTCTTCGGCGTTTCATCCTCAGACTAATGGCCAAACTGAGCGAACTAATCAGACCTTGGAGACCTATTTGAGATGCTTTGTGTCTGCTGATCAGGATGATTGGGTGGCTTTTTTGCCAATGGCCGAGTTTGCCCTTAATAATCGGGCTAGTTCGGCTACTTTGGTTTCACCTTTCTTTTGTAATTTTGGTTTTCATCCTCGTTTTTCTTCTGGGCAGGTTGAGCCTTCTGATTGTCCTGGTGTGGATTCTGTGGTGGACAGGCTGCAGCAGATTTGGACTCATGTGGTGGACAATTTGACGTTGTCTCAGGAAAAGGCTCAACGTTTTGCTAACCGCCGTCGGTGTGTTGGTCCCCGGCTTCGTGTGGGGATTTGGTTTGGTTGTCTTCTCGTCATGTTCCTATGAAGGTTTCTTCCCCTAAGTTTAAGCCTCGGTTTATTGGTCCTTATAAGATTTCTGAAATTATCAATCCGGTGTCTTTTTGTTTGGCTCTTCCAGCCTCTTTTGCCATTCATAATGTTTTCCATAGATCTTTGTTGCGGAGATATGTGGTGCCCGTTGTTCCCTCAGTTGATCCTCCTGCCCCGGTGTTGGTTGAGAGAGAGTTGGAATATGAGGTTGAGAAAATTTGGATTCTCGTTTTTCGAGGCAGAGGCTTCAGTATCTTGTCAAGTGGAAGAGTTATGGCCAGGAGGATAATTTTTGGGTTGTTGCCTCCGATGTCAATGCCACCGATTTGGTTCGTGCTTTTCACTTGGCTCGTTCTGATCGGCCTGGGGGCTCTGGTGAGGGTTCGGTGACCCCTCCTCAAGGGGGGGGGGGTACTGTTGTGAATTCCGCTCTTGGGCTCCCTCCGGTGGTTGTAAGTGGCACTTTTGTGAGTTCTGCTCTTGGGCTCCCTCTGGTGGTTTTAAGTGGTATGGCTGCTCCTTGGATTTAGCAGTCAGCAGCTGCTTCCACTGATTGTCTATTCTGCTCAGCTATTTAGCCTGGCTCTTTCCTTCAGCTTGTGCCACTTGTCAATGGTTCCTGGTTGGATTCACATCTCTTTGGATTTCCCTGTTATCCTGACCAGTTCAGCAAAGCTAAGTCCTTGCTTGCTCTTTTCTGTCCACAGGTTGTGGACTTATCCGTTCTGTGCTTTCTATGTTTGTCCAGCTTGTCAGTGTGAATTTATTCAGTTAAGCTGGAAGCTCTGGGAAGCAGATTTACCCTCCACACCTTTAGTCAGGTGTGGAGATTTTTGTAAACTCTGTGTGGATATTTTGTAGTGTTTTATACTGACCGCACAGTGTTCCATCCTGTCCTATCTATCTAGCTAGACTGGCCTCCTGTGCTCATCCTGGTTTCATTCTGTGTATGTCTTTTCCCTCTCCACTCACAGTCATTACTTGTGGGGGCTATCTATCCTTTGGGGATTTTCTCTGAGGCAAGATAGTTTTCCTGTTTCTATCTTTAGGGGTAGTTAGTTCTCAGGCTGTGACGAGGTGCCTAGGGAGTGTCAGGAGCATCCCACGGCTACTTCTAGTGTTGTGTTGAGCTTAGGGACTGCAGTCAGTGCAGGTACCACTTCCTTCAGAGCTCGTCCCATGTTGCTCCTAAACCACCAGATCATAACAGCACTCACAGACCAGTCTAATTCAAGTATGTAAACTTTTTCAGAACTTAACTTCACATACAGTGGGTCAGTGTCACTATAAGAAGCAGGAAATGCTGAATATAATATGTGCACTCACATGAGCTATAGAATCTTGGTGGCTTCAAACACATTAAGTGGCACTTAATTTAATTAATTATTATTAAATTGATTATTTCCCCAAGATTTCTCTCATGTGCAGGATGAAAAATAGATTAGGTGTAAGAATGTTGGCTATCCTTAGCAAAGTGTGTTTGCCATAGGCTTCGTAAGTTGGTAAGTCTTGTTCTCAGGCTTGGATTTTTATGGAATAATAGGAAAGTTAGACAGCAAGGTCTTTGATCCCTTTCCTGTTTTGTTTTTCTCTGTAGCTCTCCTGGTGTTGGGTTAAACACATTGTTTAGTTTGGGAAGTGAGATAAAGAAGACTTGAGAAAAAGAAAGAGAGAGCAGTCTGAATATTTTATTGTATTGATTAAATTGAAAATTTGATCTGACAATTACATTTTTTTACAGTAAAAAATCAGCAGTTAGCATATTAGTTACCATAGGGACTATCATAATGCAGCATCACAATACAGAGTCTAAATCACCGGCAAATAAAGACGCCTAGAGACAGAGCCCTTGGATTTCTTTTAGGATACTAGAGGCTATTATATTTGTTATATAATTAGTGGGATACTTTTAGGGATTCTTATGGCCTAGACGAGCCTCTCGCAATTCTATTATTAATACATCCATAATTTTCACACAGCGGAAAACATTACTACTACTTCCTTTCAGTATTAGAACTTGAATGACTTCTTGTCTAAGTCTGTGCTTTTCAAAAACAACTTCTTTAATTAATTTTAACACTGTAGTCAAGCAAATATGTTGATTATGTTACATTACATTATGAGAAGAAAATGCTAAATCTAATAGCTGCAGTGTACTACACAGGCAGAGAACATTTAAGTAATGGAGAAATGTTGTAGTTTGTTTAAAATATTATCGTGATTGTAAATCATTTGTAAGATTTTCCTTCAGGTGGAAATTAAAAAGAGTTCTCCAGGTAAAAGTTAAGGAAATAGTATTTGGAATTGGTTGAGAGTTGCATCCAGGGACTGTAGTATAATATAGAACAACCATTACAATTTTGCAGCGTTTTTACATATATGCAGTTTTAAACACCCTCAGGCAATATCAATGAAAACATTATTAGATGCCATCAGAGGGTACGAGATGAGACTTAAGATGCCTCTACACTGACTAAAAAGCGGGAACGAGCTTTACTAAGAATGCTCTTTTGCTGATTATCAGGCTGTCTAAATTGAATGCCAATCACCCAACAAACAAGAAAAATGCTCGTTCGTTGGGTGAAATGATTTTTAAGGTTGCATAAATGTCATTATTTTTGGCAGCACATGACCTTGTGTAAACAGGACAACTGCTGACACACAATGATATTTTATGTGCTCAGAACATCTATCACTGATCATTCTGTGCACATGGAAGTATGTTAGTTTAACTCCTTACGAATATATGATGTACAGTTAAGTCATAGGTCGGGTCCTTGACTTCAATGTGAGCTCACATCTTTTCGGGCAGATGATAGCTGATTTAATCAGCGATCATCTGATTCTAACAGCCAGAGCTACAAACAGCTGTTAACATGTTGAATACTGCTGTCGATCTCTGACAGTGGCATTTCACTTGCACCAACAGGGAGGAACATCATTCCACATGCTCGATGGTGCTCCTCTGATGTAATCACGAGGCACCGATGGGTTGCCATGACAGCTGTGGGTCTGCTGAAGACCTCTGTTCTTGTCAAGATGATTCTCCTGTGAAAGCCAGCATTTAGCTGCTGTTCTTAGGAGACAATAATTTTGGCTATACAGAGCAGTCCTAAGGCACTGCTATGTATAGCACAAGCAATCAGACAATGTCAGCTTCAGGTCCCCTAAGGGAACTAACAAATACAGTAAAAAAAGGGAAAAAATGTTCTTAAAAATATGAAAAAATCATAAAATACAACAGTTCAAATTACCCCAGTTTAGCCCCATTAAAAATGAAGCAATTAAAAAATATATACAGCATACACATATTTGGCATTTCTTCATTTGTAAAAGTCCAATCTATCAAAATATAAAATAATTTAATCCAATTGATTAAAAATCAAAATGTCAGATTCAGGGTTTTTTGGCCACTGCAACATTGCAATAAAATGCAATTAGATCTACCTTCTCTCTACACAAGATTCAAAGTTTAAGAGGATTCCTCCCATTGTAGAGGAAGGTACCAGAATAGCAGCTGGGAAATACCTTCGACTGAAGGTCCAGGGAAAGGCTTCCTGTGCTGTGCTGAACCCATGGAGTATCTTAAGGGATTGGACACTCAGGAGGTCTTGACCAGGTAGTGCGATTTGGAGCAGGTAGATTAGCGTTTTACCACATCCTCCCATTCATAGTCCCTGTAGCATGGACTAAGTTCATTCTGGGCTGAAGGTAGCTGCCGTGACCAAATATTTTCATGCAAGGCCTCCATCTTGTTCAGAACTTTTTTATCCTCTCAGGTTGTGACTGCAGCATGGATAAGCTGTGGCACTAGCAGCTTTGCACCAAAGAGGACATCTCAACCGTGACCCATTCTTTTAAAGAATCTCCTAATCGGCTTCTATTTTTTGCACCTAAGTAATTCAAACCCATAAGTATTAACCCTTGGTGACTCCTGAACTGCCCCTATTCATGTTTCTCTACAGCTATTTTCCTCAGCACTTTCTTAGCCAGCAAAACTATCCTTTTTGAATGTGATTTCCACAGTCTAAAGTGATTTTATTCTGTTCTCCAGAAGTACTAGTGTAGAATAGAGCAAGCAGCAGTAATCACTAAAAGTAGCACTTGCCGGAGAAAGCTGCCTTTTGGGGTGTTATTCTCTCATCTAACAGTTAGGCTATGTGCAAACGTTCAGGAATTCATGCAGAAAATTCCTGTGGAAATCCGGACATTTCTGCCAGATTTCTGCATGAAATCCGCATGCGTTTTTTGCGCGTTTTTGCGCGGTTTTCCCCAGACACTTCCCAATGCATTAGACAGTGGGAAAACCGCAAAAAAAACGCAAAATTAATGAGCAGGTTCATTATTTTTCCGCAATGCGTTTTTCATGCGGAAAAACGCACATCATGTGCACAGAAATTGCAGATTTCATTAAAAATGATAGGATGCTTAATGTATGCAGATTATTTGCGGTTTTATAGCGCAAAAACGCTAAAAAACCGCAAATAATCTGCAACGTGTGCACATAGCCTAAAACTCATCCCCAATTATATCAATACTGTCCATACTTGGCATTGGAAAAAGTTCAGCCATCAAAAACAGTATGGGTAATTGTTATTGCACAGCAAAGATCCAGGCGCAAATGTAGTTTTCCCTTTGTTTATTGCTAAGTTAGTATTAAAGTTATGCTATAAAAACAAAATAGAGAAACCTGCACTGATACTCTTAGTTAATTAAACTAGAGAAATATTTACTAACATACAGAATACAGCTAAAAGGCCTATGAGAAAGTGAAGATGCCCATATGCTGAACAATCCAAACCCACGCATCTCCAAGGAAACACATTAAAGTGTAGCTCTTAAAGTTAATTAAGGTACTAATACAAATCTAGATGAAAAATAATCTAAATTCTTAAACAAAATGATAGACATGTAGGTTGAACACAAGGAAAAATGTTTATTCAGCGTTTCATGGCAGCCTTTCTTTTTTATAGAAAATAATCAATAAGCAGTTGCCCTTAAAACAATATTAAAGAGTATATATCCGGGACTTTAAAAAACAAGGCATATATTTTCTAACAGAGGCAACTACCTGCCTGTTGTACCCAGGGCTGCCACTAGGAATTTTGAGGCCCCATACTGGCAAAATTTTCGGGGCCCCCTTGAGACTCCGCCCAGGCTCCACCCCTTAAACTGTCCACAGTCCCACCGCTCTCTCTTGAAAAAACTCCACTTCTCACCAATCACACATTAACAGTTCCCATCACCAGATCACACGTATAGCCAGCAGCTTTTGTTTTAGCCAAAAGATTTTTCTAATCTGCCACCACAAGGCAGACTCTTTTGGCCGAGCTCTACTCTACGCTAACCTATTAAAAATTTGTTAAAATATGCAATACAATTTAGGTATATTTTTATTTATTTTTCAATTTTTAATATGACTAATAATATCATATACAAGGGACAAATACATTGGACCATGACCAGATCACATATTACCCCCACATAGTGACCTGTAATACCACATACAAGAAACTAATACTGCCACACCATGTCCAGATCACATATTATCACCACAGTGACCGAATAATACCATATACAAGAGACAAATACCACCACACCATGACCAGACCACATATTACCACCACAGTGACCTATACCACATACAAGGAACAAATACTACCACACCATGTCCAGATCACATATTACCACCACAGTGACCGAAGAACAGCAATCTGTTAAAATATGCAATACCATTTAGGTATATTTTTATTTATTTTTCAATTTTTAATATGACCGATAATATCATATACAAGGGACAAATACACTGCACCTTGTCCAGATCACATATTACCACCACAGTGACTGAATAATACCAGATACAAGAGACAAATACCACCACACCATGACCAGACCACATATTACCACCACAGTGACCTATACCATATACAAGGAACAAATACTGCCACACCATGTCCAGATCACATATTACCACAACAGTGATCGAAGAACAGCACATACAAAGAACAAATACCACCACACCATGACCAGACCACATATAACCACCACATGGTGATGAATAATACCACATACAGGGAACAAATACCGCAACACCATGGCCGGACAACATATTACCACCACATAGTGACTGAATATTAAATTACTGATCATTAATAAAAAAAACACAATACTTTCACCAAAAGGGCCATTATAAACAAGAGATCTGTACTTAGTATGCAGTGTCTGTGTACAGGTGATACAGTGATCACTGGTGACATTATTCACAGGAGCTCTGTATATAGTGTCAGTGTAAAAGTAATATAGTGATCACCGGTGACATTGTGCACAGGACCGCTGTATATAGTATACAGTGTATAGTGTCAGTGTACAGGTAACACACTGACTCACCAGTGACATCTCTAGGTGTATTCCTTTAGCTTCACTTTTCATCTTATTTCAGCACAGACCACCATCACTTTTTCCAGCCAGGAGTCATCTCTGCAGGTAATAACACAGTTATCTAGAGCTCCGCTTGCTGAACACATTACTTAGTGTTACTTAACATAGTGTCGCTCTGCACAGTAACAGGACCGCCCCCCCCCATTTAAAACAGTATCCTCAAAAAATAAAATAAATACATCACTGAAGTAATAATATCCCTTAATTAGCCCCTATGGGAATAATATCCCCCAGCCTGGCCCCATGTATCTCATTCCTGGCTGCAGCCATATGTTTTCCCATTCTGCCCTCATGAGTACCCATCCTGCCTCATCTGTCCCCATGATTCTGCCCCATCTGTCCCCACGATCCTGCCCCATCTGTCCCCATGATCCTGCCCCATCTGTCCCGATGATCCTGCCCCATCTGTCCCCATGATCCTGCTCCATCTGTCCCTATGATCCTGCCCCATCTGTCCCCATGATCCTGCCCCACCTGTCCCCATGATCCTTCCCCATCTGTCCCCATGATCCTGCCCGATCTGTCCCTATGATCCTTCCCCATCTGTCCCCATGATCCTGCCCCATCTGTCCGCATGATCCTGCCCCATCTGTCCCTATAAACCTGCCCCATCTGTCCCTATGATCCTGCCCCATCTGTCCCCATGACCCTGCCCCATCTGTCCCCATGATCCTGCCCCATCTGTCGCCATGTTAGGGGTCGAGTTCCCGCTTCTGCACAGGGGGAATCTCGAGCCACCTCAGCTGCGGTCTCCCATTCTTGTCCAGCCGCAGTGGAGTCTGCTCAGCAAGGACGTCGGTCCCAGCGTCTTGCTCATTCTCACTCTGTTCTGAGAGTTACTGCTGCTTCTTCAGTCTCTGCTATTAAAGTCTGTGCTGGTCAGCAGCGAGCGGACTTCTCTGGGACTAAGTCCTTGTCTGCACGTACTGAGCATGCCCAGCGTAAGGTCTCCCGTTGGAGATCGAGGGTCATGTGCTCAGGCTCTGCAGCACATTCCATTGGTCCTCTTGGCAGGTCCTAGAAGGGCAAAAGTGCTGTGGCCACTTCCTGTGCTGCTGCTATATAAACTGCTCATGACCGCACGGCCATGCGCTAGTATTGTCAAACAATTGCTAATGTGTGTATGTTGTGAGTGCAAGTCGTCCTTGGATACCCCTACCCTATAGTATGACTGTTCGCGGAAGGTGTATGGCTGCTACCTAGCGCCCGACTTATCCTACAGCACTAGTCACACATTATAGCGTCCAGTTGCTGTGTCCGCCAGTACGGCGCCGTGCACTTCCTCTGTGCTTTCCTTACCCAAGCCTGGGTGGTTAGTGGCGTTCGTCAGTGCGGCACTGCATGTTCTTCTGTTTCATTTCACACCCAGTTGCGGTGTTGCGCCAGCAAGGGTCTAATCGGACTTCAATCCCAGTTGGGGTTGAGTTCGCTGACTACTTGCTCGCGCTTTAGGTGCGGTACCGCGGTCCTGTGCCTTAACAGGATTGCTTCTTTCACGCTGGGTGAGGTTAACCCACGCGTGTATACTCTAGTGTACCGCCATATAGTCTGCAAATTGCTAGCAGCAGGTTTTCACCTGCACGGTGGACCCCGGACTGCGAACGCATCTATACCATCTGTCTTGGTGCGTTCCGCCAGTCCTAACAGAATACTAGCGCCAGGGTCTGGCTAGTAAAATGGCTGACGACCAGTGTTTACAGCGGTACATCCAGCAGCTGGAGGGAAGGTTGGCGGCTCTTGAGCGTTCTACCTCAGCCGTGGATGTTACTGCTGTCGCTGTTCAGGCTGCAAGTGTGGCTGCAGCTACCTTGTCCACTGCCGCTCCTGTACCGACGCTATCTCGCCTCCCGCTACCAGAGAAATTTTCTGGTGACAGTAAGTCCTGTAGGGGTTTCGTGAGTCAGTGCTCAATACATCTCGAGCTTCTGGCCTCTCGTTTCCCTACAGAGCGGGCTAAGGTGGGCTTTATAATTTCCTTATTGTCGGACAGGGCGTTGCAGTGGGCTACGCCGCTGTGGGAGCGTGGCGATCATGTGGTGCAGAGTGCTCCGTTATTCCTGAGCACTCTGAAACAGGTCTTTCTAGGACCTCGTGTCACCCATGACACGGCGCTCCAACTGTTGGCACTGACTCAGGGCTCGTCCTTGGTCAGCCTTTTTGCCGTCCATTTCCGCACTCTGGCATCTGAGCTGGAGTGGTCGGATAAAGCCCTTATCCCTATATTTTGGAGGGGGCTGGCTGACCACGTTAAGGATGCTCTGGCCACTAGGGAGATTCCCGCCACACTGGAGGAGTTAATAGCAGTATCTAATCGCATTGACCTCCGTTTTCACGAGCGGAGGTTAGAGCGAGCCCAGTGTAGGCAGAGGTTTCGGCTTGCTCCCACCTTCGCCAAACCTTTGGAATCTCCAGTCCAGGCTCCTGAGTTCCAGGAACCTAAGGTGGTGTCACGAGCGGAATCTAAGTCCCAGACCGCTCGTGCACTCCAGGGTTGCCATGTTTGCCAACAGTCAGGACATCTTGCCACCAGATGTCATCAGCGGTCGAGGAAACGTCAGCGTCTAGTGGTAGTAGGTGGAGGTGCACTAGACACTGCGACGTTTGCCTCCAAATTGTCCTTTAAAGGGACAATTACCTTTGGCTCATCCTCCCACTCGGTAGACCTCTGCGTGGATTCTGGGGCGGAGGGCAATTTTATGTCTTCTGCCTTCGCCCAACGTCACGCAATACCCCTGGTTATGCTATCTCAACCAGTAACGGTACGAGTGGTGAATGGGTCGACACTCCCCGCACAGATAACACATCAGACCATCCCTGTTACTCTGTCCCTGTCGCCATCCCATCAGAAGATTATTTCTCTGCTCGTCATTCCTGAGGGTATTGATGAGGTCCTGTTGGGGATACCTTGGCTACGGTACCACTCTCCTCACATCGAGTGGTCCTCAGGCAGAATTCTGGGATGGGGTGAATCATGTGGGGGTAGGTGTCACCGAGAGTGCGTTCAGGTTGCTACTACTGAGGTACCCGCAGATCTATCCTCTCTCCCCAAGCAATATTGGTCTTACGCAGATGTGTTCTCCAAGAAGGCGGCGGAGACCCTTCCGCCCCATCGCCCCTATGACTGTCCTATCGATCTCTTGCCTGGTGCGGAGCCTCCCCAGGGTCGAGTTTATCCATTTTCTCTCCCGGAGACGGAGGCCATGTCTCAGTACATTCAAGAGAATCTGGCAAGAGGGTTTATCAGGAAGTCAGTGTCACCTGCTGGGGCAGGGTTCTTCTTCGTGCAGAAGAAGAATGGGGAGCTACGTCCATGCATAGACTACAGGGGTCTTAACGCTATCACCGTTAAGAACAAGTATCCTTTGCCCTTGATATCTGAGCTCTTCGATAGGCTTCGGGGAGCAAGAGTATTTACTAAATTAGATCTGCGGGGTGCTTACAACCTGATTCGCATCCGTGAGGGGGACGAATGGAAAACGGCGTTTAACACCAGAGATGGGCACTATGAGTATCTGGTGATGCCCTTCGGGCTCTGTAATGCCCCAGCCGTTTTTCAAGACTTTGTCAACGACATCTTCCGGGATATGCTTTCCACCTCAGTTGTAGTCTATCTGGATGATATTCTCATCTTTTCTCCAGATATTGACTCCCACCGGAGAGATGTTGGCAGAGTCTTCGACCTCCTACGGGCAAACTCTCTTTACGCTAAGTTGGAGAAGTGTATGTTTGAGCAGGAGTCTTTGCCGTTCCTGGGCTATATCATCTCCGCCCAGGGATTGGCTATGGATCCTGCCAAACTACAGGCTGTGATGGACTGGCAAGAGCCCCATTCTCTTAAAGCGGTGCAGCACTTTATGGGGTTCATTAACTATTACCGCCAGTTCATTCCCCACTTCTCAACTCTGGTAGCTCCCTTGGTAGCCCTCACCAAGAAGGGAGCGAATCCTAAATTGTGGTCGGAAGAGGTCTCCAAGGCCTTCACTTCTATTAAGTCCCACTTTGCTAGCGCTCCCATCTTACATCGTCCCGATGTGGATAAGCCATTCCTAATGGAGGTGGATGCCTCGTCCGTTGGTGCTGGAGCAGTCCTCTACCAGAAGGATGCTCAAGGTCGGAAGTGTTGTGAATTCTGTGGCTGAGTTCACTTCTGTGGTCACAAGTGGTATTGCAGTCTCTGGGCTTCCTCCCTCAGGTGTTTTGGTGAGCTCGTTGGCTGCCTTGCTATTTAGCTCCACCTGAGTCTGTCTTCCTTGCTCCTTGTCAATGTTCCAGTGTTGGATCTGAGCTACTGCATCTTTCCTTGGGCCTGCTGCTCTGCTAGATAAGTGCTTCTAGTTTGTTTTCTGTTTTTTCTGTCCAGCTTGCTATTAACTTTTGCTGGAAGCTCTGAGAAGCAAAGGGGTGCTCCGCCGTGCTGTTAGTTCGGCACGGTGGGTCTTTTTGCCCCTTTGCGTGGTTTTCGTTTTAGGGTTTTTTGTAGACTGCATAGTTCTCTTTGCTATCCTCGCTCTGTCTAGAATATCGGGCCTCACTTTGCTGAATCTATTTCATTCCTACGTTTGTCTTTTCATCTTGCTAACAGTCATTATATGTGGGGGGCTGCCTATTCCTTTGGGGTATTTCTCTGAGGTAAGTCAGGCTTGTATTTCTATCTTCAGGCTAGTCAGCTCCTCAGGCAGTGCCGAGTTGCATAGGTAGTGATAGACGCAATCCACTGCTGCTTATAGTTGTGTGAGGATAGATCAGGTACTGCCACTGTTGTGAATTCTGTGGCTGAGTTCACTTCTGTGGTCACAAGTGGTATTGCAGTCTCTGGGCTTCCTCCCTCAGGTGTTTTGGTGAGCTCGTTGGCTGCCTTGCTATTTAGCTCCACCTGAGTCTGTCTTCCTTGCTCCTTGTCAATGTTCCAGTGTTGGATCTGAGCTACTGCATCTTTCCTTGGGCCTGCTGCTCTGCTAGATAAGTGCTTCTAGTTTGTTTTCTGTTTTTTCTGTCCAGCTTGCTATTAACTTTTGCTGGAAGCTCTGAGAAGCAAAGGGGTGCTCCGCCGTGCTGTTAGTTCGGCACGGTGGGTCTTTTTGCCCCTTTGCGTGGTTTTCGTTTTAGGGTTTTTTGTAGACTGCATAGTTCTCTTTGCTATCCTCGCTCTGTCTAGAATATTATTTGAAGAGTCCAAGTCTGATGCCCTACCTCCGCATAGGAATTGTGATTGTGCTATCGATTTGATTCCTGGTAGTAAATTCCCTAAGGGTCGTTTATTTAATTTGTCCGTACCTGAACACACCGCTATGCGCAGTTATGTGAAGGAGTCCCTGGAGAAGGGACATATTCGTCCATCGTCGTCACCATTGGGAGCAGGGTTCTTTTTTGTAGCCAAGAAGGATGGTTCGCTAAGACCGTGTATTGATTACCGCCTTCTTAATAAGATCACTGTTAAGTTTCAGTATCCCTTGCCATTGATTTCTGACTTGTTTGCTCGGATTAAGGGGGCTAGTTGGTTTACTAAGATTGATCTTCGTGGTGCGTATTATCTGGTGAGAATCAGGCAGGGAGATGAATGGAAAACGGCATTTAATACGCCCGAGGGTCATTTTGAGTATCTGGTGATGCCGTTCGGACTTGCCAATGCTCCATCTGTTTTTCAGTCTTTTATGCATGACATTTTCCGTGAGTATCTGGATAAATTCTTGATTGTTTACTTGGATGACATTTTGATCTTCTCAGATGATTGGGAGTCTCATGTGAAGCAAGTCAGAATGGTTTTCCAGGTACTGCGTGCTAATTCCTTGTTCGTGAAGGGATCAAAGTGTCTCTTCGGTGTGCAGAAAGTTTCATTTTTGGGGTTCATCTTTTCCCCTTCTACTATCGAGATGGATCCGGTTAAGGTTCAGGCCATCCAGGATTGGACTCAGCCGACATCTCTTAAAAGTCTGCAGAAATTCCTGGGCTTTGCTAATTTTTATCGTCGCTTCATCTGTAATTTTTCTAGCATTGCCAGACCATTGACCGATTTGACCAAGAAGGGTGCTGATTTGGTTAATTGGTCTTCTGCTGCCGTGGAAGCTTTTCAGGAGTTGAAGCGTCGTTTTTGCTGTGCCCCTGTGTTGTGTCAACCTGATGTTTCTCTTCCGTTCCAGGTCGAGGTTGATGCTTCTGAGATTGGTGCAGGGGCGGTTTTGTCACAGAGAGGTTCTGGTTGCTCAGTGTTCAAACCATGTGCTTTCTTTTCCAGGAAATTTTCTGCTGCTGAGCGTAATTATGATGTGGGCAACCGAGAGTTGCTGGCCATGAAGTGGGCATTCGAGGAGTGGCGTCATTGGCTTGAGGGTGCTAAGCATCGCGTGGTGGTATTGACTGATCATAAGAACCTTACTTATCTTGAGTCTGCCAAGCGCTTGAATCCTAGACAGGCCCGTTGGTCGTTATTTTTTGCTCGTTTTGATTTTGTGATTTCATACCTTCCGGGCTCTAAAAATGTGAAGGCGGATGCTCTGTCTAGGAGTTTTGTGCCCGACTCTCCGGGGTTATCTGAGCCGGCGAGTATCCTCAAGGAAGGAGTCATTGTGTCTGCCATCTCCCCTGATTTGCGGAGAGTGTTGCAGAAATTTCAGGCTAATAAACCTGATCGTTGTCCGGCCGAGAAACTGTTCGTCCCTGATAGGTGGACTAGTAAAGTTATCTCTGAACTTCATTGTTCGGTGCTGGCCGGTCATCCAGGAATCTTTGGTACCAGGGAGTTGGTTGCTAGATCCTTCTGGTGGCCATCTCTGTCACGGGATGTGCGTGCTTTTGTGCAGTCCTGTGGAATTTGTGCTAGGGCTAAGCCCTGCTGTTCACGTGCCAGTGGGTTGCTTTTGCCCTTGCCGGTCCCGAAGAGGCCTTGGACACATATTTCGATGGATTTCATTTCTGACCTTCCCGTTTCTCAAAAAATGTCGGTCATTTGGGTGGTCTGTGATCGCTTTTCTAAAATGGTCCATCTGGTGCCCTTGGTTAAATTGCCTTCCTCCTCTGATTTGGTGCCTTTGTTCTTCCAGCATGTGGTTCGTTTACATGGCATTCCTGAGAATATTGTTTCTGACAGAGGTTCCCAGTTTGTCTCGAGGTTCTGGCGAGCCTTTTGTGGTAGGATGGGCATTGACCTATCTTTCTCCTCGGCCTTCCATCCTCAGACTAATGGCCAGACCGAACGAACCAATCAGACCTTGGAAACATATCTGAGATGTTTTGTTTCCGCTGACCAGGATGATTGGGTGTCATTTTTGCCGTTGGCTGAGTTCGCCCTTAATAATCGGGCCAGCTCAGCTACCTTGGTCTCTCCATTTTTCTGCAATTCTGGGTTCCATCCTCGTTTCTCTTCAGGACAGGTTGAGTCTTCGGACTGTCCTGGTGTGGATTCTGTGGTGGACAGGTTGCAGCAGATCTGGACTCAGGTAGTGGACAATTTGACCTTGTCCCAGGAGAAGGCTCAGCTTTTCGCTAATCGCAGACGCCGTGTGGGACCCCGACTTCGTGTTGGGGATCTGGTTTGGTTATCTTCTCGTCATATTCCTATGAAGGTTTCCTCTCCTAAATTTAAACCTCGTTTTATTGGTCCGTATAGGATTTCTGAGATTCTCAATCCGGTGTCTTTTCGTCTGACCCTCCCAGACTCCTTTTCCATACATAATGTATTCCATAGGTCGTTGTTGAGGAGATACGTGGCACCTATGGTTCCATCTGTGGAGCCTCCTGCCCCTGTTTTGGTGGAGGGGGAATTGGAGTATATTGTGGAGAAGATTTTGGATTCTCGTGTCTCTAGACGGAAACTCCAGTATCTGGTCAAATGGAAGGGTTATGCTCAGGAAGATAATTCCTGGGTTTTTGCCTCTGATGTCCATGCCCCAGATCTTGTTCGTGCCTTTCATGTGGCTCATCCTGGTCGGCCTGGGGGTTCTGGTGAGGGTTCGGTGACCCCTCCTCAAGGGGGGGGTACTGTTGTGAATTCTGTGGCTGAGTTCACTTCTGTGGTCACAAGTGGTATTGCAGTCTCTGGGCTTCCTCCCTCAGGTGTTTTGGTGAGCTCGTTGGCTGCCTTGCTATTTAGCTCCACCTGAGTCTGTCTTCCTTGCTCCTTGTCAATGTTCCAGTGTTGGATCTGAGCTACTGCATCTTTCCTTGGGCCTGCTGCTCTGCTAGATAAGTGCTTCTAGTTTGTTTTCTGTTTTTTCTGTCCAGCTTGCTATTAACTTTTGCTGGAAGCTCTGAGAAGCAAAGGGGTGCTCCGCCGTGCTGTTAGTTCGGCACGGTGGGTCTTTTTGCCCCTTTGCGTGGTTTTCGTTTTAGGGTTTTTTGTAGACTGCATAGTTCTCTTTGCTATCCTCGCTCTGTCTAGAATATCGGGCCTCACTTTGCTGAATCTATTTCATTCCTACGTTTGTCTTTTCATCTTGCTAACAGTCATTATATGTGGGGGGCTGCCTATTCCTTTGGGGTATTTCTCTGAGGTAAGTCAGGCTTGTATTTCTATCTTCAGGCTAGTCAGCTCCTCAGGCAGTGCCGAGTTGCATAGGTAGTGATAGGCGCAATCCACTGCTGCTTATAGTTGTGTGAGGATAGATCAGGTACTGCAGTCTACAGAGATTCCACGTCTCAGAGCTCGTCCTATTGTTTTTGGTTATTGCCAGATCTCTGTATGTGCGCTGATTACTGCACGCTGTGTTGCCTGATTGCCGGCCATAACACGGAAGCATCCATGCTTCTTCTTCTTCTCTAAGACTTTCTCGCCAGCGGAGAGAAACTACTCCATCGGGGATAGGGAGCTGCTAGCAATGAAGTTGGCCTTTTCAGAATGGAGACATCTTCTGGAAGGTGCGCGGTTTCCCTTCCAGGTTTACACTGACCACAAAAATTTGGTCTACTTACAGACAGCCCAGCGGCTAAATTCTCGCCAAGCCAGATGGTCCTTGTTCTTTTCCCGGTTCCACTTTTCTCTTCATTTTCTCGCCGGGGAGAAGAATA
This sequence comes from Ranitomeya imitator, assembly GCF_032444005.1. Taxonomy (NCBI): domain Eukaryota; kingdom Metazoa; phylum Chordata; class Amphibia; order Anura; family Dendrobatidae; genus Ranitomeya; species Ranitomeya imitator. The sequence goes on along the minus strand of NC_091282.1, from coordinate 268,687,420 downwards.
TTCGTGCTGATGCTCTCTCTCGCTCCCTTATGTCAACTGAAGAGGAGGAAGAGGAGCCTCGGCTTATTGTTCCCTCTGAGAGCCTGAGAACCGTAGCACCGGTTTCGCTTGAGTCTGTGCCTCCGGGCAAGACTTTTGTGCCCATTAATTTGCGACCGGAGGTTCTCTCTTGGGCTCATTCGTCCAGAGTGGGTGGACACTTTGGGACAAAGAGGACATCTGAGCTACTGGCGAGGACGTACTGGTGGCCGCATATGGTCCGGGATGTCAGGGATTATATTCTGGCGTGTGTCTCCTGCTCCAAAAATAAATCTCCGCGTCAAAGGCCAGCTGGGTTGCTCTATCCCTTGCCGGTGGCAGATAGGCCCTGAGAGATGGTCGGGATGGACTTTGTCGTGGGTTTGCCCAAGTCTCGCGGCTGTACCATCATTTGGGTCATCACCGTTCATTTCTCGAAAATGGTGCATTTGGTGCCGCTACCACGGTTACCTTCTGCACGGGCCTTGGCTGCATTGTTCATTAAGCACATCTTCCGCCTACATGGTATGCCTGAAAAAATTGTCAGTGACCGGGGTCCCCAGTTTGCGTCTCGGTTCTGGAGAGAGCTGTGTCGTCTTCTCAGTATTGAGTTGAATCTCTCTTCCGCTTATCATCCCGAGACGAATGTGTTGGTAGAGAGGGCCAACCAGACCTTGGTCACATACCTGCGACATTTTGTTTCAGCCAGGCAGGATGACTGGGCATCCTTGCTATCATGGGCAGAGTTTGCGCTGAAGAACGCCGTAGCTGACTCCACTGGACAAACCCCATTCCTCCTCAACTATGGTCAGCATCCACGGGTACCTGTGCCTATGCCCGTGTCTTCCGCAGACTCCAGGGTGGCAGACTGGGCTGTGGAGGCACGGGATATTTGGGACCGCACTCAGGATGCCATTCGGGCCTCTAAGGAGAGAATGAGGTCCTCCGACGATGCTCATCGGCGCCCCGCCCCGTCCTTTGCTCCTGGCGACTTGGTGTGGCTCTCCGCCCGTAACATCAGGCTGCGAGTTGAGTCCACTAAATTTGCTCATCGCTACTTGGGTCCCTTCAAGGTCCTCGAACAGGTTAATCCTGTGGTCTATCGTCTGGCCCTTCCTCCACGCCTTGGTATCACCGACACCTTTCATGTGTCCCTCCTTAAGCCCGTATACATGTCTCGGTTTTCTGAGTCATCTGCCGGGACATCGGGTTCGTCTACGGACGATTTCGAGGTGAACGCTATCTTGGGGTGCAAGGTGGTACGTGGCAAAAATTTTTTTTGGGTGGACTGGAAGGGTTACGGCCCTGAGGATAGGTCCTGGGAGCCTGCTGAGCACATTTGGGCTCCGCAGCTCATTGCTGCCTTCGAACGTAGCGAGGCCCAAAGAGGGGGGGGCCCTAGGAGGGGGGGTAATGTTAGGGGTCGAGTTCCCGCTTCTGCACAGGGGGAATCTCGAGCCACCTCCGCTGCGGTCTCCCATTCTTGTCCAGCCGCAGTGGAGTCTGCTCAGCAAAGATGTCAGTCCCAGCGTCTTGCTCATTCTCACTCTGTTCTGAGAGTTACTGCTGCTTCTCCAGTCTCTGCTATTAAAGTCTGTGCTGGTCAGCAGCGAGCGGACTTCTCTGGGACTAAGTCCTTGTCTGCACATACTGAGCATGCCCAGCGTAAGGTCTCCCGTTGGAGATCGAGGGTCATGTGCTCAGGCTCTGCAGCACATTCCATTGGTCCTCTTGGCAGGTCCTAGAAGGGCAAAAGTGCTGTGGCCACTTCCTGTGCTGCTGCTATATAAACTGCGCATGACCGCACGGCCATGCGCTAGTATTGTCAAACAATTGCTAATGTGTGTATGTTGTGAGTGCAAGTCGTCCTTGGATACCCCTACCCTATAGTATGACTGTTCGCGGAAGGTGTATGGCTGCTACCTAGCGCCCGACTTATCCTACAGCACTAGTCACACATTATAGCGTCCAGTTGCTGTGTCCGCCAGTACGGCGCCGTGCACTTCCTCTGTGCTTTCCTTACCCAAGCCTGGGTGGTTAGTGGCGTTCGTCAGTGCGGCACTGCATGCTCTTCTGTTTCATTTCACACCCAGTTGCGGTGTTGCGCCAGCAAGGGTCTAATCGGACTTCAATCCCAGTTGGGGTTGAGTTCGCTGACTACTTGCTCGCGCTTTAGGTGCGGTACCGCGGTCCTGTGCCTTAACAGGATTGCTTCTTTCACGCTGGGTGAGGTTAACCCACGCGTGTATACTCTAGTGTACCGCCATATAGTCTGCAAATTGCTAGCAGCAGGTTTTCACCTGCACGGTGGACCCCGGACTGCGAACGCATCTATACCATCTGTCTTGGTGCGATCCGCCAGTCCTAACACGCCATGATCCTGCCCCATAATCCTGTCCCATCTGTCCCATGATCCTACCACCTCATTTGTCTCCATGGTATCCATCCTGCACCATGATCCTGCCCCATCTGTCTCCATCCTGCCCCCGTGTCTCACATTCTGCTGTCTCCCATCCTGCTCTGTATCTCAGATCCTGCCCCCGTCTCACATTATTCCCCATGTCTCACATTCTGCCCCCTGTGTCTATCATTCTGCCCAATGTCTCAGATTCTGCCCCTGTGTCTCACATCCTTCCCTGTGTCTCATTCTGCCCCCTGTGTTGTTTCCATTCCTTTTCCCTGTGTTTTCATTCTGCCCCCTGTGTTATTTCCATTCCTACCCCGTGTTTTCCTTTCCTGCCCCGTGTTGCTTCCATCCCTGCCCCATGTTTTCATGCTGCCCCATGGTGTTTCCATTCCTGCCCCCTGTGTTTTCATTCTGCCCCCTGTGTTGTTTTCATTCTGCCCCGTGCTGTTTTCATTCTGCCCCGTGTTTTCTTCATTCTGCCCCCTGTATTTTCATTCTGCCCCCTGTGTTGTTTTCATTCTGCCCCCTGTGTTTTCTTCATTCTGCCCTTTTTGTTGTCTTCATTCTGCCCCCTGTGTTGTCTTCATTCTGCCCCATTTTTCTTCATTCTGCCCCCCTGTGTTTTCTTCATTCTGCCCCCTGTGTTATTTTCATTCTGACCCCTGTGTTGTCTTCATTCTGCCGCGTGTTTTCTTCATTCTGCCCCCTGTGTTTTCTTCATTCCTGCACCCTGTGTCTCCAATCTGCCCCGGGCTTGCCGCATTCATTACAAAAAAAAGCTTTCTTCTTACGTGGTCAGGCTCCAGCACCGATATCCATCCCAGACATTTCAGCGCGGACTCGCCGGCAAATCACAATGACATCATACGCCAGAGACGTGCGCTGTTATGAATAGGTAATTCAGAACCACAATGGACCTTGAAGTTCAGAGCACACAAAGTGACCTGACAATAACCAAAAAACATAGGACGAGCTCTGAGACGTGGGAACTCTGCTGACCGCAATCCCTAATCCTATCACACCACACTAGAGGTAGCCGTGGATTGCGCCTAACGCTCCCTATGCAACTTGGCACAGCCTGAGAAACTAGCTAGGCCTGAAGACAGAAAAATAAGCCTACCTTGCCTCAGAGAAATTCCCCAAGGAAAAGGCAGCCCCCCACATATAATGACTGTGAGTAAGATGAAAACACAAACACAGAGATGAAATAGATTTAGCAAAGTGAGGCCCGACTTACTGAATAGACCAAGGATAGGAAAGATAGCTTTGCGGTCAACACAAAAACCTACAAACAACCACGCAGAGGGGCAAAAAGACCCTCCGCACCGACTAACGGTACGGAGGTGCTCCCTCTGCGTCTCAGAGCTTCCAGCAAGCAAGAAAAACCAATAAAGCAAGCTGGACAGAAAATATAGCAACAAAAGTAACACAAGCAGAACTTAGCTTATGCTGAGCTGACAGGCCACAGGAACGATCCAGGAGGAAGCAAGACCAATACTAGAACATTGACTGGAGGCCAGGATCAAAGCACTAGGTGGAGTTAAATAGAGCAGCACCTAACGACTTAACCTCATCACCTGAGGAAGGAAACTCAGAAGCCGCAGTACCACTCGTGACCACAGGAGGGAGCTTGATCACAGAATTCACAACAGTGCGCGCTAATGTCAGCTGCCAGCCTCTGACTGGCTGGCGGCTTTAACTATTGCTTTGCAGGCCCGTCCGGGCCCGCAAAGCAATAGAACCTGCATCTCGAGGTCCAGAGCTGGGCCCAATAAGCATAAGAGACGGGGCCCGATGCGGGCCCCCTCTGCCCACTGGGCCCCATACGCCAGTCAGGGCAGTTATCCCCTGATGGTGGCCCTGGTTGTACCTGACGCCGGTCAATGACTGCTCCTGCCAGAGATTCAGCTACTCCCTGTCAACAGAGCAGCAGTTTCTCATCCAGTTAATAGGCTGTGACTACTGATAACATGCTGATTGACAGCAATTTACCTCCAATTAGGCAGCAGAAGCTGGCTGTCAATCACCATGACACCAGTAGTCCCGCCATTTGAACAGGAAGAGAAACTGCTGCTATGTTGACAGGGAGTAGCTGAATCTCTGTCAGGAGCAGTTAACAACTAGCGTCGGGTACAATGGGCAGATAGTTGCCTTTATGAGCAACTGCATGCCTTTTTTTTTCTAAAGTCCCGGATATTCTCGTTAAATGGGATGTTGCAAATAAAATTTATGTTGGTTTACCAAGAATGAGTTCCCCCAAATACTCGATCTTGGCCCGAGGAATCAAAACAGAAGGCAAGAAAAATTGCCTCAGCATTTTATGATGCACCTTAGCCCTTTGTGTTTCATTTTTCAGAAGATTTCCATAGGAAAATTGATAGATTATACTTCCATAACATAAATGGCCAATCACAAGGCATTTTAAAATCTGCTCCTGATTCTCCCAAAGATACAAAATATACCAGAGACACATGTTCTAGGGCAAATTTTCATGAGTTCACCCTTTTTGATGTCCATTAACTGGGACAGTGTTGAACATAAGTGGGACGGTTGGGATAAATGTACTTCAAATATGATCAGAACCACCTGAGTCACTTTGGTAAATTAAGCCAACTGAAGAAAAATAGGCATCATAACCCCTTTTTCTTAGTGATTGGTGTACAGTAAAGTGATATGTATTTGACCCTTCCTGATTTCTTATTCTTTTTCATGGTTATCACATTTAAATGTTTCCGATCACCAAACAAATGTAAATATTAGACAAAGATAACACAAACACAAAATGCAGTTTTTAAATTAAGATTTTTATTATTAAGGGAAAAAGAAATCCAAACCTACAGGGCCCTGTGTGAAAAAATGATTGCCCACCCCCCTTTAAAACATAAATTAACTGTGGTTTATCACATCCTTGGGAAGCTGAGTTCAAATTCACTAGCAACACACATGCCTGATTACTGCTACACCTGTTCTCAGTCAAGAAATCACTTAAATAGGACCTGCCTGATAAAGTGAAGTAGACCAAAAGATTCTCAAAAGATCCTTCAAAGCTAGAAATCATGCCCCTATCCAAAGAAATTCTGGAACAAATGAGAAACAAAGTAACTGAGATCTATCAGTCTGGAAAATGTTATAAAGCCAATTCTTAAGCCTTGGGACTCCAGCGAACCACAGTGAGAGCCATTAT